>NC_141700.1:461055988-461676488 GCF_964263255.1 Lissotriton vulgaris | reverse complement strand
AACACCCTCTATACCGGAACCACAGCCAAACTCGAGAAAAGACTCCAACGCATCCAGAACGCCTCCGCACGACTCATCTTGGACATCCCCCGACACAGCCACATCTCCGGACACCTGAGAGACCTTCACTGGCTCCCCGTCAGCAAGAGAATCACGTTCCAACTCCTCAACCACGCACACAAGGCCCTCAATGACCTGGGCCCCAGGTACCTCAACAACCGCCTGACCTTCTACACTCCTTCCCGCCAGCTACGATCGACCAGCCACGACCTCGCATGCGTGCCACGCATCCGAAGATCCACTATGGGAGGAAGATCCTTCTCCTACCTGGCAGCCAAGACTTGGAACTCCCTCCCCATCCACCTCCGCCTGACCCAAGACCACCTCTGCTTCAGTAAGCAACTCAAGACATGGCTGTTCGAGCAGTAGCGGACCCCCCCCCCAAACGCCTTGAGACCCTCTGGGTGAGTAGCGCGCTATACAAATATCCTGATTGATTGATTGATTGATTGCCTGCATGCTCGGGATGTGTAGCGCGCGAAGTTACCCATGAGGTTTGTCCCGCCCGCTAGCGTCCCCTTATTTCCGGTCACTACTAACGTGTTCGCGAGTTATTCTGTGCCAGATTGCAGTTTCTGCGTGTTCGGCAACTCTATCTTACCGACAAGCATCCTCGCGCACACGAAAATGCTATTGAGCGCGCGAGAACTACGCTACGCAGCAGTTTGCAGAGTATTCGACAACTTCGCGTTCTCCGCGGAGCGCGGAGTTGCCGAAACTCCGCAAACTCCGCGAACGGAGCGTAGTTCTTCGCCCAGGGTTAGTTGACTGAGTACCCAGAGTGCAGACCAAATTCCTTCAGGGTATTTTCTACCCTGGGAAGCACCTCCGCAAGGATTATTAGTATAAACCAGCAGATCATCTTCATATATGGCCAGCTTAGAGCTATAATCTGAGACCTGGAAAGGATTCATTTGTATATCGAGTCTCAGGGCTTGAGCGAGAGGTTCAATATAGATGTTGAACAACAAGGGTGAAATAGGACACCCTTGTAGTGTTCCCCTTTGTATACTGAAACTTGATGTCAATGAGCCATTTAGGAGGCTGACAGCAGAGGCCCCCTCGTAACACCTGATAAGGGTTTCTACAAATGATGGACCAAAACCCATCGCTTTTAAAGTCTCCCAGAGGTAGATCTAATTGACACGATCGAATGCCTTGGTGGCGTCGTAAGCAGCCACCGCCAAGGGTTCTGACTGTGCCACTGCCAGATCGATGCAGCCAATTAGTTGTAAAGTTGGTTCTTGAATAGATCTTCCCGGAATGAAGCCCTTTTGATCTACATTGATCAGCTGGGAGGCAACCCTGACCAACCTCCCTGCCAAAATGTTAGTAAAGATCTTATAGTCTGCATTCAGTAGGGAGATTGGTCTATAAGAGTCCGCTTTAAGCGGGTCCTTTCCGGGCTTCAGGATTAGCACTATTGTTGCTTCCTTCCATGACGGGGGGATCATACCTTCAGGGCTATAGATTTAATTAAACAGCTCACATAATCTAGGCACTATCGCATCTTCCAGGGTCTTATAAACTTCACCCGGGAGAGCATCTGTCCCTGCAGCTTTGTTATTCTTAATCCTTTTTATATGGAACTTAATTTCTTCTTCTGAAATGGGGCCGTCTAGCATGTCCCGGCTATCTCTTGGCAATGTTGGTAGGGCTTTAGTTTTTAACCATTCTTGAATTGAGTCAGTACTTGGCACTGTCTCCTCTTTGTAAAGCCTAGAGAATAAGGAAAGAAGGCACCTCTGCATATCCTCCTGATTGCATGAGGTCGCACCAGTCTTGTCTATAATTAAATTAGTTAATATTATTGTTTTCTCTGTCAGCCTTTACCTTCCATGCCAAAGTGGGCTTTTCCCCCCATATTAATAATTTTCCATTTTATGGGCTGCCCATTGAGCGCTAACTTTTTGGTCTAGTTTACCTCTATAGTCCGAACGCAGGCGCTCAAAGTCCCTAAGGACTTGTGACAAATTGTCAGATTGGCAACTCAGTGTCAGACTCTAAGACTTTATTATACCAATATGGCTTACCTCTTGACTTGCACGGGAGCAGAGATGCTAGGTTCCGAATCCCACCAGGCAATGATTCAGAGTTCTACTTTTAAAAGAAACTCTAAGCCACTACCCTGGGGAAGGGGAATTGGATACAATAATAAACAAGAAGAAGAGACAGATCTTGATTGGTTCCTTTCGTTCCTGTTCTGCTCTGCAGAGTCCAGTTTCAATTGAATTGGAACCTATTATTATTTATTATTTGTATCTGGCGCACAAATCATCCCCAGAGGGATCTCTCGGCGCCAAGGATGCAGATTGCCATATACTAAGTCCGAGTGCTCAGACAGCCAGGTTTTTAACTTCTTTTTAAAGGCTGTATATGTGGAACAACTCCGGACCTCTTCTGGTAATGCATTCCAGTGTCTTGGGGCAACATGGGAGAACGCACGTCCCCCCATCCTGGACTTCTTAATTCTAGGAATTTGGAAAAGCTTATGTCCCCTCGATCGTAGGTGGCGAGTCGGGGTATACCAGAATTATTTCTTCGTTAAGTATTCCGGTCCCCTTCCAAACAAGGCTTTGAAAACTAAGCAGAGGAGCTTAAAGATCGCTCTTTTCCTTATTGGTGACCCATGTAATTCATTCAATAAGGGAAGAGAAGGTGTGCGTGGTGGTTTCTTAAGAGCAAGACGGGCCGCCGTGTTTTGCACGACTTGCAGTTTAGAGAATAGTTCTTCCCTCATTCCTACCAGCAAGGCATTTCCATAATCAAGTCTACTGACCACAAGTGCCTGTAACAGAACTTTTCTGGAGGAAAGAGGGATCCATGGGAAGATCTTTTTTAGCATGCGAATTAGTCCAAAGCATTTTCCAGCTAGAATTTTCACATGCTCATCCATGGATAATTTGGAATCGATTAGCACACCCATATTTCTTACCCAATTTTTGGGGTTTGGAGCTTCTCCCAATTCCTCTGGCCACCACTCAGTCAGTCAGTCAATCACTTTTATTCGATTTTTAAAAAATCATAAAAAGACACAGGATACATTTCAAAGATTACACACAAAAAGTAAAATAATCGCAAGAAATATTTACATAATATATATACATAATAATTCATAAGCCATATCATCAGGGTGATGTAAAGTGACATGTGCATAAACAATTAATGTATACAATCAAAAAGGTTAAAAAGATACAGTTAAAACATTTAAAACATCAATATATCTATAGTCTATTGAGGTTACACTTAAGAAATTTTGTTTATAATCAATCCATTATTGCTTTTGCTGCGCTTCTTATTAATGCGTACTCCTGCTACTAAAAAATTAGCAACGTGAAAAGTGACATGTGCATTGTGCAAAAGTTGCAGGAATAAGAGTACAGGCCTAACTTGTAAAAAGCAGGCCTCTCTAAGGATGGGAAGAGATATTTTCTTCTGATTTTGTCATAGTGATCACAGAACATAATAAAATGTAAAGTGTCCTGGGGTGAGAAGTTGTCACAATCACAAGGTTTGTTATTATCAGGAGTATCCCATCTATAGTATGTGCCCAATAAAAAATGTATTAAATTCAAACGAAATCTAATTAAAAGAAAGCGGTGGAATGGATTATTTACAAATACCAGGTAAGGTTCTGGACCTGGGACAGTTTTAAGTGTAAAGTTCCTTCTCACTGTCAATTTCTTGAGTTCAATTTCCTCTCGCTCTGTTATAAAAAGGTTCATCAGTGATTCCTTGATTGTTTTAACATCCTCCTTCCGTATGCTCTCGGGGGAATTGAAAAGGTCGATACGTCCCACCTGCGCTAGCATATTTTTCACATACAACATCCATGGGATCTTAAGTACTCCATCCATATTTAAACAATCTTCCAGAATTTTGTGATTTAAAGAAATCTCTTCATTTAGCCAGGTTTTTAACCAGGAAATGACAGGGGCGGATTTTATGACGTCTGAGACATACCCAACCCCCAATTCTGAATGAATAGTAAAAGTGGGGGTAGACTGGGGAACAGAAAGTAATGATCTTAAAAACCTGTTCTCTGCCCTTTGAATAAGGACAGGATTTGTGTATCCCCAGATTGAAGCCCCATAGTTGGCGATCGCAATACTCTTAGCATTGTATACTTTGAGGATCGCGCTCGTCGGTCTTGACCCCAATTTTCTTGCAAAATTCAAGATGGCTCCTGCCGATCTACTCACTGCATTTGATTTGGCCTTATGTTGGGCACCCCAAGTGCCTTTATCATCAAATAGGACACCCAAATAGGTGAAAGAAGGGACCCTCTGTACCTCCTTTCCCGTGCAAACCAGGGTTATGGGTTTCCTCCTTTTACCTTTGAGTCCCATGATCATGACGCAAGATTTTTGCGTATTTATTTTTAAATCTAGAGAGGTCATGAAATCCCCAAAAGAGGCCAGAAGTTTGTTAAGGGCAACACCTGTTCTCGCCAAGAGTACCGCATCGTCCGCGTACAGGAGGACCGGAATATTAGTCTCTCCTGCACGCGGAACGTCGGCCCCCAGGGCGGAGAGCACCGGCTCCAGTGTGTTTATGTACAGAGTGAAGAGGAGAGGGGCAAGGATACATCCTTGCCTCACTCCTCTCTCGGAGCTAAAAGGTTTGGTGCATCTGCCATCCCTAGTGACTCTAACTGAAGCCTCCAAACCCAGATGCAAATCAGCCAAAAAGCCTACTAATGACTTTTCAATACCTATGTCCAAGAGGACCCCCCCACAGCCTTGACCTGTTGACCAGGTCAAAGGCTGAGGAGAGATCCATAAAAGCCATATATAAGGCCCCTTTTTTAACTACGGTGTATTTACTAGTTATCAGGTATAAGTTGAGACACTGATCCAATGTACTTCTTTTAGCCCTAAAACCGTATTGGGCATTAGATAGAATTCCCCTGCCCTCCAGCCAAGATGTTAATCTCCCCAAAATGACTCTGCCCAAGATTTTAACAGCAGAGTCAATTAGGGAGATAGGTCTGTAACAGGCAGGGTCACTCTTTAGGCCTTTTTTAAAAATGGGTATGATGATAGATGTAGCCCAAGACTGTGGGATCGTACCTGTTCTGGCGGCATTAAACACGTTTGTCAAGATCTTTGCCCAAAATGTAGGTGCTGCTTTGTACAAATCTGCCGGGACCCCATCAGGTCCCGGGGCCTTATTTTTAGATGTCTTGTTTATTGCATCTTCAATTTCCTCTGTTTGAAAGGCCTCAATTAGATCAGCGTTAAGATGGGCCGACTTATCCTGTGATTGATTAGTTGGGGTATGTTTATAGATGTTACCAAAGTGGGATAACCACAGGTCATCGGGCATGACACACTCTACTGAGTGGCTATCTGCTCCCGAGAAGTACGAGTGATTAATGACTTCCCAGAATTTGGAGCTATCCCGAAGGACCTCTGGTGATTGAAGGTCCAGCCATGCTTGTTCCTTAATGTCCTTCTTCCTTTTCCAAATGGCCTGTTTGTACTCCTTCCTTAGTTGAATTATTACGGGTTTATTTCTTGGTGACTCTTTTAATGCATTTAACAGGGCAGAATGAGCCCTTGAACAGTTAGAGTCAAACCACCGTCTAACATTCTGTCCCCCCCTTTTTGTTTTCAGGGTTAAATCCTTATTGACTTGTTGGCATAGTCTATTAAAGGCCTGTACAATGGTGGTATTGATCGAGAGGGGGTTTAGGCAAATACCAACTTCCTTTTCAACTTTTATTAGAACTTCTTGTAAGAAGCTAATTGGTGTTACATTAGACCATTTTAACCTTCTCCCCTTATCTGTGGACGTTAAATGTATCACTGTTTGTACACCTGGTTCTTTACAGTCTTTAAAATCGATCAGTCCATCTTGTGAAACCTCTAATACCACGGGGTTGTGGTCGCTAAAAATAGAGTCCACAACTCTATAGCTTAAAATAAAAAGCAAAATAAAGGACGAAATGAAAATAAAATCTATGATTAAGCCTGTGTCTTTCCCTTTGTATGTTGATGGTCTTGGTCCTAGCGGGCAACAGGTGGATTCATATAAATTATGGGTGGCCAAGAAATTCTCCAAACCCTCCCCTCCTTTTGTGTGTTCAAAATGCGCTGGGAGTGCATGGGATGGGCCATCCTTATCATTGACCATACAATTCATACTGCAAGGGTGAATATTGAAATCTCCCGACAAAATAATCTCATAACCATGTTTACTTAATTTGTAGTTTTCAAAAAATTCATCAAGTAACATCAAAACTTGGTTATTACTAACAAATTCAGGAGAATTATAAAAATTGATCAACAAAATAGTAAGTGAATTTGACATTGATAACTCTACAACCAAGAAATGTGGGGAGCAAGACTGTAACTGTTTGGCTTTCCCTTTCAAGTTAAGTGAAATAAAAGTGGATAAGCCACCTTTTGCTCTACCCAAAACACTCGGCGTAGCCAAAATATTAAAATGCATGAATCCATCTAGCTCAAATTTGTTATCAGTGTCCCATGTTTCCTGTAGTGTAATGATATCAAAAGATGAGATAAAACTCAGCCAATTTTCATCCTTAGCCTTGGATCTTAGTCCTGCAATATTCCAGCTAAGGATCCTACAGGTCTTCCCGTTAAGCACACTACGAGTCTGATTGGTGACATTTGTCTTCTCTAGTCAAACCAGATTTTCCGTTGGCAAAAGTGGGGAATAACGGTTAGACAGAGGGACACCTTCTATATGTTCATTATTCAGTTGCAATGTCACTGTCATGGGTCGAGAGACATGCTGATTGATGGGTGCTGGGGGCCTAGCCTTAGATTGCATTGCAAAATCACATGGTCCTAGGGTTGAGCTATATTTTCCCCCGACTAACTTTTGTGTGGGTAAATTAGTTTTTTGGGCCCCCCTCGGTGGATAAAAGTAGCCCAGAGGTAGCGGTCTAATATCATTGTTAATTGTGGGTGATCCATCCCAGAATAGTTTATCAGCCACTCCTTTATCTGAGAAGTTAACAACTATACAGTCTCCCATAATATTCTTATTTCCGTGGCCAACCCATCCCACCCTTCTGGCCATAATGATGTAGGGGGTAATGTCTAGTTCGCCACTCGAATATTGCTTGCACCATCCTTTAGATTTATCTAAGAGGTCTATTGTAGACTCTCTCTCCTTATGGGGCAGTGGTGGAACTCCGCATATCACTGCTACATACGGAGCTGCTTGAGGAGGTAGATGCAGTCTAGCAGTATTAGTTGGACTATGGTTGGGCAAGCTATTATGGCCTGTCAGAGTGTTTCCATGTGTGGTAGACTGAGTGGTAACACCACAACTAGGCACACTAAGTGTGGTTGGCAAATGAGTTGGTGGGTCCACTATATGTTGAGATTGTGTATTGGATGGAATAATTTTAGTTGTAGTGCATTCCATTAGCTCCACAGAGTTGGTAACATAAGACTTAGACTTAGTAATATCTTTTGACAGCTGCTCTTTAGCCCGAAAGTCATTTATAAATGTGTCAATTCTCTCACACCTTTTTAACAGTCCTGCCTGACAACTGTTCAGGCAGTCCACAATGTCTTTGCCAATTTCTTCCAATATTGGCTCAAGGCGAGCAGTAACCAAGTCTTCCAGTTTATCCCCCATTATTAAACAAATGTCTTTAACAAGGTCCTGGTGGTTGGTAATTGGGGCACCTTTCTTTCCATTTTTCTTAGCTTTCTTTCTAGGACTGTTAGGACTGTTAGGAGACGTTGACCGACCCAACTCCCCATTCTCAGTGTGTTGCTCTAATAAGTTTATTGTGTTAGGATTGTTGGCTGGCAACTCCTCAGCCAATGGAATCACCACTGTGGGATGTTGAGAATGTTCAGTGTCAGTGGAGTTAGAAACTTTACCCAATTCCAATTCTTTCTCAGCATTAGCGATTTTTTGATTAATGGCTCCTACTGCCGATGTGAGGTAAGAAATAATAGTATCCGCCTTACGAGGAACTTTAGCATCTTTAGCCCCCTGTCCCTCAGGACCCAGAAATTTTCGCTTACCCATTTGTCGTGCCAAGGGGGGTGGCCCGGCCCGTCCTCTTCTGGCCCCTGACGGCCACAGACGGCCCATCCCTTGTCCCGGGCTTCTCCCGGTCGCTCCCGCGCGCGACTCGCGGGGCGAGTGGGGTGTCAGCCTTTTTCAAGCGCCTCCTGGCGCTCCTGGCGCGTCACGGGCGCGCTGCCCCAGAGGCTGCTGGGGAGTGTGGTCCGGTAAGCTGGTCTGCCGGTCCACCTCCGTCTGCTCTGTGTGACAAGCCGTTCCCCTCACGGCACCGCCCGATGGCGTCTTGCGCTGCTGTGCAAGCTCCTGGTGTTCCCCACTCATTGGTCCATATCTGTTCGGCTTTCCCAAACAGTATAATCTCGGTTTTAGTTGAGTTCAACTGTAGGAAATGTGACTTCATCCACGCTGCTATCCTTATCATGCACAGCATAAATCTGTCTCTCGTCCCCTCTTGATCCTTCTCAATTGGGACAATTATCTGCGTGTCATCGGCGTATGAGATAGTCTGAAACCCGCAGGATTTAATCAGGGAAGCCAATGACGACACGTAAATATTAAATAATGTGGGACTTAATACAGAGCCCTGCGGGACTCCCTTGTCCACAATTTTTGCCCCAGACACCCACGTATCAAGTTGAACACATTGAGATCTCTCTGTGAGGAAACTCTGCATCCAGTCCAAGGCCTTCCCCATGACACCAATCTCCAGCAGTTTTCCCAGTAGGATCCTGTGGGAGATGGTGTCAAAGGCCGCAGATAGATCTAGAATCTGATTGTGTCTGACACTTCCATTAGTGCGGACTCCATGCTGAACCCAGCACGGAAGCCTGATTGTGAAGGGTCAAGAAGGTTGTGCTGTTCCAGATAATCTGAAAGTTGATGCTTAGCCGTGGACTCAATGATTTTGGAACACAGAGGAAGGAGAGAAATTGGCCTATAATTTTGCATGTCTTGATGATCAGCCGAGGGTTTTTTTTGCAAAGGCTTAATAAAAGCCTTCTTCCATTTCAAAGGAAAAGAGGCAGAGGATAGGGATAGATTACAAATTTCCGTAATTGGGTTTACAACTTCTGACCCTAGAGTAGACATAATGTGGGGGGGTGCTACATCAGTTGGCGAGCCAGACTTACTTTGTTTTAGGAGTGATAGCACTTGCTCACTTTTTACAGGAGAGAAGTGCTCCAGTTTAGATGATATAGGGTTGCCTTGAGCAGATATTTCTGCTCCATATTCATCGTTTAAGGAGAAGGAATTATAGTTCTTGTCTATTTCACTGGTAAAATGTAGGGCAAGTTCCTCACAGAACTCTTGCGAGGATGAACAAGTGGTGATGCTCACGCTAGGGGAGGTAAATTCTTTTAGAACTTTAAAAAGTTCTTTCGAGGAGCCCTTGGCTCCCTCTATCTGAGTGGCTAAATGACAACGCCTGGCTATATTACAGTTTTTGAGATAGGTCCTATGTGAGATGGTATAATTCAGGCTGTCTTCCTTAGATTTTGTCTTCCGCCATTTACGTTCCTTACCTCTACATGCCGCTTTTTCTGACTTTAAACTGTCAGAATACCACAGTG
Source organism: Lissotriton vulgaris (assembly GCF_964263255.1). NCBI lineage: Eukaryota > Metazoa > Chordata > Amphibia > Caudata > Salamandridae > Lissotriton > Lissotriton vulgaris. Next base: position 461,666,835 of record NC_141700.1, on the reverse strand, counting down.
CAGGGGACGGTCTCCTATAGATGGTTGTCAATTTCATGGGGGCAATGATGTCAAAGGTTCTATTCAATTCAGTTTCAAACCTATTGACGGCTTCATTGACGTCCATGTCCTCCTCAAAAGATAGAGGAACAAAGATAGATATAAAAGTGGCCGGAGTTATTTTCCTCCATTGTCTACAGGTGACTTTAAGTCCTTGAACCTGCCCAGGCGTTCCATGTGCCTGGAAAGAAAAACTTAGCATCATGTGATCAGACCAGGTTACTGCCTGGGGGGAGGCTGTTTTTTAATTTGGCATATTCGTGAAAATGTTGTCTAAGGTATGTCCTGCTCTATGTGTAGGTTCAAAAATCCTGGGTGATAGATCCAGTATATCCATGGTGGCAATAAGTTCTTCAGTGTCCCAGTTTGAGGTAACATCAAAATGGAAATTAAAGTCCCCCACTATGAAAAAGTTATCCGCATATAAGACGTAGGGCGCAAGCGTTTCAAGAAGTGTAGTACAGCATGACTGGGAATGAAAGGAATGCACATTAATTAACCAGCCCTAGGCCTCCTCTTCCGAAAAAAACCCTTCCTAGTTATTTTCACATACCCTTTTAACTTCAGGAATTCGCTTCTCTTCTATTCTTTCCAGAAATTAGTTCTCATCTATTATTTACTCTAGGTCCTTAGTTGTATCTGCAAGTGAAAATTAAAGTGCACTTAGTCTTTCTGTGATTCGCTGTTTCTGTCTTTTTCCTCTATACACTATGACACTTCTCTACTTACTCACTATAGGACGTAGTTAGCTTCTATTCTTTTTTCACTAGATGATTATCCGTCACTAATTCTGGAATTTCTTTAGTTTCTATGACACAAGAATATGTATTAGTTCCTTCTTTCTCTATTGCTAACTACCTATGTAGAATTCTCTTTTCTTTTTATCCTACTTACTTCTATGTAATTTATCTTGCATTGTATTGACTTCTCTTCTATCTTGAATTGCGTCTATTTAGAAATACTGCCGATAAATCCTTATTTGGTCTATGTCCTTTTTTCTCTTCCTTACAGATTAACCTTCTCTACAACTAGATGGGCTTTGGCGTTTCAGGTATTACTGTCATAGTCTTAATTTTGTTATAATTCATTTCTTTAACCAAACAGTTAGTTTATTTTCACTTAACTTGGTCTTCTTTTATGTCCTTTTTCTCCTCAGATACACCGGGCTGAAGAAGGCTTCTTCTATGAGCGTCGAGGACCTTGTCTGCTAAGACTGCCGGTAAGTTCCCTAAATCCTTCGTACCTCTGTGCTCTATAATCTATGATTAATGTTACCCAAGAAACTTTTACTGCTGCATTAACTTTAAATTAGATTTTCCTTCAAAATATACACTTCGAGTTCGTGAGCTAAAACGAAGGCTGCTGCTCCGGTCGAAGTCGCGGTGAAGTGCGCAGTTTACTCAGCGCTCGCGCCTCACCTGGCCATTCCACAGCGGCGCTTTTCAAGACTAGATCGCTAATCAGAGTGATCGGAATCGGCGGCCATCGTAGTGCACCAATTTCGATTGAGGACAGTCCTAGAGCATTTAATAGTACTTAAGGCTCTTTCAGAGTCTGTCGTTGTCGCGACTTGTACTGGGGTTCTGACAGTACCCTCCAACAAGGGAGATTCCTTCCCTCGTGGTTTCATGGGGAATCGTTAATGGAAGGACTTAATCAACCTTGGAGCATGAACATCCTCTTCCAGCTCCCAAGATCTTTCATCAGGACCATATCCCTTCCAGTCAATGAAATAGTATAGTTTCCCTTGCGATCTCTTAGAATCCAAAATTTCTTTGACTTCAAATTCCATTCCTGTCTCCAGTTGGGTGGGTTTTGGAGGTACATTTATTCGCAACCCAGCAGGGGCCTTTTTTAGTAAAGAGATGTGGAAAACAGGATGGATTTTCAGTTTAGTGGGCAGCTTTATTCGGTATGTGACTTGGTTTACTCTTTCTTCAATCTGATAAGGACCAATGAACCTGGGTTGGAACTTCCTATTCCCTTTTAATCTTAAATTCCTTGTGCTGATCCAAACACAATCTCCCTGTACTAGTGGTGGACCCTCCCGTCTACCTTTATCCACATAGCTCTTATATCTTTTCTTGGCTAACTCTAAGTTTTCTGCAGCACTCTGTTGGACTTGTTCTAAGTGCAAAACAATTTCTTTGACTGCGGGAACTGTTATTTCGGTTTGCCTGATGGTTGAATTTGGGTGCCTACCATAATTCAGATAGAAAGGGGAGTATCCAGTGGATAAATTTTTTGCATTGTTATGGGCGAATTCTGCCGCCCACAGATATTCTGACCAATTTCCTTCCTGCTTTAGGAGGAATAATCGAAAATATTGTTCTAGTTCCTGGTTCACCCTCTCTGTCTGCCCGTCGGTTTCTGGGCGGTAGCTTGTGGAGAATCTAACTTCAGTCCCTAATCCTCCCGTAAAGACCTTCCAAAAATGGGATATAAATTGTGATCCCTGTCCGAAATGATAATTTTAGGAATTCCATGGATTTTAACTATTTGTGTGCTAAACTGAGTTGCTAGTTGTTTGGCTGCTGGAACCCCTTTTAAGGCTGTGAAATGTGCCATCCTAGTAAAGGAGTCAACTACTACTAGAATAGTATTAAACCCCTGGCTAAGAGGTAAGTCTGTGATGAGGTCTAGTGTGACTGTATGCCATGGATAAGGGGGAGTGGGTAACGGTTGAAGTAACCCTTTTGGAGCTTGTCTCCCCGATTTTCCCTGTGCGCAAACCTCGCAAGCCTTCACGTACTGTTCAATATCCTTGGTCATATTTGGCCACCAATAATGTCGTTTGATGAGCTCTTCAGTTTTCGCTTCGCCTTTTTTTTGCCCGGCCAACTTATCATCGTGACATTCTCGCATAACTTGTCGCTGCAGCTCTTCCGTAGGGACATATAATGCTCCTTTGTAATAGGGTAGCTGATGGATAATTTCCCTATCTTCTTTTTCCTCAACCCAACCTTGCATAGCCTCTGGACTCATAACTTTAGAAATTTGCGTTTCCAGATTGATTGAGGAAGTAGTTCCAATGATCTTTGAACTCGGAATAATGGTTTGTTTCTCAATATGGCTCTTCACATTTTCTATGTCAATCCTTGATAGCGCATCAGCTTTTCCGTTCTGTGCCCCCGGTCGATACGTGATCACAAAATCATAATCGGCAAAGTATAAGGACCACCGCAATTTTCTGGGTGTAAGTGTTCTATTTCGATTTTACAATCGTATACACGATGGGGAGGAAGTTGTTCAGCCTCGATTTCATTAAACACATCTTCGAAGTCTCCGTACTCTTCAGGGATTTCTTGTACATCAATAACACACGCTGAGGCTCCTGTTGAACACAAGGGATGTGCAGGATTCTATTTTTGATTCTTCTCTTTTTCTTCAAAGAAATTCTCTTGACAATAGTTTGAATCCATTACTATGGTTCTAGAACTCCAATTGATGGTAGGTTTATGTTCTGTGAGCCATGGAAGACCAAGTATCAATTGAAACTGAGGAGCGTCAATTAAATTAAATTGAATCTCCTCTTGACGTCCCTCTTTTGAGATTAGTTGTATCAGCTCAGTGTGACTCACAATGGGTCCGGAGGAGAGGTTTGTTCCATCTACCGCCCGAACGTGTTCACTTTTTGATTTCTTTATGGCTTGAATTCCAACCTCATCTGCAAATTTTAAATCGCAGAAATTCCCTGTGGCTCCCGAATCTATCATTACAGAAACTTTGGTTACAATTATGTGTCGAAATGTTATCTTCATGGACAAGATTAGATGTGGAGCTGAGGATTGTAAAGTATTAGCCACTTGATGAGCTTCAGGAGTTGTCTGTAGATTCGCACCCACCTGTTCAACTCCGCCCACAGGTGGAGCAATTCGTTTTCCTTTGGCTTATAAACTGTTTTCGGTCTCTTTGGACAGTTTCTGACAAAATGCCCTCAAGAACCACAATACATGCATCGGTTACTCGACTTTCTCTTCTCCTTCTCTTCCTTCGACAGTGGTCCTCTGATTGTTCCTATTTGCATTGGTTCAACCCCTAGTTGAGTCTCTGTACTTCTATTACCCTCCGATCGAACTCTGTCGAATCGCGGAACGAGTGTTTTAAAATCTTTCTTCTTTTGGCCTCTTCTTTCACTTTGACGGAAATCTATTTCCAACACCAAGTCCACTAAGGCTGAAACTTCTGTTGGTCTGTTTTGTATTTGAGCCAATACATCTTTAAGTTCGTCCTTCAATCCGCGATAGAATACTGCTGCCCTTTTACTTTCTGGCCAATCTGTTTCTACTACCAGTTTGTTAAACTGAGCCAAATAAGACACTAAGTCGCGGTTTCCTTGCCGTAAATCCAATAGTTCGTTGTCGACGGCCTGTGAAATTCTCCGTCGATCAAATATGCAAAGAAATTCTTGTTTAAATTCTTCATAATTTCTCAGTAGAGGGTCATCTCTGGCCACCATGGGCATTGACCAGGCTGCCGCATCTCCACTTAGATATGACAACACAAAGGCCACTCTGGATTGCGCATCAGGGAAGATCGAAGGACGGCACATGAAATGCAGTGAGCACTGTGTTAAGAATACTTGTGTCTTTTGTGGGTCTCCACTAAATCGTTCTGGGGAAGCTAGTGGAACGACTGGGGATAGAGAATGGATTACTTGTGTGGTCATTCTATTTGTAACCTCTAAGGGTGAGTCTGCACTTTCTCTTCCCAAGGGTAACAGCTGTCTCAACCTCTGTGCTAGCTCTGCCGTCTCTTTTCTAGAGTTTATCGTTTCGTTTCAAAAATCTTTATTTCGATCACAGATCATAAAAGATACATGACAATATATACACAGTTAAAAACGTATTAAACATGATGTGATCCAATCGTTAAAACATTAAAATACGTTAAAAGGAGAACAGAGGGTACGGTGTGATGTACTAAAGTCTTTCAGGGGGTCTGTTATACAAGTCTTTTCAGCGCGCGACTACAAGTAAACCACAGGGAGGTTAAACATTTTGAAAGTGCAAAGACTACAATAGGAGAAAGATCTGTCTTTAAGACTCTATATGCAGGTTGGAAGGATCTGAAACCCAAGTTCCTGAGTAACGGGACTAACCAACATTTCCTGCTCCTCTCGTAGCCCTTGCAGAAGAAAACAGCGTGAACTTCATCCTCCTTCGGATGAGCACAGACAGGGCAGGTTGCTACGGTGGAGCAAGGAGACAAAGACGCTGTAAAAAATGCTAGAGGGAGGCATCCGTATCTCCATTGAAGGAATAGTTTCCTCGTTAGCAGAGGGGAGATCGCATCAAGAGTACTTTCGAGACAGTAAGAGTCTTTCGCTTTCAAGAATAGGTGTGTCAGGGATCCTTCACGGCTGTCGTTGATAGCTCTTGTGAGCATCAGTTCGTAGTATGCTCTCGCGAGTACCTTCTTTGAAATCTTTGTACAGGAGTTGGTAGGATCCGTCCATAATTCCGGGTAGCCCAAATCCTCGAGCCTTCCCTTGACATAGGTCAGCCACGGGATCCTCATGGCATTCCGCAGCTGCAAGAATTCCTGGAGTTCCTCTCTGTTATTTAAGAGATCGGGGCTGCACCACAAACGCCTCCAAAAGGTTAGGGGTTTAAGACCTAGCTCCTCTGTTATTGGTCTTACCCCCAGATCTAATCTGAGGGGGAGTAATGGAGTGCTCTGGGGGAGGGCAGTGACCTGTCTCAGGAATTTATTTTCGGTAGACTGTAACTTTGGGAGATGAGTGTGACCCCAGAGCTCACCCCCATATGTGACACCCGCCCGTGCTTGAGTTTTATATATGTGAATGATTGGGGTTAGTGGACGATAAAAGGATTTGTTCGCCAGGCGCATAGTGCCACCCGCCAACTGTGCCAGTTTGATGGTCACTTTGGCCTGATGAGACGTCCACGATAGATGTTCATTTAACGTGATCCCCAAATATTCAATATTGTGCACGCGTTCCAGTTGTGTTGTGCCTAGCCTGGGTGGGGCTCGATTCTGGGGGTTGGGATTCAGAATCATGAACTTAGTTTTTTGGGGGTTGATTTCCAATCCCCGGTCAGAACAAAAGTCTAGAAAACCGTCCAAAATGCGCTGAATCCCCATGGGGGATTTAGACAGCAGCAGGGTGTCATCTGCAAACATGATTGCAGGCACCCTGCTGCCGGTCAATTTTGGGGCATCGGAGTTGGGGATCCTGTTTAGGTGGGCAACAACCCCGTTCACAAAGATGCAGAACAGGGTCGGTGCGAGCACGCAACCCTGTCTCACACCTCTGCGAACGGGGAACCTTTCGGTTAGTTTGCCACCTTTGGCACACCTTACGCGAGCGTAGTTGTTGTGGTGGAGTCTCATCAGGATTGTCAGGATGTCAGTAGGGACATTCAACTCTTCCATGACTCTCCATAGCCTCGCTCTGGGAACCAAATCAAAGGCGGCACATAGGTCTACAAAGATGGTGTATAGACTGCCGCCCTCGATTACAGCTGTTCTCCAATAGAGGAGATTTAACCTGAAGATTTGGTCTATGGTTGATACACCCTCCCTGAATCCTGCCTGGTAAGGGGACAAAATTTCCATTTCTTCGGTCCAGGCCTGCAATCGGTTCAGAATCAGTCTACCGAACAATTTATGGGATATGTCGATTAGACTGATAGGACGATAGTTGGAAGGGAGCAGGGGGGATCCCTTTTTGTAAATTGGGACCACCTCTGCTCCCCTCCAAGTGTCGGGCACCTCCAGTCCCCCCGCGATGGCATTGAATATTAATGTAAGATAGGGTGCCCATATCTCGGGTTCCTGCTTAAACAGGTCCCCGGGCACCCCATCGAGTCCTGGGGCTTTTCCGGCAGCTAGGCCTTTAATGGCGTCCTTCACTTCTTTTTCAGTGAAAACAACCCTAGTGGGACAGGATGAAATTGTGGGACCATCTCTGTTCTGTTCCCCCCCACCCTCTGCGTACAGGGCCTCAAAGTGGGTCTGCCATACCGTAGGGGCTATATTGGGCTCTATTGCGGAGGATAAATCCTCCGTGCCGTTCGCCACTATGCGCCAAAATTTACGGGAATCTCTAGTTGTTAATGCGTTAGTGAGATTTTCCCAGTAATCGTGGTCCCATTCTGCCCTTGCGTTTTCCAGGAGGATTTTATACGATCTTCTCCTGGCGCGGATTTCATCTTTGTTATGGTGTTCCTTTATAGCAAGTAGCAAGTGGGCCTTGGCTTCCCTGCAAGCGGCATTGTACCAAGATGTCTTCGGCTTAGGACCATCCCTTTGCCTTGCAGATGAGAATAGGTCCTGCTCTAGGGAGGTGATGATGCCTGCATGTATTTGTGCAAGCTCTCCTCTAGTAGCATCTTCTAAGACCCTAGTTCCTAGCTGAAAGGCATTCTCCAGTAATGGGATTATCCTTTCATATAGCCGGGATATTCTTTCTGGGTTGCTGGCCAGTTTCTCCCACTTGACCTTCCTACGATTGTTTTCAAGTAGGAGGCCCGTTTTATCTTTGTCCGACCCATTAGTTTTTGCCTCTTTCCCAGGCAGGGAATAAGTCAGTTCCAGGGAATTGTGGTCACTGTCTAATCTTGGGGTGACTTTAAAGTCGACTATTGCTGGCCACATAAACAGTTTGACCATAATATAATCCAATCTGGATTCGCTGCCGGGTTTATTAAAAGTATGGGTACTTGGTGTATCTGATTTGGTACGACCATTGCATGCCCTTAAACCAAGGTTGAGGGTGAGGGCAGTTATCTGTAGGGCTAAAGGAGTCCAGGCCCGTGGGGGTGGTGCCACCGTCTCAGGTATAAGCCAACATGAATCTTCCTCCAGGGAAGGACCATCACGTAGTCCAGGCAGTGGTTCGTAGTGAGCATTGAAATCGCCTCCTACCAGGCAAGCAAGTTCGCTTGGAATTCCTTCTAAGAGCTTAGCTAGCTCATCCACTGTGCCAGATTCTTTGTGCATTGGAACCGGCCTTGAGTAGATATTAATTACTAGCAACTTCGATGAGTCTGGCCACTCAAGTGAGACAGCCAATAGATCATCAGAAGCGGTCTCTAAGTAGGTAGCTTGACAACCTAAGTCCGTGGCTACCCATGTAGTTAATCCCCCAGATGGCCTACCCCTTCCCCCCCATTTGGCTGCTTTAAAGAAGGAGGCAAAACCCGGGAATACTATTTCCTCGCGCGCCCAAGTTTCTTGTAAAAGAATTATATTTTTAGATCTGATGTATGTACCCCATTCTGTGCAGTCTATTTTGCTAGCAAGGCCTGCCACATTCCAAGAAATCACTATTATTTCTGGTGGTTTGGTGGAGGCCGTGCCCATAGAAACAGAGTTGGTAGGAGTACACTCGTGGGGCAGCCGTGGATTTGTGGGGACGAGGAACGTACCCATGGGTCTGTTGTCAGGGGAAGGAGAGGAAGGCGTAACGCTTGGGACCTGTCTGGGATCAACTGTGCCAGATGCTACAAGATAAGTATCAGCAGCTGTGACAGATTTGGGCTCGTTTGTGGGAGATATTTGGGTAGCACTCCCCTCATCAACCGCATGTCAGTCTACCATTTCGAGACTGCTGTATCGGTTTTGGGTAGATAAATAGGCGGGGTAGTGTATTCTATGTGGCCCTGAAATTCCCCTCCTGTGCCCACCACCTCCCCCCCCTCCTTCTCGTGACAGTTTCCCAGCCGGTCTCATCATATGTAGGGAACTGCTCTGTAGGTCTTTCCCTGTGTGACGGATAGTTGTTATTCTCCCTGTGACAGTTTTCCCAACCCTCCAGCAGCTCCTGGTGGTACCTCCACCTGTGGTCCTCAAGATTATACAAATTTGAGGGGTAAAAGAATGAGAGGGGTAATGGTTGGATGGTGCTAGCAAAATCCTCATCAGCAGCACAGGTACAGATATATGCGGCTGTGTTCGGATCTCTGAAGGTGACCAAGATACAGTCACCTCTAATGGATTTCTTAGTGTAGCCCACCCACGTTGCCCTCCTAGCCATGGATATATCGCTAGTAGTTCCTCTCGGTAGCGGTCTGTTTACGGAGAGCCAGTTGATTACTTTGTTTTTGAGTGAAGTGGTGGATTCAAATGTGATGGAATTTAGTTCAGGAACCCCCGCCAGAACTAGAGTATAGGGTGCTGCTTCTGGGGGGAGGTTTATAGATTTAGGTTTGGGAGTAGTATTGGGTTTCTCTCCAGTAATAGGAGGATCTCTCTTAGCTTTAGCCGGAGGCGGAATATTATCTTTCAGTGGAAGGGTTGGTTTTGGGGTAGCAGTTGCCGTTTGTTGGGTAGGGATAGGGGCCTTGTTTACAGCTAGTGATTCAGGAGCGTTGATTTGTACGGGTTGCGAGGGTTTGGGATTAGTTTGTGGGGGCTTACTAATTATTGTTGTGGGAGGACCATTGCCTTTGGTGGGTTTTGGTCCTAGTCCCTCTCTTGTTATTTTGGTCCCACTGTTAACAATTTTCCTTGAGTCGGCAAGTTGCACAGTTGCCTTTTCGATGCTAACTAGTCTAGCTTCGATCTTGATAAGTCTTGCCTCAAGGGGGCTCAGCAGAAACCTAAAAAGTGTGCCTATATCCTCTAAAGTGATGTCGTCTGAGGTAGTGTCTAATGGAGCGTTGCTGCTGAGTAGTGAGGTTGAATTGATCATTCTAGGGGGAGATGGCGGTCCTGGTATATCCACCATAAGGGCAGAGGAAGCACCTTTCTCCCTTTTGCCTCTGACTTGCTTGGATTTCGGAGTTTTGGTCCTCTGATCTTCATTGTTTTGAGGCCCCTGCTTCTTTTTTGGAATAGCCCCTTCCCTAGTACCCCTATTGCTATCTAAGTTGGTTTCTACAACTTTGGCTGTCTCAATGTTCTCTGTGGTTATAGGCTGGGAAATTTGGGTGTTAGGTAGGGCCATAAGGCTCATGTCCTCAAAGTCACTCCGGACCTCAATAGTGAGCTCGGGGTTGGTGGGATTAGTGACTGGAAGTGGACATGTTGCCTGGTCTGTGCTATGGCTGTTTGGAAGACCAGATCTGTTTTCTGGGGTTCTAGCTTGGGCCATAGGGCCCATTGAAGATCTCCTTACCCAGTCTATTTCTTGTGAGATTCTGCGCTCCAGAACCTCGATTTCCTCAATCAAAAGGGAGCCAGCTTCAGCAAAGTAAGTGTCAATAGGGCCTTTAACAGCCCCGGCTGCAGCTAGTGAAGAAGTTTTGCTCCTGGTTTCCCTTGTACACATTTTACTAATGGATCAAAGACCTTTGTATACAGGCAAAGAGGGGGAGCCCGGACCGGACTCTCACGTACTCGAACGGCCTCAAACGGCCCGCTCTTTGCCCGGTCTTCGCCCCGTGCTCCGTCCCGCGCGCGTCCCGCGTCGCGGTGGAGCTGAGGCCGATAAAGTACGAGAAGATTAGGGGCGTGGCCGCCGGGGGAAGAGGCAGCAGCTGTGAAGAGCTGGGGCTGCTGGTCCTCGCAGTCCCCCGGTAGGCTCCACGCACTGTGCACTTGTAAGGTGACTCGACCTGGGAGCGCGTTAGCTCTCCACCGGCTGTGGAGCCGCTCACACCAGGGGGCAGTGGGTCACAGGGCAGATGAGCGGCACCCGCGAAGCGGGTGTCGCGAAAGGTAGCAGAGTTAGCAGGGCTGGAGGCAATGAAAGTCTATCTCTCTCCTCACACGCGAAGGGTAAATCCAAAAGGCACCCACTCAGCAGACAGACCCAGGCGTTGATAAGGCTGAAGGCTGGGGGCGTGGCCGCCGGGGGAAGAGGCAGCAGCTGTGAAGAGCTGGGGCTGCTGGTCCTCCCAGTCCCCCGGTAGGCTCCACGCACTGTGCACTTGTAAGGTGACTCGACCTGGGAGCGCGTTAGCTCTCCACCGGCTGTGGAGCCGCTCACACCAGGGAGCAGTGGGTCACAGGGCAGATGAGCGGCACCCGCGAAGCGGGTGTCGCGAAAGGTAGCAGAGTTAGCAGGGCTGGAGGCAATGAAAGTCTATCTCTCTCCTCACACGCAAAGGGAAAATCCAAAAGGCACCCACTCAGCAGACAGACCCAGGCGTTGATAAGGCTGAAGGCTGGGGGCGTGGCCGCCGGGGGAAGAGGCAGCAGCTGTGAAGAGCTGGGGCTGCTGGTCCTCGCAGTCCCCCGGTAGGCTCCACGCACTGTGCACTTGTAAGGTGACTCGACCTGGGAGTGCGTTAGCTCTCCACCGACTGTGGAGCCGCTCACACCAGGGAGCAGTGGGTCACAGGGCAGATGAGCGGCACCCGCGAAGCGGGTGTCGCGAAAGGTAGCAGAGTTAGCAGGGCTGGAGGCAATGAAAGTCTATCTCTCTCCTCACACGCGAAGGGAAAATCCAAAAGGCACCTAGAGTTTATCATTTCTTGTCTAAGATTTTGATTTTCCTCTCTAACAGCGACTAACTCTTTTTGTATTGTATCCAAAATAGCCCCTAAGTTCTGTAGATTTATTCCTTCTGTCATCTCTGCTCGGGTACAAAGTGCAACTTGGGCACTTCACTCTGTCAGACTCTAAGACTTTATTATACCAATATGGCTTACCTCTTGACTTGCACGGGAGCAGAGATGCTAGGTTCCGAATCCCACGATGCAATGATTCAGAGTTCTACTTTTAAAAGAAACTCTAAGCCACTACCCTGGGGGAAGGGGAATCGGATAAAATAATAAAGAACAAGATGAGACAGATCCTGATTGGTTCCTTCGGTTCCTGTTCTGCTCTGTAGAGACCAGTTTCAATTGAATTGGAACTTAGAAAGGAATGCACAATAATTAACCAGCCCTAGGCCTCCTCTTCCGAAGAAGCCCTTCCTAGTTATTTTCACATACCCTTTTAACTTCAGGAATTCGCTTCTCTTCTATTCTTCCCAGAAATTAGTTCTCATCTATTATTTACTCTAGGTCCTTAGTTGTATCTGCAAGTGAAAATTACAGTGCACTTAGTCTTTCTGTGATTCGCTGTTTCTGTCTTTTTCCTCTATTCACTATGACACTTCTCTACTTACTCACTATAGGACGTAGTTAGCTTCTATTCTTTTTTCACTAGATGATTCTCTGTCACTAATTCTGGAATTTCTTTAGTTTCTATGACACAAGAATATTTATTAGTTTCTTCTTTCTCTATTCCTAACTACCTATGTAGAATTCTCTTTTCTTTTTATCCTACTTACTTCTATGTAATTTATCTTGCGTTGTATTGACTTCTCTTCTGCCATGAATTGTGTCTATTTAGAAATACTGCCGATAAATCCTTATTTGGTCTATGTCCTTTTTTCTCTTCCTTACAGATTAACCTTCTCTACAACTAGATGGGCTTTGGCATTTCAGGTATTCCTGTCATAGTCTTAATTTTGTTATAATTAATTTCTTTAACCAAACAGTTAGTTTATTTTCACTTAGCTTGGTCTTCTTTTATGTCTTTTTTCTCCTCAGATACACCGGGCTGAAGAAGGCTTCTTCTATGAGCGTCGAGGACCTTGTCTGCAAAGACTGCCGGTAAGTTCTCTAAATCCTTCGTACCTCTGGGCTCTATAATCTATGATTAATGTTACCCAAGAAACGTTTACTGCTGCATTAACTTTAAATTAGATTTTCCTTCTAAATATACACTTTGGGTTCGTGAGCTAAAACGAAGGCTGCTGCTCCGGTCGACGTCTCGGTGAAGTGCGCAGTTTACTCAGCGCTCGCGCCTCACCTGGACATTCCACAGCAGCGCTTTTCAGGACTAGACCACTAATCAGAGTGATCGGAATCGGCGGCCATCTTAGTGCGCCAATTCCGATTGAGGACAGTCCAAGAGCATTTAATAGTACTTAAGGCTCCTTCAGAGTCTGTCGTTGTCGCGACATGTACTGGGGTTCTGAAACTCGGCCTGGCTTTTTCCAGCCTGGATAGCTCACTTTCCACCTTTTGGAATTCTAACGCCTCTTCCTTGTTTTTAGAACATATCAAGCTACGTAGCACGCCACGAATATGGGCCTTTAATGCGTCCCATGCGTAATCTAGAGATGTTGAGCCTATATTTTCAGTAAAATACTCGACGGTTGATGTTTTAATAACACTAATTATCTCCTGGTTAGATAACATAGCCCTTTTTAGTGTCCACCTGGGGGGATGTTTAGGTTTACTACAGAAATATGAAAAGGTTATAGGGGCATGATCTGATAAGATGCTTGGAAGGATGGGAATATCCACTAGGTTCTCCAAACCCTGTCTATCAGTAAGAATATAATCTATTCTCGAGAAGTGGCCATGTTTTTTACTAAAAAATGTAAAACCTGGTTATTTGTCCCTTTTAGCCCTCCAAGCGTCTACCAACCCAAGCTCGTGGATCATATTAATCATCGCCCGACGTGTGCGAGGTGCGGCCACATGTCGGCCATGATTAAGGAGAACATTGAAGTCATTCCCGATCATTATCGGAACGGTGACTTCTACAAGTTTGGTCTGTACTCTAAAAAAGGCAGGCAGGGTCATCAACATTGCGGCCGTAGTAAGATACCATGGAGAGCTCGGTCCCCCCTATGACCACCTGTACCAAGATCCACCTGCCAGATTAATCAGTTAACATGGACTTAATGGTACCACCTACACCAGATCTAATCAAAACCACAACCCCCTTGTTGCGTACCGTCTGCTCAGAACAGCAGAAATGTTCAACCCACCGATATTTACCAAAAACAGTTCTAGACTCGAGGTGACTTAAGTGAGTCTCTTGTAAGAGACAGACCTGGGCTGAAGATTGTTCCAAGAATTTCCTAATCAGCCTTTGTCTTCGGGTACAACGGAGCCCGTTGACACTCCATGAAATAAACTTTATCTTTATGGGCGTGATTTTTTACCAGGTCTTCCTCCCTCCCTCACCTTGGCCAGGCTTGCTAAAAACAACTTAGTCTTCAAAAGAAAATGGAGAAAGAGGACGTTATTTATATTTTCTCCCACTGCAACCCCACCCATGCACCCTCTCTCCCACCCCCCATCCCCTCCCCACGTGACCTCATCAGCCCCCTGCACCCCTGGGGAACCCTACCTTTTCTTCTGGGCATACGGCCTTGGTAAGAAACCCCCCTCAATGTGTGGCTGCGAAGTAATAATTACACAGTTAAGGCTAATAGACTGACCTTGCCCAGTGGCAACGGTACATCTCTATTCTATTCATTCCGCCCTGTTGTTACTTTTTTTTCCGATTAAGATATTACTTTATTGTAACCTTTATAGTTACGTTCATTTAAGTATCATACACGCCCTTAGAGGTTACACCTTACTAACACCTCCACTTCCACCTCTGCCTCCATTTCTGATCTTATCTATTAAAGAGTCAACTTCATCTAGTTGGCGCAAGTTGTACATGTGGTTATTCCACATGATCCGCAGGGATGCAGGGAATCTTAGTTGGGTCTTAGCTCCTAATGTATTCAAAATTGTCATCCTTTTGACGAGTTCCCACTGCTTTACAGCAGTGATATGAGAAACGTCAGAACGAATGGAAAAAGAGAATGGGCTGGTGAACGAGCTACACTTAAGGGCTGAAGATAGAATTCTCTCCTTGATGGTATAAGTGAGAAAATTCACCAAAATTTTCCTAGGATGCTCCTTTCTGGGGGTTCTTCTGAATGGCTCACAGTGGACCCTTTGGATATTGGCAATCAAGTCCAAATCCACATCCGGGGGAATCTTTCAAAATAGTTGCTTTCAAGAGAGAGACGACAAAGTTCTTAATATCACTCCCTTCCAGATCTTCCGGGACATTTAAGATTTTCAAGTTTTTCCTGGAGTGGCTTTCCAGGCGCTCAATGTCGTCTTTCAAATCTTGATTTTGCTGGACCAACTTGTTCATCGTGACAGAAGAAGAGCATAGAGCCTCCTTAATTTTAGGGATCTCAGCCTCAAGAGCATTCGTTCTCTGTGAGACCTCCTCTACCTTCTGTGCTAGTAGATGGCAGGAAGCCTGGATAGCCTCCTGATTGGCCTCTGAGGTTGACCCAGAGGAGACTGGGACTTAATCATACAAAATGGAGGCAAGAGCGGCAAAACGCTTGAGAAAGCATAAACACTATTTACAAATGGAAAGGAAGGATAATCACGAAAAAATACAAACATTGCATCAACAAAAACACCAGGTAAAACAATATGAAGCAGCTGTATACAGAACTAGAGTGACTCTTGAGGAAAGAAATAACAAAAAGTTGGGAGATAATCATGATGGAAAAATGTGTTGAGGTTGGGAGAGTTCCAATAGGGATGAGAATATTTACACTACCCAAACATCCTGACACAAGGCATGAAATGTTGGAAGATTGGAGTAGAAATAACACACAGTGGTAAAATATATATTGATAATCATTAAAATGCAAAATAAGATGTTGAGGACATCCAAAAACCCATATGTGCAATTGGAACCCAGATCAAATTACTAAAGCAAGATGAAGAAGCTAAGCAACTGAGAAAAGAAATGGAATCTAGGCTAAAGAAACACGAGAATGAGATAGAAGAACAAAAACAAAGAAAATTCAGATGCAATGAAAGAAATTATGAAATTGGAACCATCTGCACATTTGCTAAAAGATTTTATGTGACAAACAGCTACCTACTCAGCAAAGATTTGCAAATGAATCTGATGCTACCAATAGCAAATCTGATGTGAGGGAGAAGAGACCTCAAATTTATCTCATAGAACAACTTTTTTAGGCGATCAAATTCTTGTACATAGATAAAAGAGCAGGAAGAGGAAGGGGGAGAGACCGTGGGCAGGGACGAGGAAGAGGACGGTAACCAAGTTGATCAAGAGGAGAAAAAGGAGGAGGGAATCTAGAAAGAACAAACAAGTCCCCCGGCGCAACCATCAAAAGAAGGAATAGACTCATCCCAAAGCAACATGGAAAGCAACCTCATTGTCAACCTCTCCAGGTTTATACTGAATAAAAATCAAATCAATCTCCTGAACAAGGATCTTACCTTTCATCCTGAAAAACATTATGATTATGTAGAGCCCAGGATTGATTTTTAAAAAGTTATACGTAAGCGGAAATTAGTGGTTTATCCCAAAAAAGAATGCAATTCCAACGATGTATTCAAACTTAGCCACTCCAAACACCAATCAACATATTAAACAAATACCAGATTTGAAGACTGCATATGATCTGATGCTTCATCTAGAGGAAGATGTCATGACGGAAACACAGATATTGGATGAACTAGGAATGGAAACAGTTGAGTACAAGTACACAAAATTTAAAACCATCTACCATGACCTTGTAGTATCAGATTTAGAAATACTAAGGAACATCATCCATAAAAACAAAAAAGAAAAAGCACTGCAGGATCAAATGGACAAAGAAATGATCGAAATTAAACCAGCAGAAAAAGGGGAAAATATAGTAATCACGGAAAAAGAACAATACATGAAGGAGGCAATGAGACAACTGAATACGGCCACCAACTATATGAGATTGAGACAGAACCCCATAAATGATCTCACAATGACCCTCAATGACAAACTAAAAAATGGAAAGCAGAGGACTTGCTGAATGAAAATGAAGCAATATTCTTAAAGAATGATAGTCCAATCATTCCAACAATATACTTCCTCCCAAAAGTACACAAAACATTGGACAATCATCCAGGGAGACCCATTATATTAAGTTGTGAATCCCTTTATGAAAATGTATCCACATATGGCGATCACTTCCTAGCCCCATTGGTGACATAATTAAGTTCTTAGATAAAAGATACAGGGAACGTCTTGAGGATCCTTGCAGACACAGGATGGCAAGTAGGTCTTCTGCTGGTTATAATTGATGTTGTGTCTTTATACACATCTATCAGCCATGAATTGAGATTAAAATCAGTGAAATACTTTCTTCATCAAAGAAAATTTCAGAACTTAAAGCACTCACAAATGATCCTGGAAAAGATAGAGCTATGCCTCTGAAACAACATCTTCTTGTTCAACTACCAGATGTACTCTCATATCTGTGGGAAAGCCATGGGAGTTTCCTTCTCTACAAGCTATGCGAATCTCACCATGGGATGGTGGGAGAAAACCATAGTATGGAGATAAGAAAACGACCAATATACAGATAAAATAGCCCAATGGCTATGATTCATAGATGAATTATTTAATACCTGGAATGGCACAAACAAAGAATTCATGGAATATTTAAAGAAATAAACTCTGAATGATGTAGGGCTGGCATTCACTTGAAACACAAGTATGAAAGCAGTTCAATTCCTGTACCTGAAGATCTACATTGAAGAAAATCAAAATACAAACAACTGTCTGTCGGAAACCAACATCGACAAATAGCATATTGAATGGGTCCAGCTTCCACCCGAACTCCCTAAAAAAATGCATTCTGTATGGAGAGTTCATTAGAATGAAAAGTAAGGTTCAGACAGGAATGAACAGGAAGTAAAATTAAAAGAAACAGAACAAAAATTCCGACAAAGGGGACAAAGGGGAATCAAACCACCTGGCATCAAAGTAGGAAGGAAAAGGGCAGAGTCCTTGACATAGGCACAGACTTTCGTAAACAAAAAAATTAGGAAACATCTAAGAAAAAGAAGATCAGAACATATAAATGGTATTGAGTTATAGCAAAGAAAACCAACAAAGTAGCCACATACTGAATAAACATTGGAATATACTCAAAAAGGATCAGGACATTGAAGAAAAACGTGGAAACAGACCAGATATATCTTACAAAAAAGCCCCATCACTGAAAGATAAACTAGTAAGAAACCACTTTGAGATGAAAAAACCTTAATCCTGGTTAGAAAAACATCAAATGGGTTTTACAGGAGGCGAGAGTTGCAAAGAATGCCACATAGGCATAAACACTTGGGAGATTCTTAGCTTCAAAGCAAACATATTCACCATTGATGAAAGGATTACATTCAGAACAAACTACATGGTTTATATAATTGAATGCCAATGAGGACTAAAGTACATAGATTACACTATATGCCCCTTAAAGAGGAGAATACTGGAACACATTTGAGCGGTGCAAAAGAAGGACATGAACTATGCAATGACAAAACCTCTGGAAACACACCCTGGGTATGACTGGCAACAAAGGGGATATTATGGAATAGCCAGAATCCCCAGTAATGAAAGAGGGAATACAGGACTTTGAGACTAAGATGACTGGAATCTCATCTCAATGTAAGATTCAGGACTAAACATCCATATGGACTTAATGGGGATGGAGAATTACATATAAAACTATGAATCTAGAGAAGATGGAACTAAAATCTGCCTTTGGGCAATTCTATTTGTAAATAGGAAATGGAATTTACAGGAGCTGCTGCAAACACATAAGCCAGACATGGATGGTGTGCAAACCGTTATAACTAACAGGTTTGTGAGAACATGGAGAGATCTCCTAAAGATTCAGGTTAACAATGGTAGAATAGGAAGGGGCACTCACCCCTATACACATGACACTGTATAACCACATAAGAAAATCGAAAAAGGAGAAAACTAACCTCACAAAAGTTTAACACAAATAAAGAGGATGTTTTTGAGTAAGATAACTTGAACCTGCTCCAACAAGAAATCATGGATGAGGGAGGAAAGAATGGGATGGGGGCACTGCACCCATAAAGAAGAGGATATATAAATTCAGAAAAGTAAATAGATTCTATAGATCCTACAATCCTCCAACAATGTAGTGGCAAAGAGGGATAAGGGCACTTAGCCTAATATGAGCACAATTCCACCACATAACCTTTTATGAGCGAGTAAGGAGCAAATTGTGTTAAAACAAATACACTGGAAAGAAAGAACATTATGGAGATAAAAATACCCTGCAAAGAAAGGACATTATGGAGAAGGTATTTACTTGGATACCTGATCATGATGACATATAGTCTAAAATAACCTGTAACATATTTATCAGGAAAGAGAGGGAAAGAAATACTGATAGAAAATTGGGTCTTAGGACATTCCACACCATCTGTATTCAGGAAATCAAGCAAGTGTAAACAGTTGTATACATTGTTTAATCTGTAAAATATGTTTTTTAATTTTCATTTTCTCTGGAACTATATACCCCACAATGCTCCATAACGAGCCAAGTGGGAATCATGTATAGAGAAACAAAAGAGGGACTCACTTAACAATGATCAAGACTTGTTAGTCGAAACACAGTGGTGATGGTGTACTGTGTGGCAATGGATAGCCACTGAATAAACATCTCATATTTAAATTCCTGGAGTGTAGTGTAAAAATCTTTGGCCGGACAATAATTGCGGGGCACGGTTCCACCACGAAACACCAGCAGCAGCTACCTAGTGAAGTGCACTAGGAGTGAAGCCAAATTAGTGGAATATATATATATGCAAGCCGAAACTCGTTGTTCGAAGTCATTAAACTTTATTAAGCATGCCGGAGTTTCCGAGTACTTTCTGCCAATAGTGGAGGATTTGATATGTAAATTTGGGCCCCCTAGTAGCCCGAACTCAGACCGCCTGTTGATAGCTGCGTACATATAATTAATTACCCGTGATCAAGGTTCGAGGCGCAAACCGAAACACGTTGGGCATGGCTACGGCTGCTTATAGGCAATAAAGCACCTTTAATCACAGGTCCTGAGTGAGTGTGTTTTTCGCAAAACCTCTGAGGCAAGAGGTAACGTGTGGCGATATATATATTTTTTTTCCCCACAAATTGCTCTGCTACGAAGAAGCACTCACAGCAGGTAGGTTAACACCATTTATTTTCGTACGAAGGTCGCATTTCATCCGTTATTTAACCTTTCGCCAACGCGTTTCAGAGCTGTCTGCTCTTTCTTCTAGGGCTTAATGGTTGTTTGCAGTATTTTCCGGCTGACACTGTCCCATTACTCATGTGTCTTTAGTAGGCATGACTTCAGGTGTTCTTGCGTAGTAGTAGCTAACTTTTCTGATTAGTGCATTGCGGGACGTGTGGTCTCATTCTGCCAACACTTTCACCCAAAGTGGGTTCCGCAAACTTGCATTATATTATTAAAAAGGTCACAGTGATTAGTGTGAGTTCACTGTGATATTTAAGCACTCCAATGTGCCCCGGTATGAAAGTTCACCTTCATTAGTAAAGCGCTCTGCTGCGCCGTCATTTTGACAAGAAATTCCTGCCTCGATGGCCCCCTTTCTCCAGCGGCTCCCTCATCCTTCACCGGGCGGTGCTCCGTCCACGACCGATGCCGTCGTGTATTTTTTCCCCACAAATTGCTCTGCTACGAAGAAGCTCTCACAGCAGGTAGGTTAACACCATTTATTTTCGTATGAAGGTCGCATTTCATCCGTTATTTAACCTTTCGCCGTGTTCCAGCATTCAATTGTACCTGCCTGGAATGTGTCAAAACTACCAAGGTAAAATACAAGCTTTTAATCGGACACGACTACAGGAATTTTAAAGTGACACTCCTTTCACGGGACTTTAACATCCATAATGCAACAGTTATGAAGCACGAAGTAAAAGCCAATTAGGCAAATGAAATAAATACCGGAAATGGGTGGTGTTTCAATGCGTGTCTTTCCAGCCCATGATGAAGAGGCGTTGGTCTCGAAATGCGTCGGGACATGAAGGAAACCTTGATATGTGAAAGGCAGGCTGCAGCGAGGTGTCTAATGCCTGATGGTGGGGGCACGGTCGTGTGCTCTTTCAAAGCTGAGAGCATCTTCGAAATTCAACATTTCAACACGGCGGCTCGTCGTGGAAATTGAGCACCATTTCATGAATGTGAAAGGCTGAAGAACAGACGGGGGGCTTGGAGGGGGCAGCCGACCGTAGGGAGATCCCCACCCCCGGGCTGATTGGGAGGGGCTAGTGAGGGGGGTTATCCTCGGAGCGCCAGCCTTGGGCTGCTTTTGGGCTTGTTTTGGGCTCCCTCGGTTCCTACTGAGGGAGCCCAGTTATATATTCCTTTGGCTCCTCCTCCCGGCCACCATTTTAGGCTGAATGACCTGGTGGCCGGGAGCTCATTAGATTAATTTGAAAATTTTGTGTGGTGATTTTTCTAATTCGACATGTCTCACGAGGATTACCGAGTTCTTGAGGCGATCCGCCTTCTTAGCGAAGCGGGACGCCTGGACCTGGTTTTGGGTGACGTGCCTGGAACGTCGCGTCCTCGGCGGCAGGCCTCGGCGCGTGTTGCGGCGGTGGTCGCGGCGTGTAGTTCGCCGAAGAAGTCGCGTAGGGAGGCGGTAAGTGAAAGGGGCCGCCCGCGCTCTAGGAGAGCGGCCCCTGGTAGTGACGCATGCGGAGGAGGAAACGGTTCCGCCGCGCGAGGCGGGGTTGTGGGAGGGTGAGGCGTCGGCTCCCCTTGTGTCCGTGGGGCTGCCGGTGCGGTCGCTTTCGGTTCCCGCTGCCAGAGGCAAGCGGGCCGGTAAGCGCGGAGGCAGGAAGCGCTCGGCTTCTGCCTCCGTGTCGCATGACGCAGAGCTATTGAGTGAGGAGCTGGCGGTTGGTGCGCATGCGCGCGCTGGAATCCCCGGGCCTCGCGCTGGCGGTGAGGGTGTGTTGCCGGCTGTTGGGCCTAACAGACAGTTATGGATCTAACGGATTTGGGGGCTCGAGGGAATGGACAGGCTGTAACTCCGCTTGTATGCGCAGGGGCTGGTGGTGATCGCTTTTCGACGCCGGCCCGTTTTTCTGGGGAGGTTTTGCATGCTAGTGATGTTGCCGGTGGTGCAGTACAGTCTGCTTTTGTGCCATATAGCCCCCTGTTGTTTTCCCCCCCTGCCTCAACCCGGTGGGAGGTACTTTCTGTGCTCAGTGGTTCTGTGGGGGAGGGGGAGTGGGCGCAGGTGGAAAGGAGGGCAGGGGCAGGTTTGCTGGGTCAGCAGTCTGGTCGTGTTTTGTTGTGTGATCCACAGGATGTTTCTGGGGCTGGCAAGGGGTTCGTTGAGCCTTCTGTGGGTGGTGCTGTCAATTTTCCTTTGCAGGAGAGTGGCGATAGGCAGGTGGGTGCTAGATCTTGGGAGGGTTTGGATGTTTTTCCTTCCTGGGCAGAAGGGGTTTGTGATGCAGGCAGGGCTACACCCATCCAGGGCACTGATATGCTGAGTGGTTTTGGGGGCACTTTGAGTTTTCCAGGTTTGCCTGTTGGGGGCAGATCGCTTGGGAGGATGGAGCAGCCCCGCTCTGATATCCAGCAGAAAGGGCAGGGTGGACTGGCATCGGGACCTGCGTCTAAGATTGTTCAGGAGCTGTTGAACTGGAGTAGTGGTGGTGAGGAAGTGGAGCCTTCCCCTCCTCGGCGGGGGTTGTCGGTTCGATCTAAGGGGTCTGTTTCTCAGGAGGTTGGTCAAGTGCAGTTTAAGGATTCTAGTTTTTGTATGGCTAGTGGTGTTGATAGTTTTGGCCGTTCTGGTAGTAAGGGTCCCGGCACATCAGTTCAGCCTTTTTCTTTGCAGGTCAGAGAGCGTCGTGGAGAGGCAGACTTGGTAGGGTGGAGTGCGGCCCAGTTACACCGAGGAGAAGGGAGGGTGGAGCCTGGTGCGGCATACCCCGTACCGGCGAGGGACCCCGGCGCGGTCAACGTAAGCAGGTCAGGCGCGACCTCGTTGGCCCCAACGTCTTCCTTTCAGGATCTCGGCGCGGTCAGCAGAAGCAGGTCGGGCGCGTCCTCGCTGGCCCCAACTTCTCTTTCTACAGGTATCGGCGGGGTTGGCAGAAGCGGACCCGGCGCGTCCTCGCTGGCCCCATTGTCAGGTTCTCTGGATATCGGCGGGGTTGGCAGAAGCAGGACCGGCGCGTCCTCGCTGGCCCCAAATGTTTCTTCTCATCAATAAAGGGATTCATCGTTGGTTAAGGTGTACAAAACTGGTAAACGTTCGGGGGAGTACAGACGGGTCCAGTCGGCTCCCCCGCCTCAGGTGTCAGTACGGGCTGGTAAGGCCCAGGTTGGTTTCAGAAGTCCGTCAAAGGTGTTGGCCCCTCCTAGGTTGGAGGAATCTTTGGTTTTAGATTACGATGAGGAGAGCCCTGAGGAGGGCGAGATACGTGCTGAGGGTGCAAGGGGGGGGGGGCTTTTTCACGCTTCTGATGATGTTTTACAGGCACCGGTGGTGGTGCGTCCGAGAACTACAGTTTCCAGACCAACTCAGGAGAGCGGCCCCGGAGTGAGGGTTCCTCGGTCAGGCGACGATGTTGAACAGATGGCATGGAGAGCGAGGCCGGCCCAACTTCCTTTATTGAATCCAGGTGAGCTTGCTGGGCCGCGGGACAAGCCATTGATGGTTTCTGTTGGAACGGGGGGGGATCCTCCTTCAGAGGGTGTGGATCTTAAGCTCCACAAAGGTCGTTATGTTAAGGATCAAGGAGTGGGTACGGGTGACGGGGGTGTGGGTTCTAAGGTGGATTCTGGGACTGTTACGGAGCCCATGGAGGTAGGTAAGGATCCCCCACACAGCAAGGAGCTTAAAATAAAGAAATTGCCTTACATGGGCGTCACAAAACCGTTGGGCGCTCATTTAATGCTGTCCACTAAGGAAAGGATTTGGAAAGGGGAGTACGTGGAATTATTGAAGCTCATACATAGGGAAGTGAGGTCTAAGGAGGGGTCTAAGGAGGAAGAGTACGAGTTGGCCAAGCGCCCAAAGGTTCCTTTGACAATCGAAAATTGGACAGCGGCATTTCTTATATATGCTAGCGTGTACTGTGAGAAATTCCCTGAGCGCTGTGTGGCCCTTTTTAAGTATATGGATGTGATCAGAAAGGCGCAGATTACTGGCAGTGGTTATGCCTGGTCACAGTACAATGAGGAATTCCGGGCTCGGATGGCTTGGGATCCTGAAGCGAAATGGGGGGAGTTGGATAATGACTTGTGGCAACACACTATGGGAGCATCGGCGGGTGGTAAGATGATTTTCACAGCTAGTGGGTATCCATTACCTTCGCGGCCCTTTCAGGGTAAGCCCACTCGGGGAGGGGTGGGTGCAGCTGCGTCAGTCCAATCTGCCAATGGGACCTGTTGGGATTTTAACAGAGGATATTGCCCGAGAGAGTATTGCAAATTTAGACACGAATGCTCCCAATGTGGTAGAACGCACCCATTGTCCAGGTGTTGGGGGCCTCGGGTTACAGGGGGCAGACAGTGGTCACAGCAGACGGCCAATGCCCCTGCTCCTGCACAGCAGCCTCAACCTAACGGGGGGGAAAAACACTTCTGGAACTGGGCCCAAAGGCTCATACGCCAGTTAATCCTTTTCACTTGGCGGTGGCTCTGAGGGGTTATGGGAATGTCGAGGCTGCTAAGTTATTGTAGGATGGTTTTCAGGAAGGTTTTCGAATTGGTTACACAGGGCCGCGGTTGCGGCGGTGGTCAAAGAATCTTTTGTCAGCCAATGAACATCCAGAGGTGGTGCAAGACAAATTGGACAAGGAAGTGCGTGAGGGAAGGATGGCGGGTCCTTTTGATGATTGGCCCTTGGAAAATCTTAATGTCTCCCCAATTGGTGTGGTACCTAAAAAAGAGCCTGGGCAATTTCGTTTGATTCAACATTTGTCATGGCCGGAGGGCTCATCAGTTAACGATTTCATTGATGGTGAGGCTGCTTCAGTGTCTTATTCTTCAGTGGATGTGGCCATGGCCCTGGTTGTTTCTGCCGGCACTGGTGCGTCAATGGCAAAATGTGACATCAAATCTGCATTCCGTTTATTGCCAGTACATCCTGGGGATTGGGATCTTTTGGGGATTCAATTTCAAGGGAAGTAGTATGTTGATAAGGCTCTACCAATGGGTTGTTCCATATCCTGTGCGTTATTTGAGACCTTTAGCACATTTCTACAATGGTTTTTCACCGACACGTCAGGACACCAGCTTGTGACTCACTACCTGGATGATTTCTTTTTTGTAGGCGCTCCCAATTCCTCAGCATGCCAGAATGCTTTGCGAACATTCCAAACTCTGATGGACTTTTTAGGTGTGCCGTTGGCACCAGAAAAGACAATGGGCCCCTGCGCGACCATGTCTTTTTTGGGGATCGAAATTGATTCTAATGTTATGGAGGCACGCTTACCAGTGGATAAAAAAGCAAAAATGTTGGACCTCTTACATGTTATGTTGAACAAGGCAAAGGTGACAGTGAAGGAAGTTCAGGTGCTGCTGGGCCATCTTAATTTTGCTTGTAGGGTGGTCGGTGCAGGTAGAACTTTTTGCAGGTGTCTGGGTAGAGCTCTGTCTGGTCAGTTTTTACCTCACCATCACGTCCGCTTGTCAGCAGGTGTTAAGGAGGATCTGCGGATGTGGGTAGCATTTTTACACTCTTTCAATGGCATTCCTCTGTACAGAGAAGAGAATTGGATTTGGGACGTCCAGATTTTTTCAGATGCTGCAGGCAGTGATGGTTTCGGTCTTTACTGGCAGGGCAGATGGTGCGCTGAACAGTGGCCTGCTGCGTGGAAGAACGGAGGCAGGAGTATTGCCTTCCTTGAGCTTTTCCCTGTGGTGGTGGCGTTGACTTTGTGGGGTCAGGAGCTTGCTCACAAAAAAGTGCTGTTTCGAATAGATAATAAGGCTGTGGTGGACATTATCAATCGGCAGTCGGCCAGGGATGCTCACATCTTGAAGCTCTTGCGAGTCTTTGTGTTGGGGTGCTTGACGTATGACATCAGTTTTAAGGCCTTACACATTCCTGGGGTGGACAATGACATTGCGGATGCTTTGTCTCGTTCACAGTGGGAGAGATTCCATGGGCTAGCCTCGGAGGCGGACAGGACGCCGACCCGCATGCCAGAACATCTGTGGACTGTAGGCGAGACAGGGTTTTGCAGTTGGTGGTAGGTTCGCTCGCAGTTTCCACTAGGGCAGCGTATGAATTGGCCTGGAAGGAGTTTTTGGAATCTGGGGCCGGCTGGCGCGCTCCGGGCTGGAGACGATCTGAAGATGTGGTACAGTTCATTCTTCACTTAATGG
Organism: Lissotriton vulgaris; assembly: GCF_964263255.1. Lineage (NCBI taxonomy): Eukaryota > Metazoa > Chordata > Amphibia > Caudata > Salamandridae > Lissotriton > Lissotriton vulgaris. The sequence continues at coordinate 461,640,875 of NC_141700.1, read as the reverse complement.
ACAGGGGTCTGACACGTGTGACGATTGCTGGAAAATTGGCTGGTATTGCGTTCATGGGCAAATTACTGTGGGGCTATTCTCCTTCAGCAGGGGAGGTGGGTAAGCGCATGCTGGAAGGTTGGTCTAGGGAGAGGGGTAGGGAACACATGGTTCGCCAACCTTTGTCTTGGCAGACATTGGCCCGAGTTGTGCAGGTTTTGCCCTCAGTTTGTTTGAATGAGTTTGAAGTTTGTCAGTTTTCTACTCTTATGGTTTGGATGTTTTTTGGTGCTTTCAGAGTTTCTGAGTTACTGGGGTCGAAAGTTACTTTTAGGGTGGGGTGGGGGAATGTTCGATTTTTGGACACAGGGTTGCACGTCTGGTTGGCTCGGGCAAAAACTGATCAACACAGCAAGGGGAGGGGCATTTGGCTGGAAGCTTCTTCCCCTTCTGAGACGTGTCCTTTGAGGTGGGCCAGGCGTTTGCGGGACTGTTCGGGGGCCGCCTTTGAGGGCCCTGTTTTTAGACATATGGATGGCTCCAGGGTGACTGAGTATCAACTGCGCATGGTTTTGCGTAAAGCGCTGCGCTTCATGGGATTGGATGAGACACAGTATGGTACGCATTCTTTCAGGATTGGGGCAGCAACAGAAGCTCATAACAGGGGTTGGTCGCAGCAGGACATTATGTCTTTAGGGCGTTGGTCCTCCAACTGTTTTAGGCGCTATGTGCGTACTGATCCTGTTTTGGCGCCTGCGGATGATAATTTTTCTTGAGTTTGATGCTGCTTTTCTTTTTCAGGTTCTGTGGCCGGCCCCCGTTCTTCTGTCATGACGATCTGGATAGTGGGACATTCCTTCATTAGGCGCGCGGCAGATCAAGCTATAAGAAGCTATTTTGGTCCCTCGCTTGGTTTTAATTCTCGTCTGTTTAATGTTGTATGGAAGGGGAAGGGAGGTATGATCTGGAGGGAGCTTATCCCGGCCTTGAATTCTTGGTTGGTGGGGGGTATTTGTCCTGATGTATTGCTCTTGCACCTTGGTGAGAATGACCTTTGTGGGGTGAAAGGGATGGTTTTATTGAGAGCGATGAAGAAGGATCTTTCCCTTATTCGTCAACAATGGGCGGGCTGCCATGTTTTATGGACGGAGTTGGTCCCTAGAAGAACCTGGAGGGGTGCGATCAAGCCTAGGGCGGTTGATAAGGCGCGAAGGAAGTTGAATTTGGAGGTTTCCCGTTTTTGTAGAGATCTGGGTTTTGGGCGGGTGTCCCATAAGGACATCCGTTATGACACTATGGAGTTTTTTCGCAGCGATGGTGTTCATTTGTCTCGTATAGGGATGGATCTATATTTATTAGAATTGCGGGAGGTGCTCTCCAGGTGCTTGAAGATTCAAATTTTTTTTGGTTGAGGTGTTCTGGTTCCTTGGTTGGTTAGTTTTGGGGGGCAGAAAGAGAGGAGGGTAATTCCTTTCCCCCTCTTTTCTGGGTGGCGGAAATTGGGCGTTCTTGGTCATCAGGGACATGAAGGTTGTTGGGTTTTTGCTAAAGTTGGGCTATGGCTGGAAAAGTTTAAATAGTTGTTTCGTGGGGTGGTTACAAGGTTTTGGGTAATGTAAGTTGTTGGTGGGTAATTTTTGGAATGTGATGTTATGCGGTGGGTTGGGATGATATTTAAATGATTATCAGGTTTTGGTATTGTTTGAATTGTAATTATGTTGTGCTGGGTGGGGGCGGGGTTTGTGACGTGTTAGGGGCGGGCCTGACGTTTGGGGTTGTAAGGTAACATCTTATTTAGTGAGGACTAGTTTTGTGAGGCGGTTGCCAGGTTTGTATTGTTGTAAATATGCACCTGTTTCAATAAAAGCGGCCTTTTGCACACTCTCAATTTTGTCTGGTGTCTGCTCACCCCCCCTCACCCCTCCCTCCCAAGGGGGGCTTGGGGGGGGGGGGGGAAGCCGACCGTAGGGAGGTCCCCACCCCCGGGCTGATTGGGAGGGGCTAGTGGGGGGGGGGGGTTGTCCTCGGAGCGCCAGCCTTGGGCTGCTTTTGGGCTTGTTTTGGGCTCCCTCGGTTCCTACTGAGGGAGCCCAGTTATATATTCCTTTGGCTCCTCCTCCCGGCCACCATTTTAGGCTGAATGACCTGGTGGCCAGGAGCTCATTAGATTAATTTGAAAATTTTCCCTCCCTCCCCCCCTATTCTCGGTTAGCTCTGTTTCCTTTTTTCCCCGGGTCTTTTATTTATTTATTTAAATTCATTTATTTATTTATTTAGTTTATGCTTCCATAATTTTCGGGTCTTTTTGTCGGAACAGGTGGATATGGGGTAACAAACTTTTGTTCATTGTCGCTTGGAACAGGTGCCGTGCGAAAATTGGGCGTTCTTGGTCATCAGGGACATGAAGGTTGTTGGGTTTTTGCTAAAGTTGGGCTATGGCTGGAAAAGTTTAAATAGTTGTTTCGTGGGGTGGTTACAAGGTTTTGGGTAATGTAAGTTGTTGGTGGGTAATTTTTGGAATGTGATGTTATGCGGTGGGTTGGGATGATATTTAAATGATTATCAGGTTTTGGTATTGTTTGAATTGTAATTATGTTGTGCTGGGTGGGGGCGGGGTTTGTGACGTGTTAGGGGCGGGCCTGACGTTTGGGGTTGTAAGGTAACATCTTATTTAGTGAGGACTAGTTTTGTGAGGCGGTTGCCAGGTTTGTATTGTTGTAAATATGCACCTGTTTCAATAAAAGCGGCCTTTTGCACACTCTCAATTTGGTCTGGTGTCTGCTCACCCCCCCTCACCCCTCCCTCCCAATGTTTGTTTCTGTGCAGCACCGTGTTCCAGCATTCAATTGTGCCTGCCTGGAATGTGTCAAACCTACCAAGGTAAAATACAAGCTTTTAATCGGACATTGAGCCTACTACAGGAATGTTAAAGTGACACTCCTTTCATTGGACTTTAACATCCATAATGCAACAGTTATGAAGCACGAAGTAAAAGCCAATTAGGCAAATGAAATAAATACCGGAAATGAGTGGTGTTTCAATGCGTGTCTTTCCAGCCCTCGTCGAGAAAAGCCGTTGTGAAATAAAACACGCTTTGCATACTGAAAGTGGCCCGGATTTCTTTTCTACACGGGGAGAGTATTTTGTTGGAATATTTTCCCGTCCGAGGCCTATCGTTTTGGCTGTGTGTATATATATATATATATATATATATATATATATATATATATATATATATATATATATATATATATATATATATATATATATATATATATATATATATATATATATATATATATATATATATATATATATATATATATATATATATATATATATATATATATATATATATATATATATATATATATATATATATATATATATATATATATATATATATATATATATATATATATATATATATATATATATATATATATATATATATATATATATATATATATATATATATATATATATATATATATATATATATATATATATATATATATATATATATATATATATATTCTGTAACGTTCTCTGCCAGGGCTGCCGCTCTCAACGCAGGAGGTGCTGGAGCTCGCAAGGGTGGACTTGCATTTACATACCAAAAATGTCAAAAGTTAATGCTGTGCACTCTATGGCTGTTGAATTCAGTAATTATTTAATTTTATTTTCATGCAACCTACATCTAACTGACAAACACGATTCGGCCTCCTGGCCTTTGTCAATGTCAGTTTGTCCCATGTATAAAAACACCTTATAAGAAAAATACATTTCATTAGGCAGCTAGGTCTTCTGAAACAGCAAGACCACTGACTCATTGTCAGTGAAATTGCTCTCCCACACTTGCAGCTCCACCATTAAGTGAGGTGCCCCTGCCCCTGCACTCTTGAGTGTTAGTGATCGAGGCCCTCCTCCACCCGCAGGTTTCCCTGCGTCTCATCCCTGGTGGTCCAGTGGACCTCTGTCTCCTTTCTCTCACTCTGCTCCTTCACTCGTTTTTCTACCCTTTCTATCTTTCACCTTTCTGCATCTCTGCTCTTTGTGCCTTATTTCTGCCCATTTTCCCTTTCTCTGCCCCTTCACTCGTTTTCACTCGTTGTTCTACCCTTTCCATCTTTCACCTTTCTGCCCTTTTCTGCATCTCTGCTCTTTTGTGCCTTATTTCTGCTTATTTTCCCTTATCCCTTCTTTCCTCCCTTCACCTTTCCCCACCGCTGCTGCCCCCGCGTCCCCTCCCTCCACCCAGCGCGACCGGCCCAATCCAGCTCCTCTCCCCGCTCCCGCCTCCCAGCTGTCCAGCCCTCCCCGACCCCTACTTAATGACGGCCACTGCGGGGACAGGCGAGCAAGACCACTGACTCATTGTCAGTGAAATTTCTCTCCCACCCTCGCAGCTCCACCATTAAGTGAGGTGCCCCTGCCCCTGCACTCTTCAGTGTTAGTGATTGAGGCCCTCTTCCACCCGCAGGTTTCCCTGCGCCTCATCCCTGGTGGTCCAGTGGACCTCTGTCTCCTTTCTCTCACTCTGCTCCTTCACTCGTTTTTCTACCCTTTCTATCTTTCACCTTCCTGCACCTTTCTGCATCTCTGCTCTTTTGTGCCTTATTTCTGCCCATTTTCCCTTTCTCTCCCTCTGCTCCTTCACTCGTTTTTCTACCCTTTCTATCTTTCACCTTTCTGCACCTCTGCTCTTTTGTGCCTTATTTCTGCCCATTTTCCCTTTCTCTCCCTCTGCTCCTTCACTCGTTTTCACTCGTTGTTCTACCCTTTCCATCTTTCACCTTTCTGCACTTTTCTGCATCTCTGCTCTTTTGTGCCTTATTTCTGCTTATTTTCCCTTTTTTCTTGATCCCTTCTTTCCTCCCTTTACCTTTCCCCGCTGCTGCTGCACCCGCGGCCCCTCCCCCCCCAGCGTGACCGGCCCAATCCAGCTCCTCTCCCCGCTCCCGCCTCCCAGCTGTCCAGCCCTCCCCGTTCCCTACCTAATGGCGGCCACTGGTGCACCGAAGGCGCGTCAAAGGCAAGCACATCTGCACCCGTCCGCGACCCGTCCGCGACCAGCACCAGGAACCCTGGACCTCCGCCCCGCCAACGCTACGACCCAGCAGCACTCCACGCACTCAACCCAGGCTGCAACAACAACTGCAAGCTAGCATCACCAGCCGACACCCATGGACCCTTCAGCTGTCACCGCTGCCGGCACACCTGCAGCACCGCCAAGAACACGGATCCAGCACAACCCGCCCACAAGAACACAACCGAACCGAAGACCCTGCAATGCATCCTCCTCAACGTCCGATCCCTCCACAAACACGCCACCGAAATCTGGGACCTCCTCGACAGCACCACCCCGGACGTAGCATTCTTCAACAAAACCTGGACCAACGCCACCTCAGGACCGGACATCGCCATCGCCATCCCCCAAGGATACAAGATCTACTGGAAGGACCGCCCCACCCACCCAGGAGGAGGAATCGCCATCGTCCACAAATCCAGCCTCTGCCTGAGCACACTCCCTGACGAGTCCACAGAACTGATGGAACACCTTCACTTCGAGATACTGGCCAGCCCCACTGCCGCCCTCCGAGGAACCCTCATCTACCGACCCCCTGGACCCCGCGGACCCTTCGCCAACTCCATCACGGACATTATCTCCCCGCAGGCCATCCCATCCACCAACTACACCCTGCTGGGAGACCTCAACTTCCACCTCGACAATCAACTGGACCCCAACACCACATGCCTCCTGGACATCCTCCACAACATTGGACTCTGCCAGATCGTGACCGAGCCCACGCACTCAGCAGGACACACACTCGACCCCCTCTTCACTACAGGAAACTCCATCACCTTCAGCCACACCACTGAACTCCCATGGACCGACCATTGTTGCGTCCACTTCACCTTCAGAACACCCACCATCCACAGACACCAGCACCTGCTTCCACAAAGAAACTGGACCAAAATCACCAACGACCAGCTCATCTCCTCACTCAACAACTCCACCCCAACCATCGCGGAAAACGACGACCCCAACACCGCAGCCCGAACCCTGCATAGATGGATCTCGGACAGCACCAACACCATAGCTCCCCTCAAGAAAAACAACAATACCCGTGCCAAGAAAGCCAGATGGTTTACCACCGAACTTCGAGAGTCCAGGCGCACATGCTGCCGCCTCGAAAAGGCCTGGAGAAACACCAAATCCACAGAAGCCCACAACAACTTCAGAGCCGCCACCAACGCTCACCATCAACTCATCAGAGAAACGAGGAAAAAAGCGATTGAAGACAGAATCTCCACCCACGCACACAACAGCAAGGAACTCTTCAGCATCATCAAGGAGTTCGCCCAACCCACCAGCGAGTCTACCGACATTCCTCCCTCACAAGACCTCTGCGACAAACTCAGCACCTTTTTCCACCACAAAATCAAGAGCATCTACGACAACTTCGACGAAGACAACCAACACACTGAACCCTCACCAACCACCCCCGACACCAGGAAACCAGCGATTGATGACTGGACAGCCCTCACCACCAAAGACACACTGAAGACAATGAAGTCAATCCACTCAGGGGCCCCCACGGACCCCTGCCCCCACCACATCTTCAACAGAGCCGCTGACACCATTGCACCCATGCTCTGCCACACCATCAACCGCTCCCTGGTGACCGCCTCGTTCCCCGACGACTGGAAACACACCGAGGTCAACCCCCTCCTGAAGAAACCCTCAGCGGACCCCACCAACCTCAAAAACTACACACCCATCTCCCTGCTCCCTTTCCCAGCGAAAGACATCGAGAAAGCCATCAACAGCCAACTCGCCACATTCATTGAAGAACACAACATCCTCGACTCCTCCCAATCCGGCTTCAGAAAAAAACACAGTACGGAAACCGCCCTCCTCGCCGCAACAGACAACATCCGCACCCTACTGGACAAAGGAGAAACAGTAGCCCTCATCCTCCTAGACCTATCAGCGGCGTTCGACACAGTCTCCCACCGCACCCTAATACGCAGACTCTACGACGCAGGAATCCAGGACAAGGCCCTCGACTGGATCTGCTCCTTCCTCTCCGGCAGGACGCAACGGGTCAGACTCCCCCCTTTCCTCTCAGACCCCACACCTACCACCTGCGGAGTCCCCCAGGGCTCCTCCCTCAGCCCGACGCTCTTCAACGTCTACATGGCTCCACTTGCCCCCATCGTCAGAACCTTTGGACTCAACATCGTGTCATACGCAGACTACACCCAGCTCATCCTCTCCCTATACAACGAGCCCAACACCTCCAGACGCAACTTTCGAGAAGGCATGGAAGCCGTCGCCAAATGGATGAAAAACAGCTGCCTACAACTAAACACCAACAAAACAGAAGTACTCATCATGGGCCCAAACCCCGACGCCTGGAGCGACATCTGGTGGCCCACCGCCCTCGGAAACCCGCCAACCCCCACAGACCACGCACGCAACCTGGGAATCATCCTGGACTCTGAGCTCAAAATGGGCCGCCAGATCAACTCTGTCTCATCTTCCTGCTTCCACACCCTCCGCCTCCTTCGTAAGACCTTCAAATGGATCCCCCTCGAACACCGAAAGACAGTCACTCACGCCCTGGTCACCAGCAGACTCGACTATGGCAACGCACTCTATGCCGGAATAAACAAAAACCTCATCCGCAAGCTACACAACATCCAGAACGCCGCCGCAAGACTGGTCCTCAACCTGCCAAAACACTGCCACATCTCCCAGCACCTGCGCACACTCCACTGGCTCCCCGTCGAGGTGAGAATCACCTTTAAGACGCTCATCCACGCACACAAGGCCCTCCACGGCACTGGACCAGCATACCTGAACAGCCGGCTCAAATTCCACACCCCCCAAAGGACCCTACAATCAGCCCAGCTCTCCTACGCCGAGGTCCCCCGCACCAGAAAGACCAGATCGGGAGGCCGCTCCTTCTCCTTCCTCGCGGCCAAAGCATGGAACACCCTTCCGCTCCACCTCAGACAGACAACATCGCTCCCCATCTTCGCAAGAAACCTCAAAACCTGGCTCTTCGACAGACCCCCTCCTTGATGGAATGGAACCTGCACCCCCCACCCCTAGCGCCTTGAGACCCTTACGGGTGAGTAGTTGCGCTTTAACAAACTCCTAATTGATTGATTGATTGATTGAAACATCAAAGAAAGACTAATGGAAACAAGTCTGATAATTCTTGCTGAACTTGGTGGCCATTTTGTAACATTAGAAAAACATTGCCATGTCTAATTACAATGCGTGAGCCTCATGAAAATTACTATATACAAAAGAGAAAAGTTAATCAGCATATTCAAGAAAATGCAATTCTAATACATTTGGAATTCCTATAATCATTGAACCCTGATATTTAGCCAGATTAAGGGGTCGATTATGATGGCGGACGGACCTACGTCCGTCCGCCACCCCCGAGGTGGAGGGACCGTCTGCAGGGGCAGCGGCGTTCCCTTCGTTGGAATTAGGATGTGACCGCCAACCTGGCGGTCACCTCCCGTATATTTAACATTGCAGCGGGTGCTTCTTTAAGCAGCACCCACCGCAAAGTTAAAAAAATGCATGCTGTGCATTTGCATGCACAAAGCGGCAGGCACAGCGGGGAGCCTGCCGCATTGTGCTTGCAACTGCAGGGGGATACCATAGGTACCCCCCATGTGCACCCCCCCTTCACCCTGGGGGCCCACAACGGGCCCCCAAAGAAAAGACCGTATGCCTTTCCACGGCGGCAATGCCGCCGTGGAAAGGCATTGGACCGCCAGCATCATAATATGGTTGGCGGTGTCTCGCAGACACCGCCACCATATGTGAGCACTTTTTAGGGCTCGCCTATTATATCCCGCGGCAATGCCGCCGTGGAAAGGCATTGGACCGCCAGCATCATAATATGGTTGGCGGTGTCTCGCAGACACCGCCACCATATGTGAGCACTTTTTAGGGCTCGCCTATTATATCCTGCAGGGATTAATAGGCGAGACTATAGGGGCTAAACTAAGCTCTCAAAAAAGCGGATTTCCAGAAGTGCATGTGCTCGTGCACGAGCTTGCCCGAGCCTTCTGCCTGCCTCCTGCCTTTGAAGTGAAGCTTAGCTTCACTTCAAAGGGATCCGCTCCCCCGCCCCCTGCTTCACACTTTTCACGGCCGCTAGGCCGTGTCTCGCATTTCACCTCCCCCCTAATTATTTACTAGCGGCCGTGTCTCGTTATCCCTTGCCCCGTATTGCCTTAGCTCATCCATTGCGAGCTACTAGCATATTTAAAGACTGTACCCCGCTGTTCATGCTTCCCTTATATTTTTACAGCACAAGTTTGCTGTAGCCTTGCATCACCTGTTAATAAATCACCGAGTATATTCCTTGTTGAAACTATTGACTGACCCATCTGCTGTTCCCGAGTACCACTCACAGTTCCTCCCAGTAAGTACATTATTCGAACTGTCCATCGCCAGCTGCGCGACAATACCCATTCAAACTACCCCCTTGAAGTCTCCTGACTCTTTCACTTTTACTAACCCCTTCCATTTCGCTCTCCATCTTTGTAGTTATTCCGTCGCAGTACCCATGGATGTCAGTGGATGAGGTTCATTTTCTCTTCACTCCACCGGAGCCTGCGCACATTTTGATCCTGACAGACCACAGTATCTCCTGAATAAGGTAATTTCTAAACCCTCTCCATCCTCTTGGTTCGCAAAATGTCCATCCGCTTATCTGCCTTTTTAAAGCCTCCTGTTTTTGTCATAACTAAAGTTTAATTCCGTTGTGTTTCTCACCTCTGCAGCCTCTTCACCGCACTATTCACTGACGCGGGAACTTTAGGCAGGTCCACTCCTCCCACAAACAGACACTGCGATTACTTCGAATCCAGCGCTCTATAACATTTCTCTAACCAAGGTAATTAAAGCGCTTATACAATGAATTAGGTCCGTCCTTGCTCTCTGATTCCATATATTAATTCCACCTCTTTTGCCTTTCTTGAGCAAGATCCTTATCGACATCTGACGGGAGACCCTCAATACCCATTTTTCCTCTCGGTTGATGCCATCTACACTCCAGTGGGACTGCGCACAGATAGCTACAGTGAGTCCACAATACCCTCTAGCATCCTTTTCACTAGAAGATAGGGTATGACCGGTCCTTTGACATATTTCAAACCTACATTACCTAGCCAACCACCGCATCCTGCAACTTTTTGGCCCATTTAATTTGAGAAATGTTATCCATACTGCTCCCTCCATAGTTCAGTACAGCTTGAATGCTTGGTTCTCTATAAAATGTGACCAAGCTAACTACATATATTACACATTATGCTTACTAGTTTAGACTGGCATACAACTGATCTTGTTTTGTGCCTTTCTGCCCTCTTAGACTCGTTTTTCCCATGTTTTTCTGCCCTATTGCCTTTTGTTAGACTCGTTTTTTGTGCCCTTCTGCCCTCTGTTAGAGTTGTTTTTTTGTGCCTTTCTGCCCCCTGTTAGACTCGTGTTTGTGCCCTTCTGCCCTCTGCATCACCACATCATCACTCAGCGCTACACCAGCATCACTCAGCACCACCACAGCACCACTCGGCACCACCACATTATCATTCAGCACCACCACATTATCACTCAGCACCACCACAGCACCACCACCACAGCACCACTCAGCACCACCACAACATCCGTCAGCACAACCACAGCACCTCTCAGCACCACCACAGCACCACTCAGCACCACACAGCACCACTCAGCACCACCACAGCACCACTAAGCACCACCACAGCACCACTTAGCACCACTCAGCACCACCACTCAGCACCACCACAGCACCACTCAGCACCACCACAGCACCACTCAGCACCACCACAGCACCACTCAGCACCACCACAGCATCACTCAGCACCACTAAGCACCACCACAGCACCACTTAGCGCAACCATAGCATCACTCAGCGCAACCACAGCATCACTCAGCGCAACCACAGCATCACTCTGTGCAACCACAGCATCACTCAGCACCACCACAGCATCACTGGTTCAAATATGTTCTCTCAATGTTTCAAGCTTTATTACAAATGTCACAAAAAATGTTAATATTTCACTTTTGTTCTTGGATTTCGTCACAATAAAATACACTGAACATAATCTTCACAAAAGTTATTTACAAAAGTTTAAGCTATTGCCATTATAAATTACAATCACTTTTATTTAAGTATTAATTATTTAAAAAAATTAAAAGCCATTGTTATTTGTAATATCAATACATCTAAGTCACGTAAATACAAAACATGTTGCATTGCAAATGCTATAGGTGTCACATTTGCGAAAGTTATAACTATTGGCATTGTAAATGACAAAGCTAATAATTTAGCTATTTTCAAAACCAACACATAAATAAAATAATTGTCATTTACAAGACCAATAGCTCAAAATTTCCTAATGCGAGACCTATTGCATTGCAAATACTTGTTCCGCTGGTCGCGAAGGCGACCGGCGGAAAAGCGGCGGACGGTCTTGCCGTCCGCCGCGGACCCCCCAGCCATCCTAATGTGGCGGGGGGTCATTGCAGGGAGAATGGCGGACGGATTGCCCCCGCCAGCCCTGCGGAGGCAATCCATCCGCCATCATAATTGGCCCCTAAGCTAGTACCTGAAACTTATCATATTCAATAACGCCCTGTATGGGCATACGATTTCACACAAAACATTAAAATGAAAACAATATTTAGCCTGGACTGCATTGATACAATAATTAATCCAATTACATTACAATATACAGGCGACCAAAATTGATAATTCTTATCATGCCCTAAATTGGCCCACAATCAATAGATACATTCTTTCATATATAACAATTGATTGACCGCCATGATTATTAAATACAATCTTCCAAGCTATGATACCTGGTTCAATGATTGATGCCGATTCTACTAAATTTGCATAGCGATTCCCCTGTTTGACACACCTAAATTATAACTATGATCCGTGATGGACCTATATGAGATAGAACCCCCCACTATCCTATGTGCGACCACTATCCATCCTCATTGCTCAGACCCCATGGCGTGCAGGTTTTTAATACCACAATGTATTGTAACAACAATTGTCTGAGGAATTTTACTCGATCCCCATCTCTTTCCTTGTTGGTTACCTGGTTGATGCCAAAGAAACATAGCTTGTTGCTTCTGCTTTCATGTGCATCTTCAAAATGTCTGGCTAATAGATATGTGCTGTCTTGGTTTGTGATGGCTAAAGTGTGGGCAAGCACATGTTTTTTTAGCCGATGTATTGTGCTTCCTATATAATGGAGGCCGCAGGGGTATATAAGGCAGTAAATTGCAAAATTGGAGAGACAATTCAATAGCTTGTTTATGCTCCTTCTTTGCTTCCTACCTGGACTCTGGTAGTCTTTAACTTTAGCGCTGTTTTTAAAGGCTTTGTACTTTGTGCAACGAAAAAAGCTAGTCATTTCCATCGTACTCATTGCCTATCTATAAATTACTCTGGACCAGAACATATTTTAAAGAGGCACTTTTTCTGTATGTGTTATCAGGTCTGTTGGGTAGAGTTTTCCCCACCTCACCATCTGTTTGGAGAATACTCCAATTCCTTTGGATTCATTTCCGAATCAGTTGAGGCTTGACAGAAAAGCAGAGTAGCAGCCTGACTTTGGAATTTCCTTTTCCTTCTGAATTTCTCTGTTTACAAACAAGCAACTTTTCTCTCTCCGTTTAATGCACTTTATTAGTTGCCCCTTTGAACATTTTCATTGTGTAACCCCTTTCACTAAACCTGTTTAGGGAATCTCTTTCTGCATCAGAATAATCTTTGAAACGTGAGCAGTTATGTTTAGTTCTCAAGAGCTCACCAAAGGCAAACTGGTAATCAGATTACATGGGTGTTGACTCTGTGCGTGTAACACTGTGTTCCCTGCCGTTGGTTTTCTATACAGTTTGGTGCACAATTTATTGTCAGCAACAAACACAAGTAGGTCTAAAAATGATACCTCTGTCTTACTGATGTTACTCGTGAATTTCAAATTGAGATCATTCTCATTCAAGATCCTGATGTAATCCGCTGCTTGTGACTGAGTACCATGCCAGGCAATAACAAGGTAATTGATATACCTGGTCCAAAGGGCCACTTTCTCCACCCATTGTGTGTTTCCTTCTGCCCAGGACGCATGCTTCTCCCACCAGTCAATGAAAAGATTTGCGTTTCGACCTTCGCGTTTTTTTACTAGCCTTGTGAAAAAGACAGCGAAGGTCAAAAAGCGTCAGCCTTTGATTAAATTCTGCCGATGACTACAATCCCTCTATTGTGAGTTTCATTCTGTGTGGAACGTTACACACAGCGTACTGTAATATATATATTACATATACCCGACAGATACAGATACCCGACCCACTCCCGCCACACCAAACCTGCCAGGAACATTGCATTCTGGGACTTGCAGGCATCGCTCTACAGGCAGCCAGCAGGAATGGATTTGATTGACAATTACCTTGGGGGTAGAGCCTGTTGTCCAGCATCAGGATCAGGCAAGATATTTAAATTGCAATTGGTGCCTGAGTCCTGAGCATACCCCTGGCGCTGAGGAAGGCGACACAGACGCCAAAATGCATTCGCCACATACGAGGGTTCTTCTTGGCTGGAATAAAGGTGTCTCCAACAGATAGAGAGATATATATATTCACTGGAAAAAACATAGGTTTCAGGGGTGTTATACTTAGTTGGACATTTCACTCGAAGAAAAAGATTGAAATTCCCCTGTTTTAGTTAGTTGTACTAACTATAACTCGCGCGCCCGCAATCCACTGCTGATAATGTCACATATTATATCATTCATGACATGGTCAGTGACATCACCGATGACGTCACTGATGACAGCATCCAGTGAATGTGGTTTGGTTTGGATTGTTATTTAAACATGTATTCTATATATACTAATCTGCATTGAAGAATTTGTGGATGAATAAGTGTCTGGATGGAGGATTTAGTAGCACTGGGATTGACCGTCTAAATTACTAGTGTCTCACTAAATATATGAGATAGTGATTAAACTGTGTGAATACCTGTATCACTCTATCTCTTGTTGTGTAAACTACTACATAAGTTGGTTGCAAGCTATGTGAAAGTCTATATTAGTTATTAATTAGTCAAGGGAGTATTTGTATGGGATAGTGAATGAATGTGTGTGGTTGGGTGGGAGGTGAGTGACTGTCCAAAGATGTGTAAATAGTTAATTTAGTAGGTATATGAGGTTTAGAATGTATGTGGAAACAGTTGTTTGGGTGAGTGAATCTATTTATGGGTGTATGTGACAGTTGTATATAAATAAGTATACATAAGACTCAGTGATTGTATGAGTGACGTATGGATAACTGTATACTTGTAATATTGATTTTATAACACACCAAGTTTAACTTACTATCTATAGGAATAAATAAAGTGGTGTTTGTGTAAGTGTGTAGCTTAGTAAATATAAGTATGATCAATTGTTTGCATAACTGAGTAGAATGTCTGCATAAGTAAATAGGATGTGTGCAGGTGTGTAATATTGATGTAGGTGTATAAGTATATTTAATAGTATTCTATTGATCTTTGTTAGCATTTATGACTGAATCTATATGTGTTTAGATGTGTGTGTAAATGTAGGAATTACTAAGTAAGTTTTTTAGAAACTTGTACTACTGTGTCAATGGATTCAAACATGATACTCCATACTTTATAATGAGTGTTAAAAGGTTATGCTACTGTATGATGAGGTATATCAGTTTGTCACATGGATGATGTCATCAGTGATGTCATCAGTGATGTCATTTGAGATGGCATCAGTGATGTCACTGACCATGTCATGAATTATGTAATATGTGACATCATCAGCAGTGGATTGCGGGCGCGCAAGTTATATTTTACATAAAAATGTATTATTTTTATTAGTTTTATATTGTTTATGATGTACTTAAATTATTATTATTTTTTATTTTTATTATTTTAATTTTTAATTTTAAGGTCGCTGTCTAGGATCCGCGTAGGGTGTGCAACGGATACGACTCCAAAGTGGTTGCTATGCGACTTCCGCATGACTTCTGGCGCATACGTAAGATGTACGTATTACGCGACATCCTGGGACATCTCCTGTAAACAGTGGAGTAAAAGCGTTTTGCTTACAGTAGTGATTTGTAAGGAATATTATTGTATTTTAAAAGTTGACACTTAGACATTATATCCGAACCCCATCTGTGTGTCTACCCCCTAGGCGTAGCCTACACTTTCCGCATGCGTGTTTGTGGTAGCGCATGCGTGTTAATGTTGCGCATGCGCACAATACGTCCCACCATCTGGCCGTGTACCCCTAACGTATTTCATTTTATTTGCGCATGCTCAATTACAACATGCCCAATCACAGCTCTCACACCCAGTGACATCATGCTCAACCAATCATCGTTCTGCAAAGCATTTATAACCTTCCAACCTTCTCAGACTTTTCCTATTCCGCAGTCACAGCCATTGATAGTGTTCGTATCCACTTCTTCCTAGGTGAGCATTTAGGTAATTAAGATAATTAATCTGAACGATCTTTAAGTACTGAGTAAATGCAAATGTTTCTTTGATCTGGCAATGCTGTTTTTAAGCACGCTTTCCTGCTTTTTTATATCGTTAAAGTTGACTTTGTAACCTTTGTTTCTATGCAAAACACTTAATCCTGCTGCGTTTGTTTAAATTGCCAAGAGTCACGTGGCCGCTCCCGCAGCAGTGTGGTAAGTGCTATTCAAGATAATGCGATGTAGTTTTTCTCGTGTAAGTAGTGCGTCACGTGCCCCATGCATTGCAAAAGTAATGTTTTCGGCAATAGTGTATTTTAGCACATTTTCCAGCTCTTTTATGTCGAATAACTTGCCTTGATAGCCGTTATTTTTGGACAAATCAGTTAATCCTGCCGCCTTTCACTATTTAAGTAGTGCGCCACATGTTGCTTCCTCCCCATGCATTACACATGTAATCGATTGGCCAATGTTGTATTTTAGCATGCTCTCCATGTTTTTAATAACGTTAAACTTGATTTGCTATCCTTTGTTTTGTGAAAATCACTTAATCCTGCTGCGTTTCTTTAATTTGCCACGCGCCACGAGGCCACTCCCGCAGCAGTGTGCTACGTTCTGTTGAAGTTAATGTGATGTCGTTTTAATCATGTAAGTAGTGCGTCATGTGCCCCATGCATTGCAAAAGTAATGATTTCGTTAATAGTGGATTTTAGCACGGTTTCCAGCTCTTCTATGTCGAATAACTTGCCTTGATAGCCCTTGTTTTTGGGCAAATCAGTTCATCCCGGCGCCTTTCATTATTTAAGTAGTGTGCCACATGTTGCTTCCTCCCCATGCACTGCACATGTAATCGATTGGCCATTGTTGTATTTTAGCACGCAAGCACGCTCCCCATGTTTTTTAATAACGTTAAATTTGATTTGCCCCTGTTCTAGCTCATTATACAGATGTGTCAAACATGGGACGTAATGGTCGCCACAAGCTGTTTATTCCTGCCCATGCACTATCCCAGGTGGTGGTCAACAGCTTGACACACCAGATCCACTGACTGCTCTCCATATGCTATCAGCCGAAAATTGCAATGGACCTAATGGAGTTATCAGGTTTGACTTTAACATTTCATGATAGAAAATGTATAATACCCTAGTGGTGTCATAAACTTCGGATTACTTGGTACTTTGTTTTGTCTTTGAATGTTTTTTATAAAAAGGCACAGCTTAACTTGAACATAGTATAGTAAGATATTTCCTTTTTATCTTACAGGTTGTGTTTCACAAATTGGCGTTCCCCCACCAACCCCTCTAAAACTTAACGTTCGAGGATTCTGCGATAATACGTGGCCATCGTAACAACGTTTGAGAAGGCTGCTACAACACATGGTGCACCCTCTTTGAATCATGCCAGTGGCACAAGGTGAGCAAAAAAGCTGGTTTCCGAAACAACGACAAGTAATCTGTGAAAGGAGAGAGTGGGTAGGGTACAGCAGCTTCACTGCGTAGGAATGTACAATTACCTCCGAGCAGTGACAATTGATAGATTACAACAGTCTGAGAGGTAAATCTACAAGCCCCTTGTGCCACTTTTGTATATACTATACTATGACTAACTCTATCTACTATATTTCAGATCACTAAACTGGAGGGTGCACTATGAACCAGCACGTGATTGGACACACAACCAAGGCAAAAGGTGAGCTACGAGTATTTTGTCCACTATTAAATGCTCCATCTATAGCTTTCTCTCTCTCAGTTTTAATATTGTTTTTCTCTCATTCTCTCTCTCTCACTCACTCTCACATCATTTCTCTTTCTCTTTTAAAAGTAATGGACGCTCCTGTCCACACTACCGTGTAGAACCAAAGCTGAGTTCAAGTTGTGAACTCTGCTGGTCACAGTGTTTACACAAGGTAAGCAGAGCGGCCTAGATATACAATGCCTCCGATTAAATGCATTAGAAATAAAAGTGCTTATTTACAAGCCCCTTGCGCCACTTTTACGTCACTTTCAACATAGGAAAAATAACACAAACGTGGCGGAAGAGTCTTGTAAATAAGCCCTAAAGAATATTGTCCTGTATAATAACTTGATCTCTTACCTAATTCTGTCTCATGTCTGAATCATTTTAAAGACCTGTTGATCAGTAATGTAAATCTGACGCAGTAGGCATTTTCATACAGACACCGTTTGAACGCAAGCCTATAAGACAAGTGAAATGTATCAGGCACACTGCACAAGTTAAAATAGGAAAATATCTTCGTGTTAATTTAACTTGTAATGCTTCACCTCATTTAGTCACATCGATCTAATTTTAAACACTAATTTTCTTTTTTGTTTTGCAGATTACCTACCGTATTTCTATTGGAGTCCATATAATGTTTTGTTTATTATATTGTTTTGTTAAAGTTATCTTTCTAGTTATTTATTGTATTATCTTTAAGTTAAGTTTCCATTTAAATATTTTTTTAATAAAAGTTAATTAAAAAAAAGTATATACAGCTTTTGGGGGGGGGGGGGGGGGGGGGGGGTAGCGATCCCCAATAGAAATGATATTTATAATTTGAAGTAAAATTCTGAGGCTAACTCTTTACCAGATCTTTACCAGAGTTTATACCTACGACTAACGGTTCCTATGGAAAAGTTTAAAAACTCCAGCACATTAACTTTTTTACATTACCAACATAGTGTGGTGAACTTCTAACCTCTGTGCTCATTTAAGTGTTCCATGAACTGTTACTTTGGTAACAGGCAGAAAGCCGTTTGGGGGTAGGGTTGAAAGGTACTGGCTGTACAAAAAAAAAAACATTATATTATATTAACCCTGAATTCTCCACAAGACAAAAAGGAAAGCAAAGTAAAACAAAACACTGTGTACCAGATTTACAAACCCCTTGCACCACTTTTGCATCCAGGCCCCCCCTACAAAATTAGAAATGTGTGGGCCTCAACGACCCCCCTCAAACCCCGGGAACCACCACCCCCGGAAATTTGTGTATTGTGGGAGGCAGACTGCGTGGCCTCCCACCTGCTGCCCTCAAGAGCCATGGAGACCGCCACGCCTGACGGCCGGCTCATGAAGTGTCCTGTGGTGCCCACCCCAGGACACTGCCATTTGTTCCCACCCTGTCATTGCAAAGTGCCACGCGGCCCCCTCCACACATTAAAGAAGCCCTGGGGGGTGGCGATCCCCGGGGCTGGGTGGGTCCTAAGACCCCCCCCTACCCTTTTCAACAAGCCCCAGGGAGTGGCAATCCCCGGGGGGGGGGGGCAGTGAACCCCCCGGATATATTAACTTAGAGCCCCTGGGGGGTGTTGGTCCCCGGGACAGTGTGTGTGGGATTGGAACCCCCCACACTATTTTTTTTTAAATGCCCCTGAGATTTGGCCGCCCCGGGGACTACTACCCTTTAAGCCGCGGGAGACCGCGCTTCGTTTTTTTCTTTCGGTGGCAAAATGCGCAGATCCTACATGCATCCCGCGATTTTTAAAAAATATATATGTTTTGCCCTAGAGGTCCTTGTGCGACCCCCTGAGCAGGCAAGGGGGTCAGGGTGTGTCTACCCTGCCCCCTTTTCGAGGTTGCACACATATTTCACAGACTTCTTCACCCTCACTTCTACTGAGGCACAAAATGGCTGCCAACAGTTCCTGGTTTCGTATGTTTACAACCGCTTGACAACCAATTAGCATTGAGCGCGTGATCGGGACGGTGCACTTATCCTACGATGCCAATCCTCACATAATCCGCGGATCCACCGCACCCATAGATATATACATGACTTTAACCGTAATTTTCTCAGGAACTACTCCGGATAGACACCAGATGAGCAAAAGGCACAAGTCAGAACTGAGGACTACCTCTTTACCAAATTTGGTGTAATTCTGTACAGCTGGTCGGGTTGTAGCAGTGGCTAAAGGTCCTATGAGAAATTGCATGGGGAAAACATGTTTTGGGATCCCCCTTTTTTCCTCGGCACCCCATTTACCAATCGCCCCCAAACTTTCAGGGAAGAAGCGGAACTGAGCTGGCCAAAAGTTTGGAAAATTTCAAGAAGATTCACCATTGACGCCAAAGTTATTGCCAATAGAATGTTGCGGTTTTCCTATGGATAATAGGTCCTAAGTATAACTACCTACTGGCGACCGCCAGTAGGTTATAATATATATAAATATATATATACACACACATATTCACTGAAAAAAACATAGGTTTCAGGGACGTTATAGTTAGAAATTAGCATAAAAAAACGTATAAATTCACTAAAAAAACATAGGTTTCAGGGACGTTATAGGTAGATGGACATTTCAGCCATATAAAACCAGATAAATGTGGCTGTTATAGTTAGTAGAGCTAACTATAACTCGTGCCCCTGCAGTGCACTGCTGATGACGTCACATATTACATCTCTCATGACATGCTCAGTGACATCTCTGATGACATCACTGATGACATCTCAAATGACATCACTGATGACATCATCCAGTGACTGAGTGTTTCTAAAAATGTCATGAATGTTATATCTATATATGCCAAGGTATATTTAAGAATGATTGGTTATCTGAGAACCTGTGTGTGTGCCTGAGTATCTGTGTGAGGGGGGGGGGGGGTGACTCCCTGCATGGATGTGTTAGTGGGTGATTCACTAGATTTATGCATTTAGGAGTGTGTGTGTGTTAGGGAGTGTATGGGTGAGTGAGTGTACGTATAGCTGTGTTGGTGAGTGAATGGATATGTTAGTGGTATATGTCTACACATATGTGAAAGGCAGTATTTGTGAGTGTTGGAGTATGTAAGTGAGTATATGTGACAGTGAGTGATTATAACAGTGGCTGCATGGATAAGTGTGTGCTTATGCCGGTAATTGTTTAAGACAGTACGCATCTGTATGAATAAGTGACGTGGTATGTGTCTAACTGTACAGGTGAGTAAATGGCAGTGTAATTAATTCTTTGGGTCACTGACTAGGTTTTTGAGTAACTCTGTGGGTGAGTGGCAGTGTGTGAGTGTTTATATGGGAATATTAGTGATATATCAGTGGCTGTATTGATGAATGACTGCGTGTATGAGTGACTGTATGGGTTAGTGGGTGGATGTGTGTGTAGACGTATGAATCACTGAGTGGGTATGTACTAACTGCTATTGGTGTTTATGGTTTAGATATTGGTAGTCTGTATTTTAGAATGGGTGTATGAAAGGTTTTATTAGTGTGTGAGGAGGTGCATCAGATTATTTGGATGATCAGTAATGTCATTTGAGATGTCATCAGTGATGTCACTGAGCATATAATGAGTGATGTAATGCGTGACGTCATCAGCAGTGCTTTGTGGGGGCGCAAGTTATAGTTAGCTCTACTAACTATAATAGCCAAATTGTCTGGTTTTGTACAACTGAAATGTCCAACTAACTAAAACGGCCCTGAATCCTATGATTTTTCAGTGAATTTCTAAGGTTTTTAAAATGGTAATTTCTAACTATAACGTCCCAGAAACCTATGGTTTTATTCAGTGAATTTCTAAGGTTTTTTAAATCCTAATTTCTAACAATAACATCCCTAAAACCTATGTTTTTTTCAGTGAATTTCCAAGGTTTTTAAAATGCTAATTTCTAACTACAACATAGCAGTCGCGTTTGCAAAGTGGTGGAGAAAGGTGAGAATGGCCTCCGAACACCTCTTAGCAATCCCACTGTGTGGGATTTACTGGAGGTAACAGGATGGGTAGTTAGCCCCAAACATCAACCTTGGGAGCCAACTATCCCTCCTATTACCTCCAGTAAGTCCCACACAGCAGGATTGCTAACTTCTCATATCAGGCCATGTCCCCTTTCTCCTCCACTCAGCAAACGCACCCCCTGGCGCGTTTTAAGTTCGGGAATTTATTCCCCTTGAATACTGAGGGTCCCTGGGGGCCAGCTAGCCCACCAGGTACCTCCAATAAGCGCCACAGAGCTGGATGCCAGAGAGGTGGTCCGAGGCCACGCCCCTTTTTACACCACTCTGCAAACGCGGCTCCTGGCAAACTGCTGCTTGGAGGATGAAGTCCACTTGTGTCCTGAGGTCCTCATGACACAAGAGAACCTTATCACCCCACCAGCAGAGCGCCAAAAGGTGCGTTTGCAGAGTGGTGTAAAAGGGGGCATGGCCTCGGACCACCTCTCTGCAATCCAGCTTTGTGGCACTTACTGGAGGTGATACCAAAAATAGCTGAGCTGTTCCTCAGAACAAAAGGAATGTACTAGTCGTGCTGGCAAGTGAGGATGTTGTAGAATCTCAATGGGACCTACAGTTGAGCATCCATAGTGTTGGATGTAATGCCCTCACACACCCTTGCAGGTGTCATGCTTCATCATCTGGGCTGCTCCTCGTTCAGTCGGCGGTGCAATACCCAACGGGCAACACCTCAAAGAGTGGCACTTTGGCAGAGATCTTTTGTCCAACTGCCGTATGATGAAGTGGGGGTGTGGGGCCAGAATAACGTAGACTTGGTCTGTGAGTTTAAAATAGGGCTAGGAGTACCAGGATCAGGTTTATTCTGGGGGTCCCCTGCTCTAATTAAAAACGAATAACTAACCGGTACTCGCTGGAATATTATGTTTCCTGTCTCGAGTCTAGGTTTAGTATGTGCTCTGGTTGGTCAACATGTTTCTCGCCTATGTCTAGTGACTGGCGATTCTTCAGGACCCAGAATATCAAGAAAAATATTCTTTTGGAGTTACTGTCTACGTTAGTAAGATCTGTTCTAGGATCTATTGTTCCGTGACTATTTAAACAATTAAACTGAGTGTTGTGCAATGTCTATACCTGTGCTGCGCGTCATCTACCTGGATGGGGAAAAAAGAAAGCAGTGCAACAGGTATGAAACTCTTGACCAGGGTGACCTTGTACATTCCAAGTGTAGCGCTAATCGCAAGTGAACTAAAACCAATGTGAAACAGCGTAGTGAGCATGCCTGTGCGGTGGTTCAGTCAAGCTCACACTCTATAAAACACAATTAAAAAGCAGTAGCAGCAGTTATTCAAAGGTGGTTGTACTGGAGGTACCTGGTGGGTTAGTTGGCCCCCAGTGACCCTCAGTATTCAAGGTAAATTAACTCCCCAAATTACAACGCGCCAGGAGGCGCATTTGCAGAGTGGTGGAGAAAGGGGGCGTGGCCTCTGGTGAGATGTTAGTTTTTTTTTTTTTTAAATTTGAAGGGGGGCTGTGTGGTCCCCCTTCTTTTACATTTTTGGGGCACCGGGAACCCCATCCCCGGGGCCTGACCCCTTTTTATAAAAAAAAATTTCAACGGGAAGGAGACTGCGTGGCCCCCCTCCCGAGGTCAATTCGGGCCCCGGGGACCCCATCCTCCGGGGGATGGCCAGTCTTTTTTTTAATGTCATTAATTATTTGGAGGGGGCCACTTGGCCCCCCCTCCACTGGCCACTTCTGACCACAGGGACCCCTTCCCCCGGGGCCTGGACTCACCATTGAGGACTGTGGGCGGAGCCCTAATGCCCAAGGTCCCGCCGGCTCCCGGTCTCCTGCTTTTGCACATGGGGAGCTGGTGACATGCAGCTATCCTTGTGCAAAAGAAATTCTGCTTTGGTTTTTGGACACAAGAGCAGCTTTCCATTTAAAAAATACAAACGCCCAGCCCTGAAGGATGGGGTCACTAGGGCAGGTATCAGCCTCGGGATGGGGGGCCACGCAGAAACCCTCCAAAATGGGTGAGGCCCTGGAGGATGGGGCCGAAGGGCCCAAAAGGGTCAAGGAAGGGGGGCCACAAAGACCCCTTCCTAAAATAACAACACCAAAATTAAGCTGCAATTTGCCACAGGCCCCGCCCCCTTTCACCACTACTCTGCAAACGCGTCTCCTGGCATGCTCGTGGTGTGGTGAGGAAGTCCCATTCCCTCCTGAGGGCCCTTAGTGGCCAACTAGCCCACCTGTTACCTCCAGTAAACCCCACAACGTGGGATTGCTAAGAGGTGGTCAGAGACCATGCCCCTTTTTCTACCACTCTGCAGGCCTTAGGACTAAAGTGGACTTCATCCCCCAAGCAGCAGGACGCCAGGAGGCACGTTTGCAGAGTGGAAGATAAAGGGTGTGTGGCCTCTGACCACCCCTTGGCAATCCAGCTGTGTGGGGCCTACTGGAGGTAACAGGAGGGCTAGTAGGCCCCCAGGGACCCGCAAGGGGACTTCATCCTCAAAACAGTAGTGTGCCAGAAGGCACGTTTGCCGAGTGATGGAGAAAGGGGGCATGGCCTCTGATAACCTCTCAGCAATCCCACTGTGTGGGGTTTAATGGAGGTAACAGGTGGGCTTGTTGGACCCTAAGGGCCCTCACCAGTGAAGGTGACTTCATCCCCCAACCAGAAGGCCCATTTGCAGAGGGGTGGTGAAAGGGGGCCTGGCCTGTTATCAGCACTCTGCAGTCCTGCTGTGTGGGACCTACTGGAAGTAACAGGAGGGGTAGTTGGCCCCCAAGAGTGTCCTGGTCAACAGAGGCCATCGCCCAATTTCTTCACCACTCTGTAAATGTGCATTCTGGTACGATGCTAGTTGGGGAATAAAGTCCCCTTGGCTCTGGAGGGGCCAAGAAGCCCTCCTGGTATATCCTGTATTACCCCCTTGTTACTCTGTGACGGAAGTCAGGCGAACGAGGTTGGAGGCTGGAGGAAGGCAGGCAACTCGCAGGAACAGCGAAGCAGAGCGAAACTCGGACGGCCGCAGCACCGAATCTCGCCCGTGCTTTTGAATCCGGGGGCGAAATCGGGTGAAAACGCTGAGACCCGCGGTGGGCTGCGGTGGCCTGCCTTGCTTGCTGGCTCTCATTCGGGTGCCTGCCAGGTTGCCTGTGAGCGGCAGGCACCGCAAGTCCTTGTCCTTGCCTAACACGGCTGGAGAAGGATAATTGCCGAGAAAACAGCTGACTCATAGGAGCCACGAGTCAGCTGCTGCGAGTCAGGAGCCGCAAAGGAAAAAGATAACTCCTTTTTTGTCTTTGCCGCAGGGGGACTGTTGCTGGG
This sequence comes from Lissotriton vulgaris, assembly GCF_964263255.1. Classification (NCBI taxonomy): domain Eukaryota; kingdom Metazoa; phylum Chordata; class Amphibia; order Caudata; family Salamandridae; genus Lissotriton; species Lissotriton vulgaris. The sequence goes on along the minus strand of NC_141700.1, from coordinate 461,616,323 downwards.
ACTGTTGTTGGCGGGGGACGTGGAGCAGGATTCCTGAGACATGGAGATAGCCCGGTGAGTCCAGGGCTGCTGCGTTGCGCTCTGAAGCCCGCAGGGGTAGAAGCAGTGGTTGATGTGGCATAGCCTGTTTGGATTTGTGGACAGCTTGGAGCACTTGCACTCAGCTTTCATCCTCCTGCCCTCCTGCCTCCTACCCTTCTGCCTCCTACCCTCTGCCCCTCCTGCCCCCCCTGTATTAACATCAGAGACCTTGCTCATCGTGCGCCTATCTAAAAGCACCTAATCCGAACTTAGCTATCCCCCTAATTGGGTGAAAGAGGAACAAGGTGGAAGAAAGTGGAGCAGGGAAAATGAATTAATTAAAAATTAATAAAAAAAACAATTAAAATCAACTAAACAAATATAAGCACCAGCTGCGAAAGAGAAAGTAAACCGCCCTTGCTCACAACCAAGAGAGCAAAATGCGAACAAGGAACTCCACACAGCTGCAAAGCTCCCATCGCCCTCACAAGACTGCTAAACGACAGAAGGCCAAGATGCTGTACCCATATCCGGGAACGCGGGGGAGTCAGATATCCCCCAGAATCAAGGGTAGTCATCCTGAAGGAACCCTGGAAATGCACAAGGGGAGTGAACTGGACAGCCAAAGTAGTTGCCGGACACCCCCGGTCAAAAGTAGGCAAGAAGCTCAGGAGGAACCCCAATCAGATTGCACTCTGTCGTTAGTCAAAAGGAAATGTAGCGACATCAGAGATTATCTTAATCGGCCAACTCAAAAAACGCACGAGGAAGTAGTCCACTCCATGAGCCACAAGAGTCTAAGCTACCATAACCAACTTAAGGATACCGAGGAAAATCCAACAAGCACACCTCAACCGGCTCCTCTTTACCCTGAGATAATCATCCTTGGAAGGGACCCTTCCACTACAGAACCATCTTCCTCACAATTAGCCCTATTTCCCTCCCAAGAATTACCACCAAGCAGTAGCCCGGATGCTTTACAGGACAAAAATACTAACCAGGCCATAACCAGCCACTTCAGTAGCGTGAAGCCCGGCAAGGCCCACCAAGAGTCACCACAGTGGTTGAAAGCTAAGGATCCTAAGGAAGGCAAAGACGCTGTTCTACCCCAGAACTCCGGCCACAATTTGCCAGAATGAACAATATGGATCTCGTCTGCTAGTTCAGGGAGCCCAGCACTGCAACTATTGCACCTACGAAGTCCGCTGTCAACTGAATCAGAAGTAAATCAATTAAAAGGAGCACTGGAGTCTCATACTCAAATGCTGACATTTTACTTTCCTTCGCTTGCCTCTACTCCATTTCTCGCCCCTCAAACGTTCTTTAGCCACACTTGTCTCAAGGACCCACACCAGCTTGAGGCAAAAGTTAATGCCCCTGTGACGGACACTGACAACAGCCATGCCAGCAATAAAGCTCCTAACTCACAAAAAGACCTGAACAAAAGTCTTCAAAAGAAACGATCCTTGTCAATTAGCAACCATTCAGATGCAATCTCACCTCTATCACATCCTCAGACTCAGGACAACAACCTCTCAAAAACAGAACCTTGACCTAAGGAGCCACTCGACACTTCAGCCACGTACAAGGTTGAGGCACTGCTTTCAGCTACTAATCAAGCCTTGAACTCAATGGCCAGTGCTGCTCACATGCATGCAGATAAATTAGATGCTCAGATAAACATTTTACATCTGATAGAGGAATCAATAATCAGAATTGATACAAAACTTGACCAACTAAATGCACTGATACGCAGAGCCCAAAATAATGTAGAAACAAACAGAAATCAAAGTCAAAACCAATGCAACACTGGATGTACCTGTAACCCGATACTAAAAAAATTAGCAAACACTCCTGGAAGTAATGTCCTCATTAATCGAAGATCTGAAGAGTGAGGCACAAAGACGGAAACCATCTCTCCGCCATTATTTCAAAGTCACACAAGAGACAACGCAACCGATAATAGGTCTAGCCACCAGATGCAAGATTGTAAACTCTTTGATGCTCACGAGCAGTAGCCCACCATTACACAAGAGCATTTAGCCAAACCTCGAAAGGTGCCGCTAACCATGATCACATATTGGCTTTTAACAAACCACAAATAATAAGAGACTTAGATAACACCATCCAATCTAATCCCACAAAAGACATAGGCGACGTGATGAACTCCATAGTGCCAACAAATATGATCAGCTTACCATCCACAGAAGGACAACTCCTGTCCAGGAAAAATAAGAAGAAATTAAAGAAGCTAAATAAAGCCAGGAAAAAGGGCAGCATGTTATTACGCTGGCTTAAAACTGAAGACAGTGAAACAGCCAACTCAACCAATGTGCCTAGCGCCAACATCCATGGAAAAGGAACTCTAACCATTTATTCTCAGGAAGATACCATTGAAACACAAGGTGAGGGCCAAATTAAGGTCGACATCGACCAATTCACAGTGCAAGATCAGGTGGAGATCCTTGAGAAACCGAATGGAAAAAACAGAAACCAAAAAACGCAGTGGAAAATCTTTTAACACCCCAGATAAATCAATAAAACCTTTCAGCAATTGTCCTTTACTTAAAAAAGGTGTAGAAAAGCCTTTGGGCCGGGGTTCCACGATCAAACTCACATGTAATCACGACCTAGTACAACCACCCGAATCCAAGGAGGAAGGTATTAAACCAAAAACAAACCCAGAGGAGAGAGCAAAACAAATCAACCTGAGGGACGACTTGGAAAAAAGTCAAAACGGGAAGGCCTCGTCCGCCCCCATGACAACCGTACATAGGCTGTAGCCTGAACAAGACAGCGCAAGAGGGGAAGATCTTTCCTTTAATGCCCGCCTACACATCTCTAAAGTAAATAAATTAGAAAGCTTAAACCAACCACCCAAGGAAAATAGATCCGAAGGTTTAAATCAACCGCCCAAGGAAAAGATGCCCTGCGAAACCCTAATGGTAAATGTTAACCAACGGCAGAATAAAATCTCCTTTAACACTGGAGAAGTAACCATGTTGACCCAAGTAAGCACTAAATTATTACTTCACTCAGAGTATGTATCTCAAGGGAAATGGGACATCCTCAATAGAAGAAACATTCTAAAGCTGTGTCAGAACATCCCCGGATAATAAAATATAAAAACCACTGACATCGAAAGTGTGGCTTTTGTCGCCCCAGAACAGGGCCAGACGAACGAAGCAACAGTTGTGACCTTACAAAATAAAGACATGGCCTTGGCATTAATGAACAACATAACTCAATTGAACGCCTAGGACATCCAGATTAGCTTTGTCACCAAACCCAAATACCCAGCTTTCTTAAAGGACATAGCAGTCAATCCTTCAATGGCTCATAACAATAAAAATTCGTCCGACAACAACATAATTACTCAGCAACCTGTTTCAGTTTTGTGTGGCTCCCTAGCAGGAACCTTAACAGCATCCTGGAAAGAGAACCCGTTGCAATTAACGACATCCAGAGTGGGTGGTCCTCGTCAATACGCTCTCAAACGACAGAACTCCCAAGACTGGTCCTGGCTATCCCAGGCCTTAGGGTAAAACACAGAGCATCCCGGTCGAACAGAAGCCCAACATGGATGTCACACACCATCTTAGAATTTGTTCCTGGAACATCCGTGGGCTAACAAAGGAAAAAACAGAACGCCCAACCACTCATTTTATGAAGAATCAGGATATCATTGCCTTGCAAGAAACATGGTCCCTGGAGGAAATCACCTGGGAGGACTTCACCGTGTTTGAATCCCATGGAACACCATCTTTAATAAGTGGCCATGCCTCGGGAGGAGTGTTGATCGCCGTACAGAACAAGCTGGTCGTAAAATCCTCCCGACTGTGTGAAGGGCAAGGAGATTATATCTTTGTTAAAATTCTGACCCAGTGCTTGGAAAAGAACAAATTGAGACAACGAATAATGATCCTTGGTTGTGTCTACCTGCATCCCTCTAAAATCAAGCGAGAGGCTACACAGAGTAAAATGCTTCCAGCCATGAGAGACCTCTCCTCCCATTATCCAAACGATATATGGCTAATAACGGGTGATTTTAATGCCAACTTAATGGAGGCAGGCTCAGATCTCTCCCTTCAGTTCACAATGGACAATCAATTGTGGTCCATTCCGGAGATAAGGTCTCAGTACCAACCCAAGGAGAGTCAAGGGACAAAGGCCGCGCACTTAAACGAATTAGGTCTCCGCATCCTAAACGGAAGACTCAATACAGACTTGCCCGCTGCATACACCCATGTGTCTTTCGCTAGAATGGCCACTTTGGATTATATATGGATTTCAGTTGCCCACTTCCATCTTGTCCAGGAATTTTAGGTAATTCCCTCAACGGAAAGCTATCACGCCATTTTAATGTGCAAACTTTCGTCCCGGCACTACCATCACCCAACACATAATCTGCTCGGGAAAGAAGACAATCTCGCGATTGTAAGAAAGCTACGGTGGACAGTGGACAATCAGGAAACAATGGAAGAGAAGGTGGACGATTTTTTGGTCAAATTGAATCAGGAGCATAGTGATCAATTGACCGCATTGTCGTGGGAAACAGCAGTGTTGGACCTCAGAGAAAAGCTATCCACGAAAATAATCCAAAGACCAAATAATGGCGCTCCAATCACACCTTGTATCTCTGAACATAAGCAACTTACAACAAGTATTAAGCGCATATTAAATAACCTGCTGCGCAGGCGTGCCTATAATGACACAGATTACAAATTCCTGAAATAAAATTTCGATCACTCGAAAGGAATATAGGAAAGCAAGGTTCATTTCTCAGAGAATGAAAGAAGAACGTCACTGGGCAAAAGCCTACGAAATCATAAAAATCAAAGGACCAAAGACGATTCTGGAGCTGGGTAAACAAAGGTGTCAGTTCTGTCCAACCCCCCCACAGTGACTAATATAACTCCTGTTAAATGGGAGGCCTACATTGAAGCACTCTATGTAGAACCAGCAAGTTCCAAATGGCCAAACCCCCTTAGTCTCAGTCACACAAATTCCAATCTTGAAGCAGAACCCACCATTAAGATAACCTCAAACCAAGTGCCACTTATAATAAAGAAAATGCACCCAGGAGGAGCACCAGGCCCAAATGGCATACCAACACAGATATACAAAGTATCCGCACAAAAGTGGGCCACTCTGCTGGCCACCCTATTCAAGGCAACCAGAATGGGTGGGCTCATTCCGGATTCTTGGCGAGGATCGCTTCTCGTCCCCATCCACAAAAAAGGCTCACGGGCTGATTCCAACAATTATCGGATAATAGCCCTTCTTGACATGGAAGGAAAGGCATACTCAAGTGTCCTACTTCAAGAACTGACAACCTGGGTGGAAGATCATAAATTAATACCTTTTACACAAACCGGATTCCAAAAGGGCTGCCACATTGAAGACAATTTGATCTGTCTAGTTCACATGATTGAAAGCACACTCGCTACCAAAGGAAAATCGTTATATCTGGGTTTCATTGATTTCCAAAAAGCCGTTGATAGTGTAGTTTGCCCCAAACTTTGGGAAAAGTTAACAAAATGGGGCATCCCGCAGCCCCTCCAGAAAGCTCTCATAGCCCTATATACCGACACCTGGGTAAAAATAAGAGTTTCCTCAAGATGGTCAACCACCAATAAAATTATGAATAATAAAGGATTAAAGCAGGGATGCATATTGGCACCTTTACTTTTCAATCTATATTTAGCAGACCTGTCCGATTGTTTGGCCCTTTCCCGAGCATTCCCACCACAAATTGATTCTACTAAAATTCAATCAATGCAATATGCTGACGACACAATCCTCCTCGATCAAACACTAGTGGGACTTCAAAGACTTTTCGATTCTCTGGTACAGTATTGTAAAACTAACGCTCTGGAGATCAACATCAGCAAAACTAAGACAATGATAGTTTTGCGCTCCCGAGCCGGAAAGCACTCCTGGTACATTGCAGGGAAGCCAATAGAGATAGTGACCGAATACAAGTATCTGGGAATTTGGGTAGACCACAAAGGGAGACCAGCGCAACATATTTTGGCAATGCAAGGAGTTGCCCGCAGTTTGGAGGGGGCTTTTGTAAGAACCAAGAAAGCCCTTCACTCCCCAGATTTTTCACCGCTAATTTGGGTGATAGGCGCCAAATTTCTGCCGACAATAGCATTTGGCGCCATAACTTTCAAAGACAAAATGCTTACCTGGCTTGACAGAGCCCAGTCAATGTGCTTTCCCAGAGTCTACCACCTACCCAACTCGACCTCTCATGCTCAAATTCGCATGGAGTTCTCTTTGTCATCTCAACACTGGGTAATGAAAGCAAGATTCATTGCCTATTGCTTAAAAGCCAAAAAGGCTTGTGAGCTTACACTAAAAAGCTGCATATGGTCACTATTAAACAATCCCAGCACTCTTTGGAACCTCTGCTTGGATGCACTAGAGGTCCAAAACATATGGACAAGCAAACAACTTGTCATTTAAACACGAAGCCCTAAACGTGAATAATCTCTCCCATGGCACTTGGGCCTCAAAACTATATGGCCCTAAAACTCCACCATACTACTTGTCGTCATCCATGAAACCACAAGTGAAACAACATTTAATGAAATTACGTTTTGGCCTAATCCCGCTGAGGGCGTATAAGTATGGCCGGAGATTCAAGGAGGATGTGTCCACACAGTGCCGTGTGAATCTGCAGGACTCTACTCCCTTTACGAACCTTTTTGTTGCGTCTAATTTGGCAGGCCCTGAACGTCCGAACAAGCCAAGAAGCTTTAAAAGAGTGTATCAGGGCCGACTCAGCTCAGATGGCCGCTCGTTTTGTAAAATTCATGACTGAGATTAATCTCCTACTAACCGAAGACGCTCACTAAGAACTCTTGCCCTACTAGATATGAGCTACCTTGCTCTCATTACCACCTTTAAAAAATAAAAAAAAAGCATAATATGGACTGAGTTTTAATTGTGTTTTACATGTATTGCAACGATTTTAATTAATTGTGAAAATAAAATACTTACTTACTTACTATCTATCCTGTAAGGCCTATCAGAATGATCACTTATTGCACTAAAACAGAAATTCTACAAGAGGAAGACAAAGTGGGAACATACCTAACTCACCGACGCTGCACCCATGCAACTAGGGCCAATATCTCTATGGTAAAAAAAGCGTAAGGCACCTGGGCCATATCTGACCACGACAAAGAACAGGCATTTTGCACCTTCTATGCAGACCTCTACACTGAAACCTTCCACGCCGCGAAGGATATATCCACCTTTCTCACTGCATGTCCCTGAGACACCATTGCCTGCCACCACGCCGAACTCCCCAATGACCCAATCACGATAGATGAGCTACACAGGGCGTTAAGACACCTACCCTATGAAAAAGCTCCCGGGCCAGACGGCCTCCCTAACTCATTCTTTCTCATCTTGCTCCACCAGCTTCAGGACCACCTCCTCCACCTCTTTAACACATTCTCTAAAACCTCGGGCCTTATCCCCACGATGGCAGAGGTGGTCCGCATCCCCAAACTGGGAAAAGATCCTCATCTATGCGCATCGTACTGACCTATCGCCCTACTGAACACGGACGCCAAGGTCTATACCAAGATAGAGGTGAACCATCTTGAGGTGTACCTCCTCGGGTCGATAGACCCGGACCAGGTTGGATTCATATGACACAGCCAGGGTGCAGATAACGTCTGAAGGGTGGCACATCTTGTCGAGAAGGCCCAGCGCCAGGACACCTCAGCCTGCTTGTTATCCCTGGACGCAGAGAAAGCCTTTGATCACGTCCATTGGCACTTCCTGCGAGCAGTCTTACAAAAAATAGGTTTGGCCCGGTCATGATTTCTAGGCTCATGGCATCCTATGTATTCCCCACAGCGCAGATCTGCTTTAACGTTCATCTCTCTCCATCCATCCCTATGGACAGGGGAACCAGGCAGGAGTGCCTACTCCCTCCTCTGCTCTTTGCCTTGGAGGTGGAATCACTCGCCATTGTGATACGCCAGTCTGCGGAAATCACGGGTATCCCCTTTGGAGGCGATGAGCACAAAGTAGTCTTATTCGCAGATGATCTCCTAGTCTCATTAACCGCCCATAGCGCATCCCTACTGGTGCTGGCCTCTCTCCTCCATTCCTTTGAGAAGGCTTCGGACTTCAAAATCAACATGGCCAAGTCCTAGGATCTAACTCTCTCTCCTCCTGAGGTGCAACACCTCCGAGCCCTTGTCCTGCTGGATTGGGCCACCCACTCAATCAGATAATTTGGCCTAAACTCCCTCTCTGTCTTAGTGGCCCCAGGCTAACTGACCATCCTGCAGGCAGGATGTCCTGGAAGACCTTTGGTGCTGGAAAAAACTTCCAATCTCGTGGCTTGGCCGCTTCAACACAGTTAAAATGTCCATTCTACTAAAACTAATGTATCTATTCCAAATCTTGCCTACGCCTATCCTCCAAACAGACATCCAAAGGCTCTAATGCGACAAATTCCTTAATCAGACCCTCCAGCTTATCGCGATTTCGCGATTTGCAAAAAAATCGCGAAATCGGGCGATCTGTGGAAATACCGCGATATTTGGGCAAAACCCAGCAAAATTTGCCGTTTCCGCCGCTTCCTCCTTAAATCCAGCCCCGTGCGCACCCATTTTCCCATTCCCCCCCCAGGATTTTGCGGCGAGAAGGAGCGAGGAGTTCGAGAACGGCGGCCGAGAGAGTGAGAAGACCACGACGGGCGAGAGAGGGAGAAGACCAGCACCGCAAGAGGGGGAGAGAGCACGAAGACACACACGAAGACTCTTCCTCTTCTCCAGAGACCAGGAAAGCGGACTCGGAGCAGGAGAACAGCCGGGCGGGCGAACACAGACAGGAGAGGAGGTACGTCTGTCCTTCACGCTGGTGAGGGCCTGTAAATCATTTTCATTCCGGTCATGTTTACGTTTTACCCTTATCTTTTTTAGTCAATTACCTGGCACGTTTCTCCTAACACTCCCATGCATAGTTCTAGATTTTGGGACACCACTCCCTGTTGCCCTCCTAGGGGTGTCGATATGTGAATCTTTTAAAAGTGCCCAAGTTTGTCTCGCACGTGCCCAGCACTTTCTCACGCTCTCCGCCGTGCTTGTAATTTGCTTTGGGTGTGTGCGGTGGCATGAGAGTAAAGCGGTAGTGGGGGCTGGGTGGTGTCCTTTCTTGTTCCCGATACAGGTGGGGCCAGTTCTTCCTTCTTCTGGGCCTGGCAGTTCTCCTTTCCAGCCTGCAGGTCAGTAGGAGTGCCGAGGTTGGCAGATTATTTTCCACACGTACGAAAAAATGATTTATGCCTTTTTGGCAGTCACACCTTTTCATAGGGAATGCAGTGGGTTTGTTATTTCTTTTGCAGTTTCTTCTTGAAGAGACGCTTTATTTAGGAAGTGGCCTGGTCCACTACCGAGGTACTCTCCCAAGGCATTGAGGTTCTTGTGGGCCATATAAGAGGTTGGAAATACAAACGATTAAGCGTTTGCATTGGACATTTTGATCTCCCCAAAAACATGAAAACATTTTTGAGAAAATAATATATGAAGTGATAGAATTGTATTCGTTGTCAGTAAAGCTCATTTTAGCAATCAGTGTTGACATCTACCATTGTCATTATGTAGTTTACTAGCCCCCTGTCTTACTATGGTTTTATAGGTCAATCAGGGGGTGGGGCAGCAGCCAGCAGGATGGCAAATAATCTGTAATAATCCTACTTTTAGTCATAGATTACTCAGATGTGAGAATACAGCACGTGTGTTTTGGAGGGAACGTTTGATGGTTGTCGAAAATCATTCTGCTCTCCAGACATGCGTTATGGTGGTGTGTTTTTTTGCTCACCCTGCCATGCAAAGGGTTGCATTTAAATAAGCTACACAAGTACTTTGTCTTCATGGCCTTCAAATATCTGCAGGGCTTGGGGTGTTTTAGTTTAAAAATATATATATGTATGCAGTAGTCATTGATTAATTTGAAAATAAACAAAATGTACATAGCTCCATGTTGTCAAATAACTCAAACAGTAAGATATCTTTGTTTGGTGTTGCAAAAAACCCAAAATAAAATGCCGCTAAATGCCGCTAAATTTCCATTTTTGTGCCGCTAAATTTTCATTTTTGTGCCGCTAAATTTGCCAATCCATGCCGCTATATCCTGGGGGGTCTGCTTAATTTGCTTTTCCAATAAACTGCTTATGCTTCCCCGAGAATGCAGGGGTCTATCCTGCCCCAACCTTTTGGAATACTACTGGGCATCCCACCTCTGCTACATATCAGAATGGGTTGTCTGCGAAAGCGAAAAACACTGGTTCCATATTTAGCGTGCAGTTGCCTGTGGGCCTCTCTGGGACTTGGCCTGGCTCCCCAGAACCGCCCGACCCTGTAGCGCATATATATCCATCCCCACGTAAACACTCTTTGACATCTGGGATAAAATAGCAATCCCCAGTGGCCTCACATCCTTTCCTTCCTCCAACACCACATTGGCTCTTAATACAACCTTCCCTCCAGCCCTGCAGCCACACTTACGCTCATTATGGGGCAAGGGTGAATGCTGCAGAATTAGGGTCTCTTTGAGGGAGATGCCTTTAAAACCTTTGAACAATGTAAGAAAACCTTTCAGGTCACAGATTCACCCAGGCTACAATACTATCAACTTCGGCACTGGCTGCTCTCTCAAAATACATAGAGGGACCAATCAGATTGCTCACCCCCTTCGAGACCCGAGTTGCACATACAAGGTATTACAATGCTCACCTCCCACCCACCGACAAGCACATACCAGAGACAATAGCCAGCCGACTTGGGGGAGGAGATCCCACCAGAAAGTTGGGAACAACTATGGCATGACATACCCAAACTCTACATGAGCATCCCCCAGAACAAATCGGCCTACAAACTGATGACGCGTTGGCATTATACCCCAGTGCGTCTACAGAAAATGCTTGTGGCCGTCTCCCTCCTCTGTTGATGATGCCAGACGGTGGTGGGGCACTTTATTCAGATCTGGTGGTCCTGCCCAGAACTGAGAGTGTTTTGGAAGGAAGTCTTGAGCCACATTAGAGATACTGTGGGTTTTTTGATAACAAGCTCTCCCACAGTGGCCCTTTTGAGCATCTGACCACACCAACTTGCAACCATGACCCACTCTGATTGGCGCCTCATTGTACTTATGCTTGGGGCAGATAAACAGACCATTGCCCTACATTGGAAGAAGCCCTCCATCCCACCCATCTCGGCATGGTTCCTATGCCTCTGGTACATCATGGCACTTGAGCTATTGGCTAGGATCATGCACACCGATAACAAATGTGCACACACTTGGCATCCTCTAATTAACCATTTCTCCATACTACAGCACTCCCGTTATACTCCCCCTATATTACAAGCTCTCTAACTCTTCAAAGACGAAATCAAGCAATACGACAGAGAGATTCCACAGGCTAGGCCCATGCTCTGGAGGTCCGGCAAGGAACCCCACCTCCCCCAGTCCATACATGCCGTTTAAGCCAACACTATCCAGGGCTTATCTATCGAAGTCTTCTCCTCCGTTTCTACTCTGTTTCCCCAGTTGTGTTACTTGGTCCCCATTGAGAGCTCACCGCTTCTTATCGCTATTGATGAGCTTGTATACCCCTCAAGATAATGGGTCTCCAATTCATGTATGCCTTGAATTACATCGGTTGTGTTCAACGTTCATATCTTGCTAATGTATGAGGCCTAACAGCCTTAACGCCTCAATACCGTATGCTCTGTATGATGACAACTGTTTATTCTTTTTTTCTAAACTCCAATAAATAGACCCAACACAAAAACAGTAACACATTTGCACTACCTTCCCTCCAGCCCTGCAGCCACACTCACGCTCATCATGGGGCAAGGGAGAATGCCGCAGAATTAGGGTCTCTTTGAGGGAGATGCCTTTAAAACCTTTGAGCAATTTAAGAAAACCTTTCAGGTCCCAGACTCATCCAGGCTACAATACTATCAACTTTGGCATTTGCTGCTCTCTCAAAATACAAACAGGGACCAACCAGATTGCTCACCCCCTTCGAGATCCGAGTCGCACATACAAGGTACTACAATGCTGACATTCATGGTTTTTGAAAAACACGTAATTTGAAAAAGAATATCTTTCCAAAATATGATTGTGACCGAGAGACTCGGCTGGTCGACAAGGGCTCCCTGTGAGAAGTTGGCCTGGTATATGATGCCCACTATTCTAGTGTGGTGGAAAACAACTACGGGATGGCTCTGATCAGCAAGGCTGAGCCAAAGTAACAATGAACAAAAGAAGGTGCCAGTGCTGATATTAATGGATTTCGTGCAACAAATGACTAAAGCAGAACTTGAAGAAATCAAGCACGGGAGTAACTACTTAATAGTTTTTTTTATTTTAGCATTATTTGGAAAAAAGAAAGCTTATATATTTTTTCTCATTTTTTACAAGGGGACATATTTACAAAAGGACACATGAAACTTAAGGACGTGATTGTTGTTCATCAATCATACAATATTCCAGGCATATCACAAACATTCAAAACACCAGGCGGATAGGAGCCCCAAAAGGTTTTTATAACCTTCTGTTATAACACATATGTAGCGATTACTAGGTTAGTTTACCAAGTTGAGTGACAGATTTGCAGTGACTGTCCTAAGAGTTAAGTTTCGCCCCCTCGTTGTTGGCTCTATGTTGAACGCGCCGGTAGCGTTCCTCTTTAAATGTCTTGCCTACATTTTTGTATAAAATTAATTTTTGTGTACATCTTCCGCGTTGTACGCGTTGACAACGTGTTCCGCTAAATGTCTTGCCGAATTCCTTACATATTTCTTATGTCTGGTCTTACGTGACCCTTTGGTCTCCCTCACGCAACGCTCCTGATTATAATAAAAATTATATTATAAAATATATATTTTATTATAATAATAATAAAATAAAAAAACTATTAAGTAGTTACTCCCGTGCTTGATTTCTTCAAGTTCGGCTTTGGTCATTTGTTGCACGAAATCCATTAATATCAGCACTGGCACTATTCTAGTGGGCACCTTGCACCAGTCCAAACAACCCTTATGGTGATGGTTGTAAAGTCAACCTTATAGACCAGCTATCCTAGTGGTAGCATGGACAAAGCAGTCTTAAGCTTTAACCAGAGAGCATGTGAAGCCAGCGGTTTTACCACATGTAACCCCTTGAATACCAAATGAAAGGACACCACACAAGGTATATATAAAATATATATGTATTTATTACTAACATAACCCCTCTGGACTCTTTATGAGGTCAGAGGTCGAAGTACATAACAAGTTATTCAATTAGCATACTATAAGTTGCACAAAATACAGTAATGCCCTAGGGGCCTCACAAACCATATACTAAGTAAGTGGTATAAGAACCACTTCAGAAATAGTGAATAGGCCTCGGGCCTAGGGAATCGCTGGGGCTACACTGAACAACCAAAGGTTAGGAAGTAGGAGGCCCATGGGAAGCGTGTGCAGTGTCTAAACACACACGCGAGTTAGCATAGAGTTATAATGGGAACGTAAAAGTTACAAAGTAGTTGATTTGGGACACTTCCAGATGGACTAGGATAAAACTCCTTTAAACTAGGACACTTGGATAGTCAATACCCACTGGGGCACTGGAGTACTCGCATTACCTCACCCAGGGAAGCCGGGTGCATAGGTGTCTTTTCGTGTCGGGTTTCGTCGCTGTATCCTATGGGAAGCTGCAAAGAAATGCTGCAGGCGACCAGGAGAGAAGAGTCCGGTTGGATCCAAGGGTGGATCGAGGATGAGGAGTCGCTGAAAGCAGAGGGGACAGAGTCTGGGTCACTAGCCAGTGACCAGGAAGGAACCAGGAAGAAACCCGGAAGGAACCAGGCGATGTCGAGTGATTTCAGGTGAAGATGGGAAGCTTGTCTCTGCAGCCACGAGGACCAGGAGGCGTCGACGACGACCAAGAGCTGGATTCGAGCTGTTCCACGAAGGATCTAGTTGACTGCGGTGTCGGTATCTGGATTGGACCCAACAAGCCTTGGCAAACGCAACCCACGCAGGAAGTGAAGATTGGCCTCGGGTCAGACCAGCAAGGTCTGGGGAGCTGCTCCTGTGCAGGGAAGCTGGGGCAAGCCTGGAGCAACCAGGCCACCCGTGTAAATTCAAAGGATCGCCTTCAGGGGGCTCACTAGTCAACGGGCTAGCAGCCCCAGCAACTGGTTTGAACTGGTTTGAACCGGGCTATGCATGGAGCACCTTGTGTGCCCCAGGCAGTGTCTGGAATTGCAGTTTTCCATTCAGCCCACCCTGCCCCAATACACTACAGGCTGTCTGGGGAGGTGCCAGCACCTACCTCGACAGGAAACCTATTGTCCAGGGTTCCCTTGCTGGAGTTTCACCCAGCAACAGGAGGTCAGACTCGTGTCTGTGGCAGCAGCATCCATTTTGTGATGCTGAGGTTCTGTTTAACTTTAACCGGGATTAGCAGTAACTACATGTCTTCTCGCTCTAGAAGGGTGGAATGCTACCCCAGCCGCCAGAACTGGTGAGGGGGTAGTATTCCAAAGTGTTTGACACCTTACATGTTTTGATAAAGCCAAACTAAAGTTAGCATTAACCGCGAGGATTATAATGCACTTAAAAGTATATGGTATGGCTATATCATAGAACAGCTATAAGGACATGGTTCCGAAAGCTGCAGAAGGGTTCAGCTCATGCTAGAGCACCCTCTCACATAAAACCAAGCACTCTGCCTCCAGGATTGTTAAGGCCTGCCATAGGAGTGGCTTATAGGTTAATATGTGTCTATATATAAGGTAGATATAGATATACTATATCTAAGTAAGGAGTGATTATACCCCCTTACCCCAGCTGAGTGATCAGCCAGTGGTGTCAGTTTAGATGGCCAGCCAGGGGTGGCATAATATATGCTGCAGCCCCTGGTAGGCCTTGGATGCACCTATGCCCTGGGTACCTATGGTACACTATACAGGGGCTCACAAGGGTGACCCAATATCCAATCTGGTATGTACCTAAAGTACATGGAGTCCATTTTACAGTGAGAGCAGATAGTTGGCCTGTGATCCTGCTATTCAGGGCCCCAGGCTAAGTCGAAAACTAGCTAAACACTAGGCAAAAAGTTGGGGTAACCACATAGTCAGATATCCACCTTCCTACACTCCCCTAACAGGGAATGGTGGGCTGCTGATTCTACATTGACACCCTCTCTCCCTCCCCTTCAGAACGAGTGGAGCAGCGACAGACACCCGCTGTGGTCAACTCAAGAGGAAGAACAAGGTGAAGGCTCCTTTAAGTGGGCGTTCGAGTACGAAGAAAACACACCCCCATCTGACGTCCACGCGGCAGGATTGGATAAAATAAAGGAAGTACAGACTACGGTGTGTGACGTCACGGGAGGTGAGTTGTTTGCGTTGAGAGGAAGTCAAACGGCGTTTGGAGGCGAGGAGCGAGGACGTGAAGCAGAGGACCGAGAGGAGAATAGTGACAGAGGGAGCCGCGGCAGAGCCTGGAAGCCAACAACCCAGCGATTCGCCGAGCCACGTTCCAGGAGGAGCGTGGCTTCAGCAGGTACGGCAGAGAGTGTCGGGCTGGGTTGGGAGGTGGGGAGACTCGTCCTACTAGCATAACTCAGCCTACAATCCTGCCCCTACCTCCCCTTTGTAAATACTCGTTCCACACCCTCTTCCCCCCTCCTTGATCACCCCCTCCTCACCAATACTTACCTCACACACACAGAGTGAAACGTGTTGTATTATACACCAAGTCAGCGGTGATCTCCACACTCCCTGGTCCTCCAGGCATTTGTATAGAAAGAACATTTGACCTGAAGCTCTGTGTCTCTCCCTCCACATATAACACACGGTGAGAAAACCTGGCAGTGGTACCAAGACCACGGAAGGAGAGGAGACAAGCCGAAGAGACAGCGCCCTGAGGTCACCTACAACAACGGATCCTTCGGTGTATAATCGGGACAGACTGACCACTAGGAATAAGAAAATGTTTAAGAAAATAAAACCCTATTTCCCCCGACCTGGTCTCCAGTCCCTTACTTCGACCCCGCCACAAAGGGTGTCAGAAGTGGGATCCTCCACTTCCGTCCAACAACCAGTGATGGACCAAGTAATTCAACAACTCATCAAGGGACAGAAAAAATTAGAATTGGTCATAGAAAGGCAAATGACGTTGGCCCAAGCTGATCGCGAGGTATTCAAGAATACCATCTCAGCACAAATTGAAAGTCACCAGAAAGTCATCCATGATCCAGGAACCCCCACGATAGCAGAAAGACGGGGTCCACTTCCCCACCCCTCGGGGGTCCCCCCACAAAAATACGTTACAGGGGATGACCCAGATGCCTTTTTGACTAACTTTGAAAGGGCAGCCCAAGCATGTGGATGGCCAGAGGAGAAATGGCCCTTCTTCCTGGCACCACTTTTGACTGGAGAGGCACAGACAAACCTACCAGGTTGCCAACGCTACAGGGAACACCCTACCCAGAAATAAAGGATATAATCCTCGATCACCTTGGGCTTGATGCAGAAGCCTATAGAGTCAGGTTCCGGAAAGAAAAGGGAATACCCGGGGAGAAACCTAAGACTTTGTTCTTTAGGTTAAAAATGGCCACAGATAAGTGGCTGAGACCCGCTAGTAGTAGCAAAGAAGAGATAATGAATAGAATATATTTGGAGCAGTTTATGGAAGCTTTACCTTATGGGACCCACTGATAGCTGAAGCAACATTCAGGCCTCTCCACCGCACAAGCTATTGAAATGGCGGCTTATTATTCTAGTGCTCAAACTCAGACTCTTCCTTGGGACAATGATAAAAATAACAAGAATACACCCCAGGTCAAACCGGAAAGAAAACTCAAGACTGGGGTAGACTTTTTGAAAACAAAACCCCTCAGACCAGAACTCCCTCCGTTTAAAGGCCCACAATGCTTTGAGTGTGGGGAATGGGGCCACATTGCCAGGTTGTGCCTTAGACGAAAACCAGTGGAGGAACCGATGGAGGTTGGGTACATCCCAAAAGCTGTGATGTACACTGCAGAGTTGGGCCCCTCTTTTTACGTACATGTCCAGGTTAACAGTAAGACCATAAGAGATTTGTTAGACTCGGGGTGTAGGCAATCTGTAATCCAAAAGGGCCTAGAACAACCCCATTAGATAATTCCTGACACCTTAGTACACATAAGATGTGTACACAGGGACGTAAAATCCTACCCCATGGCCTTGATAACGATCCATCCAAATGGAAGGTCACCATGCACAGTGCGGGTGGGGGCGGTGGAATCACTCCCTGAGGACCTTATAATAGGGATAGACAACCCAGACTTTTTGACCATGTTCCAGGCAGAACTAAAGGGGGTAAAACTGATCCAAAAAGACCCATGCCCCGCCCTGATTACCACAGAACCCTGACTGTTGGGCCGTAGTTTCCGGTTCGCCCAGGCCAATGATTCAACCCTTTTTAATGCATGGGAGGTGGCTCATATTTCCCTGACATCCCCAACCAACACAAATCCCCGGCTTCTAATCGAGAATAAGTTGCTATACCGGGAGGGAAGGCCCAATGAACCACGCCAATTGCTGGTACCTCAGGTCTTTAGGGAACAGATTCTCTTCTACGCACATACTCATTGACAGCAGGGCACGCCAGGGCGGAGAAAACGACGCAAAACATTGTAAGACACTTTTTCTGGCCTGGCTTTTACAAGGAGTCCCAGGACTATTGTAAAACATGCGAAATTTGCCAAAAAGGGAACTCACAAAAACCACTGGCAGTACCACTGCAACCTCTACCAATTATAGGATATCCTTTCGAGAGGATAGGAATGGACATCATAGGGCCTCTGCCCCGAACATCAAGAGGAAACGCATATGCACTGGTTATAGTGGACTATGCCACCCGCTTCCCCGAGGCCTTCGCGCTCAGAGCCCCCACTTCCAAGACCATAGCAGAGAAACTACTTGAACTCTTTTCGCGAGTAGGGTTCCCCAAGGAGATACTAACGGACAAGGGGACTCCCTTTGTATCCTGTCTCATGAGGGAGGTCTGTCGAATGCTTGACTTACACCACATACGAACATCGGCCTACCATCCCCACACCGATGGTCTGGTAGAGCGCTACAACAGGACCTTAAAAACCACCTTAAAGTAGATGTTAACGGTGGAGGACAGAACTGGGATCGCCTACTCCCCCTGGCCCTGTATGTACTAAGGACTCAAGTCCAAAGTAGCCTCGGCTGCTCGGCGTTTGAATTGTTATACGGAAGACAGCCAAGATCCCTACTCGAAATCACCAGGGAAGCTTGGGAGAAGGAAGACGAGAATGAACAGAAGTCTCTATTAGAATATACCCAGCAGTTAAAATCCAAACTTGGGAAGTTGAGAGACTTGGCATACTCAAATTTGGAAAAAAATAAGACCAAACAGAAGAAGCAGTACGACCGGGGAAAGAGATGGAGGAAGCTGTTCATAGGAGATTTGGTACTGGTGTTATTACCATCATCCACGCGGAAGTTCCAGAGTGAGTGGTTGGGGCCTTACCCCGTTATAGAAACGCTCGGACAAACCACATACAGGGTACAAATATCTCCACTAGACGGCAATGCTTTCATATCAATTTACAAAAAAAATGGCGGGCCGCTTCCAAAGACCTCTCAATTCGGACTACCAACCTCAACGAATATCACCACAGTAGACCAACTACCCGTGAACGGAGACCTCTCACAGGACATGAAGAGAGAGCTCCATGAGACCCTGCTCCCATTCTCTGAGATATTTTCAGATGCACCGGGAAGAACAACTCTCACTGAGCATTGTATTGAAACCATGGAGGAGAAATACATAAAACAAAGACCCTACCGTATATCGGCAGCGAGGAGAAAAGATGTAAAAAGAGAGGTACAAGGCATGCTTCGACTCGGCGTGATACGCCCTTCCAGAAGCAACTGGTCGTCGCCTATTGTGATGATCCCTAAGCCTGATGGGACAACAAGATTTTGCATGGACTTTCGCGCCCTCAACGCAATATCTTCCTGTGATGCATACCCTATTCCTCGAGTGGATGAATTGATTGAGTGTATGTGAGAAGCCTGATTCATCACCACGCTCGATTTAACCAAGGGCTATTGGCAAGTGCCCCTTCGGGAGGAAGACAAGCGCAAGGCAGCATTCGCCACAGATGAAGGACTGTTCGAATTCAATGTCCTTCCTTTTGGCCTGAATGGAGCCCCCGCCACGTTCCAGCGCCTCATGAATCATATCCTCCAGCCATACGCTTCCTACTGTTCGGTATACTTAGACGATATAGTCATCTTCAGCGCCACCTGGGCGGAACACCTGGAACATCTACAGATGGTCCTACGGGCTTTGAAACTAGCAGGGTTGCATATTAATGCAAAAAAATCATGGGCAGCCTCCTCTCGAGTCAAATACCTGGGCTACATTCTGGGAGACTGAGTGATTGCACCTCAAGCTGAGAAAGTCAAAGTTATAGTCGATACACCTTTCCCTTCCTCCAAACGAGACTTACGGGCCTTTTTTGGGGTTGATAGGATATTATAGACGGTTTGTTCCGAATTTTGCTGACATGGCCAATCCCTTCACAAAACTACTAAAATAAAACATCAGAACCCCACAACTACACACACCTCCTGAAGAGGCAAAACAGGCCTTCCACAAACTAAAGACATCTATTACCACCAGTCCAGTCTTAGTATCCCCGAATTTCACTAGGACATGTTCGTTAGCCACAGACGTCTCCAACACTGGGTTGGGCGCGGTATTGTCACAAATAGGGGACGATGGGTTGGAACATCCTATTTTGTTTATCAGTAGGAAACTACACCCCAGGGAATGTAAATACCCCACAATAGAGAGGGAATACCTAGCTATTAGATGGGCCATTGAGAAGCTCAAGTATTACCTGGAAGGTCAGTCGTTTGTTCTTTATACCGATCACGCCCCCCCCTGTGGATGTACAGAAACAAGGCCCAGAACCCCAGAGTCCTCCACTGGTTTTTGTTTCTGCAACCTTTTAAATTCGAGGCAAAACACCGGAAGGGTAGCGAGAATGGCAATGCAGACTACTTATCCTGTTCCTTCCCCCTCCCCGAACAGGAGGAACCAGGGGGGGTGGTGTGTGACCGAGAGACTCGGCTGGATGACCAGGGCTTCCCTAACAGGGAATGGTGGGCTGCTGATTCTACATTGTCACCCTCTCTCCCTCCCCTTCAGAACGAGTGGAGCAGTGACAGACACCCGCTGTGGTCAACTCAAGAGGAAGAACAAGGTGAAGGCTCCTTTAACTGGGCTTTCGAGTATGAAGAATACACGCCCCCATCTGACGTCCATGCGGCAGGGTTGGATAAAATAGATGAAGTACAAACTACAGTGACTGACGTCACCGAAGAGGAGTTGTTTGCGTGGAGACGAAGTCGAACGGTGTTTAGAGGCAAGGAGCGAGGACGTGAAGCAGAGGACCGAGACGAGAAAGAATAGCGACCGAGGGAGCGATTGCCGAGCAATGTTCCAGGAGGAGCGTGGCTTCAGCAGGTACGGCAGAGACTGTCTGGCTGGGTTGGGAGGCGGTGAGACTCGTCCTACTAGCGTACCTCAGCCTACGATCCTGCCCCTACCTCCCCTTTGTAAATACTCGTTCCACACCCTCTTTCCTCCTCCTCGATCACCCCCTCCTCACCAATACTTATCGCACACCCCCAAGTGAAAGGTGTCGTATTATACACCAAGTCAGCGGTGATTCCCACACTCCCTGGTCCCACGAGCATTCGTATAGAAAGAAAATTTGACCTGAAGCTCTGTGTCTCTCCCTACACATATAACCCGCGGTGAGGAAACCCGGCAGTGGTACCAAAACCACAGAAGGAGGGGAGCCAAGTTGAAGAGACAGCGCCCTGAGGTCACCTACAACAACGGATCCTTCGGTGTATAACCGGGACAGACTGACCACTCGGAATAAGAAAACCTTTAAGAAAAATAAAACCCTATTTACCCCGACCTGGTTTCTGGTCCCTTACTTCGACCCCGCCACAATTATAATTATATATCTGTATATATATCTTTATCCGGTTTTGACACATTCTTGCACTTTTTTGCACTTTAATTTAATTTGAAAGCGCATGCTGTTTATGCCTGGTATTGCTCAGGTGTTTATGCTCTCTTCATATTTACATGATTTTAATTATTGCACTATTCTGCACTTTTTTCATGTATTGTTCTTATGTACTGTGTTATATACCTATGTGGCCGTTTACCAAATTTTAGAGATGAGTGTATTAGGAATGAATTTAGCCAGACTTTTTTATTAGGGCACTTTATTGTTGCTGTCTTTATTATTCTTGGATTTACTTACCATGTCCCCCTTTGTTAAATACACAAATCTCGGAGCTTGATGTTTTCTCTCACGGTGGAGAATAGGTTAGTAAAGTTAATAAGAATAATCTATTTGAAACTGTATATTATGTGTACTGTTTCTTTTGCTATAGATTATGTAAATATTGTCTGACTGTTTCACCTATCTCTAATACTGTGTAAAGATATGTAGTATGTCCTTTATGTCTATGGCGTAAAGAAGGTGGGGGCAGAATGGATGTTCACAGTATTTAAATCACGGTCTCTCTGGGCATGCATTGTGATCAAGTCCGGGTTTCCCGAACGAAACGCGTCATGCTGCTGCCCATTTTTGGAATAAAAGCACTCTAATTTGCACCATCCTTCGTTTGTGGTCTGTACCTGTTTTCGCGTGTGCTTCTGTGCTCTTGTGCCTCAGGACTGTGGAGTTCGATATATCTATATATATATATATCTATCTATATCTGTATCTATCACTGGCATCCTGCTCTTGGCAGTTCTTTGTTCACCGAGTGATCGGACAGTCTGGGCACGCCCGGGTGCTGGGAGTAGAAGCAGGTGGTTTTGAGGCATTCCACCTCATGCTGGGCGGCGAGCATTGCCTGGCTGCCCCCACTGAAAAAGATTCCCGAGCATCAAGGTTGGAGCAGTTGGGGACCCGAGGATGCTGTTTTCACTGGTATGTCAAGCAGGAACATTTTTTCTTCAACTTTGCGTTATGTCCTGCCTCAAGTGCCACCATTAGGCATAATTTCCCCCACCCACATCTTACCTGGGAGCCTCATCGTGCATTCTGGGTCCTGCAGTCCACAGAAGATCACGGACTCGCATCAGGTGTGCAAACATCTTTGTTGGGATTACCTAAATAAATGTCAGGACGTGCATATGCGCAAAGGACTAGATTGTGACTGTTTGGGCGCTGAAGAAGGCATCAATATGCCGAAATGCATTCGCCACAGCTTGTGAATAAAGCAGTTTCCTTGGTGTTCCCCTCTTGTGGCTTCTGCTTTCTTTCGTGTGAAGAAGGGTTTTCCTGCATCTATATATCTATCTATATATCTATATATCTATATATCTATATATCTATATATATATATATATATCCAATCAAACAGGTAAGCACATTAGGAGGAGACCACTCGAAGTATCTTGCACTTTGGTTTATTTCATGTTTTGCCAGCAGATAATGAAAAGCTTCAGTTCTCAGACAGTTTCTTATGGCCATACGCGTTTCAGGACAAACCAAATCCCTTCTTCAGTGGCCGGTGTATCGGAGTTTCTGAAAGCACTGTTTCATGTTTACAAAGCGAGGCACGTAATGGAAAGTACAGCGCCTCGAATTCACTTGAAATTTATTTTTGGTATGGAGAAAATGCAAAGCCGGCCCACTTGGGAAAAAAGATGTGTTGCTGAACTACAATGACCAGGTGTCCTTGTGAGACCGCGCCCACTAAATCATATAGAACTGCATTGAAGCACACAACGGAAACAGTGCTTTCAGAAACTCCGATACACCGGCCACTGAAGAAGGGATTTGGTTTGTCCTGAAACGCGTATGGCCATAAGAAACTGTCTGAGAACTGAAGCTTTTCATTATCTGCTGGCAAAACATGAAATAAACCAAAGTGCAAGATACTTCGAGTGGTTTCCTCCTAATGTGCTTACCTGTTTGATTGGGGATATATATATATATATATATATATATATATATATATATATATATATATATATATATATATATATATATATATATATATATATATATATATATATATATATATATTCCCACACAACAACTTTACCTTCGGAAAGGAGTTGACTCGAGCCCAGATCCTTTTAGCGTGAAGTTTTATTCAGCACACAGAATGTCAAGCAACACCCGACGCGTTTCGGTGCAGCCGCACCTTGGTCACGGGTAACAGTGTTTTCTCCCATCACAAGTTTTAAAGTAAAGTTAAGTCAAAACAACACAAAGGTAGTACTACTCGTCCTCACACAAGTGTTTGTTTTACCACAAAACAACAAGAGGCAAGATGGCCAAGAAATGAAGACCACCCACACAGTGGTAAATCTATCTAATTTGATTTTAACCTTTGACCAAACTGAAGTCCTAGCATTGGGATTGACATTTTGCCCTTCCAGTCATTTTAACTATACTGATGGAAGAATTGATTTATTTCATTTTGTACGAAAGTTGAAATTAAAAAAGTGGTTTTACAACAAAAAATCTGCGGGAGGGGCCACCTCTGGTGAGAGCACAGGAGTTGCTATTGGTTACATTAGCCTTTTAAAAACTATGAACTGCCTAGGCTCTGACACTGATGTGATTCCAAGTACTCTTGAATGCTTATCTGACAAAGAATTAACTTATGACTGTCCGAGTGGCAGCGGATTTAAGTCAAAGTCGAGGTTTTTACCACAAATTCGCTGTGACATTATTGACGTGTTTGAAAAGGGTGTCACTACTGAGTTTAAAAAGATAAACAGAACTCATAAAGCTGTTCATGATAACCTAACAAGACAACAAAGAAGGGCCATGGCTGAACTTAAAAACAATAGCAACATTGTAATAAAAATGTCTGATAAAGGCGGCAATGTTGTTGTATGGCCTACAGAGATGTACCTTGCAGAGGGCAAAAGACAGCTTGATGACAGGGACAACTATGCAATTAGCTCTAGAATTTCTTATGAGAAGAATAATCTAGATTATCAGAAACAATTGCATGAGTGGAAGCATGATAATTTAATATCAGATGATGAGTACAAATTTTTAAAATGTGACCACCCGAAACTTGCGGTTCTATACCTTTTACCTAAGTTACATAAGAACACAACAGTACCCCCGGGGAGACCCATTGTTTCCGCTATTGGCAGCACATATGAAAATACATCCAAATATATAGACCACTTTTTAAGACCTTATGTGGAACAACTACCATCGTATCTTCAAGATACACGAGACTTTTTGAGAATTATCGAACCCATACAGTGGGAGGATAACATGTGGCTCATGACATTGGATGTCAATAGCCTCTATACATGTATACCCCATAATCTAGGTGTGGAGGCGAACCAACACTTTCTGAAGAAACGAGATGTAAAGTATCTCATGCATACGAATATGCTTGTGAAAATGATGCGTGCCTGTCTCTCAAGTGATTACTTCTTGTTCAACCATGTTGTCTATTGCCAGGCTAGGGGGACTGCGATGGGAACCTGCTTCGCCCCCAGTTACGCAGGTTTGTACCTGGGCTGGTGAGAGGAGCAGGTGGCCAGTAACATCTTGGCCTTTACCCAGAACGTAGTCCTCTGGGCCAGGTACATAGACGACGTGTTTTGTCTATGGAGAGGCAGTAAAGAAGCAGCTATACAATTTGTCATTGAGTTAAACCAAAATGAGTGCAATCTACAATTTACCAGTACTATAGACAAACAGTCTATTGAATTTCTGGATGTTTTGGTGTCAGTGGACAAAGGACGACTCATTAGTAGACTGTATCGCAAGCCAACGGCAGGCAACAGCCTACTACATACGTCGAGCTGCCATCCGAAAAACTTTATTTGCAGTATATCGTTTGGCGAATTGTTGTGTGCAAAAAGGAACTGTGTAACGAATGCAGACTTTGACAAGGAAATGAGTGTAATGAAAGAGAGATTCAGGGAAAGGGGCTATCCGGCCAAAGTGGTCGAACAAGCCTGTAACAAGGTCAGAAACATAAATAGGAATGATCTTCTCATCCCTAAACCATCAGGTGACAGTGAAGAAGGACCAATTAGATTTATTACCACGTACTCTGACCAGACTTGGCAGGTCAGAAAAAAGTCTTAAAAATTTTTGGCATGTACTCCAACTAGACGAGACATTAAAAAGTGCTGTAGGGAATCAACCTATGATTACCTTCAGGAAGTGTCCAGCTCTGAAAGATGTGCTTTGCAGCAACATGGTAAACGACAAAAAAGATACCAAAGTACTAAAGGGTTTCTTTACCTGTCGCTCGTGCAAAGCCTGCAAAAACAGTGTCAATAGGAAAGAACTCATCTTATCTAAAAATAACAGACCTTTCAGCATTCAAAAACATCTGACTTGTAAATCTGATCACTGTGTATATGCACTGCAATGCCCATGCCCCTTGACATATATAGGAAGCACAAAACATCCATCAAAAAACGTGTACTAGAACACATGAGGGCCATAACAAATGAGGATAAAAATTATCCCATTGCAAAACATTTTAAAGACTTCCATGGGAAAAATCTAAGCTCATTAAAATTCTGTGCTCTGGACAGGATTCCACTATCGGAACGAGGTGGTGACAGACTCAGACAACTACGACAACTTGAGTCTAGGCTCATAATTAAATATAATACTGTACAGCCTCTTGGGTTGAATAAAGATGAGGAGTTATCTGTCCACTTAGCCTAGGAGCCCAATTAACACATTCACCTCGTTGAGATACTCCGAAAAACGAATCCCTTATAAATCATTGACTTGAAGCTGTCTTTGTAGTTGTTTTTAAATATTTGTGTATACTTTAAAGTGATGATACTTTTTTATGTTTGTAGGAGACATATATGTCGCCGCACAGTGAGGATGTGAAACCACTGGCTGCTGCTGATTTAATTGGATCAACACATGAAAATGCATCTACTTTACTTATGAAAACAAAAATTCTTTGAGTCTAAGGACACTATAAGAGAACTATTTGGAAGTTGATATGCCCACTGGGGCTACATGTTCCGTAGTGAATTAACCAAAAGATATCATCATGAAAAAGATTTGCCCACTGGGGCTGAACTGCAATGTGAAAAACAAATATCTGAGCCAGGTATATTTGCCCACTTGGGCAAAACTGAATAATTAGACACTTGGGCAATCAGAATGAATGTTTTGGTGTAAAAACATAATAATTCTTTAAATTGTAATTATATTTACAAAATTATGTTTGCAGTTCTCAAGAGTCGAGTTGCTCATAGAACTTTTGTATATACGTGATGTATAGGATACTTGTGTTTAAAAACACATTCAAATATGGCTGCCAAATTGTGGTAAAACAAACACTTGTGTGAGGACGAGTAGTCCTACCTTTATGTTGTTTTGACTTAACTTTACTTTAAAACTTGTGATGGGAGAAAACACAGTTACCCGTGACCAAGGTGCGGCTGCACCGAAACGCGTCGGGTGTTGCTTGACATTCTGTGTGCTGAATAAAACTTCACGCTAAAAGGATCTGGGCTTGAGTCAACTCCTTTCCGAAGGTAAAGTTGTTGTGTGGGAATAGTACGAGGGTCGCCTCCTCACTCGAGCCCGCCGCCGTTTGTGGCTGGGAGACTGGCGGACTTTTGTTGATCAATATATATATATATATATATATATATATATATATATATATGTAATATACCTACCTTGCGGCTTCTTCCATTGGGGCAACCTGTAGTTTTGGATATACGCGGCTGAGCCCAGCCGCGGGAGAAGCCTACTGCGGAAGTGCAGACTCGTTGTGACGCCACTTTGGTGCCATTAGTGAAACGAGAGGAGGTTTCACGCTGGCAGCTGAGAGAGACATCAGGCACCTTCAGAGGGACTGTTCATCAGCCCACATGGGTTTTTAAATGCTTTTCACTCACTGCTGAAGTTACGAGATAGACTCACTGGAGATAAATATTTTGTGTCACTACAAGACCCAGAAGGCCGTTGGTACGGCCACGCCCACACAGGGAGGATCTTGAAGACCAAAGTGCGCGAAGAAGAATGTCTCGAGTCAGCAGAATGCCATTGAGAAAGGGAGCGATCGGACTCCCGAAACCGGTCTGGTTGGCTATTGATTTGATGACTACTACGCTGCTGTTCCCTGTATGCAGCTGCCAGCAACAAATGTGGTGAAGTAATATACCTACCTTGCGGCTTCTTCCATTCCAAACCTTTGAGGCGGGTAATCTCAGGAACCACAGCACCAATCACAACACCCAATACAGCGTTGGAAAGGGCAGTTGCAGCAGAAGGACATAGGCTATACAGACGCCCACCATATACATTTAAAAGGTAAAAGAACCGTGCCAGCAAAGTAGTCCCTTGTGGGCGTGTCTGCGTTGTGCTGGGGGCGTGACAAACGCTGGGGGCGTGTGGTACGTTCCGCCCTTTATGCCATGTCTCATATCGTGTGCTAATCCCACCCTGCTCCCTTTAAATACCCCTGCACCTCATAATCATAACCCACCCGTACTCCGTAAAATACCCCATCACCCTTAAACACTAACCCATCTTAACCCTACAAATATACCCTGTACCCCAAAACCCAAACCTATCCCTAAACCCTTAAAATACCCCTGCACCCCAAAACCAAAACCTACCCCTGAACCCTAAAAATACCCCTACATCCCAAAACCCAAACCTAGCCCTGAACCCTAAAAATACCCCTGTAACCCAAAACCCATACCTATCCCTAAACCCTAAAACTACCCCTGTACCCCATAACCCAAAACTATATCTGAACCCTTAAAATACCTAAACCCCCCAAAACATATACCTCAGTACCCCAAAACATATACCCCTATACCCATACTTA
This sequence comes from Lissotriton vulgaris, assembly GCF_964263255.1. Lineage (NCBI taxonomy): Eukaryota > Metazoa > Chordata > Amphibia > Caudata > Salamandridae > Lissotriton > Lissotriton vulgaris. Next base: position 461,588,335 of record NC_141700.1, on the reverse strand, counting down.
CCTTACCCAAACATAAAAAAACATGCTTTTACCATTCATGCATTTACAACAAATTTTGTTGTAAATGTATGCGTGGTAAAAGCATATAAAGTGTAATGCCATGCGTTATAATGGCATTGCGGAGTCATGGTACTTTCGTAATGAAAGTATGCGGAGTGATGGTATGCGGAAAGAAAGTTGCGGAATAATTGATGTTTACCCTCCTCCGGTAAGTACATTGGTGGCACGGCGGCCCACATCTCCAGCAACATACTTTCACCACCCATTTGAAAAATGCACAGGTCTCTCTCATTGATGGCCAACACCGACATACACTTTTAGACACACCTCCCGCCAAAAGTTCTAGAATTGCGAACTTTAGAGCTGGGGAGCTACGTTCGAATCTCGGCATCAGGTCAACATCCTGTGATTCCAGGCAAATTGCTTTGCCTCCCCGGGCCTACCACAAATGAATGTGGTGTTCTGTAATGTAAATTGTGCTCATGCCATGTTGTCGAGTTCGCGCTATATAATATTGCAAGGAAAAATAAAGTAGGGAAACTCGAGTTCACACACTACTGAATGCGCACTCTTAAGTGCATCAGCAGTGCACTGTGAATCGGAGCATTTCACAGACCTGTCACAGATAAGAAATGCTATCAAAACTAAATCGTACAAAACAATATACAACTGGCCGGCAGCAATTTATACCCGGACAACGTCGGGACGGGATATATATATATATATGTGACCAAGAGCCTGTGTGCTCGAAACGTGTCTTCTAATGTGACCAAGAGCCTGTGTGCTCGAAACGCGTCTTCTTTGTGCCCATTAATAAATACCTGAAAATCTACCCGGCTGGAGTGGCTTGTGATTCCTTCACGTTGCTGTGCTGTGCAGGAGGTTCGATTGAATATATATATATATATATATATATATATATATATATATATATATCCAACACTGGAGTTGCCTGGGAATGAGAGAGCCCACACAGGTGAGTGCACGTAAACCACCATTTAATGAACTTTTCTGCAGAGGAGCAAAGCGCTGAGGGGCCACGCTGATATTCAGTCCTGTAGTTCCGCCCGACGCGTTTCATGCCTAAGAGCATTTCTTCAGGGGCTCACAGGTGCAACGAAGTCTCTGGTTGTCAGCAGTTTGAAAAAGGCCTACAAAACAATATACAACTGGCCGGCAGCAATTTATACCCGGACAACGTCGGGACGGGCTGCTAGTATATATATATATATCCCAACAAATGTTGCCTGCAGATAGGGGAGCCCACACGAGTACGTCAATTCCAGCATTTTGAAGGAAAGCACAGGAAACAGCATGGTGCTTCGCATCGTTAAAAAGTCCAGCCCGACACGTTTTGTGACAGCAGCACTTCCTCATGGGCTTTTGGGCTTTCAGGTAAGAACAGCGGCAGTTTCAATCAACAACTTTTTCAAATATCCTGACACCCCACCCCAAAGGGGCGTGGCCACCTGCGTGGCCTCTTGGTAGTCGTAGTGTTAATATTCTTACTCAAGTAAGTTGTCGTGTCCTGCTGATAATAAAGAAAAGTTTCCTAATGATGGCCGAACTGTGATTCGCAAAACCCACATGGGATTTATTCATTGTTAATGTTTCAAGAAAGTCACGACAACTCACTGAAGTAAAAGCGGCGGCACTACAAAAACCAATAGGCCACGCGGGTGACCATGCCCATCCGGGCAGGGTGTTATAACTTTTAAAGTTGTGCCGGCGCCAAACTGCCGTGTACCTGCCTGAAAGTCCAGATCCCCATGAGGAAGTGCTATCAGGGCATGAAACGCGTTGGGGAGGACAATTTGATTGTTGCGATGCACGAAACTGTTTCCCTGTGCAAATCTTCATTAAATAAGTACAGGATCGACTTACCTGTGTGGGCCTCTCATTTGGCAGGCAACTTTTGTTGGATATATATACACATAACTCCGTGAAACTGCTTTGCCAAGAGGAGCCCTCTGCCCGTGAGGATTGGATTAGGGCATCAGCGCTATAACTTGCCGCACCCGCTTCACGGGTGCCGCTGCGCCCTTTAAAACAACGGAATCATCGCCTTACCGGGGTCGGCGGTATCGGGTGGATTGTGGTGCCAGTAACCACGCCTGCGAGTCTTTGGAAGGGCGAAGAGCAACGCAGCAGGGACTCAATCTCCCAAGAGTCCCTGCGTGATCCACAACACCTGGTCCTGCGTTCCCTGCGAGCCCCGCCCACTGGCCCCTGCATGGATTAAATCCCCCTGCTTTCTCTCAGTCAATGGTAAACTCTGTGAAACTGCTTTGCCAAGAGGAGCCTTCTGCCCGTGAGGATTGGATTAGCGCATCAGCACTACAACTTGCCGCACCCGCTTCGCGGGTGCCGCTGCCCCCTTTCAAACAACGAAATCATCGCCTTACCAGGGTCGGCGGTATTGGGTGGATTGTGGTGCCAGTAACAACGCCTGCGAGTCTTTGGAAGGGCGAAGAGCAACGCAGCAGGGACTCAATCTCCCAAGAGTCCCTGCCTGATCAACAACACCTGGTCCTGCGTTCCCTGCGAGCCCCGCCCACTGGCCCCTGCACGCTCTACATATTGGACATAGGCTACCGCTGCGTGGGAGCGTCCCGGGAGAAGTCCGGGACAAGGGCGGGACCGTTCAAGGCCGGAGCAGGCCGGGCTGGGCCACCCCCATAACATTTTGACTTCCTGACCTTCCTTTTTGGTTTGCAAGTACTGCCTATTTTTATCTTAGCCCACTGTTTCTGTTGGTGGGTGGTTGTTTTACTTAGGTTGTCTCTCTGCTCATGCCAATGGCAACAAGATCTGGAAAGGGTGGGAAGGCGGGGGGGGGGGAGTGTAAATGGGACCCTGGACAATTTTATAACTCGAGCCTTCTCTGTGCTAGAAAAGGAATGTGGAACGGACGCTGCACCTACCTCTTTACAGCGGTGTCCGAGCGCGGGGATCCTGTCCCCCACGCTCGGTCAGTTAACGTCCCGGTCACCCAGGACACCCTCTCTTTCTCGTCCCCTGCAGGTGTCGACCCCTGAACGCGGAGAACCGGAAACACTCGCCAGCCATCCCGGAAGCGGAAACAGGACGACCTCTATCAACCCGGAAGCACCCGCCCCTGACCCCGGAAGTGGTCGGGCTATCAACAAGCCGGAAGATAGAAAAAGCCCCGAGGGGAAAGGAGAGACGTTCGGAGCAACCGACTCGTGGCAGGAGGCAGCGGAGAGCGACGAACCCCCGACAGAGAGCGGCGCAGCACGGCTAGACCGAAGCGAGGAAGAGGACGAGGACGTCTGGACGGAGGACTGGTGGCGTCCTCAGGAGGAGGCTGGAGAGCGGCCGCAACTCGGACGAGAGTTGCGGCGGGGCACGTGAGTACACGTCACCCTTTCTCAGTGCCCCTGTACATAGAGTTGTAGATATAGAGTTGTAAATATACTAGGATTCACGAGCACCGAGACACTGTATATTAAATCCCCTTTTTGCACGCACACTGTATAGAGCCCGATCACTGCCCAGCACCTGGCACCTCTCTTCCCTCCCACCTCTTCCTTGCCTCTTCCAACCCCCTTACCGTCCCTCCCTCACCATCCTCTTTCATAACCTCTCACACCCGGGTGTAGGTGGAAGCATTCCGACTGTGTTGCTCGGACTAAAGCCCTTACGCTTCTCTCCCTTTCTTCAAGCCTCCGTGGAGCCCCAGTACCATACCGAGGAGACTACTGGTGAAAGCGGGAAGCAGCCCTTGATCCAGAATCCACCTCACCGAGCCGGGTCATCAGCCAAGTCAACCATCCCTACCTGCATTGTGACTTTGTATTTCCATTCATCTGTTGAATAAATACCACAGACATAGCTCACTATATTCGGCCTCCCCGCCTGTTATTCCGGTCCGTACGTTCCCCAAGTCCACAAGGAAATTGCTTCTACAGAACGCAGACTGTCACTCGAACCTCTCCTTCATAAGCGTTCCTCTCTAGGGGCCCTAGCACTAGTAACATCACCAGTAAACAACACTGCGCATGGAGTAGGAGCGCCCTCGGCCCCTGATCGCGATAGCATAGGTGCCATCAGGGCCAGCCTGGACAGGCTGAATGGGGTAGTTATCTCTAGGCTAGAGTCTCCTGTTCCCTCTGAGTCACCAGAGCCTCCTCTCCCCTCTGTGCCGCTCGTGGTTTCCACGGCTGTTACTAACCACCTCCATAACCCTAATACCGTCAGTACCATCCACTCAAATGGGAAGATATCGGGTGGTGGGGGTCCCAGAAATCCCGTCCTCAAAAGGAAAAGACTTTCCAATAGAGTAAGGGGTGGACATGTCAAACCCTCTAAAAAGTTCAAAGCAAAATACATCAGTGGTAGTGAGGGACCTGTGGCGTCGGGGAGGGAACATCCGCCGAATCTACTTGTAGGAAACAGCGTAACCCCTGATCAGACCAATTCAGCCAAACAACAACTGGAGGGTCCAGTAGCGCGCACTCCTGCTACTGGTCTCCCCTCGTCCTTTCCCCTAATAGAGCAGATCGAGGAGTTGGTAAGGTCCCTGATCCTCCCTGTGTTACAAAGGGTTAAGGACATTGCAGAGAGAATAGACAGATTTGAGCAGTCAACTTTGGATAACTTCTTTTCTCTCAAATCTTTGTTGAAACTACAGGCTAAGAACACCTTGAGCAGGTTAGAACCCACGGGGAAGCTTCCGCCCCTGATGTTGTACGGGCTCAGCCTACCCCTGTAACAGCTTGCACTTCCGGGTCTGTGCAGCAGGCTGCATTACCGGCTGGCTTTGCCACTGGTATGCTGTCGCCCAGCACCAGTACCCCGAAGGTAACGGAGCAACAGCCAGCCAGCTCTGTTTCCCAGGCTTCATTCCCAAAGGGCCCTAATAATACGCGGTCGAAAGCACCACATCCTAGGAAGGACCCTAAAGGCCTTCCTGACCAACCTAGTAGAAACAGCCCTAATTCTGTACCTATCACCCAGCAGGCCCTGCAGCCACCCAACGAGGCTCCCAGACTCCCCCCCTTAAATCTTCCGCCGGACTGTCAGCCCTATGTTGTTGTACTTACCAATGTCCCGTCCTTGAAGGCTGACCAGTATGAATCTTACCAGGTGCTTAAAAATAAATCTATGCACTGGTTAAGAGAGAATAGACCTCTCCCTAGCGAGTTGGATGGCCAGATACTTAATGCTAGAAGAGTAGGGTGGGAAGGCAACGGACATAAGTAATTCCAGGGGGACTGTGTGGTGGTGAACTTTAAGGTTGCCAGGGTTGCCCAATTCATTTGCAACCAGCAGCCAGGTTGCGGAGGTGTGGGAATTGGAGTAGTAGACCTGAGATATTTCTATGTTAGACCATTAGGCACATCAAACGCCAGCCACCAAGGGTGGGGAGGGAGGCAAGACTCCTTTTTCCCGGAGAATCATTACAATTTTTTATCCCATCTACCGATTGTACGGTCAGGAAACCACAGGTGGGCGTTTGGCTACTAAAATGATACTTGCTCCTGGGACTCATTCATGTGCTTGTGAACAGTAGCTGTTCCCACGACCTATGTTCTGGGATCATCCAGAGCCAACCCCTCACCACAGCCCGACCTTGGCAGTCCCCCCAACTCCAGTTCTTCAAGCCCCAGGCAGTAATTAGACCTAGTACCTAGCCTTGCTGTTACCAACATTGGGAGGTCTGGGAGCGAGGGCTCACCACTAGCTGTCTCTGGGTGGGTGGGTCCATCTAGGTCCAGGTCCTGCAGTGAGCCGGCTGTGGCGGATCCAGTCCTTAGGATTCTCAGCTGGAACGGGTATCTCAAGAAAGCTGGATCTACCCGATTGGAATACCCTAGTGGAGGCTTATTCAATCTGCATCTTTCAAGGAACCTGGAGCAGGGAGCCTTGCCAAAAGGTGGGGTACTCATCGTTTTTCGTACCAGCAGTTCCCCCCCTCCTCAGGGAAGGGTCGCCCCTCAGGAGGCCTCCTCATATGGGTTGATGTCTCGCTGGGGTGCCAAATCGTGCAGCACATGACTAGTTACCCTGACCTTCAAAGGGGCCTCGGAGAGGGTTCACCCTGGACATTATAAATATCTATGCTAGGGGCACGAAAGGAGGTTCTCCGTCACCCATAGTCTCAGGCTTGGAGGATCTTCTTAGGCAGTGCCCGGATAGATAACATGTCCTGGTCGCAGGGGACTTCAATTGCACGTTTGAGCCCATTGCGACGGAGGACATCCTGGGCACTGCCGACGAAGATGCTAGGAGAGGAATAACCAAGTTAACCATCCCACCTATTAGGAGGTGGTCCCAACGGGATATACAACTCAACTCTCTGACCCTGGAATTTGGTCTGAGAGCAGCAAATGGGAGGACGACTTCGGATCAATCGGGAGCTCACACCCACAATAGGGCAAACCACACGTTGAGGATAGATTATATCCTCCTCGACATCAGGATCTGGAGCTTTGTGCGGGATATGGAGGTTCTTCCCACAGTCGATAGCGATCACAACCCCCTCTCTTTGACTTTGCTCCCCTTGTGGCTCGGGGTCCATGGTGCGCCCACGCCCCTAAAATCAGTTTCAACTTCGGCAATACGCCCCTCCAATTGTGGGAGGCGTCTGAAGTGGTGTAGGGTCGCTATGGATGAGGGGAAAAAGTCCGCTATAGGGGCCCTCTTAGCAAAGGTCAGTCCAATTTGGACTCGTCCTTCAAGATAATTAGCGAAGTGACAGCTTTCTTCTGTAATACAATCAAGGCTCTGGGTAATCTCTACCTTCTCCCAAGTAGGGACCCTCCGGTGGGGAAAGTCAAGAGATCTAAGAACCAACCAGGTTGGTTTACTAAAAAATGCAGGGTGAAAAAATCTGCCTTGATTACCGCCATCAAAGGCAAATCCCCGGTGGAGATCAGGCTTGCCAGGAAAGAGTACACCCAGACCATTAATGCAGCTAAGAAAGAGTGGGAGGACAGGTATTGGTCTGACCTCAAGGAAGCAAGTGCGGGCAGAGACTCTAGAGGGTTCTGGAATCTAATAAGGACAAGGAACAGACCAGATAGCACTTTAATTACGTGCAACATCCCAGCCCAAAATTGGTACAACCACTTTTTCTCCCTCTACACCTCCAATGAGGTGTATACTTAGACACTCCCCAACAGTAGTCCTCTCCCACTTGAATCCCTGGGGTACATAATGGGTGATCCCTTTACCCCTCGAGAAGCCGAAAGCGTAATAAAATCCTTGGTGCCCCTCAAAGCAGCTGGGCCTGACGGGATACCGGGTGATCTGCTACGGGCTAACCCTAAAGAGTGGGGGAAGTTGGTCTCAACCCTGTTAAACGCTCTTAACAATGGCGCACCTGCCCCTGAATCCTGGAAAGGGGCGGAGGTCGTCCCGATATTTAAAAAGGGGTGTAGGGACGACCCCGCCAATTACAGGCCCATAAGCCTTATTGATTCAACTCAAAAGGTGGCGGGGAAAGTGATCCTAGGGAGGGTGCTCCAGTGGGTAGGCGATAATTACATTCTATCGACTACCAAGCTGGCTTTCGGTCCGGAACAGGGACCATAGAACAGGCTTTCAGATTGGTCCTTCTTTATTGGAAGGTGGTGGTGCTGGGCAAGGGCAGTCTTTATCTGGCCTTTATAGATCTGAAGACTGCCTTTGACCTAGTACCTCGGGAGGGGCTGTGGAAGGTCTTGTCTGAGATGGGGTTGCCCCCTTACATCTTGTCCCTACTAGTGAGGCTCCATGCTGACAACTCTGCGCAGGTCCGGTGGGGTAAGCATGGTGAGAAAACTGAGAGGATCCCAGTGGAAAGGGGCATCCGCCAGGGATGTGTGCTCGCTCCCACTCTGTTCTCCCTCTATGTGAATGGAGTGGTAGAGCATCTGCTAACAAATCCTGCAGATGCACCATCCCTGGCGGGCAAGCGCATCCCCACATTGCTTTTCGCTGATGATACCCTCCTTATTTCAAAGACCCCCATGGGTTTGCAGAGCCTCCTGAATAGATTTCAGGAGTTCTGCTCACATAGGGGTTTGATAATTAACACCAATAAAACTAAGTATCTGGTCCTGAACCCGCCCAAAAAATTGGGCCGTCCCTCGGTGCTGAACTCCGTGCCCTCTGGAGAGGGTGGCCGAATTTGACTACTTAGGCATTCGTCTTACGTACTCAATGCACTGGAACTCGCACATCCAAAAGATGCTACTTAGTCATAAAAGGTTGGGCGGTGCCCTTCTCAAGGAGCAACGCTCCTCCACAACTAAGCCTATTTCCCCAGTCATAGAGATTTATAAAGCAAGAGGGGTCAGTGCTGCTTTGTATTGGGCGGAGCTGTGGGGCACGTGCAATCTTGAAGTACTAGCCAGATCAGAGAGCAAATTTCTGAAGGACCTGATGGCTCTTCCTCAGAGCACTCCAACAGTTCCTGTGCTAATGGATTTGGGATGTAGATCAATTAAGGATTAAGCCCAACTCCGCCCCCTCCTACTTTGGGCGCGTTGTGGCGTGTGCCCGAGCTGGCCTCATATGCAGAGGCTTTGCTAGAGGTTATGTTAATGGAGGGCTGGTCTAAGATCAAGTGGTTGAGGGATGTGAAACGGCTGTTAGGGGATCTAGGCCTTGGAGATGCATGGGAATCCAGGACAGCCCCCCTTAAAGCTGTCCTAAAGAAGATGTATTGGAACTGGATCTCTTGCAAAATCTCCACAGAGTCGAAACATTGTAAATCTACTGCTGACTTTGTGAGGATTAATGATGTGGTGGCTTATGAATTGTATCTTGACACTATTTCTAACCCCATAGATCGGGCCTTGTATTTTAAATTTAGAGTAGGGATCTTACCCATAAGCGAACTGACTGCTCGCTGGAAATCTTCCCATCAGTCCTCTCCCTTTTGTGCGATATGCCTAACACGAGTAGAGTCGGTTGCCCACATTTTCTTCGAATGCCCGGCTTAATTAGCGCCGGGGCGGCGCTGGCTCAAGCCTTTATGCAGACTATTAGGCACCCGGCAGCATAAAATGGCGCTACGTATTTTAATGTCTGATACACGCACTATGTTCGTTTGCGGTGTGTCCAAGTTTTTAAAATGGTCTTGGCTAATTCGCTCAAAAAGGCTTTCTTTGTCCATTTAATGCTTGTTTTAACTGTAATGGAATGTTTTATCTGTGTAAATAGAATGTGCTTGTTTTAAATGTCGCATTTTAAATTTACTGTACAAAGCTTTTATGATATTTTATATATCGAAATAAAGCCTTCAATCAATCAATCAATCAATCAATATATACACATATTACTGTGATCATCTCAATATTTAGAGATAAAAACATACATTTAAAAATTTAAATCCTAAATTCAGTCAAGTGACTAAGTAATCACATGTAGTCAAAAAACTGACCATAATTGCAGAGAATAGCCAAGTGGCATTATGCACTGGGCCTAATATTCAAATCTCAAATTCATATATCGGTGTTGTTTGGACCTTTGCAGAGTAACATATAGACACTTAAGGAATCTGGTGCAATATGAGCGTCTCAGCAGGAAAGAAACCCCAGTTGGAAAGTAATTTTGCTAGATTCCTACGTAGAGGTTGGAAGAGTACCATGTGAATTCCGCATTTTGATTACTCCAACTTTTCAAAATCCCCATCTCAAATTATTGGAGAAATGGTCATTTTTGATGGCAGGCACTTTTAAGAATATGTTGGGTCTTTTTTTCAAAATATGCAGCAATGGAGCTTGAACAAGTAGGGTTAAAAAACTTAAGGATGTTTTGGAGAAACATACTTCCCAGGATAAAATTAAAACCTCCTTCAAAGGAATGGATTTAAGGTTAAGTGAGTATGAAGAAGAGCTCAAAGTCAAGAAAAAAAGGAAGTTCTTCAGGTACAAGATAGATTATGCCACATGCAGGGTACAACGCATGCACTTACAACGCAGTTTTTACATCGCAACATCCACTACAACGCATTCCATTACATCGCATACTACCTTTACAAAGCATACTATTACAACGCATACCATTACATTGCTTTTAAGGAAAGTATCGGATAGTATAGGGGTAAAAATTACTATTCTAACTCCAGGGGGTGCAACAGTAGGGTAAGTGTTGGATAATGTGGTGGTTCAAAATTACTATTTTAACTCTAATGGTATGCGTTGTAATGGTATGTGTTGTAATGCCTGCGTTGTAGTGACATGTGATGTAGTGTCATGCATGGTAATGGTATGCGTTGTAATGCCTGCGTTGTAGTGTCATGCGTTGTAAAGGATGTTGCGATGTAATACCTGCGTTGTAAGTGTAGTGCGATGTAATGGTTGCGTTGTAAAGGTTGTTTCCCCTCACCTTTGGGAGGAAATTTAATGTGGCAAGAAAAGAGTTCAGACACACAAATGCATGGAAGCTACAAGAGTTGGCGACCTTGGAATCCAGCTCGGATAATTTCTCTGATAATCAGAATGCCTTGCCTTTTTTCGCACTAGAGGGATACCGTTTTTACAGCCAAATCAGGGACAAAGCAGCGAACCGTCAAGAAGAAGAGGAGGAGACCATGTGAAAGGAAAACCAGAAGAGGAGGAGTCAGTCAGGAAGAAAAAACAACATATCACATGGGAGAAATACACTACAGGCAAAGAAGAATAAATGATGGGTAAGAAAAATCTAACTGTCAATAATGTATCTACCCATGAACTATCAGACAGATGATGGACGTTCACTCCTAGAGTAAGGTTTGTTCATTTGTCCGATTGCGAATTTCGATTATGCAGAAACACAAATGTATCTCTTTCTCTTATTTATTTCTAAATATTGAGATGATCTCAGTAATATGTATACATATTATATTTTGGATTGATGTTCTTTTTCAAATTATGTGGTTTTCAAAAACCATGGATTTCAGCTTTAAAGAAATGCAAACGTGTTATTGTGTGTAACCCAGTATTTTCACTATGTTCATGAATCAAAACGGACTTACTTTGTTTTTAAAGGAAGTAGGCACATTTCATTTTGTGAACCTTCGGCAAAGACCGCAAAAAAAAAAAAAAAAAAAAAAAAAAAAAAAAAATATATATATATATATATATATATATATATATATATATTACCTACTGGCGGTCGCCAGTAGGTAGTTATAGTTAGGATTGTTTTCCATAGGAAATCCTCAACATTCTATTTGGAATAACTTTGGCCCTGGTGGATGAATCTTTGTGAATTTCTCAAAGAAGATGGCTCGGTCCGCTGCGCTCCTTTCCTGAAAGTTTGGGGGGGATTGGTCAAGTGGGGGCTGAGATATAAGGGGGGTCCCAAAACGTGTTTTCTCCATGTTATTTTCCATAGGACCTTTAGACTCGGCTACAGGTCGAACGGCTGAATGGATTTATAAGAAATTTGGCAAAACTGTAGAGTCCTGTTCGCAGATTACGCTTTTTTTGGAATGGTGTAAATCCGTTCAGTAGTTGTTGAGAAAATTAAAGTTAAAGTCAATTATATATCTATAGGCGCGCACATGTGCGCGCACCCAAGCGGCTGCGCGTGAGCGGAATTTTTTTTGCTGCGTGACGTCTGTTAAAGTTTGATTCGAAGGAAATCAGGAAGTTTTGTCCGCCATTTTGTCACTGCGAATAAATATATTGTTCATTTCAAAGCGTTGAAACATGGAAAGGGGAGAAGGTAGAGATTGTCTTGCTGCGTAGGTTTTCTCGGGGTGTGCAGTAAGGCCCTTAAACGCAAAAAGATATAATTTTTTTCCGAAAAAAAATACGGGGTGCACGCACCCGGTCGCGCACACCTATTTACAAGAGTGTGAAAATGGAGATAAATCAGAAGTTTGAGTGCTTAGATATAAGGTGGCTCTGAAAAGAGCCCTTGTGTTAATTGAGTGTTTTCTGCATTTATAAGTAAGTACCGATGCAGAGCCTGATGTTGCAGAGGAAGATTCTGTTTCCCTCATTCGTGAAATGAACACCGTCTCTCATATAGACGTCTTGCATGTGGTAACGCAAGTTGTTGTGGTAAATAGAACCCATGCTATAATCTCTGAGGAAAGCAGAAACAGATTTATTTACATGTCTCCTTGCTTTCTCAATTTGTGCACAATGTTGATTGGACCAATTCCATTTCTGTCTTTGGCATATATTGGAATATACCAAGGCAGTTCGAGGAAAAAGTGTCATCAATTGTCGAAAGGTGTCTTTTAGAAGCATTTCCAGACCTACCCCAGTGATTGTGCCTAGATCGTTCCCACCACAGTGCACAATTATAAGGTCTGGTTCTGGGAGATGCATAAAAGTTTTCACCAATGGAATCAATTGGTGACATTTCAATCCTCCTTTCCCAATCCACATTATGTGTACATTTGGTAAACCAAGGTTGCAAATTCGTCTGCTTACTGCATATTTTTCACTCCAGTGAATATAACTGTGTCCTATTAGCCAGACCTTCATTTTCAAGGGATTTGTAGTCGTCCTCCGATCGGTTCTGGAAGTGGAATGGTAGTTAGAAGTTGAAATTCTAAATTAAAAAAAAGGAAGAAGCTGGGTGTGGTTAATAAAATAAAAATGATTGGTTGATTATAATAAGTGGAGATTGAAGAGTACGTTGCATGTTAATGTTTATGTTAAACGAAAAGTACTATTGGGTGTGAAAAAAAAGACATGTAACAGAGTTGTGGATTGGCAGGTGTTTCTGGAGGGAAAACAGTCTTCTTAGTTTGCTGTAGAACGTTGAGACATGAACTTTTGACCTGTGCCTTCAGTAAGGTGCAGAATGAGGTGTTACCATGGAAACAGCCGGAGATGGCAGTTGGTGATGGGTGTCTCTCACGTGAGTCTGAAAATATTGTGAAGGACAACCAATTGAAATGTAAATTTTGATTTTACAATTTTGCGTGAGGAAATGTGATTGGTTGAAGAGAGTTATATGAGTGTGTATTGACTGGATATCTGTGCCATTGAATTTTGGTTGCAGTGATAGAAGCAATATTCAGAGTTCCGCTAACGAATATCTGTTTTGTGACTTTCACTGTTCTACATCGTTCAAAGCATTGGTAAAGGTAAGTGCGTAACTGTTTGTTTTGTCATGTACCGTATAATATAGTTTAATCAGAAACAATGATTGATTTTCCATGTAAAAACTAATTTATGGCTGTCATAATGTGTTGTATTTCTAAAAGTAATTTCTTCCATTTAAATGTTGAATACGCAGTAAAAAATATTTTTAATATAGAGTAATTATTTTTGAAATTTTGAAGCGTTTATATATAATGAGAGAAGTTGTTGAGGAAATGAAGAAATGATATTAGCAGAGACACAGATAATGCAGAAAGAGAGAGAAATGGTAAATTACTAGTGATACCGTTGTGAAAAAATGGTAATGGTTAATGAATTTGTAAACTTTTTGCCAGTCGACAAAATTTCAGGCTGGTTGGTGGCCGTGGCCTGCACTGGTGGGGGTGGGGCAAGAGGGACGGGGAAGGGGGCTAAAGTGGTAATGATTAAGGTATTCACAAAGTTTCTGTTAGACGTCAAAATTATAGTGCGGTTTCTGGTCGTCGTTTGCACTGGTGGGGTGAGGGAGGTGGTCGAGTGAAATAAAATGAAAAGTTTTGACCATGAGGTTGTATAGAGATTTGTGTAGTAAATGTGTTCGTACATTGAGGTTGGAAACGGAGCATAAAAATATCTCTCTCAGTTCTGCTGTTTGACTGCATCTTCATGTCCCTTCTGTTTTGCATCTCCGTTGCCCTGTGTTATCTTATTGTCTGTGTGTTTGCCTTCAATCCGGGCTGAGGCAGTTTGCTGTGGAGGCACACACAGATAGTCCTATCAAAGTGATTGGAACGTTTTCAAAAAAATAATTATATAATTGCATTTGTATTTTTAAAGCGCTACTGAATGTTTTCTTTCACAATTACCACTTGGTTGCTTTCTCAGAGCAGAGGGTATGTCGTATTTCACTCTTTGGTGCCTCTGCATCTGAGTCTGTTCTCTGGTGGCTGGCGGAGAACTGTTTGTTATTGTAGAGATGAAAGGGTGATAAGGAGAGAAATACGACATAGCGTCTGGCCTGTAGAAGCGTGGGAGCAGTGATTAAGTCTGAGTGAAGCGGAACTGTGGCGGTGCTTGGTAACAGTAAAAAAAAAAATTTAACAGTGGTATTATTGTCTGTACGGTGTGCGACCTACTAAGAAAGAGTTCACGGGCCGTAATTGGCTTGCAGGTTCAAGTATCAGTAAGTGAGGTCGAGAAAAGAAAACATTCAGGACTTTATTTATGAAGGCCTTGCGCCACCGGTGCGTCACTTTTTCTCATTTTAAAAAATGAGGCACCGGCGGCGGAAGGTCTTCATAAATAAGGTCCTCAGTGTCTACAGTTAAGGTTATGTGGAACCCATGAATAGTTTTTCAATATGAAATCATTTCAGTTGAGATTATGGATTAAAAGAGAAACCGTGAATATTTTAAATGCTTATTTAGAAATGTACTGTTTTAAAGGCAAATCATTATGTAATATGAGTACAGAAATTGCAAAAAACACAGTAATTGGTATTGTCAGTAGTACATGGAATACAAACGCTATAGTTGAAGAAAAATGAATATAGTTGGAAAAAAACATTGTACACTCTTATAAGGAAGTATATTATATTTTAATAAATGGAAGAAGGTCTCTGGCCTTTCAGTTTAGGAACGATATATGAAAATGCAAGTGGTTATACATCATTACTTTATCAATCAGCTGTCTACATGCGAAGCACTATCAAGTTTGTGTTATGTTACTGTGTACGGGGAAAAAAAGGCGCCAAAAGTGACAAAATGGCGAGAGGTGCATGTATGTAATCTGTTGGATGCTGCACAAATCACTATTGAGGAGAACTACTGTATTGAGATATCTTTTGAAGGTTGCAGCATTTGAAATACAGTACAAGTAACAATGGAAATATTGTTGAAAGAACATATTTTTCTGTAAAGTATTTTAAATTAATAATGTTATAGAAAATTAAAGGAGCAGAGGCGTGTGAGGCGGAAATAAGCAGTTGAGATGCGAAATGGCGTTTACAGTTATAAAAAACTTGTTTAAAATGTACACATTAATTAGGGCACATGTAGCATATATTAGCGAGTTTTGCATCGAGTATGTTTGAAATAACCTTAGATAAGATATGCAATAGAATTATTGAGATTACACTGTAAAAAAATAAAGTTGAAAATTGAGTAGCTGAAGAAACAAATGTAGTTCATATAAAAGACCAAAATTTAGCCAGCACGAAATCATAATGTCCACTGTTAGTAAAGCCAATAGGTCTGTTCTTCAAGTGAAAATATGGAAAAGAACGTGAAGAATATAGGGAAGCAAAAGGAAATGAGGACGTCAATGGCTTATATAAGAGTTATTGAAGCATTGTTTAGGCAAAATAGGTAGCTTCTGCTTCTAACAGGAAATCACTTTTATCATTTGAAAGTATGTCAGCTATCCAATGGAAAAGAGTAAAGCAGTACTCATGATCTGTTAAAATCGGAGCCTCTTTTATTTTCAGAGGGCAGCTCGGTGGGTTTTCGATGTAGTTCTCTGTTAGGAAAGAGTTAACCGTCCATTGTGTAGGCAAAATAGGCAGCAAGTGCTTGTAACAAGAAATCACTTTTATTATCTGAAAACATGTCAGCCATCCAATTGAGAAGATGAAAGGAGCATTCATGATCTGTCATTATTGGAGCGTCTTTTACCATCATAGGGCAGCTCGGTGGGTTTTCGATGTAGCTCTGTGTTAGGAAATATTGCGCCGCTGCGAATATATTCCAATGACCCAGAACTCCTTGTATCGCTGCAAAGGCCATAATCTCTTCGTCTGAACAAAGCTGTTCATGATCAATTAACGGATTCATGAGGTGATTGTAATTCGCTTCAGGAGGAACCAAATTGCAGAGACATAAATCCAGGGCCCACGTGAAATCACAGCTGAAGCAATGAAATACAGGCTGCACACAAGTGAAATACGAATATCGAAATGATAATCGATATGAAGTATTCAAAGTTGAGAGTGTTAAGGTGCCGTAGTACAGAAGCATTCTCTGTCGAAATAGTTGTATGTGGTCCGGCTCGTTTGCGAAGGCAGGAGGGACATCCATTTTGAATTTACCAAGGTGGTAAAGGAAACGGCGCAGTACTGCCGGTCGTATAGGAACTCCACAGAATTAGGTCGCCGGCTATGCAGTGGAGAGGAGCATAATGACTTGATAAATTTTCTAGGAGTCTAGTCACTTATATATTGCTAAGGAGTTTGCCACGGAAATATGTATCCATTTTCAGAAGTTTATTATATTAAGGATATATATTAACATGGTGGCTCTTGGTGTTTTGTGGTTCTGTGCAAGTGTACTGCTTGCATGTGTATAAAGCTGGTCCTGTAGTTTTTCTCTATGGACATGGGGCCTTATTTATGACGGCTTTGCGTCACCTGTGCGTCACTTTTCCCATGGTAAAAGTGACGCAGTGGCGGCGCAATGTTTCATTAATAAGGCTTTTTTTGTTTTGTGACTTGGCCTTTTACTTTTGAAAGCCTACTGTTGTAGGTGCATGAATTTTAATATGGGGAAAAGTGACATATCTGTGGCACAATGCTTTTATAAATGAGAAATTTTGTATTTATTTTTAATGGAGAGTATTTTGGGAATCTTATTACTTATGCTTGTTCAATGCTATAATGATTGTATATTGTGTAGGAAATACGTTTGTTATAAGTTAATAAAATTTTATTTTTTCCATTTTTAGAGTGTTTGGTGCCTGAACGGATTAACCTGTTAAAGTTATATATTGAGAGTATATATTCTTTTTTTCAGGTGAGTTTCTTTTTATGCTTTGGCAATTTCTGTGGGTGGTGATGAAAATAATAAAGAATAATTTGTAAATGTTTTGAACATGATTTTATCTCAAATTTTTCAGATGTGGTTCTATCTGCTTATAGTACATATGTTTTTTGAGATGTTCTCCATTGACAGTTCAAATTATGTTTTAATGAGCTTGTGATATGTGATCTTTTGCAAGGAGTTGAGATTTAGAAATGATTGGAGTATAATTCTTTCAGGTTTGTTTTAATAATACTTGTGAAGTGCTCATTATTTTTAAAATCTTGTTGTATTATGTTTGGCAGTGTTCCATTTTTAATTACAGAGAGGTATTATGATATGGATCTAAATGTAATGCTCATTTTCCTGCATATCTGTGAATATACTATGTATAGGCACTTTTTTAAATATTAATGTAGAGTTTTATTATGAGGTGGTTGTTCATGGTAAGTATGACATTTTGCATATGCTAAGACATTGACATGGTGAGTATACTGTTGTAATATAAATGGAACTGTCTCTGTGGGAAGTAGTAATCTGTAAAGTGAATTAAATGGTTTGTATAGTGTGATCCTTTTCTTTAGATTGCATATATTTATATTGCACTTTGTAGTGATGAAATAAATGAAATGGGTCTCTAAAAATTATTATACAGGTAATAAATATTTCAAATATGTAGAAAATCTAAAAATAAATTTTACAGTGAAATGTCTTTTATCAACAGTAATTATTTAATTTGAAAAAAAACACAGTGTCAATGTTTAGAGTTATATTGCCAATTTCTTTTTCAAAACAAGAGGAATGTGGTATCTTACAAATTATAGAGTTAATAAGTTAGAGATTATAAAATTATCTGTAGTTTAAAAATTAGTAAAGGTAGTTTTCAATTATACACTTATGGACAAAGATATAATTTAGTCTTTATATTTTTTTAAAAGGAAAAAGAAGAATTTATAGAAAAAAATACAATGGAAATTTTTTTGGAAGAAAATGAAGTGCATTTTGAAATTATAAATGAACTGATGGGAGGAAATATTAGACGCGGTTGTTGGAGAGGAAGAAGATGAAAATGACTATTTTATGGACATTTCATTAGATTCAGCATATTTAGAGCTGATAGAAGAGGAGGACAATGGACTTGAGGAAGTCTCTGATGAACTGATGTTAGAAGTTCTTTTCAATTATGAACTTTTAAATAAATAAAAAAAAGTGATAGCAAACCATTCGTGATGATAGTTTTCTTGATATATTCGTCGATGAAGTGCTTCATGAGAGTGATAAGATATGTTCTCATGAAGTGCAAAAGAGATTGTAGAGAAAAAGATTAAAACACTTATGATGACCGATAGTTTTTGAAAAAAGTGTACTGTTTGTATGCTTTTAAAACATTTTTAAAAAATTGTCTATGAAGTTTAAAGAAATATACAGTGTGATAAATTTACAAGGAAAATTCACTACAGGATTTACTACTTTGTTCAGAGATTTTCTGTTATTATGTGTATTTTATTAAAAAATGAATGTGTGGTTTTAATTTGTACGGTATATGGTAGTACTGAACTATAATATTTGTTATTTTTGTGTCTTACAGGTTCACAATCTCATCAAAATTTTAAATTAAGATGCCGACCAGAATTGAAAAAAAGAAACTCTACAAACGGACGTACAGTTTAAAGAAGAAAAGTACAGAATTATTTTCAAAGACTGAGAGGACGGATACAAAGAAGAGTACTCCTGGTAAGCAAACTAAAAAGTTTTTTAAAAGCATTTTGGGAAGGAAAAATGTAAATATTGAAGTTCAGAAGGAGAAAACGATTTCATCATCTAAAAGGAGATCTGGAGTTAAACAAACTACTATTACTGGAATTAGGAAAGATGAAAGTCAGTACAGTAAAACCCGGACCAATCAATTTAGCCAAATCAGGAAGCGTATGTTTTACAACAGAGTCGTTGCGAATTTATTACAAAAGGAAAAAGTTTCTAAAAAAAGATCTGTTTTTCTTAAAAAAAAACTATATATAGAGGCTTTTGTTGAGCGCGCATTTGAGACCAAACGAAAGTTATTTATTTTAATACTTAATAGAATAAATATTTTAAATAAGGCGATTCAAGTTTTCAAAAGTAAAAGTAAATGGAAGAGACATATAAATAGGAGTAATTTTTGTAAAGTGTTTTCTGGGAAGTCGATGCATACTTCAACTTCTGAGCCATTTTTTAATGAAGAGAGTTACTTTCAAAGTAACGATCTGTTGCATGCAGTTGACACCACTGGTCGAGCGTATGAGATGAAGGATGGTTGTGTTATTGAGAAAGAGAAAATTGTGGTTAGAAATGCAGAAGATGTTATGGCTAGAGAAGCTTTAGAGGGACGTCCTAATGCTCCTGTTTACAGTTGGAATTGTAGTAGCATTTGTAGTGTACGACAGGATTCAATTGATTTCTTTCGCAATTTCTTACGTAAGTACACTAAAGAAAGTCTAAAGAAAAAAATTAAAATGTTGCAAGAATTAGATGAATGCAGAGTGCGCGAGAAAATAGGTCTGCAAGGCCATTCTCTGGCTTGTCTCTCTAAAAAAATATGCCAGAGTGTGTTTCATCACTTCCGGATGTTAGCAGTGCATCACACTAAAATGAGAAAATAAGTGAGAAAGTTGTACTATGCAAAAAGTCCAGCACTTAAACTTAAACAGTTAAATAGTGCTCTTTTGTATGGATGTGAATTAGATGTTAAGAAGATTTGTGCAGAAATTGAGGTAAGTTATTTTGGTCCCGAGGAAGATAATGCAGAAGGTGATATAATTATAGAAGGAAATGTGTTAGAAAATGTTGGGAATGTAAATATTGAAAACTTTGAACAAGAAATAATAAAGTTTAAGGTAATTGCAGGTGAGAAACCAAATTTTTCTTGTGTCTGTTGCCGACGAATTCATTACAAAAGTCAAACGAGGTTAGTTGATTTATATTTAAAAAGTGAAGATGAAAGTAATGGTCAATGGAAAGATTTTGCAACTTATTTGTTGGTGGAAAACTATTTTGATTTGGGTTTTGAGCAACGTGTTTGTAAATATTGTTATAATAAATTAGATGAAAATAAAATGCCTGCTAGAGCTGTTCACAATAATTTAGAGTTGGTAAATATTCCATCTGAATTGATGAATTTAAATACTTATGAGACGATTCTGATTCAATGTGTACATCCTTTTCAGGCTATTGTTCGAATGGAGCCTAAGACTGGTAAATTAAATCCTTCAGACTTACTAAGAGGATTAAAGGGTAAAGTTGTGTATTTGCCTCTTGATCTTAAAAAAAATATGGAAACAATTGGTGTTGAAAATGTAGAAGAGGAACCTCTAGTTATTCTAGTGAATGGTGTACCTACAAAGAGTAAGAAAATCTGGCAAGATTTAGTGGATGTTAGGAAAGTGAAAAAGGCAACGTTGTATTTAGTGCAAAATAATAAGTATTACAAAGATGTATACGTAGAACAAGAAGATGTAAGTGAAGAAGAGGATAGTGATTTGTGTAGTGGACAAATTGAAAAAGTTGATGTATCTATATCTGAAGAAATTTATGAACATTACAGTGTTCATCCACTGCATTCCAAAGAAGCAATAGGGAATGCTATTGAATTATTTCAGATGAAAAAGGCGAAAGGAAATCCTATTAGTGTCTGGGAAGAAAGTTTGGAAGGTCGTTGTTTTCCACAGTTATTTCCTACAGGTGAAGGTACACGATATGATGATCGACCTATGCAGATTCCTGCATCTGAGTACCGGACAACTAGATTATATGCAGAAGATCCAAGGTTTCACCAATGCAGTCCATATCTGTTTCATCTTCTGTTTGAGAGTGACTTATCTGGTCTGTCTTATGCAGTAAATCATATCTTAAAAAGTGGTGTACATCTGCAAAATATTTCAGCAAAGGAATTTATGGATAGAGTGCATCAGAAAGATAGTGTTTTGTATTCTCATTTAATTAATTTAATGGCTTGTCAGCGGGGTACTAATGAGTATTGGTACCGTCGTCATGGAGATTTGAAGTGCATGCTTAGAAACTTAGGAGCACCAACATGGTTTTTAACTCTAAGCTGTGCAGAGTATGCTTGGGAAGATTTAATTGAATTTCTTCGGGAGGCGAATGCAAATATAGAAAATATAAACTACAAGACACCTGGAGAACTGTGTTCATTAGATCCAGTTAATGTTTGCAGGTATTTTAATCATAGATTTGAAGCTATGATGTCTTTCATTACTAACAAGAAAAATCCGCCTCTTGGTGAAGTACTGGATTTCTTTTGGAGAAAAGAATATCAAGCAAGAGGTGCTCCTCATATTCATATGCTGCTATGGATCAAGGATGCTCCTAAATTTGGAATAGACTCGGATGAGACTGTACTGTCTTTTATTGAACAGTATGCCACTTGTGACATACCTAATAGTACCACTGATAAGGACTTAAGAGGAAAAGTGTTACGTTTTCAAAGTCATCGCTGTGGAAAATATTGTCGGCGAAAATTCAAATCAAAGAGCAAATTTTATACCAAATGTCGCTTTGGATTTGCACGACCGGTACTTTCAAAAGGAAGAGTCAACAATTTGATGTCATGTTTGCGACATAATATCAGAAGGAGGTCACCTAAAAATACGTACAATTTAAGAAGAGGTGAAGAATCGAAATATATTAATGACTATAACCCAGTCATTTTGTCCATGTGGAATGCTAACATGGACATACAATATGTTGCAGACAACTCTATTGCTGTGGCTCGATATGTAACGTCTTACATCACGAAATCTGAAAAGACGGAACTGAAGGAGATGTGGGAAGACATTTCTCATGAAAAGAGCCTGAGCAAGAAATTATATACGTACAGTTTGAAGATGCTGTCTTATCGAGAAATTGGAGCATATGAATGTTGTGATAGATTATCATCAGCAAGTCTTTATGCGAAGTCAAGGACTATTCTCTGGGTGAGTTTGGGCCTAGCAGAAACACGAAACCGTGTTCTGAAACCTGTGCAAGAAATTGAGTACTTAGCCCAGAAAGAACCAAACAGTACAGACATTTTGAAAACAAATATGTTGGATACATACTATCCAAATAGAAGTACTGTGCTTGAAAACATTTGTCTGTATGAAATACTTCAAAATTATACTTTTAAGAGAAATGTTACCGAGAATATTGATAAAGGTGTACATGCTGTAATTGGACATGAAGGATGTCTGGTAAAACAAAGAAAAGGACACTTGATAAATCATCGGAAACTGAGTTGCGAAACACCTGATAAAAGAGAATTTTACTATTTTGCTCTTTTGCAACTCTTTAAACCATGGCGTAGAGAAGAGGAACTACTTGGAGACTTTGATAGTTATGAAGATTCATTCAACGCATCTAAAAGTAGTATTGAATGTCCTGTTTTCAGCAATTATCTCCAAATGTTGAATGAAGAAATAGAGCAAGAAGCAACAATTGCAGCAGAGATTGCTAGAGATAGTTCACAAGGTAGTCAAAGTTCGGCATCATTAAGTCAAGATCCACTGGGACAACCAATTATTTAAAATGAAGCAGCCACCGCCATGGATGAGGAGGAAAGCGCAATGCAGCAAGGTCAAGAGGAAGTAATCGACTTAGAAGAATTAAAGAAATGTTTAATGTTGAGCAAAGACAGATATATGATGAAGTGACAGAGCACATTGAGCATGGCTTTCGTCATGAGAGAAAAGATTGCTCATGTATGTCATTTGAGCCTATTCGATTATATGTAAGTGGAGAAGCTGGGACTGGTAAAAGTTTCCTAATTAAAGGAATTACTACATATTTACAGCAAACAACTCAGTCAACACTGTCATGTGTTGTTACTGCTCCAACTGGATTGGCAGCACATAATATAAAAGGTGTTACTTTACATCGTTTGCTGATGCTGCCAGTTGAACATGAAAATAAATTATAATATCAGAAGCTATCTGGAGAAGCTTGTTTTGAAGTTTCTAGAGTCCTTAAAAAAATGAAACTTCATATTATTGATGAAGTAAGCATGGTCTCCAATTTAATGCTTGCTTTTGTGCATTTAAGAATGCAACAGACACTTAAGACAGAGTATGATGTGTTATTTGGAGGTAAACATGTCATAGTTTTTGGAGATCTACTGCAGCTGACTCCTGTGAAAGGACAACCTGTATTTGAAACTGTTACACATGAGGAGACCAGAAAGTGCCTGGGCAGTATTGGAAATGTAAATATATGGTCACATTTCAAATATACTGAACTGATTCAAAATATGCGACAGGCAAAGGATACTAAATATGGAAGTATTCTTCAAGATATTAGGATTGGAAAATTAACTGAAGATGCGAAACAGACTCTACGAACTCGATTACTTTCCAAGCTGTTTCCTAATGAAGATAATGTTCCTGAGAGAATATATAGTAAAGAGGTAGTAGATAAGTCAGTGATATGCTTGATGCCAACTCTGAAAGAATGTTCAGTTTTTAATGAGAAAATGTTGAATTTAGAAAATCAAGAAATTAAGAAACTGGAAGCTAAAGATAGAATAGAGCATGAAGGTAGTACTATTGTTTTGTCTGAAAAGTTGAAATTGAAATTGGATTCTCTTCAAAAAACTATATCTAAAACTGCTGGTTTAGAGAAAAATCTGTATGTATGTTTAAATTGTCGGATAATTTTAAGAAGAAATTTACATGTAGAAAGAGGATTGGTAAATGGAGCAATGGGTAATGTTGTTGGTTTTGTCAATTATACCAATAGAGATGAGATTGAATTTTTGAGGATAAAATTTGATGGGATTGAGGAAGTTCAACAAATTAGTCGATGTTCAACTCGTTTTTTGCTTGTGAAAGACTTATATCTCCGTCGTAAGCAATTTCCAATTTGTTTAGCATATGCAGTGACTATACATAAATCTCAAGGTTTAAGTGTAGATTGTGCTTTGGTAAATATTGGAAGCACTGTATTCAAAGAGGGCATGGCGTATGTTGCTCTATCGCGTGTTAGAACTTTATGTGGACTTTATCTAATTGATTATGATGAGACAAAGATTAGTGCAGATTTAAATTGTGTGAAGGAGTATAATAGGTTAAGAAGAGAATATGCTCAAAGTTTACCTCAATATCCTTTAATTGAAAGGCGTATAGTTGGTCAGAAAAAGAAAAATGAGGACAAATGTGCTGAAGTAGTCCAGAAACTACTAAAAAAAGATGTAGCTGTTGTTGGTAGCTCTAGCAAAACTGTTAGTATTGAAGAGATTGTTGGATTTAAGTTGGAAAATAGGTGTGGTGTCAACTGCTATGCAAATGTAGTAGTTAATGTTGTTTTCTTTCTGAAAAATGTTAAGGAACAGATTATAGAAAATCAGGAGCATACCTTTTGTCATTCTTTAAATTCTATATTTGAAACGTGTAGTAGTGGTGATAGTGAAGTAGGAAGTGTTTCGGAATTAAGGAATGTTTTAGACATATGTGCAGGAGTAAATCAGTTTTCTCAGAATATTCAGCAAGATTGTCAGGAATTTATTATGTATATGTTTACAGCTTTGGAAGATGAAGGTGTAGATATTGATAGTCTTTTTGGGCTTTCTTATAAATGGGAACATAAGTGTGATAATTGCTCATTTTTAAGTAGTACTGAGATACCCAGTGAAAGATTTTTATATTTGACATTACCAGACTGCAAAGAAGTGCCTTTTCATAAACTAGTTAAAGATGCGCATCAAAACATGGTCTGTTCTCCATGCAAGTCTGAAATGTTATCAACTTTATTTATCCATAGATACGGACAATATGTAATTTTAATGTTTCAACGATGCAGAGCTGATGGGAGTAAATTATCCACTTTAATTAAAAATGTTGTGGCTTCTCAAGTTTCTATTTCTAGAAGAACATTTGTAACTGTAGCCATTATTTATCATGAAGGGCATTCTACATCATCAGGACATTATACAGCTTATTTGAAGTGTGCTAGTGGCTGGACACTTTGCAATGATAGCCAATTGACTTTTAAAAAACGTTTGCCTCTTGCCTTAAGTAACTGTTATTTGTTATTTTTGGAACCCAAATTTCAGTAGAATGGTTTGCTGTAGGAATATGTATACTATAAAGATCTGAAACTTACTAGTTTATAAATATTATGTAAATGAGGGTGTACAAATCTATAAATGAAATTTGTGTTTTGCATAGTGATAACATCAGGTACAAATTTACTTAATGTTTGATGGTATAAAATATGGTACAAATTTTGATTGTGAAAGTACAGAAAACAATAGATAAGACTAAGATTAAAAAATTTCAGAAAAAAACTACTTAACTCATAGTATTTGGCCACGTGGAAAAATATGAGAGAAGAAAATGAGTACTTTTGAGAATTATTTAGAAACTTATATGGACGCAAGTGTTTGGGAGAGGTATTTAAAAGATAATGAGTTACCTTATACAATTTGGCCACGCGGAAAGGTATGAGAGATGAAACTGTGTCTTTCAAATACATATTTTTAAAGGAGATTGCTGCACGGGGCTTTGTTGAGATATCTTGAAAAATAAGTGGTATACTTTAATTAGGTTGTAACTGTGGAAGATGTAGTGTGCTTACTCAAGAAATTGCGAATTTGAGGAAAACATTTAAGACATGTTTTTTTCAGGTATTTATAATATGTATGCAGATTTTGTATGGGTTTTTTAAACACAATCATTTTGATTGTGTTTTTTTTCCCCCGCTGTTATATGATGATTAATATTGAAATCACTCTTGATAGTGAAAATCAATGTATTCTGAGAACAGCAAAAATAAATCATTTAATATGTTGTTTACTTATTTTGTTACATTGCATTTAGAAATATGTATTATAATAGATTTTTTTTTACTCTCCTCCACAGATATTATATGTATAAGGTAAGTTTAATTAATAATATCTGACAGTTTTCTTTGCATCTCTCTTATTGTTTCCTATTGTTTTTTCTTTAAATAATATACTTTATAATCTTATTTTTAATTTTTTTCCACAGCTGCTACGTTTTAATAAGAAATTTACTTTTTTTTTTCTTTTTATTAGGTAAGTATATATAATAAAGAAATTTTTACAACATTGTGTTATTTATTTCTCTATCCTTCTTAAAGCAATGTCATCTTTTATATTGAACACTTCCACATAGGATTGGGTGCATTGTTAGAAGGTATGCTTTAAAAGTTATTTAATAAAATGAGCGACATTTCACTGAGTGAGTTTAGCAAAAGTGATATATGAAAACAATGGTGTATATGATATTAAATGTTACATGGTGTTCTTTGCAGGACTTTAAATCCTGTGTTGCAGTTCCAATTCTGCCTCAAGATTAGGGGGCTGGGGGGCTTAGTGGGACTTGTATGGTCATGATTGAGCTACTCCTTTTATGAGGCATGGTTCAGGTGTGTTTATGATAGAGTGGTTCCGTCATGGTTCTGCTTAGTGAATAGAACGTGTTAAGGAAGCACAATGTTAGTGTTCTGCATGCACAGCGGCAAGTTCATCACAAATGTTGTCCGTCCTGAGGACAGATGAGGCAATGCTCATGATGGAGCAGCTTTGTGATGAGTATGGAAGCATTTAACAGCTGAAGGGTTTCTATAAAGACGAGATATGTGTGTCATTCTAGAGCCCTGTATCATAAAGAAGTGTTCTTCTGAAGTAATACGTATTGAAAGTGGTTGACTGTAATTTATGAGTTTTTACTCAGTGAGTTTCTGGGCCATATTCTTTCAAAACTGTGCATGTGATTGCTGCGTCAAGACCTACGCCTACTTCAATTTGAATATAGAGGTATATTATGAAGGGTGTTTATCTGTGTTTTTTTTGCTTTAAACGTCAAGAAAGCAGAGATAAAATTATCTCTCTATTACCTAGCTGCTGCTAACACCAGTTAGCAACACTTAGTAGAAGATAGTGAACATTTTGGGCCGCACTTTGCATGTCAGTTGCATTTATATCTAATGAGATGCAAAGTGGGCGTGCCAAGATGTTAGCGACTGAAAATAGTCTTTAACATCGCTATCTCTTATTACTAGCTTTTGGAGATATTTGCGCTAAGCGGGAATATTTCTAAAAGCTAACACTTGCCCTGAGCAGTTCTTAGCCATGTTATCCAATGGGAGGTGGATAACATGGCTAATAGCATTAGGTCGCTATGCATGAATAATACTTATTTTTCTGTGATACTTATGCTTTGCAACGATTTTTACCTCATTTGCGTTAAACCTCATTAATACCAAGGTTTATTTGTGGAAGAAATCGCTGCAGCGCTGCGGTAAATGTTTAGTCTCTAACCAAGTAGAAGGACTGCTACATACTTGAATATTGTTTAGTGCTTATTTTCATTGAGACCGTCACAGAAGTTCAATGGATCCGAGACGCTGTTTTTGTGCATCTTGGCGACTGCCAAGCCTTTGTAGCAGTGGGAGTGAGGGCTCTCCAAGGGGCGCAGCGTAGCTCCTTTTGATGTTTATAATTGCAGATAGCAGGGTAGAAATGTCCGCGGAATTTATGGATGCTTAGTCACAGTATAGTGTACGTGGTGCTCTTAGCACCTCATTACGACACACAGGGGAGTCACGTTGCACAGTTGGAGATCAGAGACTTAGGAAATAAAACTTTATAGTAGCAAGGGCTCTAAGCGATACAAATCGCCCGTTGTCGGTGTAAAAAATATCACCGCTATTGGTGGTATTTTCTACGGTGTTAGTGGTCGAAGGAGAATAGTAACATATATGTGAAAGAAAATTCTGTAACAGGCTCAGCATTTCACATTATCACGTGAAAACAAAAGTTTTTCTCACATAGCAATAAGTCTCTTATAATTAAGGGACGGAGTGTATCTAGTGCTATTTACTACACTGCTATGTGAACGATGTCGAATGTTTCATAAGGGGAGGCTTTAAAAGTTTTTTGATAAACTGGTTTTCTAGGGAAGTGGGTGGAGTGTTCCGTGTAAATTGCAGAATAGAAACTAGTAAGAACCAATTGGAAGTGTTGTTTTTAAGTCACATGACTGCACATGCGTGTCTCGACGCCTGTACGCGATAGGTGGGTGCGCGTACCCGGTCGCGCACTAAATGAAAGCGGCGAGAAAATATCAGCTAATATGCTCTTGGAGCTCGTTTTGGTACAAAGAGTTAGTTCTGAAAATAACTTTTTTTTTTTTTGAAAACAAGTGTTATGATGCTTTCGATTTCTTGCTACTACATTTTTCAGTATGTAATACTATGAAAATGAAGTGAAGAAATTTATCTTTTCTTGGGGCATTTATGACTTTCAATTTTGAGTTTAATAAGAACGAGGCTCTGCTCTCCATACAAAAGAATGTCTCCACACTCGTTGCATTTCATGTGCACCTTCGCAAGATATGGTCTCAAGTCCATCTCAGCACTCGATGGAGATACAGGTCCTCCACCAGAAGATGTGCTGGCCACCTCTGATGGTAATAGCGTTGCCAGGGCTCTTGTCGATGCTTTTGCATAATGCTCAGGGTGTCTTTGTTTAACATGCCGCAGCATGGTGTGTATAGAAAAGGAATATTTTCTATTTGGATTTCCCCTTGAGGGCTCCGAATTGCATATTGTGCAGGTTACTTTTGGCGCATTCACTTTCTTTTGATTTTCAGTGTTAGAAATGGGACCCTGGCTGGCCAAGACTCGCGTCAAGGTCAGTCAGGGATCACCATTCCTAAGGTCAGGGCAAGGGAGTTACACGCCAAGATAACCCCTACTCGCCCTCTAGGTAACGTGGCGCGAGCAGCAAGGCTAAACTTGGAGGCGATATGAGTTAAGTATTTGCGCACGCACCCCAGCAACAACACCCAAGGCCCACCACAAAGGAAACTCCACACAAGGTTATATATAAAAATAGCCTTTGTATTAGATAAAACACACACTTTACAATGTGCCAGAGGCACGGGCAGATTTTACAGGGGATATTTACAAGACAGGGCCACCTGGACCACTGTCAGGAATCAGAAGTAACACTTTCAGAAATAGCACTTTTTAGATCATAGAATTATTACTGTAGCGCAAAAATAACATACAACCAGTCACTACTGGTACCAGGTGAGCACCACCTATGCAACCCTCACTATCTTAGGAGATTACACTAGGGAACCTGGGCTCTGCTAGCACCACCTGTACTAGCAAGAAGGAAACAACCACCTACATATCACACTACCTGTAGGGGTGTAAGAACATAACACATGATGCAATGCATAACATTCATTCAGAGGTGTAAGGAAAAACCCAGTTGCGCAAAACTTAGATAAGTCACCACCTGTGACTGTCCCTAGGCCCTCTGGCCTTGTTGGGGCTAGGACGCCCTATGTCCAATGTCAGGGGGGCCTAAACGGAGCAGTTGCCCACAAAGTGCTGGGCAACTGGTGCAGGGAAAGTTAGGGCAACGTTGGAGCCTCTCTGGCTCAAGAACCACCACTGTGGCACTGATGAGCCTCTCTGGGCTCTAAAACAACGAACTGGCACCCTGAGCCTCTCGGGGCTCGCAAAGCAGCTGTGGGCGCAAGAACCTCTCTGGGCTCTGAAATGAAGGTGGCACTCCCGGAGCCTCTCTGGGCTCCAAACAACTGGGGCGCCTGAGCCTCTCTGGCTATCCAAACCACTGTGGTGCCGTGAGCCCCTCTCAGGGGCTCGAAGGACAACTGGCACTCGTTGGAGTCCCTCACGGGGGACTCGGGACAAGGGGGAAGGCCCCACGAGCTTTTCTGGCTCGTAAATCACTCGTGGGTGGTGAGCCTCGCAAGGCTCACAAACAGGAATGCCCCCGAGAGCCTCTCTCAGGCTCGTGTGCTCCCTGCACTTGCTCTCCCGGTCCCACTCACCGGCTGTCTGCAGGAAGGTGCTGGGGTTCTCTCCACACCGGAGAGCTCCACTCTGCTCCCGGTCGTGCTGCAGCGGCTCTTGGGCTCTCCCTTGGTCCCGGGAGCCCTGAGTAGACAGGCGCCGCTCTCCCTCTTCGTGCACCGGATCCCGGGGTCGGCTCCCGGCAGCTTCCGGCTTCCTCCTTCCTGTCCCGGGCCGGCAGCCAATCAGAGCGCGGCCCGGGGAAGGTCACGTGATGTCCCGCAGTCCCGCCCCTGGCCTGCCTGACTTCCTGGTCGCGGCCGGGCGGCAACAGCGGGGACAATCTAGCGGGCAATGCCGGGTGGGCACCGGCGCCTTTAAAGTGACAATAAACTAGGTGGGCACTCGTAGATTCAAATAAAGGGGCACAGCCCAAAAAGGCAATAACCACAGCCACAGGTGCGGCGAGGGCAGCCGCGAACCGGCGGCAACACGCAGGGCGGCCCCTGCTTTCCCCACGCAAAATGCGGGGCGGGGAAGCGCGATCGACAAATGAACAGGCAAATGCCGGGTGGGCACCGGCCTCCAGCAGACCACGCGCTCCCAAGCGCCAGGGGCCTCAATAAAGCGCTCCCAGCGCTATAAGCAAAGGAAAAGCGCTCTCAAGCGCTAGAGGGCACTCAGTTCAGCAACAAAGTCCCTGTAGGCAGGCAGGGGGGCAATGCTGGGCCCAGAGCCAGCACACTGGGTCTCCAGGCAGGGAGACTCTCCAAGTGGCAGTCCTCTGGCCCAGCGACAGCAGCAACAGCCCCCTCAGGATCCTGGAAGAGAACAACTTCTGTGGGGACACAGCCCCATTTTTATACAGTACATTCCTTTGTCTGAAGGTGCAGGGTGGGGGCGGAGCCAGTCGCAGCTGGTTCTTGAGTACCCTTGATGGCCCAACCACCCCTTTCTTTCACTGGCAGGGCTAGGGACATCAGTCACACCACAGGGGGGCGGAGCCAGCATTGTCTGGGGAAACCCCAGCCTCATTCAGGCCACAGGTACACTCCTCCCCAGCCATCAGCATGCTAATCTCCCACTCACCACCGGGCAGACCCATCCAGCCTTCCTGGAGCTGCTCCAGCCAATCACATGCCAGACACATTTTATATTAATATGCCAACTCCTAGAAGTGGCACTTCTACATATGACACACTCATGCAACACACACCATTGCGAAGCATTCACTCTCACAAGTTCGCACATATCAGATTCGAACCTGTACACCCCACGCATCAGGAACTACCAGGGACACATACATTCCCCATGCAGTCCTATGGGAGGGCAGGCCTATCTCATCACATGCACTCAGAGTGCGCACGCACTTTCCACTGGGACACAGTGAAAGTGCGCAGAACCCCAAAAATCACCATCACCCGGTCACCTTTAAAAGCAAAAAGTTTAGGGGTGAACCTGCCATGAGGGCCAAGTCCAACACAACCCCCTTCCAGCCAAAACGCAGGGTAGATCAATCACCACCATGATGGACTTCCCTGCTTGGGGCGATAGAACACGGACGCGGGCCCGCAACTGCAGGGACACCCTCCTGTTCTACGCCACGGTGAACCCATGGGATTCCTTCTCAAACCACTGTCTGGACCAACTGGGCTACCCCACTGGTACTCCCGAGCTGTCCGCGGCCAGGACCAGGCCCTGGGCCACCCAGGTGCCACCGGTCCTTGCCAATTCGCAGAGCGGGGGGTAGTAACCCCTGGCACATAGTAGCCATTCTCCACTCTCCCTGTCTGCAAGACAGGACTAGACTGCCACTGGTTCACCAGCCTTTGGTCTACAACCTCAGGCGGACCAGGAGTCTCTGGGAAGGCTCTCCTCCCCCTACCTCTTCTCCTAGGGTTCCTCCTCCTCCGGCGAGGGGTACACCTAGCACGCCATTCCAACCCAGGGTTTAACCCCTCAGGTTGCACCGGGGTCAGAGGTGGGCTCTCCCACCCTCTGCACCCCCTTCCAGAGGTCTGCCCTCTCCCAACTGGAGAAGTTCCTCTGGAAGAAGAACCGGTCAGGACACTGGTTACAGTCGTCCTACCCTTCAGGTCAGGCTGAACCTGAACCTTGGCCTCCCAACCTCCGGTCTAAAACCTTTGGTGGAACAATTGCCTGGCACTCCAGGACTTCTGGGGACTCACACGCAATCCCCCTGAGGCTGACACATGACCCATGTGTCGTGTGACTGTCTGCCTGGCGCAGATCCCCCGCCTCCTGTCCACCTGACAGTGCGCAAAGATCCCCCAGCACAGAAGTAGCGCCACCCGGGTCCCCCCAAGAAGATCTAGCCCAACTGGCTAGTCTCTGGTCCACTGGTGCATCCACTGGGAAACTCATCCCCCAATCACTCCTCACTTCGGACTTCTGTGCACTCCCTCCTGGAGTAGCACTGCCGGACACTGGAACCCCTGGAGCTCTAGTTACAGATGCTCCAGGTTCCCTAGACACTAGGAGATCCTCCTCAAGTGTACTAACAGGACAGCCTAGGTCCCTAACCTGGTGTTCCCTCAAGAAACCACCCAGGTTCTGAGATAGGGCTTCGGGCCTCTTGGGACTCTCAGCCTCCCACTGACTCCTGCTCCACTGAGCCAGGTAGTCAGCCCCTCCACCTCTCTCACTATACTGGGACCTAGCTGGGCTACACTGAGCCTCTTCCACCACGCTGGGCTGGAAGATACCTATACCACTACTGTTGGACTCACTCTCCAATGACTCTACAGGTCCTTTAGCACTTTCCCAGCGCGCTGCTTCCTCTGCAAGCGCCCAAGGACTAAAGTGCTCAGACTTCAACAGGTGCTGGCGCAACTCTGGACAAACAACACTGAGCAACTGCTCTTTGAGGAACATATTCAGTACTCCGTCCCTCTCCTCATCCGAGCTAGCCTCCAGCCACTCCCACATTGCATCAGAACAGTCATCCACAAAATAAACAAAGCTGAGCTCTCTCAACTACATGTGTGGTAACAAAACAGGGTACAATGACCAAATTAGAAAAAGAAGCGCAGAAGCAGGTTCTTTGGTGTATATCTTCTTGTCACAGCAAGATGTAGTTTTATTTCCTCCAGACTTGAGAAATGTAACATTCGCCGACACGTGTTTCGTCGTGTACGGTTGAGTCAACACGACTCCTCAGGGCTGGTGATACAAAATAACGTAAGCATGTCATTCTGCGTTCAGGTTCATCTAAGAAAACTGCATATGGTGACAAGAGGTGCATCCAACATGCAGTAGTGACGTGCGTGTTCATTCGCACACGGTGGGTGAGATTGATGATGATGCTGGCATACTGGGGCAAGTGATTGGTCTATAGTGCTAATGTGCACGTAGTGAGTGAAATGAAAATTAAAAGACCTGTGTGTGGTCGTTATTCACTCGTACACAGTGGTCCTAAAATTAGAGGGTTTCTGTGGTGGTGGGGCGTATACAGTGAAATGTAAAGAATATTTGATAAAAAATATGTGGGTGAAAAGGTATCTATGTGGCCTCATAGCGTGGTAGAGATAAAGGTGCCTATTGAAGGTAAAGATCCAGACAGCACAGTCCATGCATAAATCTATTATTCTATGGATAAGTGGTATTACCTTCAACTCCATTTCCAATTGTAAGGTTGGAGTAAGTCTGGGTCTTGTAATCTCTGTTCTGGCTACGTAGGGTAAGGAAGAAAAAGGGGAAAAGAAACTCATATTTGTTTCTACAAACAGTATTGCAGTTGATGTGGTCCGTGAGATATAACTGCCCAGTCACGGGTTAAAAAGTTAAAAAGCAAGGAATTACCTGGGTTACGCTTTGGTGTCAAGCGGAAAGCCGAGAGGGGATTCTACTGATGTGCCACAAGACGGAAACGGGTGCGTCTCCTCTACGGCGGTATGCTGATGAGCCAAAAAAGATTCCAATTAGAAAGGTGTCCATCAGGACACGCAAAACCGCTAAACTACAGACAGAAATCTCTACTATAGAACAAGAGATCAAAGATCTGAACAAACACGAGGCCACCGTAAAGAATTACACCCTACTGGATGAAATTCTGCTTAAACATCAAACAGAGATCAAAAATAGAAAGGCACGCCAAATCAAGAGGGATGAGGCAGACTACAAGAATGGTAGGGTCTACACCTTTGATCGCAAATATGATTCTTTGATCCCCAAACCTAAAGCTAATTCCCAACCCGGGAGACCCACCACTTCCAATTCCGCTCACTCTAGCACCACCTCCCTGAGCTCCACAGGACTCAGTGATATTGAGAACGAAATCTTAGCCAACGCAGAACCTAACAATTCGAACTTTTTTTTAGAAGTGGAACGGGTGAGGAAGGGCAACAGAACCCAGCCACCAAAGGTCGCTGTAGACCCAAACCCCATAGGGGCATGCGCAGGAACAAGCGAGGAATATCGCAGAAAACTGAGGTCAGGGACACAGAGGAACTAACCGCACTAGTGGACAATGTACAAGTCATCAATCTTTCTTCAATTTCACTAACACCAGAAATGATTTCCCTACTCAGTAAAGGCCTTAACTTCAACCCCTATGCCACGGGTGACCTATGTCAGACTAAAATTGACCTTTTTAAGTTTATACGTAACCTGAAACTTAAGAAACATTTTGCGGGATCACAACAGACACAAAGACAGCCTACACTTATTCCGAATGTATTTGACGATGCACCTTTGACTATTAAAGATGTACAAGCAACACACCTGCTTCTTTCTTTGACAGACAGGGAAGATAGTCCACTAGAAATGGAACAATTACTTGAAGAACTTGATGTGGAAACTGACTATAGCATAACGAGTGGTCTTAAATGCAAATCTAAATGGACACCTACACTATCAGGTGGTAACACTATTGATAACTTTCACAAACATGTTCTGGAAGATCTGAACAGAACTAACATCAGGAACCTAAACATGAAGTTTAAATATAAAGACAATTTAACTAGAGGAGAACGCTCGGCACTTTCGACTCTCAGCAAGAACCCCAATATCATCATTAGGGAGGCTGACAAAGGGGGTAATGTAGTGGTCATGGATCTAATTGACTACAACAATGAGATCCTAGGCCAATTGAGCGATGGCTCATGCTACGAATTACTCAATTATAACCCCATGGGTCCATTAACAAAACTAGTGAATGAACAATTGTTACACTGGAAACAATCAGGTCTTTTAGATGATAATGAATACCTATATCTCAAAGTCCACAGACCCACACATCCATGGCTGTACACCCTATCTAAAGTCCACAAGGACTTACCATTCCCACCTGGCAGACCTATAGTGTCGGGGATTGGGGGCCCCAAGGAAAGAATCGCTGAATACGTGGACCTTTTTCTGGGACCCTTAGTGAAAAACCTTCCTTCATTTATACAAGACTCCAAACATATACTAAACATCATGGCAGATATTGATTGGCAGAAAGACACCATACTAGTAACCATGGATGTGGTGTCCCTTTACACCAGCATCAACTTAGACCTAGGAATTGCTGCCATTACTAAAGTTCTATCCAACAGACCGGCTTCACTATGGGCACACACAAACATGTTAATACACATGATGAAGATCATCCTGGAGAATAATTTCTTTATGTTTGATCGGAAATGGTACCGCCAGAAGAAAGGAGTAGCCATGGGCTCCAAATTTTCACCCTCCTTTGCTAATCTCTTCATGGGGGCATTGGAGGCTGACCTTATTTGGGGCACCAAAGGGACACAATACACCGACTCCATAGTCTTTTGGGGTCGATACATAGATGACTGCTTTCTCTTGTGGTCAGGATCTGAAGAACTTCTTCTATCTTTTCTCGAATACCTGAATACTAACACATGGGAAATCAGCTTCACCATGCAACATAGCTTAACCAGCATTGAGTTTCTAGACTTAGAATTCTATGTGAAAAACAATCAGTTACATTCAAAACTTTTTAGAAAACCCACCTCGTGCAACTCCATACTACATGCTTCCAGTTGTCATCCTGAACATCAGATACGATCCATCCCCTATGGGGAATTTCTAAGGGCCAAACGGAACTGTAGTGAAGCTTGTGAACTTGATAACTGTATTGCCAACATGAAAAATAGATTTCAGAAGAGAGGGTATTCAAAAACATCCCTCAAGAAAGCAGAATTGAAAACTAGGGCCATTCCAAGACCTGATTGTCTGAGAACACGTACGGAGATGGAATCCCCTGATCAACACATCAGATTCATAACTGAGTTTAATGCTTTGAACCACTTCACCAAAAAGAGTTTGAATAGGCATTGGAAACTTCTAAAAGATGACCCTACACTTAAGGAATTCATTCCTGAGAGACCTTCCATCACTTACAAGAAGGGTTTCACTTTGAGAAACAAACTACGCCCTACCGTTCCCCCTAACACCACAGCACAGGACTGGCTATCCACACGGGGCCTTGGATTCCACAGATGTGGTTTCTGTTCCATGTGTATATGGGGTAAACACGGCACCAGAAATTTTGAAGGACATGATGGAATGGTCTATCAGATTAAATACAACATTACTTGCCTCAGCAAATTTGTAGTGTATATAATTGAATGCCATTGTGGCAAGATTTATGTAGGGAGTACTATCAGGGCTCTCAAAGAGAGGATAGCTGAGCACATGAGAGCCATACAAAGGAGGGATCCCAGATACCCGGTAGCCCTTCCTATTGCGGAATGTCAACCCCTAGAGGACGACATCAAAGTACGTGTTTTTGGGATTGATCTGATTCCCCTCAACATCAGAGGGGGCAACCGTGAATTGACGCTCAGGCGTAGGGAGGCCACATGGATCATGCGCTTACAGAGCGTAGAACATGGGCTTAACTACGATCCTGAGCTCCAATATTTCCTTGGCGATTAGAGTCTCACCGGGGGGATCCTTGGTGCACACAAGGACTGAGTTTCTCTGTAATGACATTAAATTTTTAGATAATGAGAAGTAAACGATAACATAAGAAAGTTTCTATCTCTAGGAGTTAAATGTAATCAATGTCTGTTTTTAGACTGCACCACAAAAATTATGTATAATATACTATGCAATGGAACTAGATGTCTCTATCATAATTGTGAGCGGGTACATGTAAATGTTTATAATTCGTGAGTTTTTGTTGAAATGTATACACTCCTATTGCCCACTTATGAAAATAGAGACTCTGGGCTAATATAGATATACTCATAGATATATAGCACTTATATCATCGGGGGTATGGTGTGTCCCCTTTCTTCACCCCTCAACTTAATACACATATTATCCGGCCATACTCGGCACGTCCTTGCATGCGCAACGTCACACCTTCACATTTTTCTCGAACTTTGCATATTATTTCTAACAAATTTAAAAGGAAATAGATAACTGATTCCCTTGTGAATCCTCCACTCCCCAACCACACGCAGGAATTGTGTAATAACTTTCAATTACCGAGCAGTGTCCCATTATTCTACCTACTCTTATCATATTGAATTACATTTGCTCCTTTTCCTAACTTAGATAACGTACTATAATAAGGTGAACTATAGACATAGCGGGAAAGAAAGACACAAACGTGCCTTTCTTCATCTATATTTCCCCTCTTAGAAATGGCGCCCATGTTAACACAACCAATAGGAGGACGTCATCGATGTCTACCGAATCTGTTATAATCCCTCCTCTCCCGGGGTCACGTGTTCGTACACGAGAGACGACCGCCGGGAACCAACAGAGGAGGGATTGCCTACAGCGGGTGAGTGTTACTTTTCCCACCGCTTTTTCTTAGACTACAGGCCCGCGTTCTCTAGATTAAGCGTCGGGTGCCCAGGGCTCTGGGCGCGTGTCCTGATGGACACCTTTCTAATTGGAATCTTTTTTGGCTCATCAGCATACCGCCGTAGAGGAGACGCACCCGTTTCCGTCTTGTGGCACATCAGTAGAATCCCCTCCCGGCTTTCCGCTTGACACCAAAGCGTGACCCAGGTAATTCCTTGCTTTTTAACTTTTTAACCCGTGACTGGGCAGTTATATCTCACGGACCACATCAACTGCAATACTGTTTGTAGAAACAAAATATAGCGCATCGACGCAAAAACTTATGATTCTTTCATCTCTATGTAGCGCCTAACTCGAGACTCATCACCACCAGTGGGAAGTGATCATCCAACAAACGAGAGACTCACCACCCTTATATTCCTACTGGTTCATTCTCTATAGTATTGACTATAACTTAGTCATACAGATTACTTAGTGGTAAGAAAAATATTGACTTTCTGCCCAGCATCCTTACCTTGGGTAACCAAAGGTCCTATGTACATTTCCCTTGTTTTTGAAGCCTCCTTATGAGTTTCTTTTCCCCTTTTTCTTCCTTACCCTACGTAGCCAGAACAGAGATTACAAGACCCAGACTTACTCCAACCTTACAATTGGAAATGGAGTTGAAGGTAATACCACTTATCCACAGAATAATAGATTTATGTATGGACTGTGCTGTCTGGATCTTTACCTTCAATAGGCACCTTTATCTCTACCACGCTATGAGGCCACATAGATACCTTTTCACCCACATATTTTTTATCAAATATTCTTTACATTTCACTGTATACGCCCCACCACCACAGAAACCCTCTAATTTTAGGACCACTGTGTACGAGTGAATAACGACCACACACAGGTCTTTTAATTTTCATTTCACTCACTACGTGCACATTAGCACTATAGACCAATCACTTGCCCCAGTATGCCAGCATCATCATCAATCTCACCCACCGTGTGCGAATGAACACGCACGTCACTACTGCATGTTGGATGCACCTCTTGTCACCATATGCAGTTTTCTTAGATGAACATGAACGCAGAATGACATGCTTACGTTATTTTGTATCACCAGCCCTGAGGAGTCGTGTTGACTCAACCGTACACGACGAAACACGTGTCGGCGAATGTTACATTTCTCAAGTCTGGAGGAAATAAAACTACATCTTGCTGTGACAAGAAGATATACACCAAAGAACCTGCTTCTGCGCTTCTTTTTCTAATTTGGTCATTGTACCCTGTTTTGTTACCACACATGTAGTTGCGAGAGCTCAGCTTTGTTCATTTGCTTTGTCTTTTGACTTGTTTGGACGGTTAAGGGTGTTTGCCGTCTGCTCTTCACGCACTACACAACGATATTTCATGTTTTTTTCACACACTGTAACGTTCAAACCTAGGCAGCGCGCCCCCGGAGTCCGAATTTTCTAAAAACCCCTTTGTACAGTACAAGTCATCCACAAAATACTTCCACTCCTGGTGGGGTGGTTTCCTAAGGTTCCTGAACTTCAACCTGTTCTCCTCCTCTTGGGAACAAGGTACCTTACGTTGGGGACGTGGACTGGGACTTCCTGCACTGAAGTCTAGATAGCTGCCACCACTGGACTCAACCTTCCCTGGGGAATCCAGACAATTAAAACTGCCCTTAAGGGACAATCTATCCTCCTGAGCTAATCTCTCTCTGGCAAAGGCCCTCTCAGCCTCCGCCATCCTCTCCTGAACACCCAGCTGCGCTATCTCTCTGGCATGCTCTAACCTAAGCTTCTCCATAGCCAGCTGGTGCTCCCTCTCTTCCCTCCTATCTACCCACTCCTCTGGGGACAGGCAAAGGGATGAGGCGCTGCCTCCTATGCTGGACCCAGCAAGGGACTCCCTATCTGTGGGGTACTCACTATCTGCTGGCGTCCCCGAGCTATCATTTTCTTCCTCCTCTTCTGAATCTTCAGGGCTTCCCACAGACCCACCACCCTCATGGTGTGAGACCCGGGCCCTTTCCTCACTGCGCGCAAGATCCCACTGACCCTTTTGCCATAGGATCAGGCTGCTCCTAAGTTCAGACTGAGTATCTGACTCATCCACTCCTATGCCTCTCTCTCCACAGAACCTTACCAACTCTCCCATACTGTATCCAAACAGATCACAGAAATCAAAAGCAGGCTCCATTCTGGCGGACATTCTAGAGAAGAGATTACACAGGGAACCTAGGGGTCTGAGCTTAACACAGGAGTACACAATTCACAAAGGTTCAGCAAGCTCTCTCTCCCAGAGAACTCACACTCACTTGCCTAGTGCCACACACCATTCATTCACAAACAACCCCCCCCCTCGGACTGGTAAGGCAGTTTCTACCACCCCTGATTCCTCAACCTGACCACACGTGACACAGGTACCAAACTCTGGGCGCGGGGCAGGGGAACAAATGTACTGGACACAATTGCACAATGATACCTTTTGGAGAAGAAAATAATGGAACTTCAAAAACAATAATCCCCTAAAATGTGGTCATCTAAAATGCAGAGTTTTGTAGTGTGGCCTGTCGCCACTGTGGTACAACGCAAACACAAATTCTCATCCTCACCGCTGCGTCCAATGTTAGAAATGGGACCCTGGCTGGCCAAGACTCGCGTCAAGGTCAGTCAGGGATCACCATTCCTAAGGTCAGGGCAAGGGAGTTACACGCCAAGATAACCCCTACTCGCCCTCTAGGTAACGTGGCGCGAGCAGCAAGGCTAAACTTGGAGGCGATATGAGTTAAGTATTTGCGCACGCACCCCAGCAACAACACCCAAGGCCCACCACAAAGGAAACTCCACACAAGGTTATATTTAAAAATAGCCTTTGTATTACACCAAAACACATTAGATAAAACACACACTTTACAATGTGCCAGAGGCACGGGCAGATTTTACAGGGGATATTTACAAGACAGGGCCACCTGGACCACTGTCAGGAATCAGAAGTAACACTTTCAGAAATAGCACTTTTTAGATCATAGAATTATTACTGTAGCGCAAAAATAACATACAACCAGTCACTACTGGTACCAGGTGAGCACCACCTATGCAACCCTCACTATCTTAGGAGATTACACTAGGGAACCTGGGCTCTGCTAGCACCACGTGTACTAGCAAGAAGGAAACAACCACCTACATATCACACTACCTGTAGGGGTGTAAGAACATAACACATGATGCAATGCATAACATTCATTCAGAGGTGTAAGGAAAAACACAGTTGCGCAAAACTTAGATAAGTCACCACCTGTGACTGTCCCTAGGCCCTCTGGCCTTGTTGGGGCTAGGACGCCCTGTGTCCAATGTCAGGGGGGCCTAAACGGAGCAGTTGCCCACAAAGTGCTGGGCAACTGGTGCAGGGAAAGTTAGGGCAACGTTGGAGCCTCTCTGGCTCAAGAACCACCACTGTGGCACTGATGAGCCTCTCTGGGCTCTAAAACAACGAACTGGCACCCTGAGCCTCTCGGGGCTCGCAAAGCAGCTGTGGGCGCAAGAACCTCTCTGGGCTCTGAAATGAAGGTGGCACTCCCGGAGCCTCTCTGGGCTCCAAACAACTGGGGCGCCTGAGCCTCTCTGGCTATCCAAACCACTGTGGCGCCGTGAGCCCCTCTCAGGGGCTCGAAGGACAACTGGCACTCGTTGGAGTCCCTCACGGGGGACTCGGGACAAGGGGGAAGGCCCCACGAGCTTTTCTGGCTCGTAAATCACTCATGGGTGGTGAGCCTCGCAAGGCTCACAAACAGGAATGCCCCCGAGAGCCTCTCTCAGGCTCGTGTGCTCCCTGCACTTGCTCTCCCGGTCCCACTCACCGGCTATCTGCAGGAAGGTGCTGGGGCTCTCTCCACACCGGGGTGCTCCACTCTGCTCCCGGTCGTGCTGCAGCGGCTCTTGGGCTCTCCCTTGGTCCCGGGAGCCCTGAGTAGACAGGCGCCGCTCTCCCTCTTCGTGCACCGGATCCCGGGGTCGGCTCCCGGCAGCTTCCGGCTTCCTCCTTCCTGTCCCGGGCCGGCAGCCAATCAGAGCGCGGCCCGGGGAAGGTCACGTGATGTCCCGCAGTCCCGCCCCTGGCCTGCCTGACTTCCTGGTCGCGGCCGGGCGGCAACAGCGGGGACAATCTAGCGGGCAATGCCGGGTGGGCACCGGTGCCTTTAAAGTGACAATAAACGAGGTGGGCACTCGTAGATTCAAATAAAGGGGCACAGCCCAAAAAGGCAATAACCACAGCCACAGGTGCGGCGAGGGCAGCCGCGAACCGGCGGCAACACGCAGGGCGGCCCCTGCTTTCCCCACGCAAAATGCGGGGCGGGAAAGCGCGATCGACAAATGAACAGGCAAATGCCGGGTGGGCACCGGCCTCCAGCAGACCACACGCTCCCAAGCGCCAGGGGCCTCAATAAAGCGCTCCCAGCGCTATAAGCAAAGGAAAAGCGCTCTCAAGCGCTAGAGGGCACTCAGTTCAGCAACAAAGTCCCTGTAGGCAGGCAGGGGGGCAAGGCTGGGCCCAGAGCCAGCACACTGGGTCTCCAGGCAGGGAGACTTTCCAAGTGGCGGTCCTCTGGCCCAGCGACAGCAGCAACAGCCCCCTCAGGATCCTGGAAGAGAACAACTTCTGTGGGGACACAGCCCCATTTTTATACAGTACATTCCTTTGTCTGAAGGTGCAGGGTGGGGGCGGAGCCAGTCGCAGCTGGTTCTTGAGTATCCTTGATGGCCCAACCACCCCTTTCTTTCACTGGCAGGGCTAGGGACATCAGTCACACCACAGGGGGCGGAGCCAGCATTGTCTGGGGAAACCCCAGCCTCATTCAGGCCACAGGTACACTCCTCCCCAGCCATCAGCATGCTAATCTCCCACTCACCACCGGGCAGACCCATCCAGCCTTCCTGGAGCCAGGCTCACCAGCCTGCTCCAGCCAATCACACGCCAGACACATTTTATATTAATATGCCAACTCCTAGAAGTGGCACTTCTACATATGACACACTCATGCAACACACACCATTGCGAAGCATTCACTCTCACGAGTTCGCACATATCAGATTCGAACCTGTACACCCCACGCATCAGGAACTACCAGGGACACATACATTCCCCATGCATTCCTATGGGAGGGCAGGCCTATCTCATCACATGCACTCAGAGTGCGCACGCACTTTCCACTGGGACACAGTGAAAGTGCGCAGAACCCCAAAAATCACCATCACCTGGTCACCTTTAAAAGCAAAAAGTTTAGGGGTGAACCTGCCATAAGAGCCAAGTCCAACATTCAGGATAAGTAAAAAATTGCCAAATGAAAGATTCCTTTTTTCTTCTTAACGGTGGTCGCTCATTTCCTTCAGATTCGGAAGATGAATGCGGAAGGGCAGCCATTTCAGCAAAGTTTTCCGGAAGATGCTCGACGTTGTTGTCTCTTGAGAGTAGAAAAGATTGTGAGGAAAGTGGGTGGAGTGCTTCGTGTAAATTCCAGAACAGAAACTACTAAGAACCAATTGGAAGTCTTGTTTTCAAGTCACATGACTTTACATGCGCTTCTCAGGACGTGTAGGCGGTGACATTATCTAGTTACGAACGTGATTTGGAAGTAGCGATGTTCTTTACTGAAGTTTAAAAACGTGAAAAGAAGTGAATTCAAACACATACGGATTTCACATATTTTTAGAGCTCGATTTAAGTATACAATTAATAAATTATAAAACCTGTTATATTTTTCAAAAAAAATATTAAGGTG
Source organism: Lissotriton vulgaris (assembly GCF_964263255.1). NCBI lineage: Eukaryota > Metazoa > Chordata > Amphibia > Caudata > Salamandridae > Lissotriton > Lissotriton vulgaris. The sequence goes on along the minus strand of NC_141700.1, from coordinate 461,545,112 downwards.
TGTACAACCAGTCACGCCCGAACGATTAAAAAAAATTCGGCTCCATTTAATTAAAAGGTTTATATGACAAAAAAAAAGCCTAGGTTCAGTGTCTTAACGTACTATAAGTTCTTTCATTGGTCTATGAAGAAATTCATTAGGTTTAAATTGGAAAGCTTTCATGAAATAAATAGGTGGGTGCGTGCACTCGGTTGTGCACGTAAGTTTGCTATGTCGATATTTATTTCAGGTATATCTTTCAAAGTTAGGAACTAGCATTCAAAAAACCTATGAAATTCACTGAAAAAACCAAGGGTTTTACACACGTTATAGTTAGGAACTAGCATTTGAAAAACCTATGAAATTCACTGAAAAAACCCTAGGTTTTACACACGTTATAGTTAGAATATAGCATTTGAAAAACCTATGAAATTCACTGAAAAAACCATAGGTTTGACACCAGTTATAGTTAGCTGGAAATTTTACTGACATAAAACCAATGAAATTCCACGTTATAGTTAGTTGGACTCACTATAACTTGCGCGTGTAATGCACTGCTGATGACATCACATATTACATCACTCATGAGATCACTGATAACACCATCTAGTGAATGTCTGTCTTTTTAAAAAATAAATATGTTATATATATGTATATGTAGAGGTCGATGGAAAAATAAATGTTTAAATAAGTGTCTTAATGGATGTGGAGGACTGTATGGATGGCTGAGTGTGTATATGTGTGTGTTAGTGAGTGAATGCCTGCCTCACTAGTGTGTTTATCAGTAACGACATATGTTTTAATCTAGTTTATGTAAGTATTGATATATATAACTGAGTATATGTGACAGTGAGAGATTGAAAGAGTTCCTGTTTAAATAAGTATGTGTTTCTATAAGTGATTGTTTAAAAGAGTAAGTAAGTGTAAGTTTACTTAGAAGTAAGGTGCTAGTGTGTGTATATCTGTCTATGTAAATAAATGGATGTTTATTAGTTTATTTGCAAGTGTGAATATGTGTGTGATTTACTTTTGGATGTCTGTCGGTATATAACAGGATGTATAGCTGTATCACTATATATAATCAGTGAGTATATATACGAGTGACTATATAGAACTGTTAGTGAATTATTGGATGTGTATATAAATGTTGGAATTACTGAATTGGTTGATGTAACTGGTATAGGTATGTCCACTTTTTTTTATATGTTAGTTTTTTTTTTCAAAATGTGTTTTAAGGGTTACTTTAGAGTGCAAGTACGTTAGTCTCTCTGTCACAAGGATGGTATCATCAGTGATCTCATTAGTGACGTCACTGACCATGTCATGAGTAATGTAATATGTGATGTCATCAGCAGTGCATTACACGCGCAAGTTATAGTGAGTCCAACTAACTATAACGTGGAATTTCATTGGTTTTATGTCAGTAAAATTTCCAGCTAACTATAACTGGTGTCAAACCTATGGTTTTTTCAGTGAATATATATATATATATACATACACTACTACTGGTCGCCAGTAGGTAGTTATAGTTAGGACCATGCTTCCATATTAAATCATTTATTGACTTGCTTATCTCTTTGGCACCGTTGGAAGAATCTTCACAAAATGTTCCCCAAAAAGTGCCCTGGTGATTCTAGTTGTGCATGGACAGTTTTGGGGTGATCCGTCAAGCGTGGACTGAGAAAAAGGGAGGTCGAAAAAAGTGTGTTTCCCATGTTAATTCTCAGAATCTTTAGATGCGCCTGCAGCTCGAACCACTGGATGGAATTACACTGAATTTGGCAGAAAGGTAGCTTTTGATTCGCAGATTACGCTCTTTGCTATTTGGTGTAAATCCACATTTGTATATCTAGGGTCACAAAGCCTTTGCGAATGATAAGGAGCTTGTGCAGAGATCTGCAGAGCTCTGATTGGCTGGAAATACTTCAACCAGGAAGTGTTGGCAGCCATTTGAGACTCCGCTTTAGCCGAGTCCCACAAAAAAGTGCAAAGAAAAAGGGGGTCCGGGAATGAATACCCTAACCCCCTAGCCTTGGTTCTGTGGTCTCAAAGGGACCCCAGCAGGGCGAAAAAGCATTCACTGCAATATTCACGAATATTGCTGCAATTTTTTTGGGGGGCGCTAGAGGGCGCACAAGCGGAATGGCTGCTTAATCTCGCAGCTCCCGCTCCTTGGAACATTATCCTTCCAGTATCCTCTGCCACAGGATTCATATCTGCCTGAATTCCTGGCGATTTGCAGCAGGGCACCTGTCCCTACACTCGGTCCAAGTTTGGTGACGCTGAGAGACTCGGGTCCGGAGCTGTGCCTCATTGAAGTTTTGCCGACAACTGACTTGGTGCGGAGGAGTGCATGCGGCCGGCTGTGACGAGCTACGTCAGGCCGGGGATGGCCACGAGGGACTAGGCCTCTCCCCTACGGGCTGGCGGACCCCTGGACAGGCCATCGCCGGCGGACCCGCGGCGGAGGTGAGAAGCGGCCTGCCCGGTGGTGTGGGGAACCCCGCCCCCCCCCTGTCCTCGCTGCCCTCGTTCGTGGCACTGCTGCTGACTGCTATCCTCCTGTGTTGCGGGCTGCCGGGGGCGGACGCCGCGCTGCCTGCTTGATCCCCGGGAGGTGCCTGGGCCTGCTTGGTGAGAGGCGGCGCGGGTTGGTGAACTGCCCGGCGGGAGAGCTGACTGTCGGGCCTGGGCCCTCGAGCTTGCTGCCGCTACTGTTTCGAGCCTTGGCCGGCCCTGGTCATCTACATTGTGCCTGACATCGGGACGCTGTCCCTTGCTGCTGAACGGCTGCACCTTCCATGCGGAGAAGGCTAGGACCCTCCTCGCGCCCCACCCATTCACCTGGCATTACTCCTCTCTCTGCTGGCTATGCTGTGCTGGGCGGATTTGCTGCGATTACCCCAGGTCGACCACCACACCTGCGTGGCACACCCCTGTTGAGGCTCGGCTGCCCTACCTTTCACACTCGTCTGGGCCTGTCGCGCCACCACCCTACACAGCAGGGATAAAAGGCTGGGCCTCGCCACCATCGCTACTTGGGCTTAGCCCCCCCCTCCCAGCCGCCAGGCCGCGCAGGGCCTGCACGGACTCACCAGGACCCGCGCCTTCAACACCTGGATCCTTGCTGTACTGTTAAGACGCTGCCCTGCCTTGCTCCCGCTGTGGCCCTGCATCCTGGTGATAGTGTCCTTGCCTGACGGCCCGTGGTGCTTCTGCACCTCTCGATCCTAGGGTGTCGTGCCCCGGCGCCATCATGGTGCGACCAGAGAACCGCCAAACCAAGCTCAGCTTCGATGCCGCGAGGAAAGGCGCGAAGTCGACGCAGCTGGACCCGGACCCTAGCACGTCGTCCCCGAAGGCCACCGTCTCTTCAGCTAAGGACGCCGACCTGGCCAGCCTGATACAGGAGATGAGACAGGGCTTCGCCACTGTTGTAGAGAAAGTTGATGGTGTCACCGCTCGGCTGGACGCACTGGTACACAAGGTAGACCGTCATGAGGAGCGCATCACGGCTGCGGAGCAACGTATCTCCGACACCTCGGATGTTGCCTCGTCTCACACCACTCAACTGTCCAGGATGGACAACCTCCTCCGGATCATAGCGGCAAAAAATGAGGATTTGGAAGCCCGTAGTCGCCGAAACAACATACGGGTCACCAATGTGCCGGAATCCACAGATACGGGCAGAATGGAGCTATACGTTGAGAAACTGCTCAAGGGTTCCATCGGTGAGGACGCTTTTTCGCCTCAGTTCATCGTCGAGAGGGCGCACCGCTCCTTGGCACCTATGCCCAAACCTGGCCTACCACCGCGCCCCATAATTGCTCGGCTGCTGAACTACCGCGACCGGGACACTGCACTCCGAGCAGCCCGGTCTCAAAGATCGCTGCAATATAATGGAGTCACCTTCTCCATCTACCCAGACTTCACGCCAATGGTGCAGGAGGAACGGCGCAAGTTCCTACCGGTGAAGAAAAAGCTACGAGAGGATCAGATCGATTATGCGCTGCTATACCCTGCGAAGCTGCGAATCACCCACCAGGGCAAGCAACGGTTCTTCACCAATCCACAGAAAGTAGAAGACTTTCTCAAATCGCTCCGGAGAGCGCGCAGGGAGGACCGGGACGCGGAGGAGGATCGTGACAATGCAGACTTATCCCCGGCGCCACACGAAGACTGACTGCTGACATCCGCTACACTGCGCACCTTGCCTGCGTCAGTTTGTGGTTTTCCCGAGCATTGGCGCACAGACACGTGAGACCGAATGGACAGTGACCCTGCATGGACTCTTCATCCCTGTGGTAATGTAAACCAAGGACCACTTTCCTGGCCCTAGTCTCCACCGAGGGCGGCACAGATACGGGGCTGGGGTCTAGGAAGTGGCTGTGGGTACTCTATGTCTTACCCCCACTGGGAGATCCCCTTTGACTTGCTGGCGTTTCAGCTGTACATGTTGCTTAAGTTGGGGAAGGGGGGAGGGGGGTGGGTTGCTGGGTGGGAATGCTTGGCTGCTGGCATGATTGGGATGCTGGGGTGGGTGGTGGGGAGGGCTGTTTTTCGAGGCAATCATTTCTTGGACTGTATGCTTGGACTCTACCTTGGTGTGAGCACCGATGCTGGTGGTGCGGAGGTGGTTTATTCATGCTGCCTATGCCGGCACTGTTATGGCTCTTGTTGTGCTGTCCATGGCCACTCCAGCAGTTAACACACAATTAACTTGTTTATCCTGGAATATAAGGGGGTTGAATAATGCCAGAAAGTGTCGTAATGTCATTGCCTATCTTGATAGACATCACGTGCAGGTCGCTATGTTGCAGGAAACGCATCTGTCACCACAGGGCGGGACATCATTCGCGAGTAGGTGGGCCGGAGAACGTGTTTTCTCCTCCTATTCCACCTATTCGAGGGGAGTCGCTATCCTCATTGCCCGCAAGATCCCATTTCAGAAGTATGGGGACCTACTTGACGGGGAAGGCAGATATGCGCTGCTATGAGGCAGGATAGGCCGCGACACCTTCACATTTGTAACCATGTACGCGCCTAATGTTGACACTCCAGCTTTTTTCACTACTCTTTGGGGCAAAATCCTCTCTATTGCATCAAGACATGTAGTTTGGGGGGGGGGACTTTAATCTGGCGATGCAGCCTCAGCTGGATAGAGCGGATGGGGTCTGTGCCTACAAGTCCAGGGCACGGGAGGCGCTGGAGGGCATCGTTGAAGAAGGCGGACTGTTGGACGCCTGGCGGCGCTTGCACCCCCTGGGACGGGAGGGCACACACTTTACATCATATACCGGGACCTGGGCACGTTTAGACTATTTTCTCATCACAAGGGATGTTGCTGTGGAACTTGTGATGGTTCGTCACCTACCGCGGACATACTCTGATCACAGCCCTGTCTTGCTTCACTTTTGTACACCAGGTTGGGACAGCCCTTGACCGCAATGGAGACTTCGCCCTGATATCCTCCTCGATAACCTGTTTCACACTGAACTAGGGGAAGAGATTGCAGATTTTTTCACTAGGAATAAGGGGTCGGTAGACTCTGTTGAGCATATATGAGTGGCATTCAAGGTCACGATCAGGGGGTATTGCATTTCCAAAGGCCATGGTGTACTACGCGATATCCTCGCATCCATCAGCACATTGGAGAAAGAATTGCGGGATTTAGAACTAAGGATGGTATCCAACCACAGCCCCGACCTGCAGGCCACATTTAGGGAGAAGCTGTCACGATATGAGGAGGCGGCTGCGCGAGAAGCAAAGTTTAGGGGCAAACACTGGCCGGCCCGCAAATATTGCGAAGGGGACAGACCCGGGAAGGCACTTGCTGTGATTACACAACCACCGCGAGCTCATAACACTATATTAAAACTCACCGACACCTCTGGCACTGCTATTAGGGACTCAGATGCGATCCTCGCTACTTTCGTGGCGCATTACCATTCACTCTACACTTCCACGGTGGGGCCCGATGTGTCCTATACTGACTACCTCAGCGACGTCGCACTATGTTGGCTTAGTGACGACGATAGGGCGTTCCTTGCGGCACCGTTTGAGCTAGACGAGGTGCGTGAGGCCATTATGTCCCTCAAGAATGGCAAAGCCCCAGGACTCGATGGCATACCAGCCGAATTCTACAAAGCTTACATCGACATTATGGCCCCGGTACTCAGCGAGGTTCTCTCGGAATCCCTGTGCGATGGGGTGCTCCCCTGTTCCATGCGCGAAGTGGTGATTACATCCCTCCTTAAACCCGATAAAGACCCCAAATCCTGTAACTCTTATCGCCCGCTCTCCCTCCTAAATTGTGACGTCAAGATACTTGCCAAGGTCTTGGCCACCCGGCTGTCGCTGTTAATGACCAGACTTGTACTGCCCGACCAATCAGGCTTTGTGGCGGGTAGGTCTACCTCCCACAACCTTCGCACGCTCTTCTCCCTGCTCCGCACAGTGCACCCTGACACACCCGTGGCGGCCATATTCCTTGACGCGGCCAAGGCATTCGACTCTGTCGAATGGCCATACCTGTTCTCGGTGCTAGCTAGTATGGGATTTCCCAAATTGTTTATATCCTGGGTCCACCTGCTGTATACTCGCCCTATGGCAAGAGTACTGATCAATGGCCACTTATCTCAGCCCATCGCACTGACCAGGGGTACAAGACAGGGGTGCCCTCTCTCCCCCCTATTGTTCGCCATAGCTGTCGAGCCTCTTGCCTGTCGGTTGCGCACACTACATCGCGGCGGCGCAGTGCAATGCTTGCAGCGCCAGATTGATGTGTCCCTCTACGCGGATGACATCACACTGTATGTCAAACATCCCGAAATATATCTTAATCCGTTACTCAGAGAGTTTGTACTGTTTGGCGGGATGTCTGGTGTCCATATCAACTGGTCCAAGTCGCAACTCTTCCCCCTGACCGATGCGGTGACTGATTTCCCCCTCGATTACCCACTCGAGTGGTGTCGGTCTGATCTCCGCTATCTTGGGATCTGCATTTCGCGAGACAGGGACGAGACGCTGCGGTCCAACTACGGGGTAGCGATAACCAAACTGATTGCTTCAGTGGACCGCTGGATCACCCTGCAGCTATCCATGGCCGGGAGAGCGTCGCTCATAAAAATGGTGGTGCTACCCGGCTTTCTTTACCTTTTTCTCAATATTCCTTACTTCCCTGGCGCTAATTTCTTCCGAACGCTGCGGTTGGAGCTGCAACGGCTCTTTTGGGGCGGCAGGAATCCCCGACTCAAGTGGTCCACGCTTACCCTCTCCTACGAAAAGGGAGGTTTCGATGTTTCTGATTTCGAGGCCTATTATCAGTGTGCACAGGCGCATTTCGCTTACCACTGGATGGCTCCTACTCCCTTTATGCCGCATGTAGCAGTGGAGGATTGGATCGTACATCGTCTCCCGCTCAATGGCTTACTTCACTGTCCTGAATCTGCCATTACTACACCAAATACGTCGGTCTCCTGCACATTAGACGCATGGCGCCGCATCACCAAGAGCTTGGCTTGTAAACTTCTCTACTCGCCCAAGTTACCGCTCATACATCACCCTAATCTTACCCTTTTGGGGGAACTGGGCTTCCGCAACCTCTGTGCAAGGCTACGAGTTTCTTGCTGGGGAGACCTATTCTCCAATGGCACCTTCAAGTCAGCGGATCTGTTCTTTGCTGAACATGACCGCACTCCCCTTGACCTCTTCTGCTATGTGCGGCTGCGGGCGGGGATGAGAGACATCCTGCCAGACTTTCCCAGCGAGCCCGACACCCTACCACCGCTACACTTTTTATTGAGCTCACAGGATGGGTCCCATCTGGTCTCTGGCCTTTACCGTCAACTCAGGGGAGCTGCCCCGATACCAGAATCCAATGCGCGGCTGCGCTGGTCTACCGAACTCGCTATTGACATATCAGATGAGCAGTGGCATCGCTGCTGCGCGCTCACCTCTCGCATCTCTGCCAGCAGCAGGCTGAAGATCATTCATTATAAATTCTTGCAGCGAGTGTATTACACGCCGGTGAGGAAGCGGCGATTCGGCCTGTCGGACGATGATCGCTGTGAACGTTGCCATGTCGCTGGTGCCGACTTTCTTCACTTGGCGTGGGCATGCCCTCAGGTGGCGAACTACTGGCAACAAGTGTTGGACGACCTTGCGGAGAAGGTTGAGGAGACCGTGCCCTTTGACCCACTGGTGGCCCTACTCGGGGACTCTGTACTGTTTCCCAGATCCTGCCGGAAATTCGTTGACACTGCGCTTCTTCTGGCCAAGAGACGCGTGGCGTGCCGGTGGGGAGGGGCAGAGCGCCCAAATTTAAGGACTGGCTGGGTGACTTAACTTACTGCCAAGACCAACATGCGACATTTGCTGAACTATTGCCCATTTCGAGTCGCCCCGGCGACATTTGGGATCCACTGGTGCGATATCTGCTCGCACGTTCAGATGATGTAGACCCGACAGATGATCAACCCATCATAGATTAGCACACTGCTCCAATACTGGACCTGGCTGGGGATCCTGTTTCTGCGCGCATGCCTCCTCCTTGTGCTATCTAGGCGGGCCCCCCCTAGTTTCGACCACTGTACACTCGCTGACCTCCCCCCCCCCCCGGACCCCATGCGACACCCGCACCATGGCTCTACTCCCTTAGATTACCACTACCCTTTCTTACTTGCACGCAGTCTATCTGTGCCCTACCTGGCATATGTCACAGCACACACTGATGGCTGTCTCTCTGGGGCTCCGTACCTGACCTAGCTTCTGGCTTATAGCGGCCCTCTTGCTGGGACGACTATGACTTGCACACATTCTTATGCACACCTCCCCTCACATAGTGTGCCACACCAACTCACTGCCGCTTAACTTACCATGTAGTCATGACTTGCCTCTTAGTTACTGCATTGTTGGGTTGTTTTGTTAAGTTGTTTTAGACACCAAAAATGGAGAGGGAAGAGCTTTCTTTTTTCTCCAATGGAAAACGCTGTTCTACTGCTGTTCATCCTCCCTTACCGTGCAACATCAGTGGCGCTACCCCACTTCTTTTCCCCATGCATTGCCGCCGGGCCTCCGGGATGCCGGCAACAAGGCTGTGTTCATTTCCATTTCTTTTTGCTGCCGGCCTCCGGGTTGTGGGCACAACAAGCTGTGTGACATGTCTCCAATTACACAATAAAGCAGATTTGAACTCCAAAAAAAAAAAGAAAAAAATATTGCTGCAATTTTTTTTAAGGGGTACAAAAGGGGGTGGTGATGGACGGAGCATCTGAATCAATCAAGCACTCACACCCAGTCAAAGGATCTGGGTTTAATCCATCACCGTTCTTTGGCCCACTCTGCCACCCCAGTTCAGACATGGCTGTATGCAAATCAGTCTGACCCTGTGCCTCATGGGAACAGTCCAGCCCGAACTGCCAAGCCATGTCTTCCCTGGACCGGAAACAAGCTTCCGAGGACCGGTTTCTGGCATTCCAGCCGTCTTCAGCCCGGCTTGCTTGAATCCAGTGGCAAAGTGAGCAAGGGACTCACATCTGAGCATACCCTGCCACACTTATGGCGGCCAAAAGCGGTACCAAAGGGGGTAGCATTCCACCCCTCTAGAGGGAGAAGACATGTTACTTTACTGAAACGCGGTTGATTTTTAAAAGAGCCGCAGATCCACAAAATGGATGCTTCTGCCACAGACACAAGTCTGACCTCCTGCTGCTGACCGAAACTCGGTATCAAAAAAACAATGGTCCTAGACCTATTAATTATACAAAATGACTTAAATCAATAATATCCGCAATATTTTGTGAGTAGAGCAACCACAATTCGTCTGCTCTATTGTACTGAAAAAACTTTTGTACCACAAAATAAACCTAAACCACCAAAACGAGATTACTTTTAATTTATTAACTTATTCATTATCTTTTTTGTTTTTTTGTATTTTAACAATTCATTTTATACACAACATATCATTTCCAAATTAATAAAAACAGAGGTTGCCCAAGAGAGGAATTGTGCAAAAAGCGGGTGATCAAGGGTGTGAAAACAAGTGAACGGAAAAGAAAACAAATTAGTGGATAGAGAAATTATTATTCACATTATTTGCAGAACAATACCGGACTTATGCTTAGCCGTATTGAGACCCTGGCCAACCTTTTTTGGTTTTTTAATCAGAACACTTTTTGAATAGACATATATCTGGAAACTAATTTGCACTATATAAAGTTCTTTTTTAGTTGGTCCAAGGGTGATTAGAAAATACCGTCGACGTTTCGACTCGTCTTATGCCCGACCGGTGATTTAAACCTGGGGATTGCGAGTCTTCATCAGGACTGGAGAAATAAAACGTAGGCAACCAAGGGATAATATTAACCCCTTCAATAGTACAAGAGCAAGAGGAAGTGGTCCTGAATTCCAACTTTCCTTATAATATTCCTTATTTTGTGGATTCCATCCTCACCACATCTTGGTAGGGATACAATGCTTCATGCAAGCACCATGGTAAGTTATTACCTTGGAGATTTTTTCATTAGATTCTAGATAGCTCCAGTTGATCAATCAGGTAGCTTATATGCGCGTGTTTTTCAATGCATATAGTAGGGGTGCCTATTCCTCGGATCAGATTTCTTTCTGCCGGTTTTTCGAGCCACGTAATGCAGCCAAGCCTCGCTCTGTTCGAGGACGCCGCCGAAACTCAGCCGAGGAGGCCTGGACAAAGGCTTTCCTGTTGCAGGGAGGTGTTACACCACCCCAGACAGGAGATAGTGGATTGTAGCAGGGAGGTTTGAAAGAAACCTGACACTGCCTGGGGAGCACAAGGCTTCCCCTTGCATAATCTGGCCAAACCGGTTCTGGGGCACACCAGCCCCAGTCCCAGCGCGGCCTGGATCAAAGGGAAAGGGGTGTATCCACCCCCTTCCTGGGTCCCACCCATAGGAGGGGACCTAGCAGGTAATCCAGCCCCCTAGATTGGTATAAGAATGGGAGCAGTGCCAACGCACTCAGATTATCCTGATGAAACATTTGAAACGAAACTCTGGACCCTTCGACATCCTACTCGATGTAGAAGACTGAAGAATCTCCCTTGTGGTCAAGGAGTGACCACCCTGTGCAAACAGGCACCATCCAGCACCTCGACGTCTGCTTTGTTGCAGTTCCCGCCGGAACTCGAGCGACAGAGATCGACGAGATCAAGCTTGCCTGCCTTCTTACAGCCCGATCCACAGTCCCTGCAGAGCTGAGACCCGTGGAGGCGACCGGAAGCGTGCGGCACGCCATCTTGAAAAGACCACGAGACGCTGACCGTGCAGCCCACGAGTGACCCTCGAAGCTGTACACCGGGGTTTGAGAAGCCCCAGCCCTGAGCCACTTTTGCACTGAAGCTCACCCCTCTACACTCGACGGGTGCTGCGTGGGGCCCTTCTGCTTTCTTTGGCTCAACGCGTTGGCCCGGTCACTTGCCAGCTGGCTTGTGGCCCCTGTGCCGACGAAACTTGAAATACGACTTGTGATTCTGGTTGCTCCAGACTTGCACCCACTCCTCTGAAAAGGAGCACCCGCTCTGACCCTCCTGGTCCGAGTGAGAAGCAATCTTCCAGTCCTGCGTGGATTGCTCTTGCCAAGTGTTGTTTGCTCCGATCTTGAAGCCGACAGCACCGACGGTGAGAGCCTGCGTGGGACAGCTCGTGACCCGCTCCTGGACGTCGCAGATGCCCCAGAGCCCACGTGGCAGCGGAGAGAAGCTCCTCGACAACCACCTGATTGCGCCCGACATTGCCTGGTTCCGTCCTGGTTCCACCCTGGTCACTGCTGAGAGACCCAGACTCTGTCCCCTCTGCTTTCAGGTACTCTACAACTCTGATCCACCCTTGGATCACACCGGACACTTCTCCTTCACATCGCCTGCAGCATCTTCAGCTTCATGCACCAACAACCTGCGTGACGAAACCCGACGCCACTTCGACCCTATGCACCCGCTTCCTGTGGGTGAGATAACTCAGCAACGCCGGTGTTCCCACACTGGTACACACCTCTAGGGTCTGTGTCTAAAGTTTTGTCCTTCTAGGTTCAGCGGAAGTATCCTTAAACTCTATTTGTGTAACTTTTACGCACCATTGACTTTGCATTGGTGCATGCCTGTGCTTTAAGTGCTGCACCCGAATCCCGCGGGCTTTTCCCGACTTCAGCATTGCTTGTCCAGACTGCTCCCAGCGATTCCCTAGGCCCTAGGCCAAACCACTGTTCGATTGGTATCTCTTATACCACTTTCTTAATATATGGTTTGAGTGGCCACCCGCCCTCATCCATAATTGTGCAACTTTTATATGTTTAACTGTGCTTTTGTTTAACGCTTGTGCCCCTTTGCTCATAAAGAGTACTGGGGATTATTTTAGTGAATAAATACATATATTTTTATAATATATACTTGTGTGGTGTCCTTTCATTTGGTATTGAAGTATTGTGATTGATAAAACAGCTCGCTTAACAAGACCTCTTGAGTTTAGCCTTTAAGGCTGCTTAGTCCATGCTACCACTAGGATAGCTTGTCTAATAAGGTTGACTTACAACCAGACACCATAAGGGATTGTTTGGACTGATACAAGGTGGTTCCAGAATTGGAAACATCACATATCAGGCCAACTTCTCACAGCAACTCTGGCATCTTGAGACCCTCAGGTGATTTGTCGTGCTTTAACAAAACTGATTCATTGACTGATACAGTCTTCATATGGTTGATCAAAGTAGTTCAAAACGGCAGACTCCCCAATAGCGTATAATCATCATTTACTGTTGTTTTTCTATGTGCTCAGGTCTTCCTTTTATGTAAGTTTTATGTGTGTCTTATTCACAATATAAGCTAGGACAACTGTTTAAATGGTTACCCTACAGTGAATATTCATACTCATATTTGATGTTTTCAGCGTAACCATTCCAAGAGGGTGGACACAGTACGCTATCGTCAGTAAGGTTCTAACAAACAGAGAAATCTACTTGGGGTATGTTTAATACTTGGGATTCTCAACTTTGGAGTTCTTGTTCATTCTAACAAATCAGATTTAGTCACTTCTGGTTTGAACTGTATTGTATGATACAACCTCATATGGTTGATTGACTGAGTCCAATTGAGCAGACTCTAAGATGGTGCATAGTCATCACTATAGCGTTAAGTGATTTGTTGCCTTTTGTGAATTCAGGTCTTCTTTTTATGCAAGTTTCACATTATAAGCTTAAGCAACTGTTTGTATAGTTACTTTGGAGTGAATATTCGTAAACACATTTGACAGTTTCCCTGTAACCATTCCAAGATGGTGCGCCTGCTTTCAATCACTTTAACCTGGCATTTTCTTGTGTATGTTTTAAACATCCCCCCCTCCCAAGTAAAATGGATTTTGAAATGATTAGAAAAATTAATTCATGCGAATTCCAGGTAGCACTTATTTATTGTGCTAATGGGCTGAAGCAGACAACAGCATATATATGTTACATATCATCTGAATTAAAGCTACCTGACGGGTTGTTTTGAAAAGCCTGTTTTATTAACAACACCACTACCACCACAAATATCACCACCATCAATAGCACCACCTCCACCCATACCACCACCACCAATACCACCACCATCAATACCAAAACTGACAATACCACCACCAATACCACTGCCAAAACCAATTCCACCAACACCACCACCACTAATACCACCACCACCAATAACACCACCATTAATACCACCAACACCACCGCCAATACCACCACTACAAATACCACTACCAATACCACCACAACCACTAATACCACCACTACGACCAAGCACCACTACCAACACCACCACCAATACCACCACTAATGCCACCACCACCAATACATCTGCCAATACCACCAACACCACCACCAATACCGCCACCACCAATACAACTTCCACCAATACCACCACCACTACCAATACCACCACCACAAATACTACCACCACCATTACTCTGCGTGAAAGGGGCGCTTTATGGGTGTTGCAGTGTGCGTCCCACGCAACATCCAAGGAACCTGATACATTCCCATATTTACAATGTTTTGTAAATCTGGGAATGCGTCAGATAAGCCTCCCCAAAGCGTAGGAGTGGGGCAACAACGAGAAAAACTTTTATTTCTCCTAGTTTTTATATGCATACTACAGTATAGAAAAATGAAATTGCCATCAATGATTGCTTTTGTGCAGAAAGGTTTCCCTGTTCAAAAACAACCATCCTTGTAATGCAGGCACCCTTGCAACTTTTCGCAAGGGTGTCTGCGCTGGCGCACTGGCTGCTGTTTGGCACAGGTGAGGAAATGCGCCATATCTTGTAAATAGGGCACATTCGGGCCATTTGTGCTCAGGATCGCTTCGAACGCTGGAATGACGTGCACTTGGTCGAGTGGGAGGAGCAGACTCCTATGGTGTGTAACAGTGAATCGCTGCAGTGCATTACGTAGGGAATGGGGGTCTGTCACGATCGTTAAAACAGCATCGTGACGGCGAATCATTCTGCAGTGGGTGGGTGCGCGGGTCCAATGCCAGGTCAGTGTGAGTGCCTAAACGGGGCGTATGAAGCATCATGTTGAACATGTCTGCGATGTGTAGGGTGGTGTAAAGCGTTCTCGTGGATTAGTTTTAGGCGGCATAAGGTTGTACCATTCAGGCATGCAGTTCATGCCACCAAGAGCGGTTTGCTAGATTAACCATAACATTATGGGGCTTTGAGGTCAAGGAACAGACGAACCGCAGATCCTGAGCGTCCGATGCTTACTGGCAAGATTTGTGTGGTCCTGTGTATAGGTGGGTTTGGGAGCACCCCCCTTTTTAACAAAAAGCAGACTTTGGAGAATGCGTGGCTTGGTGAAAGCATGACTCACCTCGTCTGAACCATGCCCGTGCATGTTTCCCTTTTATTTGAGGCAACGTTCCAATGTAAAAATGGTTCAGCTTTGTGTAATAAACGACGACCGCAGAAATATGTGATGGAAACAAAGCTTCCTCCAGGAGCACCAAAGGTTCCACTGCACTGGCCTCGAACACAAGATACTACTCATCCACGCTTGCTCAGAAGGAGACACAGCAGAGACACTACTAACTGACCCGGATATAACCACAGAGAAAAATACTACTCGGGCGGATATAGACCGTAAGAAAACGCCACATAGCTTTATCGTGGCTTCGTGAAAATTGTCGTATCTTTTGGGTTGTGCAAAATCACAGCGCCTGTTGGAACAATAATCCTCTCCTTTGCCTGTACAGCCAGAAGCACGCAGATTTTTTGAATGTATGTATCTCCCCAATTATACGTACGTGAGTAACTCGCCAATGTCGGCTGTTGTTCTTGAATTCCGGAATTCGATGTACCCGAATGCAAAGACAAATGATTCTAAACTTAATGAATCATTCCTGATTGGAATTCGGATAGCTCTGAAATAAACCTGTGTATTATTCTGATATATAGGAAATGGCTTTCCAAAATTATGTTTGAGAAACACTTTATAGCAGATGATTACCTCTATATATTAATACGTTTACCATTAGTAGTACGCGTTTTGTAATCTGTTCAGGGTTGGCCCTAGACATTTTTGGGTCTGGGCAGAAAGGGGAAAACATGAGGTCAGTCTAATTTTATGTCAGGACAAAGGCTCCGAATATGCCTCTCTTTTCCTTACTGCAACTTTCACAGCAGCCAATTAAAATATTAAACAACACAAAAATTACATTTTCCATGATAACACAACATATATACTGTCCAGTCCCCCAATCACCATTTACTCCACCGTCCAAACTCATCATCATCATCATCATCATTTATATAGCGCACTACTCACCCAGAGGGGCTCAAGGCGCTTGAGGGAGGGGGGTACTTACTCATCGAATATCCAGGTTTTTAGTTGTTTTCTGAAGGAGAGGTTGTTCTGAGTAAGGCGGAGGTCGGTGGGGAGAGAATTCCAGGTTTTGGCCGCTAAGTAGGAGAAGGATCTTCCCCCCATGGTGGATCTGTGGATGCGTGGAATTGCGGCGAGGGCTTGATTGGACGATCGAAGTTGGCGGGTGGGGGTGTAAAAGGACAGGCGCGTGTTGAGGCATTCGGGTCCTAGGTCGTAGAGGGCTTTGTGTGCGTGGGTGAGGAGACGGAACGTTATTCTCTTGTTGACGGGGAGCCAGTGGAGGTCTTTCAGGTGACCGGAAATGTGAGCTTGGCGGGGGACGTCTAGAATGAGTCTGGCTGAGGCGTTTTGGATGCGTTGGAGTTTTTTCTGTAGTTTGGCTGTGGTTCCGGCGTAAAGGGTGTTTCCGTAATCCAGTCGCTTGTGACTAGTGCGTGGGTGACCGTCTTTCTTGTTTCGGTGGGGATCCAACGGAAGATTTTTTTGAGCATACGTAGGATGTTGAAGAATGATGATGAGACGGCGTTGACTTGTCTGGTCATCGAGAGGGAGGAGTCCAGGATGAAGCCCAGGTTACGTGCGTGGTCCGTAGGTGTGGGAGCGTTTCCCAGGGCCGGGGGCCACCATGAGTCATCCCAAGCGGAGGGGGATGATCCTAAGATGAGGACTTCCGTTTTGTCTGAGTTCAGTTTTAGACGGCTGTTCTTCATCCACTCGGCTACTTCTTTCATCCCTTCGTGTAGGTTGGTTTTGGCGGTGTTTGGGTCTTTGGTGAGGGAGAGGATCAGCTGGGTATCGTCTGCGTAGGAGATGATGTTGATGTTGTGTTGGCGCGCGATGGATGCGAGGGGACTCATGTAGACGTTGAAGAGGGTGGGACTGAGTGATGAACCTTGTGGAACGCCGCAGATGACTTTGGTGGACTCTGATCTGAAAGGGGGGAGGCGGGCTCTTTGGGTTCTTTCGGGGAGGAACGTGATGATCCAGTCCAATGCTTTTCCTTGTATTCCGGCGTTGCTGAGGCGTTGTATAAGGGTGCTATGACAGACTGTGTCGAAAGCTGCAGAGAGGTAAAGTAGGATGAGGGCAGTTGTTTCTCCGTTGTCTAGTAGTGTTCGAATGTTGTCTGTTGCTGCGATGAGGGCGGTCTCTGTGCTGTGCTTGGCTCGGAACCCGGATTGTGATGGGTCGAGGGATTTGTTGGATTCGAGGAAGGCGGCGAGCTGACTGTTGACGGCTTTCTCAATGACTTTGGCAGGGAATGGGAGGAGCGAGATGGGGCGGTAGTTCTTATTACAGTGGGGTCTGCTGTGGGTTTCTTCAAGAGGGCGCTGAGTTCGGCGTGTTTCCAGCTTTCCGGGAAGGTAGCGGAGTTGAGGGAGCAGTTGATGACGTCTCGAAGATGGGGTGCGATAATGGAGTCTGCTTTGTTGAAAATGTGGTGGGGACATGGGTCGGTTGGCGATCCTGAATGGATGGAGTTCATCAGGCGGATGGTGTCTTCAGTGGTGACTAGTTTCCAGGCGCAGAGGTTGTTGGGGGGGGTTTAGTTCGGAGGTGGGTGGGGTTCACTGGTCTCCGGACTGGTTTTCGAAGCTGTTATGTATGTCAGCGATTTTGTTGTGGAAGATTGAGGCTAGGGAGTCGCAGAGGTCTTGGGAGGGAGTGATGTCGTTGGTGCCGGCTGTGGGGTTGGTGAATTCTTTGACGATGTTGAACAGTTCCTTGCTGCTGTGGGCGTTGTTGTCGAGTCGATCCTTGAAAGTTGCATTCTTGGTGGATCGGATCAGATGGTGGTGTTTGCGGGTGGCGTTCTTGAAGGTGGCTAGGTTTTCAGTGGTTGGGTTTTTTCTCCAGGCTTTCTCGAGGGTGCGGCAGATCTTCTTGGATTTCTTAAGTTCATTAGTACCATCTTACTGCCTCTTTCTTGCTTGCTGCAGCCAAGATACACGCTTCCCATTGTCACTGTTACTGTATGATATATGGCTAATCTTAACTGTTGATTAAATGAATTGTTTTATTGCTCTTCCAGCTACATTAGGGAGTCGGTACAGTAATGGTTATTCTTTAGGTTCGGTTCTTTTCTTTTCTTTGTATTTCTTCTGTAGGAAGGTGGATATCTGACTATGGTTACCCCCAACTTTTTGCCTAGTGTTTAGCTGGTTTTTGACTTAGTTGGCCTGGGATCCTGCTATTCAGGGCGCCAGGCTATCTGCTCTCATTGTAAAATGGACTCCATGTACTTTAGGTACGCACTTAATTGGATATTGGATCACCCTTGTGAGCCCCTTTACAGTGTACCATAGGTACCCAGGGCATAGGTGTATCCAAGGCCTACCAGCATGTATTATGCCACCCCTGGCTGGCCATCCACATTGACACAACTGGCTGATCACTCAGCTGGGGCGAGGTCGTGTAATCACCCCTTGCTTAGGTATAGTATCCCTATACCTACCATTACATATAGACACATATATACCTATAAGTCACTCCTATGGTAGACCTTGACAATCCTGAAGGCAGAGTGCTTGGTTTTATGTGAGATGGTGCTCTAGCATGAGCTGAGCCTGTCTGCAGCTTTCGGAACCATGTCCTTATAGCTGTTCTATGATATAGCCATACCATATACTCTTAAGTGCATTATAATCCTTGTGGTTAATGCTAACTTTGGTTTGGCTTTATCGAAACATGTCGTGTAAGGTGTCATATGTTTTAGAATACTACCCCCTCGCCAGTTCTGGCGAGGGGGTAGCATTCCACCCTTCTAGAGGGAGAAGACATGTAGTTGTAGCTTTACCCGGTTAAAGTTAAACAGAGCCTCAGCATCACAAAATGGATGCTGCTGCCACAGACACAAGTCTGACCTCCTGCAGCTGGGAGCCCTTCCAGCGAGGGAGGCCTGGACAATAGATTTCCTGCCTTGGGAGGTGCTAGCACCTCCCCAGACAGGCTATAGTGTATTGGGGCAGGGTGGGTGTAAAGATCCAAGGAAGCAGTTGTAGTTAAGATGATTTATTGAGCAGCACAGCATCCAGTCCTGACACAGCAGGACACAGGTTACAACTGACTAACAGTGGAGAATGCTGTATGAGCAAAGCTCTGTTAAGAATGCAGAGTTAAAAGGAAACACAGCATGGCTCATGCAGTTAAAGAGGTACAAGCATAAATAATATAGGCACTTAATAATAACAGGATATAACACACCTCCCTCATTAAATGAAAATAAAAGGAGTAAGGCTGGGAGGGCTACAGACCAAACAAAGGAAAGAGAAAAAACAGCTATACAAAATCTTGCAAAGAAACTGGTCTTCTTCTGATTCGCCTATCGTCTTTGATCCTTGAAGCTACAGAATCAGAAAATGAATCAGACCCACCATCAGAAATGTAACCTCTATCAGTAACAGCGTGAGGTTGGAATTTAGACACATCTTGAGTAGGACATTTAGCAACCCTGCTTGAGTTCCAAACCTTGCCATCCTGAGTAACAACTGAGTTACTGAAAACTCTTTTGATTTGAATAGGTCTGCCAAACTTACTCGTACCTTTGGTGACTAAGAAAGGTTTTAAGATTCTTACCCAATCCCCAACACACAATTCATGCTCTCTTGTTTTCCACTTCTTATTGTACCAAACTTCAGATTTACTTTGTTTCCCACTTACTCTCTTTGCAACTTCCTTGACATCTACATTATTTTGTACCAGAGCTTCACATTTTTCCTTGAACCACCAAGGGCACGTGTCTGACGCAGGATCCCTACCTTTGAGTAGTTTGAACGGACTAATCTCAGTAGTGCTATGGGGAGTTATACGATAAGTCCAAAGTTTCTGTCTGATACGGTTTAACCAATCCCCTTTCTCTTTGATGGCATCAGAGACAAAACCCTTTAAAACACGGTTGAAACGCTCAACCTGCCCGTTCTCATGTGGCTCGTAAAGAGATGTACACATGTGTTTGATGTTGCAGGATTGTAAGAACAATTTCATTTCAGCGGAGACTAACTGCACCCCATTATCAGAAACCAATACCGAAGGACAGCCTTCCCTAGCAAAAACTTCTTTAAAAAAAGAAATGACAACTTCAGAAGTGATTTTGGCTACAAATTTCACTTCTGGCCACTTAGAGTGGTAATCCACAATGACCAATGCAAAACGTGAACTTTCTGGCAACACTTGGAAGGGTCCTGAAATATCAAATGCTATCTTGCTCCACGGAAATTCTGGCCATTTCACTGTCTTAAGAGGTGGAACATGTAATTTTAACATCTTGTCGCTGTTACAGCACTCATTGCATTCTCTGACAGTACGGTCTATGAATCTATCCATTCCAGGCCACCAGAAATGTAACCTTATAATACGCTTCATGGCCGAGATTCCCGGATGGGTCTTGTGTGCTAATTTGAGAATAAGTTCTTGCACCCCACTTGGTGGAATACATTTTTCAGATTTGAAGAACAAATCCCCTTCACACCATAACTCTTCTGCTATGTTGTAAAATGGTAGCAGATCATATTCAACGTTATTCTTGCTGGGCCAACCTTCTAGAAGGTATTTCTTCAGCTTAACAAATTTCTCATCCTTATTCTGGCATTCTAACCAAAACTGTTCAGAAATATCTTGATACTGGGGAGATACTAAATCTGTCAATCCTAACACAAAATCAACTTCAGAAAGACTATTCACATTGTCTACTTTACTTTCACACGGAAGACGTGACAAACAGTCAGCAGTGACATTTTTCTTCCCTGGAATATATTCAACCTTAAAATTGTACTCCTGTAGCTTGGATGAAAGACGTGCAATCCTAGCTGTCGAATTCCAACCACCCCCGGCTGATAGGATATGCACCAAAGGTTTGTGGTCCGTTCTTAGAATAAACTCACTGCCCCAAATGTAAATCCTATAGTGTTCAATGGCCCACACACAAGCAAGCAACTCACGTTCAATAACCGCATATCTGCGTTCAGTTTCACTCAAAGTTCTGGAGGAGAAAGCTACGTTCCATTCTGCAACATCATCAGTTTGAGATAGCACACACCCAAGACCGTACAAACTTGCATCAGTGGTGATGATGCATTTTTTCCCAATTCTAAATGGTTTCAAAGTCGGGGAATTAACAATATCATGTTTGATATCTGTAAAAGCTTTTTCCTGTTCAGTTTCCCATACAAAATCGTTGCACTGTCTTAACAGTTTTCTTAAAGGTTCCATCTTGGTGGCAAAATTCACAACAAATTTACTATAGTATTCACACATCCCGGAGAAAGAGAGAAGTTGTTCCTTATTCTTTGGGGCTGGAGCACAGAGGATGGCCTCAACATTAGATTTTTTAGGAACAAGACCTTCCCCCGACAAGGTGTGACCTAAGTATTCCACCGACTTCCTAAAAAGTTTGCACTTGTGTGCTTTGAGGGTAAGGCCAGATTTTTCTAATCTTTTGCATACAATACTCAAATGTGAACTATGTTCGGCCTCATTTTTTGAGAAAATTAAGATGTCATCCTGAAAGCATTTTACGAATTTATCAAGGTCCCTAAAGATTTGAAACATAATACGTTGGAAAACGGAGGCAGCGGATGCTAATCCAAACGGCATCCTTCTATATTGAAATAGTCCCATAGGGGTAATGAAGGCTGTATATTTCTTGGAATCTTCAGTAAGCTCAATTTGATGATACGCAGATCTAAGGTCCAAGGTGGAAAAGATCTGCGCACCATCAAACAAGGAAACCAGCTCATTAATATTGGGGAGTGGATGACAGTCTATAACAATATTAGAGTTTAAAGCCCTCAAATCAATGCAGACCCTCAATTTCTGGTCAGGTTTGCGCACCAAAACGATGGGCGAAACCCACTCTGAAGATTCAATGGGCTCTATAATACTGTCCTTGAGTAGGTCATCCAACATTTCTTTTAGCTCATCCCTAACATTTAAAGGAACTCCCCTAAGCTTTTGTTTGACTGGGACAGCACCCTCCTTGAGAACAATTTTGTGTGCAAAATTTTCCAATCTTCCTAAACGGTCACAGAAAACTTTATTGAACTTTTCAGACCATGAAATAATTACATCATCCTTTCCATTAACATCAGAAACAGAGTTGATCATATCTTGTTCACTACAAAGAGAGATGGGATCCTTGGCACGTGGATTCAACGTGATGCCAAGTTCCCATTGATCATGCCAACCCAGAACATTGACTCCTTTGATAGCTATATAAAGCTTGATTTGAGCTGATCTACCTCTGAAACATAAAAGAACATCAAAGAAACCTTCAATATCGATAGTATTTCCATTGAAACTTTCAGCTAAAATGTCTGAAGGTTGTAAATCAGAAATATTGCAAACACTTGTTAACTTTTCGTTAAAATATTCTTTGGTAATAATTGTCCATGGAGATCCTGAATCTACCATAAGTTCAATAGCAATACCTGAGACATGAAAAGTACATTTGGGAGATTTCTTAGTGGTTGATCCAAGAATAGAAACAACATAGCCACATTCAACTTCATGTTGTACTTCAACCACCCCAACAGAAGATACCTTTGAGGAAGAGGGAGTGACAGATCGTCCAGAACGAGGTTGAGAATTGTACCTCCTTTCTCTACATACGTTGCTGAAATGTCCTACCTTGTTACAAATATTACAAGTTCTGTTTATGGCAGGACAGCCCTGAAAAGAGGCTATATGTGATTTACTCCCACATCTGTAGCATAAAAGTGATGAACTATTAGAATCAAATCTTCTATTACCAATACCCACAGTATTTTTAAATTTAGATTGGAAAGGAACAACATTTTTTTCATCAACTTTGGATTTAACAATACACACTTCTTCTTCAGTGTTGGATTTAACAGAGTGAGAATTAGATGTTTGTTTCACAACAATATTCATCCATTTCTCTGACATTTCTGTAGACTTAGCAATAGCTATAGTTTCTTCCAGATTAGGATCACCTATACACCAAAGCTTATCTTGAATTTTTTTGTTTTTGACATGGACAATGATCTGATCGCGAATCATTTCATCTGCCATGGCACCAAAATTGCAATGTAAGGTTAATGCTCTTAGAGAAGTAAGAAAATCATCAAAGGATTCCTCTTGTTTTTGTGCTCTAGTATAAAATTTAAAACGATTCAACGCAATGTTAGCGGTAGGCTTAAAGCGTTTTTCCAACCTACCAAGAGCTTCAGTGTAAACATTCATAGAGTCACCACTACCACTAGGCGCAGCAAATGGAGGCAAGGTCCTAAAGATTTCCTGACCCTCAGAGCCTAAACAATGTAACAAAATACTTTTTTTTCTTTCTGAACCCATACGCTCTCCATCAATAGCTTTCATATAATTGAAAAACTCCTCTTTCCACCTTGACCAAGGCAACGGTGGATCGCCCTTGACTTGTAAAAATTTTGCAGGAGGATCAAACTGCATGTTGTTAATAGTAAAATAGAATAATAAATTGAACAAACGAATAAAATGATAAAATACAAAAAAAAAACACAAAATGTAAATATGCAGAAAAGGTAAAAGGTAAAATGTAACAGTACTTATGCCAATTGAAGTCAGCGTGGTCAGTAGCTTGTCAGTGGAGAAGAGGCGAAGCTGTGGTTTTAATAATGGTTGTGGAGCGCTTGGCGAGGTAAATAAACAGTGTGAACTGTAATTAAGAGAAACGCTAGTAAAAAGGGCTAAAAACTAGATAAAATCAAAAAGAAACGAAGCAAAACGATGACTGGAAAAGGTTCCTTCGTGAAAGTTGATCGCCGTGTGAAGTTGCTAGGCAACCAAGAAACAAAATGGAGGCACGTGATGTAGCGTGCGTGTAGACGTCCAAACAATGCGTGCGTGATGACGCGAAGACGTTGTTAGCAGATCCAGACCAATGATAGCGTGGCTGGTAACGCAGGGTGATGACGCGGAGGCGTTGCTGGAAGTTACGGCCCAATTGTAGCTGGTTGCTAAGGAGCGCGTAGAAAGCTGAAATGACTCCGACGATGTTCAAAGCGTCATCGCTAATTAACCAAGGCGATGACGTGTGCGCTGGCAACCAAAGCGTTGTCAAGGAATGAGGCAATGACGAGTGAATGTTGTCAAGGCAGCAGGAACACTCGTGAAGAAGTCGCGTTGTCAAGGCAGCAGAAACGCTCGTGAAGCGATCGCGCTATAAAGTACCAGCTTGAAAGATGCCAAAAGACATTTAAAGGTCAGAAAAGGAAAATAAATGCCACAAAAACATCCAAATTGCAGGGAAACGTTGGTAGAGACGTTGGTAGAAGCCAGTAGGTAGTGCAGGATGTCTTGGGTATTTTCAAAGCAGGCAGATCAGTAGAATTTTGTAAAAATAAGTAAATATATCCAAAAATGGGTTCAAACTCCGCTCCTGTGCTGTAGATGGCTGGAGTAAGGTTGTCCTCGTCGCCAATTTTGTAAAGATCCAAGGAAGCAGTTGTAGTTAAGATGATTTATTGAGCAGCACAGCATCCAGTCCTGACACAGCAGGACACAGGTTACAACTGACTAACAGTGGAGAATGCTGTATGAGCAAAGCTCTGTTAAGAATGCAGAGTTAAAAGGAAACACAGCATGGCTCATGCAGTTAAAGAGGTACAAGCATAAATAATATAGGCACTTAATAATAACAGGATATAACAGTGGGTTGAATGAAATGAGACACTGCCTGGGGCACACAAGGTGCTCCATGCATAGCCCGGTTCAAACCAGTTGCTGGGGCACTCCGGCCCCAGCTCTGGCGGCGCAAAAATGGGCAAAGGGAAAGGGGTATAACCACCCCCTTCCCAAGTTCCACCCATTGGAGGGACCTAGCAGGTAATACAGCCCCTTAGATTGGTATAAAGCTAAGAGCTGAGTCTAGAGACTTTAGATTATCCTGAACTGAAACTCTGAAACGAAACTCTGGACCTTCGACATTCTACTGCAACTAGAAGACTGAAGAATCTCCCTTGTGGTCAAGGAGTGACCACCCTGTGCAAACAGGCACCATCAGTAACTTGCCGGTTTGCTCTGTCGACGCTCCCGCCGGAGCCCGAAGACTTAGCGACGCAGCCTCTGGACTTCCAGACTTCTCTGACCCCAACTCACATCCACAGCAAAGCTGAGACCTGTGACGGACACGAGAGACGTGGGACCGGACTACCTGCAGTACCTGCTTTTTGCTAACTGTGCAGCTTCTGAGGCGTCCTCGAAGTTGTGCATTAGGACTTGAGAAGCCCCCACCCCGAGCCGTAAGTGCACTGAAGCTCAGCCCTCCACACTCCACGAGTGCCGCGTGGCGCCTGCTCTTGCATTTCTCCTCGACGCGTCTTCCCGGTTGCTAGCCCGCTGGCTAGTGGCCCTCCTGAAGACATCTTTACGAAACAACACTGCTTGCCTGGTTGCTCCGGGCTTGCTCCTGCTTTCCTGTAAAGGGGAAGCTCCCCAGACCTTGCTGATCTGAACAGAAGCCGATCTTCCCTTCCTACTAGTGGGTTGATTTTGCCAAGGCTTGTTGACTCCAATCCGGAAGCCGACACCGCCAACAGCGAGATTCTTCGTGGGACAGTCCATATCCAGCTACTGGTCGTCGTCGACGCCTCCTGGTCCACGGGGCTGCAGAGACAAGCTTCACTTCTTTACCTGTTTTCAGCTCGACATCGCCTGGTTCCTTCCTGGTTCCTTCCCGGCCACTGGCTAGTGACCCAGACTCTGTCCCCTCTGCTTTCAGGTACTCTTCATCCTCGATCCACCCTTGGATCCAACCGGACATTTCTCTCCTGGTCGCTTGCAGCCTTTCTTTGCAGCTTTCCATAGGATGCAACACAGAAACCCGACACGAAAAGACACCTATGCACCCGCCCTCCCTGGGTGAGGTATCGCAAGTACTCCGGTGCTCCTGTGGGTGTTAACTATCCAAGTATCCTAGTTTGAAGGGGTACATATATATTTGATATATACCTTGTGTGGTGTCCTTTCATTTGGTATTCAAGGGGTTATTATTGGTAAAACAATTGGCTTCACATGCTCTCTGAAGTATTAGCCTAAGACTGCTTTGTCTATGCTACCACTAGGATAGTTGGTCTATAAGGTTGACTCTACAACCATCACCATAAGGGATGTTTGGACTGATACAGGGTGCCCACTAGAATAGTGGACATCACATATCAGGTCAACTTCTCACATTGGTGTGCAGCGGTTGGGATATGAGCTTGCTGATTGTTTTACCATAATATCTTGAGATATCATTTGAAAGATCACCTTAAGGTACCTTGAGGTACATATCATACAAATCTTAAACTACTTGAGTTCTACTGAACTTAGTTGTTGTAGAGCAAAGGGCCTAGCACACCCTGACTACAACTCAAAGAGAGGTTCTAGTAGGTAACATTTAGTGTAGGTAGGTGCACACACCACAGCTCACTAGATCACATCTCTGAGAGCAGAACTCAGTAGTTCTCTCCCAGTGGAGGTAGATCCTTTAAGGATACCTTCCAGATATGATACCCTAACTTTCCTTGATTTGAGGTACTTGTGCACATCAAGAAAGTTAAAACAATGTTCCAACCCTATCCTCAAGCACCTGATAGAGCTCATGGAAGAATATGATGCTCAGAAAGCCTCTAATACAGGTCTGTCAGGTAGCGCAGAAGAGGGACAGCCCTCAGAAGAAGATTCCCCTGATCAGAATCTAATTGATGAAGATGAAGTAGAAGAGGAGGACTCTGAGTTTGATGCTGACAGCCAAGTCCAAGTGAGAGTACCTAGCCAGGCCAACTTAAGCCTACATGGGACTGGAGAGGGCCTAGTACCATTCAATCAATCAATCAATCAGAGATATTTATAGAGCGCACTACTTACCCGGAGGGTCTCAAGGCTTGGGGGGGGGGGGGGGGGGGTTGTGCTGCTACTGCTCGAAGAGCCAGGTCTTGAGCTTCTTCCTGAAGGAGAGGTGGTCTTGGGTCAGGCGCAGGTCGGGAGGGAGGGAGTTCCAGGTCTTGGCGGCCAGGTAGGAGAAGGACCTTCCTCCTGTTGTCGTTCTTTGGATGCGGGGGACGGCGGCGAGGGCGTGACTGGCTGATCGGAGTTGGCGTTTGGGAGCGTAGAAGTTGACGCGGTTGTTGAGGTAGCTCGGGCCTTGATCGTGTAGGGCTTTGTGTGCGTGGGTGAGGAGACGGAAGGTGATTCTCTTGTTGACGGGGAGCCAATGCAGGTCTCTCAGATGTCCGGAGATGTGGCTGTGTCGTGGGATGTCGAGGATGAGTCTGGCTGAGGCGTTCTGGATCCGCTGGAGTCTCTTCTGGAGCTTCGCGGTGGTTCCGGCGTAGAGGGCGTTGCCGTAGTCCAGTCGGCTGGTGACGAGGGCCTGGGTGACCGTCTTCCTGGTCTCGGTGGGGATCCACCGGAAGATCTTCCGTAGCATGCGCAGGATGTTGAAGCATGACGAGGAGACGGCGTTGACTTGTCTGGTCATGGAGAGGGAGGAGTCCAGGATGAAGCCCAGGTTGTGTGCGTGGTCTGTCGGTTTGGGTGCGGTGCCCAGGGCGGGGGGCCACCAGGAGTCGTCCCAGGCGGAGGGCGAGGAACCAAGGATGAGGACTTCCGTCTTGTCTGAGTTCAGTTTCAGGCGGCTGGTCGTCATCCGCTCGGCTACGTCTTTCCTCCCTTCGTGAAGGTTGGCTCTGGCGGCGGCGGGGTCGTTGGTCAGGGAGAGGATCAGCTGGGTATCGTCAGCGTAGGAGATGATGTTGAGGTTGGTAAGAGGGGCGGAGGGGTCGCTGCAATTATTCGCAAAAACCTTAAAGTTTCTCTCCTGCCTTCTTTTGATCTGACAGGATCAGATAATGTGATTTTTAAAATGGATGTGGACACTGGATCTTTTCTCGTGATCCTCATCTATCGCCCCCCTCAAAATATGCCTACATTCGCTGCATCCCTATCGGAACAACTTGCCCCCCTTATCATATCTCATGACAAAATTGTACTGCTGGGTGATTTCAATCTCTGGCTGGACTCGGTGGAATCTGACTCTCAAGCAGCCACACTGAAGGACGCTCTCTCTGATCTTAATCTCATCCAACACATTCACCTTCCTACACATGAGAAAGGTCATAGCCTTGACCAAATTTGGTCTCAAAACATCTCTTTGGTAGTTAATTCTATTCTGCCTTGCATTTGGTCGGACCATTCATTGATTAATTTCTCCATGACCATTGCAAAAAATAGCAAATCTTCGCCCCAACTAGGTGGGAAGGCAAGAATGTGGAAGAAGGTTGACATTCCGGCCTTTCTCCAACTGCTGACCTCTACTTGCCCTATACTCGATCTAGACATTGAGAAATCAGAAGAGGTCTTCACCGAATGGTTACTTCAGGCAGCTGAAGTCCATGCCCCCTGTGTTAACTTCTCCCGCTCTCGCCCCAACGATGCTCACAGGTGGTTTACACCTCACCTAAAAGCCCTTAAACTTAAAGTCCGCCAAATGGAGCGCAAATGGCGCGTAGCCTATTCAGAACATGACAGAGCCAACTTTCGCAAAGCCCGCAGGGAATACCAAAATCTCCTCCTTACAAGCAAAACTGATTATTTTTCTGATAAAATTCTCAAGGCTCAAAATAAGTCAAAAGAGCTGTTCAACATTGTGGAAAATCTCAGCTCTAGCGACAGAACTTCTCTTCCTATTGTACCTACCCAAGAGCTCTGCAACACACTTAACTCTTTTTTCTTTGATAAAATTTGTAAGATCAAACAAAGTATTCTCACTACTCAACCCCCTCTTTTGTTTGCTGACACTTGTTACAATCCTGTCACTTTAGATTCCTACCCCCTCATAGATAATATCAAGCTACTCAAATTATTAACCAAAGTTAAAACTGGCTCCCCTGATGACATTTGCCCCCCTCACATCCTGAAAGAAGTGGGCACCAATCTTCCTGGATGCTTACTTTCTTTTTTGAATGGATCACTTGTACAGGGCAAAGTCCCATGCAACCTGAAAAAAGCTCTTCTCGTTCCCCTTATAAAAAAGGCAGGAGCTAACCCGCTAGATCCCATCAACTACAGACCCATATCGCTGTTGCCATACTGTGCCAAACTGCTGGAGTCACATGTCTGTGAAACTATCTCCAGCTTCCTGGAAAAATCTGAGTATCTGGCACCGAATCAAGCAGGGTTCCGTCCTTGCCATTCCACCGAGGCGGTTATCCTCTCGGTGCTAAATACTTTGAGGCGCAATGCAGATGCAGGAATCCATCAGGCGCTCGTTCTACTGGACCTTTCTGCTGCGTTCGACACGGTCGACCACACCATCTTGGTCGACCGTGTCGAGCAGGCAGGTCTCAGGGGCCCCGCATTGAGCTGGATCCGCTCTTTCATCTCGGGCCGCACACAATCGGTCAGACTAGGTTCATTTTCTGCTCCCACTATACCTACCACCTGCGGGGTGCCACAGGGTTCCTCATTATCTCCCCTCCTCTTTAATGTCTACCTTCGCCCTCTCCTGCACTCCCTGCGGAACGCTAATGTCACCATCTTTAACTACGCGGATGATTTGCAGCTCATCTTCCCTCTCAACACCATGGACTCAGTGGGCGAATTCCAAAGAACTATGTCCCACATACTGAGTTGGATGAGCTGCAATCATCTGAAGCTCAACCCGGGCAAGACTGAGCTGGTCCTGCCTGGACAGAGCCCACTTAGTTGGAATTCCAACTTCTGGCCCACCAACATGGGAGCGCCTCCTACTAAGTCCCCCGTGGTTAAAAGCCTAGGCATTCTCATCAGCGAGGATCTCTCGCTAAAAAGACAGGTTGGAGCGGTGGTATCTTCCAGCATCTTTCAATTGAAGAAAATAAGAAAAATTGCTCGTTTCTTTTCTTCAGCAGCGCTCACTCAGATCGTCCTCTCCTTGGTTCTGTCCAGGCTGGACTTCTCTAACAGCCTTTACCTTGGTCTCCAAATCGGTGAGCTTAAACGTCTCCAGCTTGTCCAGAACCAAGCCGCTAGGCTCCTCCTGAACATATCCAGGAGGCAATCAATCAGACCTGGCCTCAAGCAGCTACACTGGTTGCCAGTTGAGCAACGTGTGGCCTTTAAGGCTGGGTGCATTCTGTTCAGGTCCCTGAATGACTCTGGCCCTTCTTTTGTCAGAGATCTATTAAAAAAATACTGCCCCTCGCGTCACCTTCGATCCACCTATAAATCACTTCTGACTGTACCTTCAATCAAAAGGAAACGCCTCGGAGGCAGCTGCTTCGACCATCAAGCTGCTGCTCTTTGGAATTCTTTTCCTCTTCATATAAAGCAGAATGATAACATCCTCAGCTTTAGACGATCTCTGAAAACCTGGCTGTTTTCTCAAGCTTACTACTGACAGCACCACTCTGTTTCTTGACTGCCCTGCCTGGTTCTTCCTATAGCGCCATGAAGCCTTCGGGCGTACGAGCGCTCAATAAATCCCAACTAACATTAACATTAACATTAACATTAACATTGTGTTGGCGTGCGATGGCCGCGAGGGGGCTCATGTAGACGTTGAAGAGGGTGGGGCTCAGCGACGAACCTTGAGGGACGCCGCAGATGACTTCGGTGGCCTCTGACTTGTACGGTGGTAGGCGGACTCTCTGTGTTCTTCCAGCGAGGAAGGAGATGATCCATTCAGAGCCTTCTCCTGGATTCCGACGTTGCTGAGGCGCTGTACTAGGTTGCGGTGGCAGACAGTGTCGAATGCCGCGGAGAGGTCTAGGAGGATGAGGGCCGCTGTTTCTCCGTTGTCCATCAGGGCTCGGATGTCATCGGTGGCAGCGATGAGGGCGGTCTCGGTGCTGTGGTTGGCTCGGAAGCCAGACTGTGAGGGGTCGAGGGATCCATTCGTCTCGAGGAAGGCGGCCAGCTGTTTGTTGACGGTCTTCTCGATGACTTTGGCTGGGAACGGGAGGAGCGAGATGGGGCGGTAATTCTTGAGTTCGGTGGGGTCCGCTGTAGGTTTCTTTAGCAGGGCGCTGAGTTCTGCGTGCTTCCAGCTCTCCGGGAAGGTAGCGGTGTCGAAGGAGGTGTTGATGATGTCCCGGAGGTGGGGTGCGATGATAGCGTCGGCCTTGTTGAAGACGTGGCGAGGGCAGGGGACGGTTGGAGATCCGGAGTGGATGGAGTTCATCGTGCGGACGGTGTCTTCGGTGCTGATCGGAGTCCAGGCGCGGATGGTGGTGGTGGGGGGCGGTGGTTCGGTCGTGGCTGGCGTCGGTTGCGTGCTGAAGCTGTTGTGTATGTCCGCGATCTTGTTGTGGAAGTAGGAGGCGAGGGAGTTGCAGAGGTCTTGCGATGGGGTGATGTCGTTGTTTCCGGCGTTGGGGTTGGGGTTGGAGAGCTCTTTCACGATGTTGAAGAGTTCCTTGCAGTTGTGTGCGTTGTTGTCCAGCCGGTCCTTAAATGCAGTTTTCTTGGTGGCGCGGATCAGTTGGTGGTGCTTCCGGGTGGCAAGCTTGAGGGTGGTCATGTTGTCTGGTGTTGGTTCCCTTCTCCAGGCTTTCTTGAGGGCTCGGCAGTTCTTGGAGCTCTTGAGTTTGTCGGTGAACCAAGGGGCCTTCTTGCTGCCGGGTCTGCTGGGCGGGGTTCTTAGTGGGGCGAGTTCGTCCACGCAGCTGCTGATCCACTTCGTGAGGTTGTCGGCGGCCTGGCTGGGGTTCGCTGAGCTGGCGGGAGGGAGCTGGCTCCGGGAAGCGGTGAGCTGGTCGGCTGTGATCTTGTTCCAGCTTCTTCCAGCAGCCTGTTGCTGGTGGTGGTGGATCGTCGTTTTTCTGAAGGTGAAGTGGACGCAGCTGTGGTCCGTCCAATGGAGTCCAGTGGCGTGGCCGAAGGCGATGTGTTTGCTGGACGAGAAGACGGCGTCGAGTGTGTGTCCTGCGAGGTGGGTGGGGGTGGACACCAGCTGCTTGAGTCCGAGGTTGGCGAGGTTGTCGAGCAGGGTGGTGGTGTTGCGGTCGTTGTTGTTCTCCAGGTGGAAGTTGAGGTCTCCCAGGAGGATGTAGTCAGCGGAGGGGAGGGCATGCGGGCTGACGAAGTCGGCGATGTCCTCGCTGAATTGTGTGCGTGGTCCCGGGGGTCGGTAGATCAGGGTGCCTCTGAGGGTGGTGTTCGGGTTGATGTGGATCTGGAAGTGCAGGTGTTCGGCGGTTGTCAGGGTGTCGTCGGTGTTGGTCGAGATGTGGATGGTGTCCCTGTGGATGATGGCGATGCCTCCTCCCATCTGGTTGGCGGTGCGGTCCCTCCGGGTGATCTTGTAGCCCTCTGGGATGGCGATGGCGATGTCGGGCGCTGAGGAGTGGTTCATCCAGGTTTCCGTGAGGAAGGCAACGTCAGGAGCTGTGGTGTCGAGGAGGTTCCAGAGTTTGATGGCGTGTCTGTGGACGGAGCGGGTGTTGAGCAGGATGCACTTGAGGTGGTTGCTGCTGGTGTTCGGCTTGGCGGGTGCTGGTGCGAGGCAGGTCCGGATGCAGGTGAACTTGCAGGCGAGGCAGCTGAAGGGTCCGTGGGTGTGCTTCGGAGTGGCTCGGTAGCATTCAGGGATCCCACCGGTGTTGAGTGCGATGAGTGTTGCGGCGTCGTAGGTCCGGCGGGTCGTCTTCCGTCGGTGGGGGCCAGGGGTCCTGGCGCTGGGCGCGGTCCAGTCGCGGACGGGCGCAGACGGGCTTACCTTTGGCGCGCCTTCGGTGCACAATCGGCGCGCCCGCTGCGCGTTCGCACGGTCGCCATATATGGCGAAGTGCGGGGGAGGGCGGGGCAGCTGGGAGGCGGGAGCAGGGAGGGTACAGAAGAAAAAGGGGCGTGGTCAGCGGAGGTGGCGGGGAGCGAGAGTCAGGCGGCAAAACAGTAAAACAAATATACAATTACACAATGTCAAAGCAATACAAAAGGGCCAAATACCACTTCAAGCAGGGGGGACACAGAGAACAACGGCAGCAGGTTAGGCGAGCACAGTGAGGCCACGCCGCTCGGTGGAAGGGGGCGTGGTCACACGGAGGCGGCCGGGACAGCGAGGCAGGCAGGCAGGAAGCACACGCAGAAGCTGGTGGCCGTGCGGCGCGGGGGTGTCCTAAACTAGGTCACACTCACCTGCGTCGCACGGTCGCCATATATGGCCAAGTGCGAGGGAGGGCGGAGCAGCTGGGAGGCGGGAGCGGGGAGGGTACAGAAGAAAAAGGGGCGTGGTCAGCGGAGGTGGCGGGAAGCGGGGAGCGAGAGTCAGGCGGCAAAACAGTAAAACAAATAGACAATTACACAATGTCAAAGCAATACAAAAGGGCCAAATACCACTTCAAGCAGGGGGGACACAGAGAACAACGGCAGCAGGTTAGGCGAGCACAGCGAGGCCACGCCGCTCGGTGGAAGGGGGCGTGGTCACACGGAGGCGGCCGGGACAGCGAGGCAGGCAGGAAGCACACGCAGCAGCTGGTGGCCGTGCGGTGCGGGGGTGTCCTAAACTAGGCCACCCTCAAGCAGGCTTAACCTTGAGCACAGAAGGAGGAGATCCCTGTCCAGGGAATCTCGCCACTCTAATGTCTCAATAGGTTCTAATGCCTCTGTCCAGAGGAGAATAACTTCCCCTCAGAAGAAAGAACATCAGGCCGGAATGAATGAAGTTAATCTGAGGATTGAGAGGCAAGAACTTGCCTTGGCCAAAGAGAAAGAGAGCAGAAATTATGTGGACTAGAGTCCACTGGTGGCAGCAATACCCCTAAAGATAGGGAAAGGTCTCATGACCATAAAAACCTAAGTAAAATTGTCCCTCCCTATAAAGTTAGGGATGACATCAACAAGTGGATAACTGCTTTAGAGAGGGCCTGTAAAGTACAACAGGTCCCCCAGAGCCAGTGGGCAGCTATACTACGGCTCTCCTTTTCAGTAAAAGGTAGAGATAAGCTCCTCACAGTTAATGATGAGGTTGCTAACAACTACACTGTCCTGAAGAGTGCTCTGATTGATGGGTTTGGCTTAACCACCGAGCAGTATAGGTTGCTGTTCAGGGATACCCAGAAGACACAGACTCAGGACTGAACTGATTTTGTAGATTGTGCTACTAAGGCTCTGGGGGACTGGTTATTGGGCAGCAAAGTACATGACTATACAGGATTGTATAATTTGATTATGAGGGAGCAGATCCTTAGTAATTGTCAAAACCAGCTTCTACACCAGCACCTGGTGGACTCTGATCTACCTCTCCCCAAGAATTGGGTAAGAAGGCAGACAAATGGGTCAGAACCAGGATTAGGCCTAGAAATCAGCGTGGTGACCAGAAGAAATATTCTACCAAGCCTCAAGAGAAGGGTGGGGATAAATCTAAAGACAAACCCACTACAGAGCCCCAAAAATCCTCTGAGGGGGGTGGGTCCCAAACTCTTTCCTCTGAAATTAAGAAACCTTATTGCCATGTCTGTAAGCAGCCTGGCCATTGGAAAACTGATACATTTTAAGCATACAACCCAGGGGGATGCATTAAATAACATCATTGTTTTAAATGATCTATGCATAGTGGAGCCCTGGGTTGCCCCTAATTTATCACCTATACCAACCTTTCAGGGAACTAGAGGGTCGATGAGTGTCATTGATTTTGCCATTGTGTCTAGTAGCTACTTCCATTATGTTGACAAGCTTGAGGTAATTGCAAATGCTGCAAGTGATCACAACCCCCTAATGTTATCCTTGTGTTCTCATGTTACCGTAAAACATCCAGTTTGGGAGCAACCCATAAAATATAACAGGAACCAAGGTGTCATCTTGAAGTGGGGGAAAATAGATGCTGTGGGCCTAGAGGCAGAGATCTTAAACGCTCACAGCTCTGAAATTGAGTCATGTTTATCGCCAACAGCTAATCCTGAAAAGGTCATTAGGAATTTTTAAATTTTATGTGGGCATGTGGCCGAGCATCTTAAAAAAACAATTGGGAAAAACAAAACAAAGGGTTTTAGATGGTTTGATGCCGTGTGCTCTGCATCGCACAAATCCCTAAAAATGGCACTACAACAAAAACCAAGGAATAAAGAGTTGGTAAGAATGACTAGAATGGCCTATAAAGAGGCTATTAGAAAAAGGAAGCAGGACTTAAAAAACCTTGCATGGGAAGATCTAGAGAAGATAACGCACTGAAAGGAGGAGTGATTCCACTCCTCGCCGGGTGCACTGCTTTGAATGTTCCAGGCATCACAAAATATGCCACACAATAAGTCTTTTGTTTTCTTCTTCTTTATTTTAATCACAATAATCCACATCTTGTTTCATTCTTCTTACTTTTACATCTTTTCGCTCTGTCACAAGCGGGAACGCTTACAGTTTAGCTTTATTCTAAATGAGGCAGAAATGCTAATCCAAGCCTTCTTCTGCGCCACGATAGCACATGTAAGTTTTGTTCATGTCCATAAAATTCATATACCCAATGCATTTCGGGCCTTTATATTTGGCCCTTCGTCAGGGGTTATCTAAAAATGCAAAATACATAATTAACTCTATGTTACATGCGGTGACATTGCATCTTAAGTTCTAATGACATAAATATCAAAACTGAGCTGTTTCATAAACTAACGTTTTCCCGCTAGTGAACGTAGCCTGCTGCTACACATTACCCTGAATACCTCTACTCCATTCCATGCCTTTCCACCTTTTTTTATATGCTCCCCATGTGTCCCAAAACCTTCCACGCCATCTATCTACCCTTCTCCCTCCTCCAAATTACACCTTCCTATATGCGCCTCTTACCACATACTGATATATTCTTGCTTAATGCACATTCCCCCGTTCTTGTTTACCATCATTGCATATGCGTACCTTTTTACAAAATGCCCGAGTTCTCGTGCTCGCGTCTGCTGTCTCGTCATACCTCCGTTAAACTCTTACACTCTATGATGTGCACCCGCCTTCTTGAGCCTAAAGTTATCCCCGCCCCTCTGTTACACCTGTACGTGATTAGTCCGTTATTTTTCTTTCTCTCGCGCTGCTGTTACACCCTCCCCTCTTGATTACCGCCTACAGGACCCATGGTGCAGTTCGTATTGCATACTAAATGTCCGGCATACCTTAATCCTCACTACAACACTCCGAAGTTTACCAATTCACAATGTATTCAACATAATTACCCCGCCCTCCCGTAGATGTTAACTAACGTTAGTTTACGTCTTGATGTGTGAGGTGTTTGTTATTCGTCCCCCAAATTTTACAAATTCTAATTGCAATAACACTGATGAAACATATAACGTTCTCTGTGTACCATGCTCAATTCATGAACCAAATGGAAGCTGTTATGAACACCTGGTAAAACCATCGTCCTGCTTGTGACATTTTTAGTCCTTCATCAAATTTTGTCTAATATCTGCGATGGGTGCTCCGAGGTCTTTGGGCTGAAAAATGTCGAACTGCACTGTATGGGTGTCCCGGTGCACACCTTCTTTGTTTCCAATGTTGTCGTTTTAATCATTTTTGTTATCTTCTGTTGCGTGCTTCCCCGAAAAACGCGGACAGCCCAGCCACGCTATTAGAATATAACGCACTGAAAGGAGGAGTGATTCCACTCCTCGCCGGGTGCACTGCTTTGAATGTTCCAGGCATCACAAAATATGCCACACAATAAGTCTTTTGTTTTCTTCTTCTTTATTTTAATCACAATAATCCACATCTTGTTTCATTCTTCTTACTTTTACATCTTTTCGCTCTGTCACAAGCGGGAACGCTTACAGTTTAGCTTTATTCTAAATGAGGCAGAAATGCTAATCCAAGCCTTCTTCTGCGCCACGATAGCACATGTAAGTTTTGTTCATGTCCATAAAATTCATATACCCAATGCATTTTGGGCCTTTATATTTGGCCCTTCGTCAGGGGTTATCTAAAAATGCAAAATACATAATTAACTCTATGTTACATGCGGTGACATTGCATCTTAAGTTCTAATGACATAAATATCAAAACTGAGCTGTTTCATAAACTAACGTTTTCCCGCTAGTGAACGTAGCCTGCTGCTACACATTACCCTGAATACCTCTACTCCATTCCATGCCTTTCCACCTTTTTTTATATGCTCCCCATGTGTCTAGAGAAGGCCTCAGAGCTAAAAGATAGTAGGCTTTTCTGGGAAGTAGTAAATTGCCCCCTTTTTACGAGCGATGGTAAAGATAATATAGTGATGCAGATTACTGGTGAATCGTGGGAAGCCCATTTTGGAAAAATCTTTAACCCAAATGTAATATCACCTCTGGGCTTGCTGGATGACACTAGGGATTTGGTGGCCTCACCAACAGCTTTGTCTCTGAGTTCCTCGCTTACATTGCAAGAGGTGGAGGAGGCCTTGAGGAAAGGTATACTATTAAAAGCTCATGGTCCCGATGCTGTGCCTCTGGACTTTTTTAGGCATAATATTGATGTATGGGCACCATTGTTACTGAATGTGTTTAGGGCAGCTGTTATTGGCCGTATCCCTGCATCATGGAAGGAGGCAGTGGTGGTGCCGATTTTTAAGAAGGGTGATAGGTGTGATCCCCGATGCTATCGCCCTATATCATTAATCGATGCATCATGCAAATTGCTGGGAAGGGTTATCCTGGCCAGACTGGAAACATGGGCAGACTCGGTGGGCCTTATCGTGAACTCCCAATATGGGTTCAGAAGAGGAAAGGGGACGGTCGAACAGTGTCTGAATTTGGCACTAATTATAGGCAAGTACACGAAGGCAAAGAATTTCTCCATCCACCTTGCCTTCATGGACCTGTCAAGTGCTTTTGACACTGTTTGTAGAAGCAAGCTCTGGCAAATGATGGATGATATGGGTTTTGAGGAACCCTTAGTTACATTGCTCCGCAGATTGCATGAAGCAACAACTGTGGCTATAAGGTTCGGACCAGGGGGAGAAAAAACAAAATCTATTCCCTCAACCGAGGGTGTGCGACAAGGTTGCATTTTGGCGCCTTTCTTGTTCCTAGTATATACAAACGGCCTGGAGAAGTACTTGTTGGATCACTGCTGGACTTTCCAAAGGTAAATAGTAGGAGTATCCCCATGCTTTCTTACGCCGACGACACATTACTAATGACCCTTACAGGAAATAGTATGCAGATTTGTCTTGACGCTTTTAATACCTTCATGCTGGACCTGGATCTGAAGGTAAACTTTGCAAAATCTTTTGCAATGGTCTGTGGTCCAAAAGGGGCAAAATCCAGGAAGTTCATGGTAAACAATTTTACCATTGAAAAGGTAGACAATTTTAATTACCTGGGAAATCTTTTTAATAGCAAACTGAGCTGGGCCCCATTAATGAAGGCTCGAGTTCAGAGTGCCAGTCGTTCCATAGAGGGCCTGTTCCGCTTTTGTGGTAAGCTGGGTCAAAAACCGGTTTCACACCTAAAAACCCTGTATAGATCTAAATGTCTGTCTGTGGCCACTTATGGGGCAGGGGATTGAAAGCCCTGCCACGATACAGGTCATGGAAAACAATTTTTAAAGCGCGTATTATTAATTCCATCGGGTTCATCAAATAGTTTCTGTCATGATGAAATGGGAATGAGTTATGTGACTGATATCATTAGTCTCTCGCCTTTATTACTATGGGGTAAAATATGGCTATCTGAGGACCTCCAGCTTTCCAGAGATATTCTCCAAGACTGTAAGAGTCTTGATAATGCAAAGCAGATCCCTTGGGTGTCATATGTCAGTGATATGTTACATAAAATAGGTCTGGGTCATGTTTATGACAATCCTGAAAATATCCAGGGAGACATTAAAGCCCAAATTAAAACAAGTTACCGGAAATCTTCACACACACTATGTTTGGTTAGGCCAACAGGTTGTGTGGATAAACTACAGCACCAGTTTTATTTAACTTTTACAACCCATGTGCAATGTCGGTTTTATCTCACAAGGTTCAGGCTAAACATTCTTCATTTTCTTTTCGCCTTTCCTAAACAAGGGGGTTGGTGTGAGAGGCTGCCCCCTTGCCCCTGCAATAACAGAGTTAGTCAGAGCACCATACATGTTGTCCTCTTTTGTTCTTTATATCAGGAACCAAGGACCAGATTCATCAAGCCCATTCTGAAGGGGCGGCAACCATGTAATTATAAAGAAGGTTATGACTACTTGTTATCGTTATCATCTTCTGGAGTATGTTGCGCCATGTTAAACTTTATACGAGTGTCACTCCAGATTAGGAAACGGTATGGCTAACTTGGCCTTAGACCTGTACATTGTTGTGGGAACCTGTATTTACTTGTTGCTGTATGATGGCCACTCAATTATAATTATTGTGTGTAATAATACTTGCTGACTTAGGGGGATTAGTATGGGTCCTATTGTCTGTATGTTTTTATCCTGACAAATGATCTGTGGAATGTATCAACTTATGTTTTAATTTTCTTAATGTGTAATTATAGATGGTTCATTTTAAAATTGTAATCCTGTTTTGTAATTTAAAATGTATACTTTTATGATTCTTTGTTTGAATCGAATACAGTTTTTGAACCTGAAACCTGACAGCAGTTGCCCCAAGGCCCCCAATAAGGAAAACATTCCTCCAAGTAATACTCCCAAACCTCCTGTTACTATTAGTAGTAAACCCCCAGGTGGTGGGAGTGCCCACAAAACTGTGGCTGGATCTACTTGGGGAACTCAGGTGGACTCTAGCCTAATCAGGTCCCCTAATACAGAGACTCTAGTATATGAGGATGGTGTGGGGTTTTCCAACTTCACTGATTGTCCCAATATGTTGGGCAAATATAGACAGGAGCCCATCAATGGTCAGAAAGCTGAAGCCTATAGAGACACAGGGGCTAGCATCACTATGGTGACTGAAAGACTAGTCCCCTCAGGACAGCTTTTACCTGGGTTCACATACCAGTTGATCAATATTGATGGAGTGCAGAAAGATCATTCCATGGCAGTAGTCAATCTCAGCTGAGGAGGTGTCACTGGCCCATAGAGAGTGGCAGTGTCTACAAACTTGTAAATAAACAAAAAGAATCCACCTGTGGCTAAAGAGTGCTCCCTGCAGTGGTGGGGAGCACACAGTGTTTTTAAAATACCCCTAACACACCAAAAGGACCGTTGGTGTCATGCTTCATCATTGGGGTCTTCGCACCCCTCTACGGGATGCAGTGTGCTACTACCTACGACTACGTGGGAGCACTAGTTTTAATGACTATGCGTGGTGCCTGTGAGGGTTCTTGTAAATGTGAGTGAGTGGTGGGGTTATAAAGTGAGTGATAAATTAAAAAGTGCCTGGCTCGTGGGGTAGACTAAAAGAAAATATTTAATGGGCCCCCGGGCAGGTACTGTTAAAAAGGTGAGTTTTAAGGTGCTTTTGTAATGCAATGTACATCACCTCCTGTGTGCGTCGACATGTTTCGGAGTAGAACTCCTTCTTCAGGACGGGGTTGCACAAAATCCCCACCTTACTCACTTTTCTCTATTCAAAATCCGTAATTTTCTACAGAAAAATGAAATGTGACGCAGGCTAAAATGTACCTACAGCAAAAGTTTCGAGGGTTTCTGCAAATTGTAAAACCTGAGGAAAAAAGGGGGAAAAAATCAATTATTTTGTATTCCGCTCCTTGTCTTTTTCATGGTACAGTGACCTAAGGAAAAAATAAATATTTATATATATATATATATATATATATATAGTGAGGGCTGCGATCACTAGACAATTGCTGTCATTCTACTTCTGATGGTGCACCCTGTAATAAAAAGAACGAGGACAAGACATACAAACATCAAACATAAAGTACACGCTCTATTTGTTAGTACTTCTGTGACTTTGGGACATAATGTTGTGAGGAGGTTAATCAGAGTCGTTTAAAGGCATATTTGTTTTCTCAATCTTATGAGCCTCATGAGCCTCCTAACGTTGGGGACTCTCGTGCCGTTCTGCTACCTGTAAGTAATGCACAGTTTCAGGGTCTTGTTTACTTACAGAGTTAAGGTTGATCTTCCGCTTGTCTGCTAACTGAATACTCACAATTCCTAGGAGAGGATTTCTCTTTCTTGCCCCATACGCGGCTCCGCTGTGAATGCGGGTTTGCGTTGGGAGCTGCGCTATTTATATCTGGTTTTTTGGTCAATTAGGTTTCAATTAGGAATTAATGACCTTTTAGACCGGATGGCGTTCCTTGCCCATGTTTGGGTATTCCGGCGCTTGTGGTGGTATTGGTTGGCGTCCTTCAGTTGGAGTGAGGCGTGATGTTACTGCGCATGCGCCCTCACTGTATGCTGAGTCATCGTTACGCATGCGCAGTCGCGAGATACTGGAGTCTCGCTTTTGTGCATGCGCATATGCAATGTTGCTGAGTGCGTCTCTTGTGCTTTTCAACAGACCGGGTACTCGTGCTCGGACTCTCCACAGTTTGAAGGAATACATTAGAATAAACCTCGAAAAAACTGCAGAGTGCTAAACAAAAGCTCAAAATACACAAGTATGCTCAAGGTCTGTTTTATGTCCACTGTGTCTTATGTTTTTATTGGGAAACAACAGAGGTAGTGCAAACCACAACCGCCTATGAACAGGAATGTTTGAGACTATTGTCTGACAGGAGAAATTACACAATCCAACAAGAGGACCCTACTGAGTCTCTATGGATCACTATTGGGGGTATGGTGGAAGAGGCAGTAGCCCATGATTGGCTTTCAAAAAAAGAAGCAGAATTCTTAATCCAGAAAACACCAAGGATTCCATATTTTTACAGTATCCCAAAGATACACAAAAATCTGGAGAAACCACCAGGGAGACCCAGTGTCTCGGGGATCGGTTCCATTCTCGAACCTTTGTCAAGGTTTGCAGATGCTTTCCTCCGTCCACCTGTACAGGCTACAGCCATGTATCTCAAGGACACCAAGGCAGTTCTTCAATTGCAAAAGGAGCTGCCTTTTGACCCAGGATCTCAATTACTGTTCAGCCTCGATGTGGAGAGTCTGTACAAGAGCCTGCCCCACGATGAGACACTCTCCATAATCGAGGAACTACTATTCACCACTCCATGGAAATATCAGACACCCAGAGGTGTGGTGTTAGAATTCATTTCAACAGCACTCACCAAAAACGTCTTCGAGTATAACACAACCATCTATCTCCAACGCCATGGGACCAGCATGGGCAGTACATTTGCTCCGAGCCTAGCTGGTCTGTATGTTCATCACCTAGAAACCAACAAAATCCTTAATGCAGACAATCCTTTTAGAAACAACATTTGTATCTGGAAAAGGTACATAGATGATTTTTTGTCATCTGGCAGGCAGACCTGCAATCAGTGACACATTTCATGGCATGGCTGAATACCCAGAAGACTTACATGAAATTCAAGAGCTCGGTCTCTAATGAATCCTTGGATTTCCTAGACCTCAATATCTATCCAGAAGTAGGAACACTAAAAATTACTACTCACTTCAAGCCCACCACCAGGAACTGTCTTTTGAGATTTGATAGCTTCCACCCCGGGCACCTCCGGGAAAATCTTCCGTATCGCCAGTTCCTGTGCCTACGGGGGAATTGCACAGATGTTGACAAATACAAATCACAGGCAATTTACCTAAAAACCAAATTACAGCAGAGATAATACCCATACTTGATAATCAATTCGGCAATGAAACGAGCTAGAAACAACAATAGAGAGGCTCTTCTGGAAGATAAGGTCCAAACAAACACAAACCAAAAAAGACCAATTTGTGTAACCACATATAGTACACACTCAAATGAGGTCTCAAAGATCGTCAATAAACACTGGCGAATTCTAACGTGTGGAGAACTAGATTTTGAGAAACCTCTGTTCGCACATAGACAGGGAAAAACCTTAAGGACATTCTAGCCCATACCCATCCGAAAAACAATCAACAGCTCACACCATTACTACATGGCATACAAGGTATTTTTCCTGTGGGAACTGCAGCAGTTGTCACCTCACAAAAAAAAACAAGCAGCTAACATTCAGAAACGGGACGACATGAGACCAAAGGAAACTGACTAACTGTAACAGTAAAAACGTGGTCTATATGATCACCTGTCCATGCGGCCTCGAGTACGTCGGGATGACGACAAGAGCAGTAAAAATACAAATGAGTGAGCACAAAATTAATGTGAGCTGCAAGAAAAGCACTACTAAGATGGCTACCCATTTCTTGAACGCACAACACTGTGTAAACCACCTCAAATGGACTGTGATAGAACAGCTACAGTCAGATACCGGCCTGTTTCAAAAGGAGCAACGATGGGTGTTCCGTCTAGGAACCCACATCACCAGCCTAAATGATGAGATACCGTGGGGGCAATTGAACTAACAGAGACAGGAGTGACAGATCTCCCTTCCCCCCACACGCGTCTTGCCCCGACCATACTCAACACTCTGAGCAGGTCCAACCTTTGCATAACATGCTTGTCAAGTCCCTAGTCTCCGGGGCTTAGGTATTAGTCAAGAAATATGAATGAATATAAATACAACCCCTCAAGGGTTCAATACTCGTACCCATGAAGGCATTACTTGAGAAGGAGCATTTACCTTTGTTGTTTCCCAATAAAAACATAAGACACAGTGGACATAAAACAGACCTTGAGCATACTTGTGTATTTTGAGTGTTTGTTTAGCACTCTGCAGTTTTTTCGAGGTTAATTCTAATGTATTACTTCACAAGGTGGAGAGTCCGAGTACGAGTACCCGGTCTGTTGAAAAGCGCAAGAGACGCACCCGGCAACATTGCATATGCGCATGCGCAAAAGCGAGACTCCAGCATCTCGCGACAGCGCATGCGCAAGGATGACTCCGCATACAGTGAGGGCTCATGCGCAGTAACATCACGCCTCACTACAACTGAAGGACGGCAACCAATACCACCACAAGCGCCGGAATACCCAAACATGGGCAAGGAACGCCATCCGGTCTAAAAGGTCATTAAATCCTAATTGAAACCTAATTGACCAAAAAAAACGGATATAAATACCGCAGCTCCCAATGCAAACCCGCATTCACAGTGGAGCTGTGTATGGGACAAAAAGGAAAAATCCTCTC
The DNA here is from genome assembly GCF_964263255.1 of Lissotriton vulgaris. Taxonomy (NCBI): domain Eukaryota; kingdom Metazoa; phylum Chordata; class Amphibia; order Caudata; family Salamandridae; genus Lissotriton; species Lissotriton vulgaris. The sequence goes on along the minus strand of NC_141700.1, from coordinate 461,501,244 downwards.
CTAGGAATCGTGAGTATTAAGTTAGCAGACAAGCAGAAGATCAACCTTAACTCTGTAAGTAAACAAGACCCTGAAACTGTGCATTACTTACAGGTAGCAGAACGGCACGAGAGTCCCCAACGTTAGGAGGCTCATAAGATTGAGAAAACAAGTATGCGTTTAAACGACTCTGATTAACCTCCTCACAACATTATGTCTCAAAGTCACAGAAGTACTAACAAATGGAGCGTGTGCTTTATGTTTGATGTTTGTATGTCTTGTCCTCGTTCTTTTTATTACAGGGTGCACCATCAAAAGTAGAATGACAGCAATTGTCTAGTGATCGCAGCCCTCACTATATATATATATATATATATAATTTTTTTTTTCTTAGGTCACTGTACCATGAAAGAGACAAGGAGCAGAATGCAATATCATTGATTTTTCCCCCTCTTTTCCTCAGAATTTGCAATTTGCAGAAACCCTCGAAACTTTTGCTGTAGGTACATTTTAGCCTGCATCACATTTCACTTTTCTGTGGAAAATTACGGATTTTGAATAGAGAAACGTGAGTAAGGTGGGGATTTTGTGCAACACCGCCCTGAAGAAGGAGTTCTACTCCGAAACATGTCGACGCACACAGGAGGTGATGTACATTGCATTACATAAGCACTTCAAAACTCACCTTTTTAACAGTACCAGCCCAGCCCGGGGGCCCATTTAATTTTTTTTTTTAGTCTACCCCACGAGCCAGGCACTTTTTAATTTATCACTCACTTTATAACCCCACCACTCACTCACATTTACAAGAACCCTCACACGCACAACGCATACTCATTAAAACCAGAGCTCCCACGTAGTCGTAGGTAGTAGTACGCCGCATCCCGTAGAGGGGTGCGAAGACCCCAATGATGAAGCATGACACCAAGGGTCTTTTTGGTGTGTGAGGGGTATTTTAAAAACACTGTGTACTCCCCACCACTGTAGGGAACACTCTTTACCCACAGGTGGATTCTTTTTGTTTATTTACATCCAGTTAGGGAAAACGAATCCAGACGATTACTCTCTCTCTCCCTTTATGTTATTTTCAGTGTCTACAAACTTGCCTGTAGATTGCTTACTGGGCAATAATCTAGAGATCTTAGCCTGGGAAGAGGTAGAAAGAGAAACCCATTCCAAAATGGTAGGCCTTCCTAAAAAAGGTAGTGGGGCTGTGGTAGACACAGCCCCAGCTCAAGCAGATTTCTTCCCTGAAACAGTTGGCAGGGCTGTGATGATCACAGCCCAAACTCAATAATAATAATAATGAACTTTATTGCACGATTAATAAAAATCTTTGCAATTACTCTGTAAGAAAGAAGGAAGTACATAATGAAGAGTTTTGCAAAAACGGGTAAAAGCAGTACAAAAGTTAAGAATGAAAGAGAAAAAAACGTGCAAACTGATACAGTACAGTGCATTTGTATAAAAAACCTTTCAGGGTTTACTGAGTCTTTAGTTATCAAAAGAGAATTTTTTTTAAAGTGCAAAAGCAGATCTTGATATATCAAGTTCAATCACTGGCCGCTGGGTTTAAGGTCGTGTTAACTGTTTTCATGAAGCGCACTAGTCTGCAGGCTAGTTGGACGTCTTCTCCCTTAAAGCTAATCAGCAGAGCTTGTCTGCGGGTTCACACACCACTTTGGTTCCAGAGCTGTGTTAGTTGACCCCTTTGGGCTCTATCTAAAGCTTTGCAGCTATATAACAAGTGCAGAACGTTGTCACAGAGCCTACACTTAGGGTTGGACTCCAGGCGTTTCCACGGGCGAAGATGTTCTTTTGATGGAATTACCCCCATCCTCAACCGCAGAAAATCTTCCTTCGTCTTCCTTGAGAAGCCGGTGCTGAGGTATGACTGTGGTAAGGCGCTGGTGTCGCCTTGGATCACGAACCACCCATGGGACCTCCTGGTTAGTGTTGCTTTGTCTTCTTCCAGGGAAATTATTTTCACAGATTTGTTGACAAGGCGCTTAAAGCATTTGTGTGAACAGCTCGAGTCCCAAAGATCTTTTAGCACAAGGGACTTTATAACTGCTTGAAGGTAGACCATTGTAGGCGAGCCCTTGTTTGTCTCCAGCTCTTTCCAAAGGTGGGCATTTAGGGAGTCTGTTTCAGCGTTCCTTACTTTATGCCAGCATTTTGCGTATGCGCCCTTACGTGCAATTTGCTGCTTTTGTAAGCCGAACTCCAGCCTTAGCTGTGCTGGGGAGGTGTACGGAGGGAGTGTGAAGAGTATTCGCAGTGTTTTGCTGACCACGTTGTCTAAGATGCCCTCATCTCTCCCTCTCATGCATTCGCTGCCGTTAGTTATCGATGGTAGCAGTTTTGCACAAAGTATGTCCAGCAAGGGGATTAAGTTTGGGCCCGCTAAACTCAAACAGATTTTAGTGTTGTGAAGACTGAAACTATGGATCCCTCCACTCAGACAGAGAGCAATAGGGAGGAAGAAAAGTCTCCCTACCCCCAGACAGTAGGTGAGGGTCAGCCTCCTCAGGGAACTGACTCTACCCCTTGTGAAGGCACTGCCCCAGAGGTAGTCAGGCCTAGCCTGGCAGAGCACCTGATGTCAGTGGATCCTTCCAAGGTGAGACCCAGTCTGGAGCAGGCAACCTGCCCCTCTCTACCCTGCCTCTGTCAGCCCAGGGCTGCAGAGATCAGGGAAACCAGTGGACCCCAAAGGGCCCCCTGTCAAAAGGAACACCCCCATCAGCAGATTAGGGGCACCCAGTCAAGCAGCCCTAGCCAGGTGAAAATTCCTCAACCCTCTGAGGGATCCCCCTTACCCTTGGGAAGGACACTCCCCCAGATAAGCTCTGGTGGGCACAGGCAAACCTGGGACCCAGTGGCCCCAAACCTGACCTGTCCCTCCAGTAGTCCAACAAAAGGGACCCATCCTCCAGCTGTAGGCAGCCAGAGGTTGACCCTGAGAGCCTAGTGCAACTCAGTCCTGGAAAGGAAGGCATACATGGTGGAAAGTGATTGGAGGAAGCTGAGCCTTACATTAGTGGAGCCTCACTTCAGTGCTCCATCCCAACACCAGCCTTTTACTTTGCCAAAACACACCACATGTAGAGATTCCCTATGGTGGAGACCCTCTGATACCCTTAGGGTGTGGTATTGCTTAGTGGACCATGAGACAGGGGGTACCCATGCTAGTGCAGGTACTTCCTTATATGGCCACTTAGGCAATATAGGCTTACCTGGTCAAGGATAGCCTTATCTCCTTTTGTTTGGGAGGGGGGTTGTGTAGGAAGGTGGATATCTGACTATGGTTACCCCCATCTTTTTGCCTAGTGTTTAGCTCATTTTTGACTTAGTTGGCCTGGGATCCTGCTATTCAGGGACCCAGGCTATCTGCTTTCATTGTAAAATGGACTCCATGTACTTTAGGTACATACTTAATTGGATATTGGATCACCCTTGTGAGCACCTGTACAGTGTACCATAGGTACCCAGGGCATAGGTGCATCCAAGGCCTACCAGGGGCTGCCACATGTATTATGCCATCCCTGGCTGGCCATCCAAATTGACACATTTTTTTTCTTTTGAAAAGCTTTATTCGATTTGTAGAAGAACAAAATCATAAAAGCATACAGACAGTAATACGTTTAAAAGTTGATTCCAGTACATAGTCAATGAGTGCATTAAAAAGACAGTTTTAAAAAATACGAAATACATTATAAAAAGATAAAAAATCTAAAAGGTCTGGGGAGACCAAGTGCTTTACGACAAGTCCGTGGGGACATTCATGGTAATGATTTTCGTAGTTCATGCTATGCCCGTTCCAAATCCGAAAGAAATTACATCGTGTTTTTAGATCTGACGATCGCCCTCAGAAAAGTGGATACACCTGCAATGGTTTTTACGTTGTCTAGACATTTTAGTTTGTCGTATGCTCCTCTGCTGACAAACCTGACACAACTGGCTGATCACTCAGCTGGGGCAAGGTTGTGTAATCACCCCTTGCTTAGGTATAGTATCCCTATATTTACCATTGCATATAGACACATATATACCTATTAGTCACTCCTATGGCAGGCCTTGACAATCCTGAATGCAGAGTGCTTGGTATTATGTGAGATGGTGCTCTAGCATGAGCTGAGCCTGTCTACAGCTTTCGGAACCATGTCCTTATAGCTGTTCTATGATATAGCCATACCATATACTCTTAAGTGCATTATAATCCTTGTGGTTAATGCTAACTTTGGTTTGGCTTTATCGAAACATGTCGTGTAAGGTGTCATACGCTTTGGAATACTACCCCCTCGCCAGTTCTGGCGACAGGGGTAGCATTCCACCCTTCTAGAGGGAGAATAAATGTAGTTGTAGCTTTACCCGGTTAAAGTTAAACAGAGCCTCAGCATCACAAAATGGATGCTGCTGCCACAGACACAAGTCTGACCTCCTGCAGTTTGGAGCCCTTCCAGCAAGGGAGGCATGGACAATAGAATTCCAGCCTTGGGAGGTGCTAGCACCTCCCCAGACAGGCTATAGTGTATTGGGGCAGGGTGGGTTGGATGAAATGAGACACTGCCTGGGGCACACAAGGTGCTCCATGCATAGCCTGGTTCAAACCAGTTGCTGGGGCACTCCAGCCCCAGTTCTGGCACGAAACTGGACTAATGGAAAGGGGTGTAACCACCCCCTTCCCAGGTACCGCCCATAGGAGGGACCTAGCAGGTAATTCAGCCCCTCAGATTGGTATAAAGCTAGGAGCTGAGTCTAGAGACTTTAGATTATCCTGAACTGAAACTCTGAAACGAAACTCTGGACCTTCGACATTCTAATGCAACTAGAAGACTGAAGAATCTCCCTTGTGGTCAAGGAGTGACCACCCTGTGCAAACAGGCACCATTAGTGACTTGCCGGTTTGCTTTGTTGATGCTCCCGTCGGAGCCCGAAGACTTAGCGATGCAGCCTCTGGACTTCCAGACTTCTCTGACCCCAACCCACATCCACAGCAAAGCTGAGACCCGTGGCGGACACGAGAGACGTGGGACTGGACTACCTGCAGTACCTGATTTCTGCTAACGGTGCAGCTTCTGAGGGGTCCTCGAAGTTGTGCATTGGAACTTGAGAAGCCCCAACCCCGAGCCGTAAGTGCACCGAAGCGCAGCCCTCCACACTCCACGAGTGCCTGCTCTTGCATTTCTCCTTGATGCGTCTTCGCGGTTGCTAGCCCGCTGGCTAGTGGCCCTCCTGAAGACATCTTTATGAAACAACACCGCTTGCCTGGTTGCTCCGGGCTTGCTCCTGCTTTCCTGTAAAGGGGAAGCTCCCCAGACCTTGCTGGTATGAACAGAAGCCGATCTTCCCTTCCTGCGTGGGTTGCCTTTGCCAATGCTTGTTGACTCCAATCCGAAAGCCGACACCGCCAACAGCGAGATCTTTCATGGGACAGTCCGTATCCAGCTACTGGTCGTCATCGACGCCTCCTGGTCCACGTGGCTGCAGAGACAAGCTTCACTTCTTCACCTGTTTGCAGCTCGACATCGCCTGGTTCCTTCCCGGTCACTGGCTAGTGACCCAGACTCTGTCCCCTCTGCTTTCAGGTACTCTTCATCCTCGATCCACCCTTGGATCCAACCTTGGATCCAACCGGACACTTCCCTCCTGGTCGCTTGCAGCATTTCTTTGCAGCTTTCCATAGGATTCAACACAGAACCCCGACATGAAAAGACACCTATGCACCCAGCTTCCCTGGGTGAGGTAACGCGAGTACTCTGGTGCTCCTGTGGGTGTTAACTATCCAAGTGTCCTAGTTTAAAGGGGTTTTATCCTAGTCCATCCGGAAGTGTCCCAAATCAACTAGTTTGTAACTTTTACGTTCCCATTATATCTCTATGGTAACTCGCGTGTGTGTTTAGACACTGCACACGCCTCCTGTGGGTCTCCGACTTCCTAAACTTTGGTTGTCCAGTGTAGCCCCAGCGATTCCCTAGGTCCTAGGCCTAGTCACCTGTTCTGAAGTGGTTCTTATATTACTTACTTAGTATATGGTTAGGGCAGAATTGTATTTGTGCAACTTATAGTATGCTTGTTGAGTCACTTGTGCTGTATCTCGAACTTTGACCTCCTAAAGAGTGCAGAGGGGTTGTGTTTGTAATAAATACATATATATTTGATATATACCTTGTGTGGTGTCCTTTCATTTGGTATTCAAGGGGTTATTATTGGTAAAACAATTGGCTTCACATGCTCTCTGACATATTATCCGAAGACTGCTTTGTCCATTCTACCACTAGGATAGCTGGTCTATAAGGTTGACTTTACAACCATCACCATAAGGGTTCTTTGGACTAGAATAGTGGACATCACATATCAGGCCAACTTCTCACATCTTCGTCACCTAAAGCACTTTTGATGAACTAGGAGTCCCCTTAGGATTTTGTTGCTCCTATCTGGATATAGTCAGCATATACATTCAATATCAAATAACGTTTCAGAATTAAATGTAAAGCACATTAGACTTCAAAATAAAGACTGACAGGTACTATAGTGAAAACTATGAAGGTTTATTGAAAGCTAAGGCCATTACAGAAAGCAAAATAAATGGCAAGGAGTCACTTGGTCATTTTATTATATAAAAGTACAAAGCTCATAATAAAATGCAATTGTTAAAAGAGCAAAACAAAGTATAATCCAGCTCAAATAAATAAGTCATAAATCATAGTTCAGACTGATAGAGTGTGGGTTTCTAAAGATCACATAAGAGTTATCCCAACAACCTCTGGTTAAGACAAACTTTTTAGGGTAAATTACAATAGGGTTCATACATTTGGTGTGAATGTGCAGCAAAGTCTTAGAAATACCACCAAATAATGTTAAAGAAATAACGATGCAGTTAAAATCACATTTGTCTGCATTGTCCCACAGATGAATACAATGTAGTTCCTATCTCCGGTGATCCTGTCACACCTTATCGCTAGTACGAATTCTTTTGAGAATCCCATTGTGGTATCCAATAAGTGAGGCCTTGGGAAATCATTCACTATGCTAACACAGCATGAAAACAAAGTCTGAAAACGAAGTGTCATATTATACATGAGAGAATGATATTGTGTTTCAGAACATTGTTTACAAAATATCAATTATATGCTGAATACACAGTGTGGAAAGGATAGGAAGATAACTACCTGAAATCGAGGAATACATTCTCCATGTTGAAATAGATGCAGCTTCTCAGCAGAATATTTATAATAGGGGTAAATACATTACGTTAATAAAATTACGCCTTTCCTTGAAACTGCTATACCATGGTCAATAGTCATATGAGCACACATGTCTCCCAGCACTATTTACATAGGTGACCTAAGGCAGTAAGAATTATTGAATTCAGGCTTGTCTGAGAAGGTAAGGCCTTTGAGTCATAGACCTCATTCATTGAACAATAGATGTATTTGGGGTTGCTCCTCTCTCAAGTGCTTGTGTACATTTCTCCATAACAAATCACCCCTTTATGTTTATTGTAGTGCCAGTATACTGGAGTCTGAGCCCTTGGCTACACGTGAATATGCAGAATATTGTATGGAGGAGGGTCTGGTGGAGGCATTAGATAATTCAGTACAACAATCTGTAAATGGAGCTCTAGCTGTGGCACTGTGACCCTTCACCAGACAGCAAAAAAATGATGTACAACACGTGCCCATTGATCTTTCAGTGACAAACCCCATTGTTCAATTTAAGGATCCTGAGGCCACTAAGCGCAAAGTCCAGTTTATCCAGTTTATCAATTTACCCATCACTTAAAAGGTGAAAATTCTAATTTCATATAAAGGTCTGTTCGACAGTACATGATAATTACACAGAGTGGAACAGTATGAACAAAGAATAATTTCAAGATCTGTTCAAATGCGAAGATTTCGGGGCTAAACAGATCAAATTAAACACTTAGGTTTTTAGACGACTTCAACTGTGCATTTGCTGAAATTCGATTATAAAGAGATTGCTATACATTTTAAAAAACGTAGTATATATGTTATAACTAGCAACAATAAAGAAAAGGAGTAAAGTGCAAATGCTCAAGTATCTTAGGATAGTAAATGATCGGTTGTGCAAACAGAATTCATAGCAGCATGTGGGGAGGCAAAAGCACCAATACAGGTTATTATAAAATTCTAGAAATCCATAATATATATCAAATAACTAGCAGCAGACCCTGCTTAACACAGAGAAAACAAACAAATAAAGTGCAAATGCTCAATTATCAACATCTTAGGGTAATACATAATGAGTTGTGAAAAATAGCAATCGTAGCAGCATTTGAGGGGAGGAAGGTTCAGATACAGAGCTATAGCGTCGGCATCAAAAGACCTTCTTAGAATGCGACTATAGCGTAGATAGAAACAAGCATAAACAGTACTATACAATTTTTGTGGTTACAACCTGCCAATATTACTACCCAAGAATATTCATTTAAAATCCATTAAGTACAATACTAATGGTGCCCATCCAGCCTATTGAAAATAAGCGGAATAACCAAGCACTTCTCTAAAATGTATTCAAGAATTGTTTAAAACAAACAATTTTAGAGGGAGGGGCCGAAAGACATTTACGTGCCTCCTCATCTGTGACGATATTGTACTTTAGAAAAAAAGGTCTCATATATCTACGTCGTAATGGTTGTAATACAGGACAGCCTCGCACTAGGACTGTCTCTTGGGGAGATCGGCGGTTCCTGGTGTCAGCCCCGAAACTGTGGAACACCCTGCCTCAGTCAATTCGGACCTGTACTTCCCTTTGGGCCTTTCGTAAACAGTTAAAAACTTGGCTGTTTAATCAGTAATTCTCTAGTTCACGCACAACCAGGGGAGAATATGATGCAGTTGTTCACAGCGCCGAGACGCCTTCGGGCCATTGTTCGCGCTTTATCAAATTTCATTAAATAAATAAATAAATAAATAAATAAAAGTCCTGTACACATATACAGCATAAGTGAAAAAGTCTTTCCTGCCTTGGGAGACCCTCCCAAGAGCATGGTACAATTCTTAAAGGGAGTAAATTCAGTCGGAGTAACAAAATTACTCTACGTACTCCGTGTTGAAGATTCCGAAAGACGTAAGGTTGTGGTTGTTTATAAATACTTCTCCCCAGTATGAGATCATTATTTGGATGCCCTGCACACAATGCTGAATCTCTTTTTTGGGATACACCATAGATTATGTTCTTAATTCTGATTTTCAAGACTTGTTTGGGAACAGCACCTGAACAGACACTTTCGAGATCAAATAACTTTACTGCTTTGTGGTAATTCCTAAAAAGGACGCTCTTTCCCTTTAAGTTATTAAACATTTCTTCACACATTGCTCCCCGTAGAGGGTTCTCAAGACTGTTCAATAATGTATTAGCCCATTTTAGGCACGCAGTCATTGAGAACACATAAGTGGAGAGAAACCCAAAATCAAGCCGAATCGCTGCTATAGGTGCGGCACGATTTACATGACATATTTGACACCAAGTATGCCCCTCAACCATCTCAAAGGTTTCCCAGTACTGTTTGTCATCATCAATGAATACGTAATGAACGGCCATATTCTCACCGATAGGTGAGTTCCCACTTTTTTTTATTGTTCATACCGCCCCTTTTTTCTAAAATGGTGAGAATTAAATGAGGTCCGAGGGTTGGAAATAATTAGACCATGAAAGTCCGCGATACCATCTGGGACATTCCTTGAAATCTGTATGTGACTCTAATTTGGGTGTTAAAACGTAGTCATTTTATAGTTGTGACCGTTGTCCATTCCGTTGACTTTAGGATGGAAAGCTACTGTATATAAGGAGACATCAACGGGTAATATCGTTTACATGCAGGTGTCCGCGTAATTACTCTTCTTGGGTAGGTACCAGTGCTAAATCATTGATTTGGCTTAATAATTGTGCTAGCACTACAATTAAGGGTTATGATCTGATTGCCTTGTAGTTTAATAGATGGTGTTTTTCCCAGCACCATAAGCATAATAACAAACTTGGTACTCTAGGTACAGTGCAAGCCAGAGATGCAATAAATAAGATACCATCTATGAAATGCTCTGCATCACATGACTCCTAGAGTGTATGAATTGATATGGATGTATATAGGATACTCAACAATGAAATGATTTTATGTTTGTATGTTATTTTTTAACTTGTATATAATACATAACATGTTTGTGGTTTTTCCATGTCTCAGTGAGATAATCGTATACTGTTTTTCTTTTTAAATGTATATATTAGGAACAAAATAGTATACTGAAATTTGATTGTTTTTTATTTTGATGCTTCCAGCCTTGAAAAAGTCTCTGTGAGACGAAACACGTGTCGGCGGTGTGAGCTGTGAAGTTGTTATAAACTATTGGTGTTAAATAAAAGAATTCTTGGAAGAAATCACCTTGATTTGGATCTCGGAATTTGGAGTTGTATGAATAGAGATATGGACATTGTATCAACTATGGTTATGGATGTAATTTATAGATTTATAGAAAATAACAGATCTTGGACCCTAAATATAGCCTGATGAATCTTTATGGCATATACTAACTTAATATAAATAGGAGTGCTATAGTGGCTTGCTATCTTCTTTTCTTGTGATTGAGATATTTGTGTCTTGCTGACATCCCTGGTGGTGGGTGTATATCAAGCCACAAGAGCACCCTTCTTCAAACAATACAATTGAATCTTCATTTTTCTTTTCTTCATATACGTCCTATAAAATTATTTTGAGAAGAATAATACTGTATGTGCGGATGCTTTCCCTCCGCTAGGGGAACACTACCACCAATCCTTTTTGACTGTTTGTCTATTGTTTCACAGGCATAACTCAACGCTGGAGGTATTTTGATTTTGTAAACAGATAAAACATGCACAAAGTGTCTTTTCCCGCATTGTTTATTAAGTCTACTGATTGCAGAGGCCTGTGAAATTGCCTTGCTTCTGCACTGATCAACATGATCACTACTAGAACACATGCTTGAGAAAATTCTCCCCAAGTATGGATACAGCTTAACCACAGCTAGTTTATCCTTCCCCAGAAACCTCTGCATTTGATTCCTGACTTGGCATCCCCGGTCTCTATAAACTATCATTTTACTTTTTAAAATATTTATTTTTAATAAACGTTTCTCTAAAGCAGGCAACTCAGCTTCATGGTTCCTAGTTTTGGGGGATCTCCTTTACAAGACCCTACCCTGCTCGGCAAATCCTTGATCTACAGGGAAAATAGGAGAGGGGGCAATAAGCACCCTTGCTTTAGCCCATTCTGGGTCTCTATTTTTCTTGACAACCCCTGAGTTCCACCCATTAGGACCTGGGTCCAAGTAGAGGAATGTAATGCGATAATGAATCTAAGGAGATTCACTGGTATTCCCATAATGGTCGATTTTCTCCATTGCGTCCCCCGGTCGAAAGCCGTGGAGAAATCTATGCAGGCCGCAAATAAGGACATACCCTTCTTCGTATGATATTTTTCTATTAACCCCTTCGATGCTGGTGACGGAACCATTCCGTCATCAGTCACGGTTGAGCTGTGCTGATGACGGAATGGTTCCGTCATGACCACACCCTGTTCTGGAATGTCCAGCACCGGGGATGAATCTGCGCCACACGGAAGCGGTTAACGTTTGCCGAGCTGTAATATTGTCAAGGATACCGCTATGCTTGTGGAACCCAGCTTGCTCTACTGGAACAAACCGTTTCTAATAGCCCAATCTTGAAGATGGATGAGTATGCTCTTAGCGAACAATTTTCAGGTCGCATCCAGCAATGCGATTTGCCTAAAACTTGCTGGGAATTTTTTTTGTCCCTTTTTATATAATGGGACCACTATGCTACCACTTCCAAGACAGTTGAATGGTCCCATAAGTATAACAATAAGAAAAAAACAGACACAAAAATTGTGCCCATGCAGCACTGTCCTGTTTAATTATGGCTATTGGTACATTGTCAGGACCCATCGCGCCTGAATGCCTTGCCCCTTTATTGTAACCCTCAGTTCTTTGCATGAGGGGGCGCCATATTTGCTCCCCACGAGGAGTCAATGACCAAGTCTAAATTCCACCCAACCGAGGAGTTTTTGGCATATAACTGGGAGATATATACAGTCCATTCTTCATCTGATATCAAGATTGGGTTTGCCTTAGTTCTGCCATCACAGAACTTGGTTACTAATGCCCAATACTTGCGTGTATCTCCTGTCTGTGCAACCTCTTAGTTCTAGTTCTATCCAGTTAGCATCTTCAACCCCTCTTCGCACAGATATCAGTTTTCTTTTTCTTACCTGGTTTAGTCTACTGATTTCCCTTTGCCTAGCCAATAACGACTGCTTAAATTGTTCCTTTATCAGGGTATTAATCTCACGGGTCATTTTTTTGATCTCTCAGGGTATCTGCACTAAAGGTTTAATGCTGCAGGGTTGCTTTTTACTTCCAAACAACCTAATTAGGCCCAATAACCTCTCGAATATGGAAATGGGGTCTTCCTGGCCAAAGCCAGGTACACACTTTCACAAATTCTCCTAAAACATGGGAGGTTTTTATTCGACCAAAAGGTGCGCCCATTAGATCGATTATATAGTATGCTATCACCCCTTTGATTCCAGAGTTCCAGTGGCTCAAGTTCCATGTTAACATCTACTAATAGAACTCCATGATCACTCAGATTTGTAGGCAATACATTAAATTGCGTGCATGCCCAAACAATTGGTAGGAGGCCACCATATAATTGATCAATGAGTGTCCTTGTGCACCTCGAAAGGTAAAAGATGTAGGGGAATCATCTGAAAATCTACCATTCAACAGCACAAGATCACACATTCTCAGATTATGCAGTAGAGACAGACCCCGCCTTTCTGACCTAATATGGTTAGGTAATAAGGATTCCGGGATAGACCATACATCCTCCAGCTCAGAATTGGGGAAAGCCATAGCTGAAAAGATCGAGATCCTAGCATTATAATCACCCACCATCAGAATAAAGGTGCATTTTTCAGAAATACTATTCTTGTGCACAAAGGAGAAGATTGTTTCAAACAGTGAGTCTGAAGCTCTCCCAGGAGGAATGTATACGTTAGCCAAAAGTAATGATACGGTCTGACCTCTTATACCTTTACTTAACCTGATATTTACACCCATACAGAGCTTAGAGGGATGGAAGAAAACACACACCAGTTTACAATGCAATTTAGTAAGATGGCTAAGCCACCACTAGCGTGACCTTTAACTGAAGGCTTTGCTGCGCTAATACAAAGAAGTTTTCAAAGTGGAAGTCCACGCAGCTCTATGTTTCCTGGAGACAAATTATTTGAGAGTCATGTGCTGATAGAGACTTTAGCTTAAGACTAGAATTTTCTACACCCGGTATGTTCCAGGACAGGATTTTACCGAGTGAGTTACCTACGCAGCATGGGCAAATTTGCCTTTTCCTTTCATACATTCAGAGAGCCAGCAACCCAGCTCCACTGCACCGTATCATCATCTCCTATGAGTTTAATGGCACTTATAACCTCTGGTCCTTTAATATTAATCTCCCTTTTTCCTAAGGTACTATTCACCAATATCTTGATGTCTTTCGGATTCATGGCACCCTTTGTGTTGTGAAACCTACTACCTTGTTCCTGATGTTTAGTCCTATTAGATTCAAATTGGGACAGCAGAGGGTCTACAAAAGGAAACACATCTATCCCTCTTTTCCTGAAGTAGTCAGCATTAGCCAATACTAGCATTGCAGTTATCCCTGAACTGAATATGACTCTAGGGTAAACAACGTTTACCGTGAATCTTTCTTCCCGCAGGGAATTACAACAAGGTGGTTACAATGACCTTGTTGTGATTCTGCATACCATTACTCCGCAAGTCGGAACAACGACTTGCGGAGGGAGGGGGGGGGGGAGGTGTTGGATTTAAAATCCAACACCTTACCTATTGTCCGCACAGACTGGAGTTGGAATAGTAAATTATCCTTTTCCAACATTACTTAAGTTATAATCTTTCCCAGTACCTTGGTACACCATGTCCGAATCAGTATGAATTTTGAAATTCTCCCATACATTTTCTACTTCCCCCACTTTAGATTTGAGTCCCTCTATCTTCCTGCCCTTCTTGTACCCCCAATTCCTTCCAGTGGGGGTCAACTACTGTGGGGCAAGGGGTGGGAGGATTTATATCTATACACCCCAGGTTTTGGCCATCATTAAATGCTGGAAACTTGGTATCCTTGACACTTTGAGGCATGTTTGAGATACTTGGCTCCTCAAGTGCCGTGGGAAATCGCAACCTTTTTAGCTTCTGTTTTGTAATACGCTGAATCCTATTCTTCTTCCCCTCCGACCTTTGGGTCCGTTACCTTCTTTAGGAGGGGCGACCTCCCCGGGGGGAACAGCAACTGAGCTATCAGTGGGCAGATTAGTGAGGGGACAATCGGTCAATGGTTCAGAAGTAAGTGGTATGTTTGTTTTCCTTTTTATGAAGATGGGGTACAAGTGTAATTGATTCAAAGGTGCTGTGCAGTTACATTTGCGCTATCTCCAAGACTAGTAAATAACGGGTCCACTATACTTTGTTTTTCAGGAATCCTGCATACTGGGGGACATAGCGGAGGACTACCTCTAGTCAGTGGATCATCAGGAACCCCCCAATCTCCCTGAACCTTGGTCTGAGTTCCCACGCTAGATACCTCTAAGTGTGCCCGGCATGCCTGGGATTTTACTTCCATGCCCTTTCCAAGCTTACTTAAGCTAAAATCAACAGAATTAAGCTTCTGGACCCCTTTTAGGATTGGTGAGAGGATATCCAGAATATGATCAGAGTTCATAGTGGTTTTCTCCATCAAAGATAGTATCAACAAAAGAATCCTCTCTAGCCCATAACAAATCTAAAGATACCCCCTCCCCACCCGACCGTTATCTGCCACATTTAATTCATGTATAGCTTCATGAACCCCTCTATCTTGCGGCACATCTGGTGCCTCCAGATTAGACAAATCTAGAGAATGCACACAAGACACGCTCAAGGGGTTGCTACTGTACAGGATTGGCATACAGGAACAACTAGTATGGGTGACTGATGGGAGTCCCAGGTCCTGCTCCCTGGAATCTGGTGTTTTCAACTTGGTAGCCAAAAGTTTTTTTCTAACACGATGGCAATATCTGACAAGGTATAGTGTTCCAAGTCCCCTAATTCAAGGCTACAGTCTACAGTCTTTGGCCTTTGCTGAGTTATTTTCATTTTGGAGAAAAGATGACCAAGGCAACACTCGGTGTTACTCGAAAGGTTAAGTTTACCATCCAAGGATACCAACTCTTCCGGCAAGGACAAACCACTCCCAGGGAGTTGGACCTCACTGTTTTCCACTGGTATGTCCACAGGCATGACCATCTCCATCTCAATATCTTCCACCACCACTACCAGGAGAGCACTTCCATCGCCGACCGGGGTTAACAGGGAGATTATAGTTGCACCAGTGTTCTGATGAGAAAACTTCAGAGGTAATGAAGCGCCCGCCTTGTCTTCACTAACTATACAAAGAGACAGAGGGTCTCCCAGGGTCTTGCCATTTGCCGCTTTCCTCCTTAGTGAACTCCTCACACCCTTTGTGAACATCGACATCACAGAAGGGTAAGATTTCAGGTGAGAGAGATGTCCGCAAATATTCCTTGGCCTGATGGTCTTAAGTAACTTTAGGGGACTACTGTAACCAGAGGGGCGACTAGCTGGGCCTTGTTGAGCCCCTAAAGATCCTACAGGAGTCCGGAAGAAGCAGTACGTTGTCCTGAACACCCTGAACGCAAGCTCCTGGAGGGCATCTGCTTACTCTTATCAAGCAGACTCTGGGTGTAATACGGAGGACCCCTGCTGGGCTAACCCGGACACCGGGCTAGCCGGGAATGCTCTTCCAAAAAAAATAACTTAATTCCAAACCTCCTACCGCCTGTGAAGCTCAGGCGATGTCAGGAATAACAAAGACCAGCCCTCTAATCCGCAGCCTGTGGTCCGTAGTGTCTGTTGTGCCGTCAGGACCGCTGCCTCAGGGGGGCTTGGGGGGGGGGACAGCCGACCGAAGGGAGGTCCCTCCCCCCGGGCGATTTGGGAGGGGTAGTGGGGGGGGGGGTCAATGCAGGCGGACCGCCATTTTAGGTTTTGGGCTTACTTTTGGTTACTTTTGGTAGTAGCCCAAAAGGAGCCCAAGAATAAATGCTTTGGGCTCCTGCTCTCAGCCACCATTTTAGGTTTGGTGACCTGGTGGCTGGGAGCTTAGGTAGAATTATTTTGTGGAGATATTAGTGAGTACATTTAGTACTAGTCTATACTAGTGTTGGTGTATTTCTTTCTTTCAATTACCGGTAGTTATGGAGGATCATCGTGTACTGGAGGCGCTACGTCTTTTGTCGAGGCTGCAGTATGGATCTTGTGATCGGTGGGGGGCCGGCATGTCCTTCGCGCCAGGCCTCTGCGGGAGCTGCCGCGGCTGTGGCGGCTTGTTCTTCCCCCTCGGAAGCGTCGAGCGCAAGGGGTAAGTGAGCGGGCCGTTCACGTACTCGGAAACCAGCCCCGTCTGATAAAGCGCGTGTAGGGGGGGGTGACACGGCTGGTGCTTTGTCTGACGCTCCGTGTGTAGGGGCGGAGGTAGCGGTGCTTTCGCCGTTGGTCGGGCGGGCGTCTAAAGGCGCCCGTTTGTTAGAGCATCTGGGCAGTGTTGTAAATTCCCCTGCGGCCGCTGGGGGTCGCGGAAGTTGGAAGAAAACCAAGAAGCGCACCGATTCTCTCACGGCGCTTGAGCGTCACGAGGGGCAGGGAGCAGGCGCCTCACTGCGTGTGTCGCGTAGAGGCTCCATTGCATTGGGAGAGGGGAGGGGTGACTGGGAAGCGGGCGGGGAGGTTCATTCCTTTTCGAGGGAAGCTCCCGGGCCAGTGATTTCGGAGCATCTGGTTGGGGGGGTGATCTCCGAGGGTATTTTGGAATCGAGAGGATTTTGTGAGGCGGAATCCTCGGTTGGTCAAAATGCTTATGTTGGTGCTGAGATGGAGTTAGTGGAGGGTACTTATGGAGGTGAAAGATTTTTAGGTAGCCCTTTATTGTTTTCTGGGCCACCTTCTGAGCATGAAGAGGTTTTGTCTGTTTTAGGAAGTTCAAGGGGGGAAGGGGAGTGGGCTCAGGTGGGGGAGGGGGGTGTTAGTAAGGGTTTTTTTTCTGAGGTGGTTGATGCGCAGACAGGGGCTGGAGGGTCAGCTGTAGGTTTGTCAGCTGAGGCTTGGTTGAATGTACCTGATTGTGGGGTGGGTCATTTTGTTCCTTCTGGCTTTCCACAGTATGGTAGGGATTTGGGGCATGTAGGTAGTGTTCAAGTGGGGGGGACTTCGGATAATGTTTTCTCTTGGTCAGAGGGTGTGAGGGGCTGAGGTTTGGATTTTCGGCCTTCAGGTTGGGAGCGCTTTGGGAGCTTGTGTATGAATGAGGGTAGAGTACAAAGGGAGGTAGAGGAGAGGGGGGGGGGGCAGAGAAGGTTGTGGTTAGGCGTTCTTCCTCGGCAGGGGCGGCAGCGAGGTTGGATTGGAATGGTGATGAGGAGGTGGTGGGTGATTCACCTGTGAGGGGTCCACCCGTGAGGAGTTCAGGCAGGGTTTTGTCGCTGGATAGGTTGCAAAGGCGGTCCGCTGGTCCAGTTGTTTCTCAGCGGTCAGGGTTTGGGGCGGGTGTTTGTAGTAGGGACCCCAGCACACCAGTCCAAACTTTTTCTTTTCAGGCATCGGAGCGGCGCGGCGGTCCAGACTCGGTAGAGCATGGTTCAGCCCAATTTCGCCGAGGTGAAGTGAGGATAGAGCCTAGCGCGCCGCTTTCCGTACCACCGAGGGAGCCCGTCGAGGTCAGCACACGAAGGTCTGGTCCGACCTCGCTGGCCCCAACGAATAGCAGGTCTAGGTGGTCCACTTTACCGTCGGCTATGGAGCTACAGAGTCAGCGTTCGGGGGTGTACCGGGGGGTACAGTCGGCTCCCCCACCAGGAGGACATTCTAATCAGTTCAAGTGTAGTGTTGCTACTAAAGGGTTGGGTAAGACCCGAGGTGTTGAGCTTGATACTGCTGGGCTTCAGGTGATGGAGCCAGTGTTGTTGGATTATGATGACGATAGCCCTGAAGAAGGGGAATTGCGAGAAGTTGAGGGGGGGAGCCCTCTCATTTGTCACATAGTATTTTACAGGTTTCTACAGTGGCACGGCCGTCAAGGGAGAGGCGAGAGCGCGGCCCACCAGTAAGGGCTCCTTGAGGAAAGCCTATGTTGGATGTTTCAGCTCCAAGGGCGGAGTCTGCGAGAGCAGTTTCTCTAGAGCCAGGTGAGAAGTCAGAGATTTTGAAGCTCCTTCATCGGGAAGTTAGGTCAAAAGAAGGTTCTAAGGAGGAAGAGTATGAGTTGGCAAAGCGCCCTAAAGTGCCATTGACTATTGAAAACTGTACGGCAGCGTTTTTAATATATGCAAGTGATTATTGCGAGAAGTTTCCGGAGCGCAGCGTATCTATATTTAAATATATAAATGTAATTCGGAAAGCTCAGCTTACGGGGGGAGGTTATGATTGAGCCCAATAGGATGAAGAGTTTAGGGCCCGGATGGCGTGTGATCCCGAAGCAAATTGGGGGGAGTTAGATACGGATCTTTGGCAGCATACGATGGGAGCAGCTGCGGGCGGCAAAACTATTTTTACGGCTAGTGGTTTGCGGGAAACAACACTTACAACGCAACTTTTACAACGCACTACCTTTACAACAAAACTTTTACAACGCAACATCCATTACAACACATACCATTACAACGCAACCATTACAACGCATGTCACTACAACGCATACCACTACAACACATGTCATTACAACGCAGTCATTACTTCGCATACCATTACAACGCATACCTACACTATCCAACACTTACCCTACTGTTGCACCCCCTGGAGTTAGAATAGTAATTTTTACCCCTACACTATCCAATACTTACCCTACTGTTGCACCCCCTAGAGTTAGAATAGTAATTTTTACCCCTACACTATCCAACACTTACCCTACTGCTGCACCCCCTGGAGTTAGAATAGTAATTTTTACCCCTACTCTATCCAATACTTACCATACATGCAATGTAATGGTATGCGTTGTAATGGTATGCGTTGTAAATGTAGTATGCGTTGTAGTGGAATGTGTTGTAAAGGTAGTTCCAAAGAATTCGTTGTAATGGCATGCGTTGTAATGGAATGCGTTGTAATGGATGTTGCGGTGTAAAAAATGCGTTGTAAAGGTATGCATTGTAAAAGTATGCGTTGTAATGACATACATCCGTGGTTTGCCGTTAATTTATCGGCCCTTTCAGGGTAAGCCCACCCGGGGTGGGGTGGGAAGCGGATCGGCTACACAAGCAGGAACCGGAGCTTGCTGGGACTTTAACAAGGAGCTATGTACTAGGGAGTATTGCAAGTACAGACACAAATGCTCCAATTGCGGCAGGCGCCACCCCCTTGTTAAATGTTGGGGGCCAAAGCCACCAGGTAGTCAGCAGGGGGTTCATTCAGGGGCAGGTACATCTGGCAGCACGCAGCAGTTTCAAGGGAGATGGGGAGGTAGAGGGGCGCAAGGATCTGGGCCAAAGGGCTCCTACGCCAGTTAGATGGGAGAAACTAGAACAGGCTCTTCAAGGTTATGTGGATGTGGGGTTAAAAAAGAAACTTTTGGAGAGTTTTCAGCAGGGCTTTCATTTGAGTTATCAGGGACCTAGGCAAAGACGGTGGGCTGATAATTTGAAGTCAGCGTCTGAACACAGAGAAGTTGTACGGGAAAAACTGAGCAAAGAGATGCGAGAAGGAAGGATGGCAGGCCCTTTTGAAGACTGGCCGATCCATAATCTGATCATATCACCTATTGGAGTGGTGCCCAAAAAAGAGCAAGGGCAATACAGATTAATTCAGCACTTGTCATGGCCTGAGGGGTCTTCAGTAAATGATTTTATTGATGAGGAGACTGTCTCGGTATCATATTCCTCAGTTGACGTGGCCATGTCACTTTTAGTGACCGCGGGCGCAACTGCAGAGAGGGCTAAGTGTGATATTAAGTCTGCATTCAGGCTGCTACCAGTGCATCAGGATGATTGGAACCTTTTTGGCATTCAATTTGAGGGTAACTGGTATGTGGACAAAGCCTTTCCAATGGGTTGTTCCATGTCATGTGCCTTATTTGAATGTTTCAGCACCTTTTTGCAGTGGCATTTCACGCAACACTCAGGATATGTGTTAGTGACACATCTAGATGACTTTTTCTTTGTTGGTTCTCCGGGCTCCGCGGAGTGCCAGACAGCTCTGGACACTTTTCATGAGCTTACGGAAGATTTGGGGGTGCCTTTGGCTCCTGAGAAAACAATGGGTCCTGCTACAGTTTTATCCTTTTTGGGTGTGGAGATTGATTCAGGGCAATGCGGGCTCGCTTGGCTGATGACAAGAAACTGAAAATGTTGGATTTACTGGCTACTATGCTGTCAAAACAAAAGGTGAAGGACGTTCGTGGGGGGCGGAGCTTGCCGGCGTCGATGGAAGACGTCTGGGAGCTGAGCTCTCCACCATTGCCCCGTTAAAATCCTGAATATAATCCTCCACGGCGGAGCCTAACAGACAGCAGAAGGGGCGTTCCCCTACTGAACCCGGCGGTGTCGTTTGCAGAGTCCTCCGGTCCGACACGGGGACCGCAAACATAGTAGCGGCGAGGAGTGGAACTCTAGCGGACCAGGCCGACATCCCCGGGCTATCCTGGGACGCTCCCCAGGGTGCGTCGCTCTACGTGCGGCGAGACCAACTAAGGGCAGCCCGACCATGCAGACTCAACACTGAGGCAGGGTCTCGACGGCAAGGTACGGCCACCGGTAACCCCCGGGGGGGGGGGGAGGGGAAGGGGGGGGGGCGGACGCAATCTGTGTCCTGTAAGGCGGTAGGGAGAGACAGCGCCGTAGGTCTCATAAAAGTTGGCAGCATTACTAAGGGCCTGGCAGGGACGGCGAGATAGGCCGGACATGCATTGCTCCACTGACCTGGCAGCCCGGGGCTCACGGACCACCTGCAACCGGCATTGTAAGGGGAGGCAGAGTCGAGCAGGGAGCGTCGAGCTGGGGACCTGCCCTGAAACCTAGGGCACAGTACTGGTCACACGCCGAATGTCCACAGTGGAGGGGGCCTTTTTCACCGCAGGGGCCTGATTGCGATACACTTGCACAACAGCTTGAGTTAACGACTGTGCGGGTGTGAGAGGCCTGGTGTGGGGGCAAGCCCTTGAGAGGACACAGTGGTGAGATCCTGGAGCAGAGTGAAAGTGGGGTGACCGGGCCTTCTCGGTTGGCAACTGCCCCTCCCCCCACTGCCGCCATCTTGAGGAACAGTATCTAGGCGGTAGGCCAGCCGCCATTCCGTGCTCGACTGCGGTGCAGCCTTTTGGATCGCGACTGATACAGCCCTGACCTGGTACTGGGTTAGGAGGTGCACCCAGGTACGGCACGATCCCGAGAGGGCACAGCCACGTTTAGTGAGGTGGCTGGGACGTTAGGTGAGTCCGAGACCGCTGCGAACATTATAATAAATATACCCCCTGGGGGCGGCAGGTGCACTGTCGAGTGGGGCGGTTCGGAGCTCCAACGCGGACATACCTGGTTCATCACAACACTTGCACCAACCTTGCTGGCGAAGGCCCTGATCTGAATCAGACGGAGATCGGCCCGGCGACTCTGCCTCCCCGACAGCATCTGCAGGGCGACAGGTATCGAAGGAGTGGGCTGCGCCCTTGCCTCGTGTAGATTGGCCGTCGACCATACTTGTGGAGGATCGGATGAAAAGCAGCTGTAGCTGACCGGACAGGTGCAACAAATAAAACGTTCCCCCCTTGGTCTGTGCAACGGTGTGCTATCTGGAAGCCGAGGATACATGATACCCGGCAAAGTGGGTAACACTGAACCTCCTAATAAAACTATCAGGAGGGCACAGTAGAGTGGAGCCCACGTTGGTACGAGCGAGCAGAAGATCACAGGCCTGACAGTCGGAGTGTCCGATTGGAATCTGATACGGCTCTGCTACGGTGAGACTAGCGCAATTAATGTCCAGCAGATCCGCCATGGGTAAAGGCGACAAGACTCAGACCAAACTGACATTCGATCAATGAAGAGCGAAGGGGCCTGACACTCAGGCACCAGAAGCATCCCCGCGTCGTGCTACACCTGAGAGCTCAATGTGCGCAGATATTAGAGAAATGCTGGTGTCCATGGAAAAAGGCCTGCAAGACAGTATGGCATCAATTGGTACCAAAATCGACGCACTCACGTACCGCATGGATCGCATGTCGGAACGCGTGGATAAGCATGCGGAGCGCCTTGACATGTCAGAGAGGAGACTCACGGAAGCTGAAGAAGCGCAAACGGAGTGGGATAAAGACCGCAAACAATTCAGTAGACTCCTACAGGTCATTCAGGACAAGTCAGAGGACTTGAAAGCTCGCTCGAGGCGCTCGAACATTCGTATAACGGGTGTGGCAGAGACAACGCAAACCGGCAGGATGGAGCTATTTGTAGAAAAACTCTTACTTACCCTCCGATGTTCATTGTGGAAAGAGCTCACTGTACACTGGGGCCTCGTCCAAAACCGGGTTAGCCCGCGAGGCCAATAATAGCAAAGCTATTGAACTACAGGGACAGAGTCACGGCTCTGCGGGTGGCAAGAGAAAAAGGGAAGCTGCAATTTGAAGGAATGGATATATCTCTATACCCGGACTTCACTGCGAAAGTTCAAGAGGAAAGACGGCATTTCGCTCCATACAAGAAGCAACTTCGTGACCTAGGCCTGGACTACGCGATGCTGTACCCGGCGAAACTCCGGATCAACAGGCAGGGCCACTCACATTTCTTCACCGACCCAAGGGAACTGCAGAAATCTTTGAAGGAATGGTCCAAGGAACAAAGAAACAGCCCAAGAAGCCGAACTGGAGATCTGGACGATGCTACACATTTGGATGAGCAGGAATAGTCGGTCTGCGGAGGCCCGGCCCTCCTAACTGTTACAGGGCCTGAGAACGATTGTAGGGCTTAGAGTGGGACATGCTTCTCCAATGGTACCGGAGTGTCGGGATTCGCCGACACCAGCGGACTGTAAGGCCCCACGAGAAAACTGTGAAGATGCCACTGGGTGAGATCTTCCCGTTATATATATGTTAAGCAGCAACAGTATTAATGGTTTTCTTGCTACATTGATGATTGCAGAGTATTCACTATGGCTGGCTCATGTTGTATCTAGCTATTGATATGGGTATCACTGGGAGAGACTTTTTTTTGCTCCTTACTTTTGAATCAGTTGCTAGCATGTAGAGTTGGTCGTAAGTAGTGGTAGTCTCCACAAATGTATTATAAGGCAAATAGTAATTGACCTTTGAGAGTGCAGAGCGGATAACAGCAAAGTGGGGAGTCGCCCATTGGACAACTGCAGAGCAAAGATAGTGGCTCACGCTGACGGACATTATGGGGACAATGGTACGGGGGCAAGCTCGTAATGCAGGATGTTGATCTGTGGTTATTTGCTTTTTCTGGTAACCTCTGCCCTAGCGCTATTGGCTCAAAAGGTCCCTAAGGGGGCCAGTTTGGGGATTGTTAAGAGAGTTTACTGTGAAGGGAGGTTGGGGGGAGGGACTGGGTACTGTCTGACCAGGTTGGGGTGGTCGGCTGTGGGTGGGGCTGTCTGGCCAGGTTGGGGGTGGTCAGTTGTGGGAGTGGGGGGTTATGGTTGTGGGAGACTTTTGAATATGGGGAGAGGGAGTTGAAAGTGACGCCAAGCAATGTGTTGCCCGATTTTACCTGTTGCAGACTGCTAACAACAATTATGGCCCCGCTGCGGATAGTGCGCAGAGCTGGGAGAACTCCGTCTGATGGCTATTTCAGGGAAGGTTTGGAGTGGGGTGGGTGGTTGGGGTCTGGTTCTGGGAGAGGGATGTTTAAGGGGACGCCAAGTACTGTGTTGCCCAGTTTTGCCTATTGTAGACGGCCCTTGATAGATACGGCTCTACAGAGAATAGTTTGCAGAACCGGTGGTACTCCGTCGGTTGCCTATCAATCTCCCTTCTGGGATGGTTGATATAAGTGATGTGAATACAATATGTGACTCGGATATTTTGAATGCTCTGTCGTGGAATGTGAGAGGGCTTAACGATTATCGCAAGCTCAGGAAGGTGTTAAATTATCTAAACAGGCACCACATTGACCTCGCTCTTCTCCAAGAAACCCACCTTCCACTTACAAGTAAAATGCTAACAACTAAGGGGTTAGGGGGGAATAGTGTTGCGGCTGGGTTCACTACACACTCCAGAGGAGTGGTCACATGGGTCAATCCTAAATCAAAACTAAAGTTAGCACAGCTTATGGCTGACCCGGAAGGCCGCTACTTAATTGCCAGATGTGTTGGCAAAGGGCACAATCTTATAGTGGTGAATGTTTATGGGCCTAACTATGACAACCCCGAGTTTTATGCTGCCCTGGCAACGAATTGCAGATCGCATGTTCACTCTAGGATGTTGTGGGGGGAGGGGGGTGATTTCAATTTTGTGTTTGACTCGGACCTTAATAGATCGGCGGGTCTGGCACGTCGACCAGCGGCCTCGGCATTACATATGCAGGCGGAATTGGTTAGGTTTTACCTTGTTGACATCTGGAGACGTAAACACCCCACAAAAGGCGGTTACACACATTACTCGGCCTATCATGATGTCCACAATAGAATAGACTACTGGCTGGCATCTCAGGCAATGCTCAATAGTATAAAGAGGTGTGCGATACTACCACGCACCCTCTCGGACCACTCCCCTCTACTCCTGGTGCTTACGGTGCCGGCAAAGAGAATCCCCCCGTTTACATGGCGGTTCCCTCCTTATTCCCTATTAGATGATGTGTTCAGGGGAGAATTGGCTGAGGACATAGCCACTTTCTTTGAGACGAATTTGGGGTCTGTTGATAGCTTTCAGACAGCATGGGACACATTTAAGGCATATATTAGGGGAATGGCTATGTCCAAACATTCGAGTGTTCTTAAAACTATATGACGCAGATTGAGGCAGCTAGAGGCCCAACTGTCGGACCTGGAGGGACGCTTACAGAGCAACCCCGATGCTGACACTACATCGCAAATCAAAAGGTTACTTGCCTAGTATCATGAGGAGGCGGACAGGGAAGTGCAACATATGGGCAAGTATGCCACGGCGCGCACGTACGGAGAGGAGGAGAGCCTTGGCTCTCTGTTGGCAAGAATGATGCGAAGCGACAGACGACCTCTGGTAATTGACGAACTGATAACATCCGCAGGCGAGGTGCTTACTGACAAGGTGGAGATCCTCCAAGAGTTTAAAAAGTATTATGCTGGTCTCTACAAGTCCAGAGGGGGAAATAGATGATTACCTTAGCTACATTAAAATGCCCTTCTTGCCCAACTCACAGAGGGAATTCTTGATGGCGCCCATACAGGAAGATGAGATCTTAGAGGCGCTGGAGGGGATGCGATCTGGCAGTGCCCCTGGGGCAGATGGGCTGACTGTGGGCTTCTATAAAACATTTAAAGACAAACTGGTCCCACACCTGATAACTCTTTTTGACGACATCTGCGAGGAGGGCAGAATGCCTGCTTCTATGAGGGAAGCATTGCTTGTTACCATTTTAAAACCGGGGAAACCTCCTGATGCATGTAGTTCTTTTAGACCACTCTCCCTGTTAAATGTCGATGCCAAATTGTATGCTAAGGTGCTGGCTACACGCCTGGCACTGCTAGTGCCGGAGCTGGTGGCACCGGAGCAGGCCGGATTCGTCCCCGATAGAAACCTTACGTACAATATTTGTACGGTTCTAGGTACCATGCAACACATGCGTCAAGAAAATAAAGCGTTGGCAATTTTTCTTGACATGGAGAAAGCCTTTGACTCCGTGGAGTGGCCATTCATGCTCAGGGTTTTACGGAAGCTGGGACTGGGAGAACCTTTTCTACAGATGTTGGGGGCTTTGTATTACAAACCCACAGCGAGGCTAAGAATGGGGGATAGAGTCACGGACGCCTTTGAAATAAGTAGGGGAACTAGACAAGGGTGTCCCCTCTCACCCCTCCTATACGCACTGGTCGCGGAACCTCTGGTATGCGCGATCAGGGAATACCATAGCCTGGAGGGTATCAGCTTTCCAACGTACAAAATTGGAATCTCTACGTATGCTGATGACACCCTGCTGTATGTTCGTGACCCGGAAACTAACCTCTCATCAGTTTTAAGAGAAGTAGTCCGATTTGGGGCCCTCTCAGGGCTGAAAGTGAATTGGACCAAATCAGTCGCATTCCCATTGACACCTGTAACCCTGCCGTTTGAGATGGAATACCCATTGCAGTGGTCTACCGACTCGGTCAGGTACTTAGGGATACAACTCCACACGGACCCAGATATACTGGTTAGCGAAAATGATGGGGTCGCATACACAAAGCTAGTGGAGGATGTTGAAGTGTGGTGTAAGCTCCCACTGTCCCTAATGGGCAGGATTGCCATTATGAAGATGGTGGTCTTACCAAGATTCCTCTTCCTGTTTAATAACATCCCCGTGGTACTATCCAAGGCTTTCTTTAAACAACTGACTCAGGTGCTCATTAAGCTGGCCTGGGGAGGCAAACAACCCAGAGTTCGGTGGAAGGTCTTAATGCTTCCCTATGAAATGGGAGGACTGGGTGCTCCGGACATGGAAAGATACTACAGAGTGGCGCAAGCAGCTCACCTGCATACATGGATTCATGGAGACCATGATATCCCCCATGTAATTCTTGAACAATTGTTCGCGGACTCCTCCCCCTTACCGGCCACTGTTTGCTTTCCAGTTGACCGTAGCATTGGTAAACTAGACTCAATCAAAGCTACGAATCACGCTTGGCACGCGTTGGTACAGGCGCAGGGCTGTGAACTACTGTATTCCCCACTTATGCAGATAGACTGGGCGGTATGGCTGGCGCCGCTGAAGGAGAAAGGAGTCACAAGAGCATTGCATGAACTGGGAATCACAAAGATGGAAGACCTATTCATAGACGGGGTGGTTAAATCCTGGGAGCAGATTCCCCCCATGCAGACAGAGGCTTCGCTCCTATTACGTCTCCAGTTTCACAGGGTTCGAAGTGCGATGCTAGACCTCTTAGGCCCGGACATGGCGCAGCCGCCGGATGTTCCGGAATTTACGTATGTGATTAAGTCGACGTCATCTCGCAAACTAGTCACCAATCTCAATAAACTAGGAGCCCAACATAAACAGTTCCAATACTCCAAAGCTAGGACAGAATGGCAGAGTGATCTGCAAATACAAATTAATGACGAGATGTGGAAATATTGCTGCACTAGCACTAGGAAACTGTCTCTCAATGGAAGGCACAGATTAGTTCATTTTAAATTTATGCAACGTGTTTACTATACTCCAGAGAGACTACATAGGTACGGGCTTAGACAATCAGCGAAGTGTGAACGTTGTCATGTACAAGTTGCAGATTTTATCCATATGGCATGGAACTGTCCTGTTCTGGAAGGAGATTTTTTCGGAACCTAGTCTAATACTGGACTCAGAGATACCAGCCGACCCGGCACTGGCTCTTCTGGGATACTCCAAGCCACTGCCGGTTGCACAACGACGATTTGCAGATATAGCTTTGCTAATGGCCAGGAGGGTTGTAGCTATTTGTTGGACGAGAGGTCCATTGCCAACCAAGAAGAGATGGGCTAAAGACATGTTATATTGTTGCACTCAGTCGGAAATATATAGTGAATTGCTTTCAATCCAAGAGTCAGCCTGAAAATTTCTGGGGTCTGTATCAGACATATGTACGCTCAGGGGAAGAGGAGGAGACAGAACAGACTGAGGCGATAGATACACTTGAAACTCTTGAGGAACAAGCTGAGCATTATTAGCGGGGGTCCCTACCAAACGAAGAGACTGTACTGAGTACTGTAGTATTGGGAGGGATGTAGTGCCAATTGGGGGGGAGATAGAGGCTGGGAATACTTAACTTCCCTACGAAATTGGTGGGGGAATTTAACGGAGGAGAGTACTGATCATCTCTACATTCATGACACTAAAGATTAGAGCCCGGATATGGGACAACCTTTCTCCCTAGTGGGTTGAAGGAGGGGTTGCTGATAGACAACTACTAGGTATTTAACTTTGGAGTGCATCGGCTGGCGTGATGTGGGTGGGGGGGTTGTTGGGGTAGGGTTTTAGGATTGTATTGTATAAGGAAATGCTTCCTGTACACGGCTTACTGGGCCTGGCATGATAATTATATGTGTGTGGAAGTACGCATTTGTCTAGGGTGCTCGCGACTCATATAATTACTTGGTACAGACTGTGAGACTGGAGGCTCCCGCCTTACATCATAACTAAATGCTGCCGGGCCTCCGGGATGCCGGCTGAATGGCTGTTTACAATGTACCCGCACTATGCAGATAACATGTCAAACACTTGCTGCCGGCCCCATGGTTGTAGGCAACACGCCGTGTAAAATACATTGTAAGTGAATAAAGGTTTTTTAAAGGATGGTCATTTTTGGTTAGGCTATATGTTTTGGGGGACTGACAGATGTTACGGGGCAGGCATGGGAGTTGGTTAACGGAGGGGTTGCTTTGATAGGTTTTAATGTTTGATATGATGATGTTGATGTAATGTTTTGTAATGTTGATAATGTTGTATTGGTTGGGTGGGAGCGGGGTCACAAAAATTTAGGGGAGGGGGCGGGGCGGGGCCAGGGATTTTACGTATTTAGTGAGGTTTAGTTTTGGAAGGCTTTTTGCCCAGGCATATTTAATATGTGATGCGCACCTGTTCCAAAAAAGCTGCCTTTTCCACACATTCAACGGATGCGGATACTGTCAGTTGTCAAATTTGTGAGCTCCCCTTCACAAAATTGTATACAACCCAAACAAAAAGTACTAGAATATACGTAGTGTAAATTAAATTAGAATCAGGCGCACCAAACACATGCTCCAAGCACTTATCTGACTCTTGCATGGGAAACTTAAATTCACTGCTTGCTGTTGCATTACAGAAACGGAGAGAAAATTCAGACTGCACAGGCATGGGATTACGAGGCACGCATGAACTCTGCCCCCCCCCCTTATAGTCTAGCAGCAGGCAGAAGAATAAACGGTGCAGCTAGGCAGGCGCCGGCTAATGCACGCTACTTTGAGGCTCCCGCTGTGGTTCCGGGCAGCCAAACGCAGCTAACGAACTGGGGCCCAAAGCAGTGGAAACGCGGTGAGCCGGCAGGCGGACCACAATAAAGGTGCTCTCAAAGAGGTCAAAGCGAGGCAATCCACCCCACCAGGAGCACTACGGGAACAACAAGGACTCTAGTACCAGTAGGTACAGAAGGCACCAGGCAAGTTTTCAGAGGGAGTTCGCTGCTTCCTTGCTGCCGCCGGTGTACCGATCGGCACTGCTCTGCTCTGTCCTGCCGGCTCTCTCCAGACTCGCTCACCAAAAAACTGTGAATCGATAAGCACAAAGTCAAGATGAAAACTGGAAAAACAAACTGCCTCATTCTGAGGCTCTTGAGAAATTGGGTAAAGTGTATATGACTGATTATGAGTATGGTGCCTTGGTGGGGGAGCCCGCAGGTGACCTTGAGAAGTCTGATGGTAATGATAGTCAGCTTGGTGGGAGAGTCACGATTAGGAGAATACTCTGGATTGGAGTGGGAATTGTCCTGTTTATGTCCCTAAGGCACAGCAATGATCTGCAGAAGGGGAGGGTGGCCCAATCGATGGCTCACAAAGGCTGAAGTCTTGGGTGTCAGCAGACTGTTTGAGCTGGAGGCTGGTTATTCCTTCACCGCCATGATCATCACTTCAGAGCCATCTTACATTGATTTAATGAGGGTGGTACTAATTTTATCCTACTACAGTGATGAATTTTGCTATTACTCCTGTGAAATGTATTTAAACATGTCATCATCATCATAAAACTTTATTTTCGATTCAACCAAGGAATCATAAAAGTATACATTTTCATAATACAAATTTTGCAAATGGTTTTTTAGTCTACAAGATCAAAATTATTGATATACAATACATTTCTTAACCATATTTCATCAGGTCACCAGAAACAATTACAGTCCCTAAAAATTTTAAATACATCATAAAAAATATCAAGTCACGAATATGCAATATTAAAGTGCAATCTACTTATTCTTGCAATCATTACATCGGGTATTTGTTCAATGTTCCTACTAGAGTATCAAAATGTTTGCTCATTTCAATAATTTCAGTAACGGTTCCTAAAGGAAAATTACAATTTAATGAAGCTGAGCATAGCACTACAAATAGCAGCGGTATGCAACGATCTTAAAAACTCATAGCCTTCTTTATATTTACAAGGACGAATATCGATTAATATTGGTTTAATAAACCGGTTTCTTGGATTTTTATATAAAGTGCAAAAGAGAACAAAGTGCAATGTGCATTGTTGCGCCTTATTATCGCATGGACAAGGGGGTAGCCTCTCACACCAACCCCCTTGTTTCAGAAAAGCAAAAAGAAAATGCAATATATTTAATCGGTTTTGTGTCAGATAAAAACGCCATTGCGTATGTATAGTAAAAGATAGATAAAATTGGTGCTGCAATTTACCCTTTTGATATAGTGGTTGTTCATTGTGTTTTAAGTGACCCAAAGTATCACAATAGGCATTCCTAATTACAGTCTTTGTGTCCTGCTGAATAGATTCTGGGAATTCATAAATATGACCTAGGCCAATTTTATGAAAAGTTTCCTTTACATATGACAACCAAGGGATCCGCATAGTGCGATCCAACATTAGGCAATCTTTCAAAATGTCTTTCGTGAGCTGCAAGTCCTCAGATAACCAGATTTTCCCCCACAGGAGTAAGGGGGAGAGATGAATAGTGTCACCCACAAAATCAATACCCAACCCCATATGGGAGAAATCATTTGGTGAACTAGTTGGAAGCGATAAAAGCCGCTTTAAAAATTTGTTCTCGAGGAGGAGCCAAGCAGGCATTCGAAATGGCCGCATAGTCGCTCGGCTCCGTGAGCCCTTTCTCCCCACACGTATATCCTGGTGTTTACCCTGAGCCAAGAAGGCATGCTTTAATAGGAGAAGGAGAACGAGCACTTACCGTCTGCTCCTGAGGCTCCTGCATGCGGCGGGCCCTGAGAACTGTCCCCGACTGCTCTGCGGCCTACGTGGTGATGAGACCGGGGCGTTGACCTGGACGTGCATCCGGCCGCGACTGCAACAACAACGGCCGTTGGCAGCGGTGAGGAGCCAGCCGGAGGGTGCCGTTGACTTGAAGGGCCGCTGATAGCGGTGACGGCCCGTCCACTTGGCGGTCACCCTTGAGGGGCAATGTGGCGAAACAGGATCGGAGGGGGCGCATGACTCCTGCCCCCTCCCCAAACTCGCATAACCAAGGATTGCCCCCGATATAGGCGGGCGACTCCCGGGGTGCGGCAGGGATTTTAGCCTTTTGGTGACTCTCCCCCGGGGAGCCCGCCTCACTGTTTTGAGCCCCGGTGGTGCACCCGGTGGCGCCCCGCATTGGGGCCTGGTCCCTGTGTGAGGTGAAGAGGGACGGGGCCAAATTGACTAAGATGGCGGCTGGTGCCCTCCTCTACGGTCCATGTCCATGTCGGACGGCTGTCACACGGATGGGGCCGGGATGCTTGCAGCGTATGCAGGAGTCCACACCCAAGGATGTATTGGCTGCCCTAACGGTTTTGCACGAGACCCTGATTTGTCATGCTCGGGACCTGGGTAGAAGAATGGCCGCCATTGCTGTCTCGCCGTCTCTAGCGGCCACGGTCCGATCCCAAGGGACTGTCGACGAACCCGCAGCTATGTCCACGGAGGGAGTCCCAGCTACGCCTAGGTACCGAGAGCCGCTGAAAGGCCCGGTTCCCGTGACCGATCGGGCCGACATGGCTCTACATGTGGGTGTCTCTTTGGGACGCATGTTCAAATGGCGGCTGGCGGATGAAACGCTATTTTCCTTATTGGACTGTCCCAGCTATGTCGTGGCGCTTGCCGGACTGTGTGACTCTTCTTTCCTGGATGGTACTACTGTGTGTGAACTCTGGGCAGCACCTGGGGTCAACGTCGATATTACCAGATCTCCGCTGTCGATACTTGGATGGGTTTGGATTGTTGTACTTTCCTATGGCTACGCTCCGACCTGACCCGCCCAGATCGTTTGGACCTTCCGGGCTGTTCTGTACACCGATTGACGAGTGGACTTCTGGCGGTAACATTGCCAGACAGGGTCAGGGGTGATGTGGTTCACAGTTTATTGGCTTTATTGTTGACAGACGGTGCAGTGGGTATGTTTGACCGGGATTTCATCGCTGTTGTGGCCGGG
This sequence comes from Lissotriton vulgaris, assembly GCF_964263255.1. NCBI lineage: Eukaryota > Metazoa > Chordata > Amphibia > Caudata > Salamandridae > Lissotriton > Lissotriton vulgaris. Next base: position 461,468,840 of record NC_141700.1, on the reverse strand, counting down.
ACTTGCTGTTCTTCATTACTGTACTACTTCGTTTCTGGGATTTTCCTGGGAGTAGGCGTGAAGGGCGGGGTCGAGCGACAGGACCGAGGGCCCTCCTCCACTTATCCCCTTTTCTCTCTCTTTTCTCTATTTTCTATATTTCGGCTCTCTATTAGGGCGACAGGCACGCTTCGGGGGGGGGGGGGGGGGGGGGTAGGCCATGGCCTTCTGCGGGTGTGCAGGGTGGGGGGTTTGGGGGTGGGTGTTCGTTCGGTATTTGTTTCTATGGCCCTGTAGTCTTTCTTCTCTTTTTAGTGTCGTTGTCGTTCATGGTCTCTGCAATATGTTTAGTTTTGAGGGGTGGGGTTTAGATTCGCTACTCGCCGGGGTTGTGCCTGCATTTCTCCTGCTTTGTGTATCTTACCCCTGATATTTCCTTTGTATCAGTACTGTTTGTCGATATCCTGATTCGCGCGCAGTATTGTAGGACTGTGTGTGACTGTGCAACACCTTTTTCAGTTCCTTATTTGAAAATGAACCTCTCAAATCCTGATTCCAGTATGTGCATCTGCTTACAAGATCTGTCTTAGTATTTTTATGACCCCGGACTTCGAACTGCTATAACTTTTGGTATTGCTTGCTGGCCGGGATGGTTGTAGGCCCATACTTGTAAATGCCTGTATTACTAATAAAGGTTCACAAAAAAAAAAAAATTGTTCTCCATCTCTTGTATTTGGGTAGATTTATGTGTCCCCCACACTCTCGCCCCATAAGTAGCGATAGGCAGACATTTGGCTTTATATAAGGTCTTTAATTCCGCAATTGTTTTTTGGCCCAATTTGCTCGCGAAACAAAAAAGAGCCTCTATAGATCGTGTGGCTTTTTGAACACGGGCCATTATTAGTGGGTCCCAGCTCAAGTTTCTATTGAATAAATTGCCTAGATAATTAAAATTCACAACTTTATCAATAGTCAGGTTGTCTACGACAAACCTATGGGTTTTTAACCCCTCTAGGTCCACATACCATAAAAAAAGACTTCGTGAAATTGACCCTAAGGTCTAAATCCTCCATAAAGTCATTAAATGCATTCAAACACTGTTGCATACTACTAGCAGTTAGAGTCATTAATACAGTGTTGTCAGCATAGGATAACAATGGTAACTGTCTACCATTTACTTTAGGAAAGTCTGAACAATTCTCTAACAAAAACTTTTCCAAACAATATATTTATACTAAAAACAAAAAAGGGGCCAAAATACAGCCCTGACATACACCTTCAGTCGATGGGATTGATTTTGTCTTTTCCCCACCCAGGCCATATCTAATCGACACAGTGGTGGCAGCGTGTAATCTATGAAGCAAGGTAACCAAAGGCTTCTCAAACCCATAGCATCCATCCTCCGCCATAGCTTGTCTCTACATACAGTGTCGAAGGCACTGGATAAGTCCATGAATGCCAGGTGTATAGAAACACCCCTGGCCTTCATGTACTTACCCATCACTAGGGCAAGATTAAGACATTGTTCTGTTGTCCCTTTGCCTCTCCTGAACCTATACTGGGAATCTACAATAAGGCCCTGAAGAGTCTGCCCATGTCTCCAAACGGGCTAATATAACTCTCCCCATCAACATACAGGATGCGTCAATTAATGATATTGGCCTGTAACAGCATGGGTCGCGTTTGTCTCCTTTTTTAAAAATCGGTACAAACACCGCCTATTTCCATGACGATGGAATACGCCCGACCACAGCCGCCCTAAAAACATTAAGTAATAGTGGAGCCCACACATCAGGGTTACTTTTAAATAAATCTAACGGCACTGCATCAGGGCCCGGGGCTTTAAATAAAATGCCTTTCCTTAAAGCCACCTCGACTTCAGGGAGAGAAAGTGAGAGGCTAAGTGCTAACGCTGTTTCATGATGAGAATCAATAATCCCCTCCCCATTAGTAACCAAACAGACACCTTTTGGATTAAAAATTTTAGTATAATGAACTTCCCAAGTTTCTCCTGGTAAATGGGTAACCATACTGCCTTTTTCATCACCATTAAGGAGAGGGCGATTCACTATTTCCCAAAATAGCCTACTATCCCTTAAATCTGAGGCTTTCTCCAAATCATCCCAAGCCTTCTTTTTTAGTTCCAATTTACATTTCGTGATGGTGTCCTTATAAGATTTCCTTGCGTTTTTTACCAACTCCATGTTCCGCGGTACCTGGGATAACACCCTTTTTAGAAATGTTTGTGCTGCTGAACACTCGGCATCAAACCATTTATGTTCCGTTGAAACTCCCTTTCCTATTGGTTTAATAAGGTGAGTGGCCACATTTTCGCATAGAGCTTCAAAATTCTGAATTATAGTTTCTGGTTCAGATGTAGACGTTAAACAGATAACTATCTCTGAATTATTTGCCTTAAAAATAGTTTCCTCTAGCTTTCTATCATCAACCTTGTCCCATTTCAAAGTTAAGCCTTGATTTAAACTATATTTAGTTGGCTGCTCAATGGGCTTGCTTCTCTCAATCACAGGGCACAAATTCAAAACGAGGGGGTTATGGTCGCTAGCAGGATTTACTTCTATTTTAAAATCATTCACAAAATGAGTATACTTGCTGGAAACCAATGCAAAATCGATTATGCTCGTTCGACCCCCCCACTCCCTTGAAAAGTTGGTAATGGCAATAGATCACCAGTGGTTGGCATATCCAAAATACAAAGATCGTTTATAATAATAATGTTATTCAATGCCTCTCCTTGTGGCGTATGCCTAAAATGCGCTAGTGGTTGCTCATTCATGTCCGCCAAGCCACAAGCCCTTGTCCTACTAAATTTGCACAGAGAGCAGTTAAAATCCCCTACCCACATGATGCACAGCGAAGATAAGCTATTCGTGACCATAGTTATCTCCTCTTGTAACATATCAATAACAAATGTTGAGTTAGAGTCAAAGATGTTAAAATACCAATTACTCAGAAGCAAAGGAGTTGGGAACAGGTTTGTAATCAAAAGCAACTGATACAATGGAGAGTCCACTAGTTTTAAAATTTTTATAGTATTATATTTTACGGAAATTGCAATCATTAAGCCACCCCTTGCCCTACCAGCCTGTGAAGGTTCAGCATGGACATTAAAGGATTGGTATCCATCCAGGTCCCGATCATGTATGCTCCAAGTTTCTTGGAAGCAGATAATGTCGAAACTTGCTATATATTTGGACCATGCCTCATCCTGTAACCTACTAGAAAGGCCAGCTATGTTCCATGTGATTAGACGGAAAGTACACCCGTCTAATCGATTGCTTGGTGAAGCAGGACACATATTTTCCATACTTAAATCCGTGACACTACTCACATGCATTTCTACAGCTGCTGGACTTTCCACTGGCATTATGGTTACGCTTCCCAAGGGAACCTCCTCATCTTTCTTTACCACAATATCCCCGTCAAGGCCATTTTCAAGTCAGTCCACCCCCTCTAGGCCTCTAAGAGGCTCAAAACTTTTTCTCAGAGGGAGGTTCTGAGCTGCCCAATCAAAACGGTTCTCACCGTATGATCTGCCTCTGTACTGATTATATGTTGCACCGAACGTTCCATAATTTACATAGGGATAAAAATAACTTGGACCAAAGGATTGGATATCACCCACTCTGCCAAACCTTGGTTCTTGGCAAATATAGTCCACTACCCAGGGGTCCCTAAAATTAACTATAACGCAATCACCCTCAAGAACCTTTTTATTACAGCACAACCAGCTCACTCTTCTATCATTTAAAATCTCTGTGTTAGAATGGGGAGGGAGCGTTCTATTTTTATTCATCCAAAAAATGACCTTATTTTTCAGCTCCCTATATGATTCTAGTTGGTTTTCCCTAAGACCCGGTACACCATTCAGGGGGGAGATTTACACAGGGCATCTGTTGTGCAAAATCATCCTTGCCCGATAGTTCTCGTCCCTTTAACTGTCTTCCCTCTGGTTTTGCAAGCAGTACCGGCTGCAAAATAGCCGTCCTGCCAACCGCTGCATCACTATTAGTGCATGGTGGATTACTCTCTATCCGCTTTATCTCTGCACATGGTTGAGAATTTGATTTTTTAGAACTTACAGTGGTAGATGAATGGGCAGGCCTGCTTAATTTAGAGGGTTTACTGGTGGATAGGGATTGAGAAACCGGAGCTTTTGCGCCCTCTGTTTCCAAGCCCTTCGTATGTTTGTGTAACATAGAAGAATTTGCGCTTACTAACTTTTCCAGTCGATCAAGTTTTAAATAGATTGCTTTCGATCTTTCCAGTAAGGGTAACATCAGTGGCTTGACGAGTTTTCCTACTTCACCCAGTAACTCCTCATTTACACTATATTGCGTTGGTAATGGAGTGGAGGCAGCAAGGGATAGCTTAGTCAGGCTAGGTGATTGAGCTGCAGTAGGTGGGGCTATATTCACATTTTGTGTTTTTAATATTTTAGCACAACCACCCTTCCGATGAACCCCCCCCTCTTTTCCTTTTAATATTTATCAGTACTGGTACAGGTTTTTTACTTGGACCTAATGCCTGGTCTTGAGGTTTTGGAGGGGATCTCTGTGATAATAAAGAATTAGAAACTATACTACTTGTCGTGCTTGAGTCTATACTATTTGAGGTAAGGCTTACAATGGAACAAGCAGCCAAATCATCATCAGGCCCCTCCAATAGTACACAAGGGCTCACACGTGGAGCGATCAGAGGATTTGAAGTTCTGCATTGTTCCGGAGTGGCCGCTGTCCCAATAGTACCCAGAGAAGAACGCTTCCCAGTTATAAGGTCTAAGGACAAGCGTTTCTCTGTGAGGGCTATTTCTTTTTCCAGAATTACTGATGCCCGTCTGATAAAATTATCAAGGGTCGCAGTAACTAACCCGCCATTAGACGAAAGGGTAATGTTGTTTCCCTTCCCTACTCGTTGCACCAGCTAATATATAAACAGGTAGCACTTAAGAAAAACAGCAATTAAATTTCCCTGTACAAAAAAACGTAACGTATGGCACAACAATATAGTCCTTTGCTTCCACCCAATTGCAAGGATAGATATTAAGTATTAGGGCAATTCACAAATACCAATGTTTAAAAGGGGCTTGGCCCAGCCCGGCCTCGATCATCCTCGGACGGCCTCAGACGGCCCGCCCTTTGCCGGGGCTTAGCCCGGCTGGTCCCGCGCGCGCCCCAGCGGCCGCGCCGGGATGGCAGAGGCTGCGGCGGCTGGGGGAGACAAGTAGCTGGAGGTGGCAGGAGGTGGCGGCGAAACAAGCCGAGCAGGCGGCAGCAGGTAAGGCTGTGAGTCACAGGGATTGGAGATAGAAAAAGTCCCCTTTTTTCAGCAGAGAGCCCGCTCCCCGAGGCTGGTGTTCACTTTTAAGCGCCTCCAGGCGCGGAAATCAGATGGAGCAGCTTCCTGCCGCAAAGCTCCCTGGGAGCCGTAGTCTCCCCCTCTCAGCAGCCGCGCCGGGATGGCAGAGGCTGCGGCGGCGGGGGGAGACAAGTAGCAGGAGGTGGCAGCGAAACAAGCCGAGCAGGCGGCAGCAGGTAAGGCTGTGAGTCACAGGGATTGGAGATAGAAAAAGTCCAGTTTTTTCAGCAGAGAGCCTGCTCCCCCGAGGCTGGTGTTCACTTTTAAGAACCTCCAGGTGCGGAAATCGGATGGAGCGGCTTCCTGCCGCAAAGCTCCCTGGGAGTCGTAGTCTTCCCCCTCTCAACGGCCGCGCCGGGATGGCAGTGGCTGCGGCGGCGGGGGGAGACAAGTAGCAGGAGGTGGCACGAGGTGGCGAGGAAAAAAGCCGAGCAGGCGGCAGCAGGTAAGGCTGTGAGTCACAGGGATTGGAGATAGAAAAAGTCCTGTTTTTCGAGCAGAGAGCCCGCTCCCCCGAGGCTGGTGTTCCACTTTTAAGCGCCTTCAGGCGCGGAAATCAGATGGACCGGCTTCCTGCCGCAAAGCTCCCTGGGAGTCGTAGTCGCCCCCTCTCAGCGGCCGCGCCGCGATGGCAGAGGCTGCGGCGGCGGGGGGAGACAAGTAGCAGGAGGTGGCGACGAAACAAGCCGAGCAGGCGGCAGCAGGTAAGGCTGTGAGTCACAGGGATTGGAGATAGAAAAAGTCCCGTTTTTTCAGCAGAGAGCATGTTCTTATGAAGAAATTTGTACCATGTGCTTTTATGATTTATTGTTTTAATCGAATAAAGCTATATTTTAACTAGGGTGAGATGCTTTCCCATGCTAGCCATGAGAAATAAGAGATTTGAAAGTTCACATAGGCCTAACATTGGTGAAACAAATTGGCAAGGTATCCATCTAAAGCAACAGCTGAAATCCTGTTCCCACAAGAACATTTCACGGTGAACGTTGAAGAACATTCAGGAATGTCAAGAATTGTACATGTACAGGACAAATAAATCAACATTTCACTTGTGCAAATGAAGCAGTGTATTAGGTCGGGGGAAAGGTCCGCATTATAGAATCTTTTTTGTTGAAAAGGCCTTTAAATTTGCATTACACATTTTAAATGAAATAAACTCTTAAATCAACATCAAATAAAGTGTGAATAAAATCAATTCAAATACGGTTTATGTAGCACTTTCACCAACTATTATTACAAGGATTTAGTTAACGTTAGAAATACCCTACTAACCCTCTTTTTCTCAAAATTATTATCAATATAAATTTTTCTAAATTCACACCATACAATGGGTTTTTCACCTTTCATTAACTATAGAATCTCTGGTATTATTATGCGAAATTTTGAAGCTTTTATCTAGTTTTTACACATTTTTGCAACTACTTTTCTAAATGGTGCATTCAATAAAAAGCAATAGAAATACTGGCCCACTTTATTATTAACAAATCTTCCTCATTATATGTTAATGAACATTATATTCATAGGTAATTTTCATTAATTCAACTCGTTTCTATGTATTAGTATTAGTTTGCCAGTATGTTTTCTTCTTCTTGCAATTCAAAGCAGGTTTTTATAGTGTTTTACTGCACTTGTCTCGGTTTCATGTTTCACTGTGCTTAACGTGCGAAGTGCACTTTCAGTTTTCGTGTCTTTCATCTGTTAAATGAAGTACAGGCAGTGCAGAGCAGACTGACATTCTCTCACAACTTAGTCTTTGTGCCTTTGTCTCAGGTGCAAAAAATTAACCACACCACTGAATAAACTCACTTTTAGATCACAGAACACAGAGACACTCCCTAATGCTCATGCCGAACTTGTCTAACCTCTACAATCCTCACATGCTAATGGGACATTCAGCATTGGTTAGAGCCAGGTGCTACAACATTGCTGCTACCAAAAGATCCTCATCTATACTGCATCACTGGTGATGGCTATAGAAGAGAAACACTGATGTGGCTGTTTGGCTCTCTTGTATTTACATAGTGCTTAATACTCTGGAGAGCTAGCTGACTTCTCCAAGGTGAGCCTTCTGGAAATAAATATTAAAAAAACAAAGGTCATGAATATAACACATTGTCGCCCCAAACAGCTGAAATTCACAATTGACGACATTAAGTTGGAAGTAGTTGATAACTACAAATATCTGGGGATACAGCTGGATCAAAGGTTTTCGTTCACCAGGCACTCGGAAACACTTGAAAAGAAGGGGGCGGCTTTATTGCATGCATTTCGCAGTATATCAAAACATCTGAAAGGCCCTCTGTTCACCCCTCTACTGGCAGTTATCAAGGCCAAATTACTTCCAACGATAGCCTATGGAAGTGTGGTCCATCATGGAAGAAGTGCTCCAATACTAGACAAAATTCAAATGCGAGTGTACAAGCAAGTATTTTGTCTACCGGGTGACTCCTCTCCAGCTCAGGTACTTCTCGAGTTTGGATTACAGCACCACATTCAACACAAAAGGAATGAGTCAATTAAATTCTGGTACAACATATGGCTCAACTGTGATTTAGAAATTAATTCGGCACTCTGGTCAGCCATACAAAACGACCCTAATTCACCCTAATGCAAAGTATTTCAATTCCTCTCTGAAAATTACAAAGCTAACAGATATTTGGCAAAAGAAACTACCAGTAGCATCATTCAAGCAGATCGTGAAAAAAGCGGGCAACTTGCACTCATTGATTGATGATAAAACAACTTTACGAAGACGCGCACACGCTTGAATGGTTTTGCAATCCTATACAAGGCTGAAACCAGCAGTTTACTTAGGCCTCGCTTAAAAATTTAAATTCAAAGTACATGAAGCTTCGTATGGGGCAATTGCCAACAAATGACGATCAACCTGACTGGAGGACCCTGGGCCAAAACGATTGTAAATTGTGTGGTTCAGCAAGTTCAAGACTTTAAGCACTTGATATGTATCTGCCCGGTGCTAGAGTGCCAACGCCAGAATTTACTGAGGCGGAAATTCAATGAAAATGGCATTCGCACCTGTCGCTCAGCAATACTAAAAACTATGGACAAAGCTGACCCACAATTCATTTGTCAAATATTCAAATTTGTAACCTACTTTGAGAACTCATTGAAACGATAATATAGGCCACATTCACATTTCAGCAAACTCCGCTTGGTTTTAAACAATGTTTTTTAATACGTGATACTAATAGTTTACACCTAACTGATTTTAGTATGCAAAGGCAATGTATTTTATGTTTCGGAATATTGTAATGGTTTTAACTAACTATACAATAAATAATTTTCCACTTTCACTTACCCTGGAGAAAGCTGCAGTGTAATGTAATTTGCATTACAATTCTGGGCACCCTTTTGGTGCAAGAAGTTCAAAACAATTATTCCAACACTGTGCTGTGAACATCAGTGAACATAAGTATGACAAGAAAAGTGTGGATTGAGCCTGTATATATCCAAATAGATTATGTTCTTCAGGAGCAGTTCACTGTCCCCTGGCCATCAGCCAGGACCTTCCTGATTCACTCTAGCTCCCAAGCAACCCTTAGCCCTCTCCCACCTGCAGTATCCCTTAAAGTGTATGCAGGGCACCCCAAGCCAGCCACCTACATCTTGTAGCCCCAGCCTCACTGTGCCCTACAGAGTTCAGTGAACAAAGGAGAGAGAACGTAGTAACCATCAGCCTTGTGCTATGTTTTGATCTTTAAAAGTGATGTGTTTTCCTACCCATGACTGTTTGAATCTAATCTCTGGTCCACTGTACTGTGCTTAGGCATGCGGAGAATACCCCCACCCCTCCTTTTGTTTTGTATTTTTAAGTAGAAAAGGCAGACTACACCCTCACCGTCTAAACTGAGAGTTTTTGTAAGATTGCTGAATCTGCTTTAAGGTTTAAAACTGTGTTGGGAAAGGGAATGCAACCCTCGTTTTTGGCTAGAAAAAAGGGTTTTGTGAAGTGTGCCCAAAGCAGTATTTCAGTGGCTTACGCAGATGCCAAGTGCGGACACAGCGTACTAATAGCCAAGTTTGGCTGAGGGGTACCTTGTGACTATAGAGAGGTACAATGCAATTCCTCTTTAAGATGGAGATGGCGTAGCCAGTCCATCATCTCCTTGTGTTTGCTTTTTTCGCCCTAAGTTGGCAGGGTATGCTCAGACGTGGGTCCCTTGCTCACTTTGCCACTGGATTCAAGCTAGCCTGGCTGATGAGGGCTGTTAGCCTGAAACCGGTCCCAGGATGCGTGTTTCCGGACCAGGGCAGACATGGCTTGGCAGTTCGGTCTAGACTGTTCCCATGAGGCGCAAAGTCAAGACTGATTTGCATTTAGCTGTGTCTGAACTGGGGTGGCAAAGTGAGCTAAAGAACGATAATGGATTCAACCCAGATCTGTGACTGGGGGTGAGTGTCCGAAAAGTTTTGACTCTTCGTCCATCATCTCCTTGTGTTTGCTTTGTTCACCTTAAGTTGGCAGGAAATGCCCGGACGTGGGTCCCTTGCTCACTTTGCCACTAGATTCAAGCTAGCCTGGCTGATGAGGGCTGTTACCCCAAAACTGGTCACAGGATGCTTGTTTCTGGTCCAGGGAAGACATGGCTTGTCAGTTTGGTATGGATTGTTCCCATGAGGCACAGGGTCAAGATTGATTTACATATAGCTGTGTCTGAACTGGAGTGGCACAGTGAACTACAGAACGATGATGGATCCAACCCAGGTCTGTGCCTGGGGGTGAGTATCTGAAAAGTTTTGGCGCTACGTCCATCATCTCCTTGTGTTTACTTTTGTGAAGTGTGCTAAAAGCAGTATTTCAGGGGCTCCCACAGATGACAAGTGCAGACACTGCGTACTGATAGCCAAGTTTGGCTGAGGGGTACCTCTTGACTATAGGGAGGTACAATGCAATTCCTCTATAAGATGGAGATGGTGTATCCAGTCCATCATCTCTTTGTGTTTGCTTTGTTCACCCTATGTTGGCAGGGTATGCCCAGAAGTGGGTCCCTTGCTCACTTTGCCAATGGATTCAAGCTAGCCTGGCTGATTAGCCAAAAAAACGGTCCCAGGATGCTTGTTTCCAGTCCAGGGAAGACATGGCTTGGCAGTTCGGGCTGGACTGTTCCCATGAGGCACAGGGTCAGACTGATTTGCATATGGCCATGTCTGAACTGGGGTGGTGGCGTGAGCTAAAGAATGAAGATGGGTTACACCCAGATCAGTTGACTGGGGGTGAGTGTTAGATTTGCTCAAACGCTCCGTACATCATCCCCTTTGGTATCGCCTGGCTCTACGATTGGCCTGTAAAGCTGTCTCCTTGAGGTAATTCTCCTGGTAGACTCAGTCTGAGTTTGTATTAGCATCATCATTAAACTTAGCTAATCGTCCACTGTTGTTCCTCCACTTTGCCATTGATATGTCCCAGGCTATAAATTACCATGTCAGTATCACTATGCGGTTGTGATAAGAGTTTCTTCCCACTGAACTTGTCAGGTCATTATAGAAGTAGCAAACAGTTAAAGTACATGTTTTTGTACACTTGTGTTTGAGAGATACATGGTGAACCTTGTTATTTGTCTTGGTTCTTACATCTTATCATGTGTGTATTTCATTACAGACAACATGTCACCTGAGGCAACCAGGGTGGACAGTCTGTGGAAGACCGCTATAAGCACATACGCAGAGTGGCTAAGGGGTACCATGCCATGGAGAGCAGGTACTGTGAGGATAGTGTGGCCGGGCGGTGGAAGTCCATTCCGGAGGGTGCCAAGAAAAGTGGAAACCAGAGTGGTGTGCTGCCTGCCTCTTCAGTGCAGCAGAGAGACAATAACAATATTCCAGGCCCTTCCAGTGTATGATGTGGAGGCACATTTCATTCCTGTCTGCTGCTCCCCAAAATACTGCACCTGCCCCACCTGCCAAACAATATTGACTCATCTACCGGCTGCCCGATCACAACCTGCCCCGCCAAGCACAGCAGCTCAACCGGCTGCACCTGCAGCAGCACCGGCACAACCAAGATAGGTAATCGGGTAGAGCAACGAGGACAGAAGGCTACTTTTGAACCTTAATGTTTGCATGGCATCTGTGGCATGGGACATTTTGGAAATGATGACCCAGGAAATAAAGGGTGCCCTGGAGGTCCATTTCTGCGCCAAAACTAATTTTGAAGTCCCCTTTGTACAGTCCCCCATTTCCTTGGTGCTAAATGTTATCTCTTTTGTTACTGTAGAATATTATGTAGTAAGTGTAGTTTTAGAGTAGGTTTAGTTTAGTGTTAGGTGTAGGTAAGGTTTTACATAGTGTTTGGGTTAAGTTTTCTTTTCCTTTGGGTGGGGGCGTTAATGTTTTATGACTTGTATAATATAGCCTTATAGCCCGCCGTAGCAGACGATACCGACTATTAAAGGCCCGCTCTAGCGTTAGAGGCCCAAGGCAAAGGCCAGGGACTTTAACAAGGGAACGGGACGGTGCGCCGAAGACGCGCCAAAGGCAAGCCCATCTGCGCCTGTCCACGCCAGTACGCCGCCTCTCGCCAGGAATCCTGGTTGCGACAAGCTGGTCAGTCACACCTATGCCAGGGAAACCATCCTAGGCCTTAACACGTCAGCAATCTCTTGTACTAGGACCCCATTACACAATCTGAGGGGCCCTTTTCAGTGTGCTTGTGGATTCTCCCTACCAAAACCAACGGCAGTCACGCCCCCCACAACCACCTGCCCTCAACAACGTCTGTTAATTGCTCAGCTAAACATTAGATATTTAGCTAAACACTATGTCGAAGTACACAATCTCATTGAGGACAATTTACTGGACGTCTTGTTTCTCACTGAGACCTGGCTACAGGACGACATGACTACAGTTCTTAACATGGCTGTACCACCTGGGTATTCAATAGACACTTTAAATAGGCAAAATAGGGGTGGAGGCATTGCTGTGATGGTCAAATCCCACTATCCCTGCCTCTTCATTAAAGTGGATATTGAAGGATGCGAATGTGCCCACTTTAGCATTCTGATTAACCCTCATCTGACCCTATCTAGCGTTCTGATATACAGGCCCCCCGGACAAGATGGCAGCTTTACTAAGGCTCTCTTGGAAACAGTAGGCTCATTGGCTGTAGGGACTGCTAATTTCAACATTTTTGGAGACCTGAATCTCCATTTTGACCTTACTTCGGACAAAAAGATAAACGGCCTGTTAGCTGACCTTGCAGCATTCCAATTTTGTCAACTGGTCATGAGCCCCACTCATAGAAGGGGACACCTATTAGACCCCATCTTCTCTAATGTGGAAGAGGCGGTGGTAGATGCACCTATTCCGGTCCCTTGGTCCGACCATATGTTGGTCATCATGTCCTTGCCTTTAAAAGATCTGTCAGGCATGAGCAATACTCAACCTGTATACAAACGTCCTTGGCAAAAACTACGCCTTGACAACTTCTATGCCCTGCTTAGAGTAGATCCTCCTGAAGTCTGTGACAACACAGAGCTGGGATACGAGCTGTTCTGTACCTGGCTAACCCAGGCTCTGGACTCTTGATCCCGGACAGCTGGATCAAGGCCCGCTCCCAAAAATCTAACCCATGGTATAATGAGTCTCTAACTACCCTAAGAAAAATTTGCAAAAAAATCTAACACAAATGGAGGAAATCGTATGATCCAGAAATAAAGGGCCAATACATTGCCGCACAAAAAACTACCACAGAACAATATGTAAGACTCGAGCTGCTTACTATGCCAACGAGATCAGGCTTAGCCCGAATCCCTTGAAATCTATTTTTAAGATTCTGAAGGATCTCAGTGCCAAAAAAGCATCAAAATCGGTAACTGTCTCCGAAACACACTGTTAAAAATTGGCCTCCTTTTTTGTAGATAAAGTGCAGATGATCTATGGATACTTTTTATCTGCACCTTGTTCCACCCCTTCTAGTCCTGAGTCGATCAACACACTTACGACAATTCCTGAAATATCCCAGGATGAATTTCTTAGGCTATGTTGGGAAATCAAATCTGGCTCCCCTGCGGATCCCTTAAAACCTGCCCAATTTAGAGAAGCATCCGCGCTTGTACTTAACCCCCTCCACCAGATAATTAATTCTTCCTTTGAATCAGCCGTAATACCGGCAAGATGGAAACAGTCTTGGGTATCAACCCCATTATCAAAAAAGCCGTGTTAGACCCTGCCAAGCCTGAGAACTTTAGGCCTATTTCCTTGCTCCCCTGGCCGGCCAAGGTGGCAGAATCACACGTCAATAATACTCTGACGAGCTTTCTCTGCTCTAATAAAATTCTGGATGCCTCACAACATGGTTTCCGAGCAGGTCACAGTACCGAAACAGCACTTTTGAGCATGACGGAACACCTCTTGACCATCTTGGACGCAGGTCAGACGGCAGCACTGATCCTGCTGGACCTGAGTGCCGCCTTTGACACGGTCTCACATGCGGTTTTGCTGCATCGACTGGAGGCGGCCGGTGTTGGCGGACTGGCGCTGGAATGGTTCAGGGCTTTTCTAACAGGAAGATCTTTTTGGGTCTCCACACCCCCGTTTCTGTCTAAGGAACGACCTATTGAGCAAGGAGTCCCCCAGAGCTCGGCACTCAGCCCTACGTTATTTAATCTTTACGTCCAACCACTGGCTGAGGTCGCCAAATGGTGGGAGCTTTCAATGGTCTCATACGCGGACGATACTTAGTTAGTTGTGGCTCTGAGTGACGACTCCGTTTTGAGCTCATCTAAGTTTAAGAGTGGCCTAACGGCTGTGGCTAACTGGATGACCTCAAATTACCTACAGCTTAATGCCAGTAAGACGGAGGTCTTATTTGTGGGAAAAAAAGCTTCTGCATGGGGAGAAAAATGGTGGCCTGAGATTCTAGGATACCTTCCCAACCCAAAACCTGAAGTAAAAATGCCTTGGAGTCTGGATAGATTCCTTCCTTAGTTTTATTAATCACACCAAGAAAGTGGCAGCCACCAGTTTTGGGATCCTACGGAATCTCAAACCTATCCTAACATTTTTCGACCCTTCTACTCGCCAGCTCATGGTGCAATCGACCATCCTCTCTCGCTTGGACTATGCAAGCTCCTTGCTTCTAGGGGTCAAGCAGGCAGAGGTTGGAAGATTGCAGCGGGTGCAAAATGCGTCAGCCAGAACCCTGATCGGCCTCGCCCGCTTCCATCCGGTTGCAGACACTCTGACGAAACTCCATTGGCTGCCTGTGGCCAAACGGATCCAATTCAAGGTTCTTTGTCTTTCATTTAAGATCCTGAAGTGCGCGACTCCACCTATGCTCTGCTCTCTCCTGACCCCATATGTCCCCCGACGATCCTTGCGTTCGGAAGGCCAGCACCTGGTAGCGGTCCCTCGGGTAAAACGCTCTCGTATGGGCGGCCGCTCATTCTGCTATCTGGCTGCGAAGCTGTGGAATGCCTTACCGTTCCAGCTGCGTGGCCTAAATGATCTCCTGACTTTCAGGAAAGCCATTAAGACTCATCTTTTCCCCTTAGACTAGAACTCCTGTCACTGTTATGTTAGGGCCTGCCGCACTGTGCTAGAGGCAGTTCTCTTCCTACTGTCTGAAAAGCGCCGGGACGCCCCTTAGCTGGGGCAGCTGAGCGCTATATAAAAATATGTAACATAGACGGTATAGCCCAGCTACGAAGGGTATTAAGGCTATTAGAACATTCTGCCACTAGAGGGCAGAATGTTCCAACAAGTAAAACAAAGGTCTCCCAGAGTTTGAGGGGTTTAAATTCCCTTAGGCTCCGAGAGGCCTTTGAAAACAACATTGGAATGTTGCTTTGCGGGCCTTTACCAGCCCGTAAAAGAATGCAGCAGTCCTTTGTCTTTAATGGAGCTCCCAACATTCCAATGTTCTAATAAAACATGAAAAAATTTAAAGATTGAAAAAGTCTGCTGCAACAGCCGAAAAGCGTCTTTTATTTGTCGGGTCAGAAGAGACCCTATGGGACAATAAATGCCTCCTTACCCTGCATTCTTCGAATGTGTGCTCTTTGTGCTCCTTTCCACGTGGAGTAAGGGTTTCTTTTGGATATATATATATATATATATATATATATATATATATATATATATATATATATATATATATACATATATACATATATATATATATATATATATATATATATATATATATATATATATATATATATATATATATATATATATATATATAGTTGCACTTACACTTTACATTTTTGGTAAATTTTGAAATTAGAATGGCACTTTAAAAGGCACCTGGCACTTTTAGTGCAGTGTCTGCTTGTTGGTATTAGGCACTTTAGTCTCTCCTCGACGCATTTAAGCAGATATTTGTTGAAATATGAGAAGTGTCTTTATAAGTAGAACTCTGTATTATAAGATGTTTTTTAGAAAATATGCGATCTTTGCACAGTTTAATATATATTTTTTATAATATTTTAAATATATGTAATTTTGCTATTTATGAATATTTATATTAAGCGTGAAATATTTATTCAACCGTGATGAGCCTTGCCCAAACAAATATACGTTTAAATTACATTTTTAACTTCGTAATTATTTAACTTCTTAATTATTGAAGTTTTTAGTTAAATGGGAGGTTCAATTGAAATGAATCATAATGCCGTTATATTATATATCTTTGCCAGAGAATTTACGGCAGGTCTATTGTGCAGATCTAACATGTTTGAAAAACAGACTATTTTGTTGCAAGAGAAAAGAGGTGCCAGTTTTTCTCTCATGTCTACTAATCATGTGGTAGTAGCAAAAAAGCACAAACATATGTAAAAACTGGTGAACGAAAGGCAAACTGACCTGAAACGCGTCAGGCTTCAGGGTTTCAATAAAATAACATCTGCCTCACATTACTGGGTTTGAGTCTTTGATTGCCGGACTGGAAATGCGGAGAACGTCGTTGGAGTTTTATATATATGCAATATTCACTGAAAAAACCATAGGTTATAGACCATATATAGTTAGGGATTAGCATTCACAAAACCTTATTTTACTCGCACAAAACCATTGAAATTCGCATATATAGTTAGTTGCACTAACTATATATCGCGCACCCGCAATCCACTGCTGATGATGTCACATATTACATCATTCATGACATGGTCAGTGACATCACTGATGACATCACTGATAACAACATCCGGTGACTGTATGTTTCTGTAAAGTTAAAATATGTCTTACATATTGAAGAATGAGTGGATGTATAAGTGTCTGGATGAAGGATTTAGTAGGTGCATGACTGACTGTATGAGTGAGTGATTAAATGTGTCTCACTGAGTGCATGGGTTAGTGACTAAACTGTCTTAATTTGTGCATCATTATGTCTGTTGTTCTGTAAGCTGCTGCATGTGTTGATCAGTAGCTATATGAGTAACTATATGGGTTATTGATTGGTTGCCCAAGTATTTGTATGGGAGACTGAGTGTGTGTGTGTGGGTGGCTGGGAGGTGTGTAACTCTGTGCATAGATGTGTGAGCAGTTGATTCACTAGCTGTATGGGTTCAAAAGTGCATGTGGAATCAGCTGTATGGGCGGTTGACTGTGTGCATGAGTGTATTTGTGAGTGAATGGATATCTCAGTGCTACATGTCAAAGTAAGTACATATGTAAAACACAGTACATGTGAGAGTTGACATATATAAATAACTGTGCATAAGAGCCAGTGAATGTGTGAGTGTCTGTATGGATCATTGTAAACTTGTATCAGGGATTGTATAAGAGAGTAAATATGTGTTAGTATATGTTTGAATAAGTAAGGTGTGTATAACTGTATAGTTGAGGAAATGGACGTGTGATTAATTTTTTGCATGAATGACTAGGTGTGTGAGTAACTCCATGGATGAGTGACAGTCTGTGAGTGTCTGTTTACACTGATTGTATCTAAGGTTATATTAGAGTCTGAAGAGGTTCATCGTATTATCACATGAATGATGTCATCATTGATGTGTTCAGTAATGTCAAATGAGATGTCATCAGTGATGTCATCAGTGAATTCATTTGAGATGTCATCAGTGATGTCATCAGTGATGTCATTTGAGATGTCATCAGTGTTGTCATCAGTGATGTCATTTGAGATGTCATCAGTGATGTCATCAGTGATGTCACTGACCATGTCATGAATGATGTAATATGTGACATCATCAGCAGTGGATGGCGGGTGCGCGATATATAGTTAGTGCAACTAACTATATATGCGAATTTCAATGGTTTTGTGCGAGTAAAATAAGGTTTTGTGAATGCTAATCCCTAACTATATATGGTCTATAACCTATGGTTTTTTCAGGGAATTTTCAAGGTTTTGTAAATGCTAATTCCTAACTATATATGGTCTATAACCTATGGTTTTTTCAGTGAATTTCAATGGTTTTTTAATAGCAAATATCAAAAGCTGTAAAATGTATTCTTATTCTAATTCAAAAATATATTTTATATTTTTGTAATATTATTTTTATATTTATTTGTTAGTTTAATAAGGTTCCGCAACCCGGTCCGCAAACCGGTAAACGTTCCATTAGCGCAAACCGCGTTAGAAAATGACATCGTGACGCGTCGCGTAAGCGCGACGTATTGCGTTACCGCGTAATACGTCTTATGACGCGCCGCGTTAGCGCACCCGGAAATGTTCTGAAACGCGAACCAAGGCGCGAAGCGCAGCTACTCGGAAGCGATCCGGTTCGCGTTACGGGACGCGTAACGTAAGCATAACAGGTCATGTGACTTGAAAATAACACTTTTTATTGGTTGATTTCATTTTTTATTTCTGAATGATGTAAAGCTAGGTCATGTGACCTAAAAAGTACACTTTTCATTGGTTTAGAACATTTTTTTTCCAAAATGATGAAAGCCCCCTCCTATTGTTCTCACTCTGACTTTCAACTTTGTGAGAGGAAGAACTATTTTCATTATTGGAAGATGGCTTCAATTGTAGCTGCAGCTGGTGGACCCCCACCACCACCACAACCTCCTAGGAAGGATGGACCACCTCCCCAGTTTATTCCCAACCCTGAAGAAGAGGAGGAAGAAGAAGAACAAGATGTACATCAAATAAAATTTTTCCCTGAAGAGCCCCGGAAATCACACCGCAAGGCCAATTTTATTTGGCAGTTTTTTTCAATTCCTGCAGTCCAAAAAAAGGTGAATGCACCATATGTTACATGCCTGATATGTAAAGAACCTCTGTCTCGAGGCACGGATAAAAAGTATAGCTTTGGAAACTATACAATGCATCGCCACATGCAAAGGTGGCATCCAATAAATTATAGTATGGCGGAGGTGCGTAACCTACGTGAAAATCCACCAACTCTTGTGGCCACCACCTCATCCCATGAAAGTCTTTCGGGACCAGAGGCGAGGGAGATGGTCTCCGCTATTCAAACTAATTTTCAACATATAAAGCTGGTGTGCATTTATTGTGGGGGTTTGCTTTGTTACGGCGAAATGAGCTTTACATTAATGAACAGAGCATTTGAAAATCACAAGTGCTCAAAACGCCCCAGAAAGTGATTTTTTTTTTGTTGCTCCTGTTGAGCCATTTCGAATGCCTGTTTTTCGTTCTTCCCCCTGAAAAAAACACAAAAAAAACGTTCAAAAAATACAAAAAAAGTATAAAAATGTTCAGAAAAAAAATAAAAAAAATAAAAAACAACAAAAATAATAAAAAAAAGTTCTTTTCAGAACTACCTTCCCTTTATGAAAAATTGCTAGAATGTTTAGCACTCTAGCAACCTCTATTTCTTTTGATTCGCTTCCCGGTTCGCTCACCGGTACGCGAACCGGAAGCGAACTAAAAAATTTTTTTTTTTAAAAACAAGAGTAAGTAAACAGAGAGTAATGTTAAAAGAAAGACAAATAGAGGGAGTAACACACAGACACTGTTGAAAGAGGAACTGAGAAAAGGAGTGGAAAGAGTAGTATAAGTAAGTAATAGAAAAAAAAATGAGAGTAGTAGCAAAGGCAGGAAACTGAAGGGTAAAGAAATGAAGCAGTGGAACTAATAAAAGTTAAATTTGATAGAGATGTAACGTAAAGAGTACTAAACACTTACCTTATAATTGTCGTAAACGTAGTCAATTGTCATTTTTATACTTTTAATCTGTGTAAGAAAGAACAAAAAATGTTCAATTAATAGAAGGTAGTAAAAAAAGAGTGAGCATGAGACAAGATGAATACATATTATAAATCACAATTCAAAGTACAAAATTAATTATACATATTTAATGGTTTATTTTTGCTGTTCTCAAAATATATCAAATTTCACTGAAAACAGTGAGTTGAAGGTATTCATCATATAACAGCGGGGAAAAAAAACACAATCAAAATGATTGTGTTTAAAAAACCCAAATAATATAACTAATCAGAAATCAGAACTCCTCAAAAGTAACTTACATTCTATGACGTCAAAGGATGTCCTATGAACAGCTTATACTCTGTTGTGCTGTTACTATTTTCTGCCCGCCACTTTCTGAAAGATAAACTCCATCGATTTAAGAAAAATGAGACATACAAAGCAATTTAAAACAGCACACTAAATTACAGCAACACTTAGAATCATTATAGTCCAGTTACCTACCCTAAATTCTCACTTCAGAAAACAAGTCAAAAGGCAACATTGCTTCATACTCAATTGGTAATGTTTGCTGAAAGACTAGCCTTTTTTTTATTTCAAATAAGCTGTGTAATATCCTGATGTTGTCAAAGGACCATCTTAAAATATAAGAGCTGCAGTTGCAAATGTTCTTCCTGAAATCGATGACTGTGTAGCCAAAACATTTTTAATTGTACTTAACAACTTATTTTCATCCAGTTTATGAAGTTGAAATTGTAAATGGACAGCATTGCAGACTTACATTTCCTCTACTCCTTATTTTGATCTGCTGCTTGAATTAGCTTATAAAGACAAACAGTTTTCGCTCTGTACTACACTTATCCACAAGGCCATATAGAGTAGGAGCCATTAGAACCTCTTCAAATTCCTCAGAACAAATCCCAAGATTCCTTTCCTAAAATGTTGGTTGTAAGAACACCAGGTAAGAATTTTGAAGGTGGAAAGGCAATCTTTTTTTGAAAGTTAAAACAGAATCATTGCAGAATGACCAGCCGTTTCCAGATTTTACATAAGCTGTGTAATGTCCTGAAGTAGTTGAAGGACCGTCATGATATATAATTGCTTTAGTTACAAAAGTCCTTCCTGATATTGACAACTGCGAAGCCACAAAATTATTAATTAAAGTTGTCAATTTAGTTCCATCAGGCCTACATCGTTGGAACATTAAAATGACATACTGGCCATAACTTCGTATAATTAACGTGGCCAGCATTGCAGACTTACATTGGCTACACTCCATGTTTTGATCAGCTGCCTTTACTAGCTTATTGAAGGATACTGATTTACTGTCAGGCAAAGTTAAATATATAAATCTTTCTGAGTCTACACTAGTAGTACTTGATAGCCTACAGTTCTCGCAGTCATGCTGCCATTGATAAGAAAGGCCAAACAGATAATCTACATCTACACCTTCATCTTGCAATACATCAAGCATATACATTAAAAACTCCTGACAATCCTGCTGAATATTTTCAGAGAATTGTGTTTGACCTGAACATTCGTCTAACAGATAACGAATTTCAGACACACTTTCTACTCTTGTTGTATCAGCGCTACATTTCTCTAACACAGAATTCAGCAAACAGCATAAACTTTGTTCCGAATTGATCACAATCTGTTCTTTTAAAGTTTCTAGTGAAAAGAGAACATTAACAACTACATTAGCATAGCAGTTGACCAGCGCGTATTTGTCCCCAGACAAGCTGAATCGCTACTTTGGACTTGCATCGTCGGCGTGTCCCAGATGTGGTCTCCTGGATTCAGACCTCCTACACGCACTCTGGAGTTGCGCCCACCTCACCATGTACTGGTCGGCGGTCACAGACACATTGACGGCGGCCACAGGCGACACCCTCCCCAAGACGTGGGAAGCATGCCTGCTGGGACTCTACAAGAGGACCAAACAGACCAAGCTACGGGCGCGTTTTTGGGACTTAGGCCTCATTACGGCCAAGCGTCTCATCACGAAACGATGGAAGAGTGCCACCCCACCACGCCCTGCAGACTGGCGTCGTTCTCTTGGCAACTGGGCTTGCGCGGAGAGTGTGTCTCTACACAGGGAGGAGACCGCGGGCCTACGGATGTACCCGATCGCCCAAGACTGGGACGCCACCCTAACCTCGTTCCACCGGGCGTGCACCAAGGCCGGTATAGCGTGACCGCCCCGACACGGAATAGTGGGGGCCCAGTAGACTACTGTCCAGGCGTGGCGCGAGCTCCCCCTCTCCTCCGCCCCCACCCCCTCCCCCTCCCCCGACAGACGGGGTCTTGCCCAACGGGAGGTGTCCCCTGTTGCCCCCCCCCGCCCCTGTTTCCCCCCCTCCCCGGCCTGCAGCCGCGGCGACACTACATCCACAGCCGTCCACACTCCCACACGGCCCACATAGGGTGCGTCATACACAGCTAGGACCCCAGATACACTATTGTACACGCATACACTAGTCCAACAGTTGTTGAAATGTTTCTCCCTCCCCCCCCCCTTCTTTTAATTCCCAGTTATGTCTCTTGGGTGGCAAAGAGAATGTTTCTGCTGTACTCAAGATGATACTAGATTTCCCCTCCCCGTTTACTTTACACACAATGCCTGTTGGTCACTGCCGGGAGCAAGAGACTGAAACCCAGCGACCCGTATGGCCATGTGGGATATGATCCTGCCTTTGACTGCTAATGTGCCAACCAGGGTACGCGACCCAAGACAATTGGTTGCTGGATTACATGACCACCTTGGTCCTTCTGCGGCGCTGCGGGCCACGAGCACTACGGCCCGAGACATTTCCTGGCACTGCCACTTACGGACTAATGCATCTCCCCTGGCTACTGTTTATTTTCACTCATGTATAATTGACATGTCAAAATGTGCTACTTGCTGGGTACCGTTTGTAGTAATTTTTCCTTTTTATGTCATTGTATGAATACTTGCCTTCTTATCTGTGAAACTAAATAAAATTTGGGACCATTGGTCTTAAAAAAAAAAAATTAGCATAGCAGTTGACACCAGAACTATTTTCAAATTTAAAACCAACAACATTTTCAACAGAATTCATTTTATTCCTGCTTACAATTTTTGGTTCATCGACTTTTGGTCTATTTGCTTCAACCTCCCTACTATTACTAATATTTCTTCGTTTCCGGCCTACCACACGTTTCTCAAACAAAGGATATTGAGGCAAATGTGGCGCATACTCTCTTCTTAACCTATTGTATTCCTTAACACAATCTAGATCCGCACAAATGTTTGTGACATCACAGTCAATCAAGTACAATCCCGATAAAGTTCTAACTCATGACAATGCTACATAAGCCATACCCTCTTTGAACACAGAACTGCCAATATTCACTAAAGCAGTGTCTACACTTAAACCTTGCGATTTATGAATTGTCACCGCATATGCCAAGCAAAAAGGAAACTGCTTACGGCGAACATATAAGTCTTTTACAAGCAAAAACCTAGCTGTGCAACGACCAATTAGCTGTACTTCCTCAATGCCATCAAATTTAATTTTTAAAAATTCAATTCCATCTCTACTTCTGTATTTCTCAAAATCAACAACATTACCCATTGATCCATTTACCAGACCTCTTTCAACATGTAAATTCCTTCTCAAAATGATACGGCAATTTAAGCACACATTCAGAGTCTTTTCAAAACCTGCAGTTTTAGATATAGTCTTCTCTAATGAATCCAATTTAGATTTCAAATTCTCAGACAAAACAATTGTTGTACCCATATGCTCTATTCTGTCAATAGCTTCCAGTTTCACAATCTCTTGGTTTTCTCTATTCAACATTTTGTTGTTGAAGATGGAACATTCTGCAAGAGTTGGCATTAAACATATTCCAGATGTTTTCTCAGTAATTTTCTGAAAAATATCCTCTGGCAGAACGTCTTCTTCTGGATACAAATTTGACAGTAATCGTGCATGTAAAGCTTCTTTCCCACGCTCAGTCACTTTCCCGATTCTAACATCTTGTAGAATATTCTTGTAATCTTCGTCCTTCGCCTGACGTATATTTTCACGCAGCTCAGCATAATTGAAGTTTAACCATATGTTAACGTTGCCAATGTTCCCTAGGCACTTCCTGGTATCTTCATGCGTAAGCAGTTTAAACACTGGTTGTCCTTTCACTGGTGTCAGCTGCAGAAGATCACCGAAAACAATGATGTGTTTGCCACCGAATAACACATCATACTCTGTTTTTAGAACTTCCTGCATTCTCAAATGCACAAAGGCAAGCATGACATTGGAAACCATGCTTACTTCGTCAATGATAAGAAGTTTCATCTTCTTCAAGACTCTAGATACTTCACAACAAGCATCCCCAGATAACTTGTGGTATTGTAATTTGTTATCATGCTCCACTGGCAGCATCAGTAGCCGATGCAAAGTAATCCCTTTAATGTTATGTGCTGCCAGTCCAGTTGGAGCAGTGACAACACAAGACAGCGATGACTCAGTCCTTTTCTGCAGATAACATGAAATTGCTTTAATGAGGAAACTTTTTCCAGTTCCTGCTTCTCCACTCACGTACAGTCGGACAGGCTTCAACGACGTACATGAGCACTCTTTCTTCTCATGACTTAATCCATGCTCAATTTGGTTGGTAACTTCGTCATATATTTTCCTCTGCTCAACGTTGAGTTGTCGTTCCAAATCTTCTACGTTAACCGCATCCTTCTGAGCATGTGCCATGGCTCTTTCCACTTCAATCATAGCAGTGGCAGCTTCATTTTCGATAACTGGTTCTCCTAGTGGATCCTGACTCAATGAAACAGAACTCTGACTGTCCTGAGAACTGTCTCTAGCAATCGCAGCTGCAATTGTTGCTTCCTGCTCGATTTCTGCATTCAACATTTCTAGATATTTTGGAAAAACAGGACATTCTATGGACTCCTTGGCTGCATTAAAAGAGTCTTCATAACAGAGGAAATCTCCAAGCAGTTCCTCTTCTGCACGCCAAGGCTTGAAAAGTTGCAAAAGAGCTAAATAGAAAAACTCTTTTCTTTCTGGAGATTCGCAATTCAATTTTCGATGATTTACCAAATGACATTTTCTTTGCTTGACCAGACATCCCTCACTTCCAATTACAGCATACACTCCTTTATCAATATCTTCTTTGATGTTCCTCTTGAAAATGTAATTTTGTAGAACATCATACAGACAAACATTCTCCAGGTGACTGCTTCTATTTGGATAATATGTATCCAACATGTTGGTCTTCAAAATATCTGTACTGCTTGGCTCCTTCTCAGCCAAATACTCAATTTCCCGTTCAGGTTTCAGAACTCGATTACGCGTTGCAGCAAGACCAAGACTCGCCCAAATGATACTCCTAGATTTGGCATAGAGACTTGCTGAAGATAACCGGTCAGAACATTCGTAAGCTCCGATTTCTCGATGCGACAACATCTTCAGACTGAAACTGTACAACTTCTTACTGAGGCTCTTTTCATGGGAAATATCCTCCCACATATCCTTCAGTTCTGTCTTTTCTTTTTTGGTGATGTAAGACGTCACATACCGAGCCACAGCCATACAGTTGTCAGCCACAAACTGTATATCCATGTTAGCATTCCACATGGACAAAATCACTGGGTTGTAGTCGTTAATGTACTTGGACTCTTCGTTTCTTTTCAAATTGTATGTGTTTTTGGGTGATTTCCTCGTCACATTATGTCGCAGCGAAGACATCAAATTGTTAACTCTTCCTTTTGATATCACCGACCGTGGAAATGCAAAACGACATTTGGTGTAGTACTTGTCCTTGTTTCTGAATTTACGACGACAGTACTTTCCACAACGATGGCTTTGAAACCGTAAAACTTGTTCTCTTAGACTTTTATCTTCGTTTGTCTTTGGAACAGCACATGTAGCATACTGTTCTATGAAACTCATCACTAAGTCATCCGGATCTGTTCCAAATTTGGGTGCATCTTTGATCCATAGTAGCATATGTATATGAGGAGCACCTCTTGCTTGATACTCCTTTCTCCAGAAGAAATCCAACACCTCTCCAAGAGGTGGATTTTTCTTGTTCATGATGAAAGACATCATAGCTTCAAATCTATGATTGAAGTATCTGCATACATTCACTGGATCCAAAGAGCACAGTTCTCCCGGTGTCTTGAATTCGATATTTTCAATGTTTCCATTTGCCTCTCGTAGAAATTCAAGTAAGTCTTCCCAGCCATACTCAACACAGCTGAGAGTGAGGAACCATGTGGGAGTTCCTAAGTTCCTCAGCATACATTGTAAGTCACCATGATGGCGGTACCAATACTCATTAGTACCACGCTGACAAGCCATGAGATTAATCAGGTGAGAATCCAAAATACTGTCTTGCACATTGACTTTATCCATAAAGTCCCTTGCCGAGATATTTCGCAGTTGTACACCACTTTACAAGATGTGGTTCACTGCATAAGACAATCCAGAGAGATCACTTTCAAATAGTAGATGAAATAAATAGGGAATACATTGTCGAAACCTAGGATCTTCTGCATACAATCGTAAAGTCCGGTATTCTGAAGCAGGAATTTGAACAGGTCGCTCATCATATCGTCCTCCTCGACCTGTGGGAAATAACTGTGGGAAACATCGAGCTTCCAAACTTTCCTCCCAAACACTAATGGGACTCCCTTTGGCTTGTTTCATTTGAAACAACTCAATAGCATTCCCCATGACTTCCTTGGAATGCAAAGGATGAACACTATAATGTTCATATATTTCTTCCTTTTTAGAGGCTTCTACTTTCTCAATTTGTCCAGCACACAAATTGATGTCCTCTTCTTCACTTACTTACTCTTCTGCAACACATACATTCTTGTAGTACTCATTATTTTTTATCAAATACAATGTTGCCTTTTTGACTTTCCTAACATCCACTAAATCTTGCCAGATTTTCTTACTCTTTGTCGGAACACCATTAACTATGATAACCAGAGGTTCCTCTTCCACTTTCTCTACTCCAATTGTATTAATGTTTTTCTTCAAATCTAAAGGCAAATAAACAACTCTTCCCTTTAATCCTCTCTGTAAATCTGATGGAGGCAATTTCCCTGTCTTTGGCTCCATTCGTACAATAGCCTGGAAGGGATGGACACTTTGAATCAAAATAGATTCATAAATATTTAAATCCTTCAATTCAGAAGGAATGTCAACCAATTCCAGATTATTGTAAACCGCTCTAGCAGGCATCTGTTTTTGGTTTAATTTGTTATAACAATAAGTACACATACGTTGGTCCGCTCCCAAATCAAAACAATTTTCTATCATCAAGTATGTGGCAAAATCCTTCCATTCACTATTGTTTTCCATATCACTTTTTGCATATAAATCCACTAACTTAGTCTGATTCTTATAATAAGTCCGTCGACAACACACACAAGTGAAATTAGGCCTCTCACTTGATTTCACCATAAACGTGGAAATTTCCTTGTGAAACTTATCTGTACTGAAAATCTGTACACTCTCTTCCACATTACCTTCTTCTAGTGGGTCAATTTCAACATTGTTCTCTTTACCAGCAAAGTAACAGAACTCAATTTCTTGACAAATATTCTTCACATCTACTTCAGATCCATGCAAAAGAGCACTGCTTAATTGTTTAAGCATAATTGCTGGACTCTTAGCATAATACAACATTCTAACTAATTTCCTCACTTTATTATGATGCACTGCTAGCATCCTGAAATGATGAAAAACACTCTGGCATACTCTCCTGGAAAGACAAGCCAGTGAATGACCATGCAAACCTGTCACTTGTCTCACTCTGCAAGGATCTAATTCTTGCAACAACTTTATTTTTTGTTTTAAACTTTTCTTATTAAATGTCCGTATAAAATCACAAAGCAAATTGATGGAATCCTGTCGCACACTGCAAATAGAACTACACTTCCAGGTGTACACTGGTCCCTTAGGACGTCTCCCTAAAACCTCATCACTTAACACCTCTTCTGCATCTGCAGACACAAGTTTTTATTTTTCAACCGGACGACCATCTATTACCTCATATGCTCGACCACTGCTGTCAACTGCATGCACCAAATCATTGTCCTGAAAATAACTCTCCTCATTAAAAAATGCCTCACTATTTGAACTATGCATCCATTCTCCTGAGAAAATTTCACAAAAATTACTTCGATTAACTACTCTCTTCCATCTACTATTTGATTTGAAAACATAAATTACCTTGTTTAGTTTCCTAATTCTATTAATTACCAAAATAAATAACTTTCGCTTAATTTTGAAAGCCTGATCAATAATTTTCTCTACATTTTTCTTTTTCTTATAAAATGCCACTTTCTGTTGGCCTTTCTTAAATTGTTTTAGCAAATTGACAATTACCCTGTTGCCGAACATTCGCCTACGAATATCCCTGAATACATTTCCCCTTCTACTGCCATGCACAGAGTTATCTCCTGCTCTAGCAGAAACTTTTTTGACGGGCCTTTCCTTTCCATTTAAATTGGCTCTCTTTTTCTGGACTAAAACTTGTTCTGTAGTTATACTTTTGTTTCTACAAATGTTTCTAAGGAATGATTTCGTTCTCTTACCCGGAGTTTTCTTCGTGCATTGAGGTGATTTTAATGTAGAGGACTGCTGCAAGCATTTAGTAATCTGCTGTCTTTGACGTTTCGTAGCCTTTCGGATTCTATCCTTAGACGGCATTGTCTAATTTCTAAATAATCTGCAGTTGAATCTGTGGTAAAATATAATAAAAAATGTAATTAACCACTATTACCAAACAGTAAATCAATAACAGTAAGGATTTGATTCAGCAATGCTATAAAAATGATTCAGTGAAATGTTCTTAATTTTACTGTGATAGTGATAGTATTACAGGGCTTTCATGCAAATGACTGCCCACCCTGCAACAAAAAGCTCACATGAAACTTTACGCACTTTAAATTGTGTACTTACCTGCAATAATACATATGCCAGTGTTTAGGTCCCTCCACCCTGCCCCTCCCCCTCCCCGCCTCCCTGCCCCACCGTAACTCCCTCCACGACCCGCGGCTGCTATCTTGCAACATGGTTCATCTTGTAAATCACTACTGCATTATAAAAGTGACGCAACAGCAGCACAAAATAGGCGCACAACCATCATAAATCTGCCCCTTACACTTTAAATGATTGATTCAGGATGACGATAAGGTGTGGACTATCTAGAAGTTTGTTTGAGGTGAGGCCTACTCAGGGTTGCAGATGAAATTTAGACTTGTTGAAGAGTACAGAGGTGATAAGACATGTACAGGCCTACCAAAGAAGTGAATCATGTCCACTGCACTCTTGAACAAAGGCCAGACCTCCTCTATCTCCCTGAACATGACTAAATATCATCTGCACAATGTGATTCTTAATGTTAGGAAACACAAGTGATATAATTGAAAAACGTGAAAATATTTTTGCACATTTAACAATCACATCACCTGTAATTCTTCAGCTTACTTATCTCATTATGCAGATGTAGTTTTCGTCCTTTGTAGAAGCACACCCTATCAATACTTAAATTACCCAAGCACACATGGGAGCGTATTTACAAGGACCTTGCTCCAGGTCAAATGTCTTAAATTAAAATTGGAAAAAGTACATCAAAGGCCTTGTAAATATGCCCCAAACAACCTATGAAACACTAGCAGTACATATCAAGAAACCTAATTGATTTCAAAAAACGTTTTTAACCATTTTATGTAAAACAATTATATACCTACATTCATAGGGAACTGACTTAAAATGCCCTAATACAAATGAAAACGTTTTTTTAAGGTCCTTGCACCTTTTTTTCAATAACTTTTAACATAGCTATGTAACTCAAACAATCAAAATCAAAATTTTTCAAGCACACATGGGGGCGTATTTACAAGGACCTTGCACCACGGGGAAAGTGACGACAAATGACCAGACACACATGGGGACGTATTTACAAGGCCCTTGAACCAGGGGGAAGTGACTTGAAATGGCTAAGCACACATAGGAGAGTATTTACAATGCCCGTGCAACACTTATGCATCATTTTTTACATGTACACTGTAGAGCAGCATGGGGCAATAACAACACAGATGCATCATGCATCTGTTCCGCAAAAACGATGCATTGCAGGAGTCACATCACAAGTAAATAAATTCTCATAATTTTTTAAAGCATTCCTTTTCCTTAAAAACGATTTTCTGATCATAATTTGAAAACACAGCACAGCTCCTATGTACAACCACACCTTGTCAGTACTAATACTTTAGATTATCTGCAATTACAATTGGTAAAAGAATGCAAAATCGTCTTTGAAAGCATAATGCAAACACTTGACTCAAAACATCATTTTAAATACACAGCTGGCTTTCTTATTTACGCAAAAAAGCATACTAGTCTTTATCTAAAATATAGAAACAATAACTCACCTTTACAAATGCTTTTTGAATTTCAAAACAGTCTCAGAAACACACCAATTTTTCTTTAGCAGAATAAAAGGTATGCACTCCGGAGGCTGCAACCAACAAAGGCACTGAAATGCTGATATTCATCACACATATCTCTCATGTCAGCCAATCAAAACTCTTCCCTCACTATTTTCAAATCAATACCCTTCCCCCCTCTGCCCTTTCTGCCCTTTTTCCATAGCAACTACCTCCTGCCAGACCTCTCATGTTTACAAGTTCACACAACAATGTTTCAAATGAACTCTGAACTCTCAGTACACCTGCTAATCCACTGCAATCTTTCATAACATCATTTTTAATTAACCATTCAAATTACATCACTACTTATGAATCATTTGCACTCAAACTCCACAGTTTTTTTTCATTACAAACTTCACTATTTCAACTGCCATTTCATTCCCACACTTCATCTGACTGCAGCAAAAACTCCTCTAGCCATGTTTTCAGTCTGGATTCTTGGACATAACTACATCCATTGGGCTCACAGGTATGCTGTTAACAGAAATTTACACAACCTCAATTTACAAAATGTGGAAATCAAATGGATTGGCCGAAGAGGAATGAAATGTCACCAATTGATACCATTGGTGGAAACCTTTTTACATTTGCCAAACCCTGACCTCATAATAGTGCACTGTGGAGGAAATGATTTGGGCACTTTGACTGGGGTAGGTCTGGAAATGCTCTTAAATAAGCATGGGCGAATTTTGCGGATCTCGCGTTCGCGAATTTTGCGGATTTGCGAACTCGCAATCCGCAAAATCCGCGAATTCCCGCGAATTTGCGGATTTTTTTGTGTGTGTTCGCAATTGTTTCTGCCAGTTCGCGAGGATTTGGTACTAGTTCGCAATTGCGAACTTACTTGTCGGCTCGCAACGGTCGCGACTATGTTGTTTCTACGTCTGGTTCATCATCACATCCTCCCAGCACCCTCTGTTTTACCACTGGCACCCTCTCTTTGACCCATGCCACCCTCTGTTACATCAATGCCACCCTCTGGTTCATCATCACTGTAGAAGATGGGGGGGAAAAGCAAGCCCACCTGCCCTGCTTGAACTGACATGAATTAATTTGGGGTTAGTTTATTAACAACACCTGCCCTGCCCCAACTGACAATAATGAATTAGGGGCTAATTAATGTGTCACTGAAAGAATTTAAAGTTCCAGCCTGGCACCTGCTTGTCTGCTCCTTTAGCTGTAAATCAGTACCTTTGTGGCATACAGTTAAGGTCAGAGCAGGGTCACACAATAGTTGCAAGCAGGCAACCGAATTCTGGAGGGCCCCCTCAGGAAGCACTACAAAGAATCGTTACAAATCATGAGGTTGACCTTTTGCACCTGCTCATTGCTTTTGCTTTTGCTGAAATCGTTTTTCGTTTTTTTTCGCGCTATTCGCGGGGCGCGGCGTCGTGCGAAACCGACCGCGGAAGCCGCCAATTCGTGCGAATGAGCATTTTATTTTTTTGCGGCTTGTTGTTTCGCGAGTTTTTTTGCAGTATTCGCGAGCCGCTTGCAGCGCAACACGCGAATTTACCCCAAGGTCGAGTACGGGCGCAGCCATTTTGTTTGCGTGACGTATTTCCGTTTCCGCCCGCTATGTATAATCTCGCGCAGTAAGCGCATTGCGAGTAGAGGTTCGCACGAGATCGCGCGGGAAATCTAGAGGTTCGCACGAGATCGCGAGGAAAATCTCGCGCGAACTTACTTTCGCGCTCGTGAACGGGCGCCGGCCATCTTGTTTTTCATTCATTTCCTGTGTCTGGGCATGGTGTTTAATCCTCTTGGTATCTTTGCCATCCTTTGCTTGTTTTCAGTTTTTTTTTTACGATTTTGCTTCTTATCTATCCCTCTCTTTTCCTAGCTGTATATTTTTGTCTTTTCTGCTATTTTTCTTTACTTTTAAACTACTTTTTTAAACTCTTTTCTTTTCTTCTTCCCTATCCTATTCTTTCTTAATTTTCTACTTCTTCCTACCTTACCTGCCCAGACCATGGTCAAGCCAGGCGCCGTGAAGCTGCCCAGGCACTTGAGGGCCGCAGCGGCGGCGGGGAGTAGTGCTGGACCCAGTGGCAGGACAGCATGCGGGAGATTGAGGGGGGAGCAGGTGACGCGACGGGAGATATTCAGCCCGGAGGAAGTGGGCGCGCTGGTCTACTTCGTCCAGCGCCGCCTGCCCAGGACCATCGCGGGAGGCGGCAGGATCGCGGCCGGCGGCTACAACATGCGGGAGCGCCGGAAGCGGTGGGAGAAGGTGTGCTGGGCCATATCCCACCTCTACGGGGTCCAGCGCACCTACAGCCAGGTCACCCATCGCTGGACGGACCTCCTGGACCGCGAGCGCGACCTGCTGGACCAGCTCGGCTTGGAGATCCCCGGGCTTGGTGAGTAGTAGTAGCCATTTAATCACTCACTACTATGATGTTTTCTCCTGCTCTGTGTTGTTGTATTGCAAATATTTGTTTTTTACATGGAGCAAGCCAATAATGCCGCTGATGACGATTACATTGTAGTTAAATTATATTTCAAAACTTCTGTGCATTTCAGGTGCACTGCTCTCCTTCTCAGTGGCGTTGCTACTATGCTTATTTGTTTTCTATTTCGTGGTCTCATTGGCCTGAGTAACTATTATGTATGAGTGTACTTTACAGAACTGCGTAATGCTAGACACTAGGGGGCAGATTACATTTACAAGCCCCTTGCGCCACGTTTACGTTGCCTTGCGTGACGCAACAGCGGCGTAAACGTGCCGCATCCCTGCGAGTCATTTACAGCATGACGCATCTAGGGAGATGCGTCACGTTATAAAGCCATGGGCCTGCACCACAATGGGTGCGTTCCTAGTACGCAGGGTGGGCGGTCCAGTGGCTGTGCGCCTCGCAAAATTGCCTGCGTGAAATCTACAAGATTTAACGCAGGCACTTCTGCGACGCTGCTACGTCAATTCAATTCCTTATGTCTGCTCGAAGCAGGCGAAAGGACTGACACAGCATGTTAAGTATTGGGTGGCCCTGAGCATTACTGGAGTTGCATTGCGTTGGCGACGTGACTCCAGCGATGCGTCGCTCTTACGTGACGAGATGCGTCACGCAAGTGCCTACCCTTGCGCCAGGGCGCGCCGCATTGTAAATGAGGCACATCTGCCGTGTCGCAAGGGTAGTTTTGCGTGACGCATTTGATCTGGCGCATCTCTGGAGATGCGCCAGAACGCGTAAGTAAGTATGCCCCTAAGGGGCAGAATTGCAATTACCGTCGCATCCCTGCAAAGTAGCAGGGATGCGCCATTAATTGTGCGGCCCGCTACCACCACCAAACATGGTGCGGCGTATTTGCAATGCGGCGCACCATGGGCCCAAAACGTCACCGAAGCTTTACTGCTCCATCAATGCTCTGGGGTACCCTATCTCCCCAATGCTGGGTCAAGCCATACGTCTGCTTCAAGCAGGTGCAGGGTTTGTGTGACGCATCATTGTCCTAAAGGTGACTGATTGATATTTTGTAGATTTCCCTCAGCCACTATTAGGATGTGTTCCAGCGCAGGAATGCCCTCCCTTGCGCCGGAACGCCTCCTGATGGCGCAGGGCTTTATAACGGGATGCATCTCCCAAATGCGTCACGTTGTTATAATATTATACGCCGCACCATGGCGCCCTTTTTTGTTTAGCTGCTGCGTCACAAAAGTCACGCAAGAACGGCGCAAAAGAGCCGCAAGGGCTTAAATCTGCCCCTTCCTTTGTACCCCTGACAATAAGAAAAATAGTGGCGGTGGATTGATAGTTTGACTATTTAAATGACTGGTAATGTAGCAGGCAACTGTTAGTGTTGTCACTGATCTGACTGAAATCACAATGGAGTTTGTCTGTCACTTTGCGTCTTGCCTGCGGACTGCTGCCTGCCAGTCCTAGGTGAACGTTTCAGTACTTTGTTTAGTGAGTTACGTGACTTTCGAAGTCACAGGTCCGCAAATAAATGAAAAGTAACCATAATCAATATAATTTCGCGGAAATATTTTGTTATTGTTCTTTTGAAATGTTTGATTTGGTTGACATTGACAAGCAACAATCATCCATGTTTTCTGTTCTTTCTTTCATGTTGTACGTCAGCTCCCCCCAGGGGCGAGAGGAGGACACAGGAGCAGCAGGCGGCGGATGCTGTTCAACAGGGCCAGGATCGGGCAGGCGAGGGCTCCTCTGCTGGCCCCAGTAAGTTTTCATTTTAGACTAGTACCTATTTTTCCTAGCGTTCCTCATTTGACTTTTTTCAAAATTGTCTTTGCTCTTCTTGTAGACTGTATCTAAATTCTTATCCTGCCTCTACTATGACTCCCTGTGGTATTACTAGATTATTCTTATTAGTCTGTCTGTGTAGCTAACTAAGATTGCACGGTTGGCGAAACTCCCATGATTCTAGTCAGCAATAGCTCTATCAACTTAGTGCAGTCCTCTGGGATTGTCCATAATGTCTTTTGAAGTGTTCTATCTAGACTCATGCTTGCAAAAATGGCAAAACCTTTCGCTCAGTCACTCTAGTCTGGACCAAAAAACACAGATTGTATTTAAGTTTAAAAGCTTTATTAAAAGTAAACACATTTATTAAAATGAAGTCATAATAAAACTAAACGTTTAACTGATAATGGAAAAGTGGTTAGTGCTGATGATTAATTGAAGACATTTCTTGTGGTCGAGCCGAGCTCTCACCTGGTTTCAACTTGATCTTGTTGTTAGAAGTCCATCTTCTGTCTGTGTGGAGAAAAATGGTGCGTGTTAAAAAAACAGCCTTCATCAGTTGTGCCAAAAAGTGCAGCAAGACAACCTTCCCTGGAAAAAGGGACATTTTTTTTAACTTTAACGTAGACAGTCACAAATTACATTGTTTTCACATGTCTTCATTCCTAGACCAAAGACTAGTGAGTGCTTTATTCTAACATTCTTAAATGTACTTTGTAGGTGGAACATCTGGTGGCGGGGCCAGTGTGGAGGTGGTGGTGCTCGACACGGAGGCGGAGGGCGATTCTTCAGGGGAGGAGGCGACGGCTGTGAGAGTTGAGACGGTGGTGGTGGCGGCCAGAGGTAAGCTCTTATATATTCCTTACTTATTGAGATTGAAGACTAGCTGGGAAGGCAAGAATATGAGATGCATGGCTGGGTGAATGATGAAGCAATGATGGGTGGAAGGACAACAGCCTGGGTGGGTGACACAGAAACTGTATGTGTCCATATACCTGGATCATGCTACTATCTGACTCTTAGATAGCATATGTGTATCTAGAGCAGGGGTACTCATAGTACGGCCCGCGGGCCGGTGGTGGCCCGGCAAGCCTTCCTTGGCGGTGCGCAGACCTTGCAGACAATCACTGCTCCCCCGGCCCCCACAGAGCAGAGGCTTTTTTGTATTTCACCTGTTAGCGCCCCTGCATCTCCACTCGTGTCACTCCACCAGTACTAGTGGTGTGACACAGTGGCAGTTGCATGCCTATGAAAAAAAAGAAAATGAAATCTGGTTTGTCCTCCTGAGCAATTCAACGGTACAACTGAGAATATAGCAGGTGACAGAAGTACAGTAGAGCAGTGCCACATTGTAGCCTAACAAATGGTAAAGTATAACTACTAATTCGGTTGAAGTTCTTTCACATTAGCAATGGTTCTTTGTCAAGCAGAGTAAGAATATATCCTCGGATTTCTTCACCAGCCTGTTGCTATCACCTTATCCTCCCCAGCAAGTGTGTGGATTTATTGCTGTAATAATAATTTAGTCACACATCAATCAAAACCACACAGCCCGGGGGAAGAGGGTTAGGGTTTGAAAAATGGATGGGTACGGGGGTTTTTGGGAAAGGTTTTGGGAGACAAGAAAAAATAGCACAGCATAGACAAACAATTGTGAACATAAACAAATCTTTGGGTACAAACCTATCCATCAATCTTTGAAAGTGCATGCACTACTGCATGCATGTCAGTGAAAAGTAAGTAGTACATTCGACAACTGTGGAAAGAAAGAATGCGACAGTACAGGGCCTGTGTGGAATTATTGATAACGATATTCAACATAAGGTCTCTGTAGCCAGATACCCGAGAGCCTTGCTGGTCACTATAAATCCATTCACAACAACACTCAATGGGGTTGGTCTGGAAGGTGTCAGGTTTACTCCCCGTGATCCAGTCGATGCAAATATGGTTCCACCTCCAAATGTCACCAACACCCAGAAGTGTAAACACAGGGTGTTCGAGCCATTAGGCGGGGGAGAAAAATAACAAACTAAAATAAAAAATGTGGGATGGGTAAAGGTAGGGTCAGCAGGGAAAGGATACCTGTAACAGAAGACAAGACAGGCATCAGTGAAGTGCTGTCCTAACATACAAGGCTACTCTCATATAGTCTCACTAAATAACCAAGGAAGTAGACAAGTACCTGAGCACCAAGAAAACATGACCTTGGATAGGAAATACTATAGCCCTTCTGCCACAATCTGTGAGGAAGGCCTAAGAAACACATAAACATATAGTTAACGAACACACTCCTGTCGCACCAAACACACTCGCGTTATACTAAGACATCAAACCCACTACTCACAACATACCACAAACATGGTAGAGGACTCAATGTACAAAGGGGGTTCCAAATAGTCAAAGCAAAGATGTATGGTCCAACAAAAAGGAAGAGGGAAACGGTAGTGTGTAGGAAGCAAGAACTACAACACTGCGCTCTCTAAGTAATGACCCAGTAGAGAATCTTTGGTGAAGGTCAAACAGAAAAACGTAGTTGCGACCACCACTGAATTCTGCCAACCACACACCCCACGGTGCACTACACAAAGAGAACTGGGGTAGCCTGTAGTTACCTCACTACATGCCCAGTTATGGAGGTCCTTTGAAATACACAGTTATACAACGGAGACGCGTAGTTGTCCTTACTACCGCGCTCCGTTTTAATAGTACAAAAACGATCCCCGATGTGAACGCTAACACGTGGTATAGACCGCCACTGTGCTCCGCCACACACAATTCAACCAAACAGGAATTCAGCAAAGGTAGAATTCTGTTAGAAAACAGTCACAGAACCTCCCTTAACAATCCGTTCAGGCAGTAATCAGCTGACCGCACGGGCGGCCGAAGAGTTTAGAGCGGCTTTACCTGAAGACGCGTGAAGTCCGTCTACCGCCAAGGACAGAACACGGAAGCGCTCCCCACTGAGCCTCAGGGGGGGGGGGGAAGGTGATAGTCCACAGGAGACACGATAGAAAAGCATGCAGAGCGTCCGCTCTCATGCCGGTGCAGAACAGAAACCAGAATAACGCGCAACAGGAAGCGCGTCTGTTCCCCAGATAAACTTCCTGCAAGTCTCCCGCCTACTCATGGGAAATGTAGTTTCATAGTACGGTAGGCGCTTAGGGGCTGCGTAACCTGACAGAAGGTATAGTAGATAGAAAAGGAGAAATTGCTTTTTTTCTAGGTGTCCCCTCACTCACCAGGGTTGCCCCTTGGTGACATGCTTCATCATTGGGGCCATCCCAGTCCTCTACGGCCTGGGGCGTGCTGCGACTTGCGAATTACGTAGGAGCACTTACAAATGACTATGTGTGGTGCAGATGTGATAGTGGAGTGGACTAAGTGATGTGTTAAGGGATCAATTTAGAAGCCTAGAGAGAGCCAAGAAATGCAGTCACAGTCAGAGAAAAAGGCAAGGGATACTGTATCTATGTGGTTGTAGTGGTCCTGTTGGAAGTGGTAAGTAAGTTGCCTGCAGAAAAAAAATCCTCCTATTAGCGGCACTCCTCCATTGCAGCCGACGCTTCGTCCATCGATGTTGGTCACCAGAAGACACCCTGTCCACTGCCTGCCTGATGCTGAATTGTTTGTAACAACAAAGGGAGTTTGGCCCATGCGGACGGAAGTGGGGTAAGGGCCCAAATACTGTATAAAAAAGAAGGAACCACCACTTTGTTTAAAAAGGCCACAGACAAAAACACGATCTTACATTACAAAAGCTTTCACCCACAAGGGCTCAAACAGAATCTACCCTACGGCCAACTACTTAGAATTCGGCGTAACTGCTCGGATCTCGAGGAGTTTAATGTGCATGCTGATACCTTTTGTGATGAACTGACCAAAAGAGGATATCCGATCAAACTCCTCAAACACTCGAAAAAAAGAGCACGCTACACTCCCCGAGAAGAGTTACTCCAAATAAAAACCAAAAAAGAGTTGGACAAACTCGTGTGTGTCACGACCTATGGATCTCACACGAATAAATTCAGACAGATTATTCTACGGAACTGGCACTTGTTGGAGGGATTAGATTTCCCCCTTCAAAAGCCAATTTTTGCGCTGAAAAAAAACCCCAGTATAGGCCAACAAATCATTAGAGCTGACAGCTCTTTACCAAAACCCAAAAGTGATTTGATTGCGAAATGGAACCTCAAACCCATCACAGGCCACCATAAATGCGGCACGTGTGTGGCTTGTGCAAGTGCAGTGGAGGGAGATGAATTTTGTCATAATGGCATCAAATGGAGACACAGTTTGCAAACCAACTGTAAAAGTAGGAACGTAATTTATGGGATCCTGTGCGCCTGTGACAAATTATACATAGGCAAAACATGCCAGCAGGTTAACGCTAGAATAACACAACATCGCTCTAGGCTCAAGAGAAAAGTACAGAATGCCCCAATGGTTGAACACTTCACGTTAGCAAATCACAAGGAAACTGATTTCACATGGACAGTCCTATCTGGCATTGACCCACAGCACCGGTCACCAGATGTAGAGAAAGCGCTTCTACGAAAAGAAGCATACTTGATACTCCGGTTCAATACCATAAATACCGGGTTGAACTCAATGAGTGAAGTCTCTAGATTATAATCCCGTCTTCACCATCAAAGGGACTTCATGCCCCATAATGCATCAGACAAGAACGCAAAAGAATCCTCTTCTGATTGGCTTAGCCATGATGAGCTCACTCCTTTGAATCACTGAGGTAATCGACTTCACATTCACTCGCAGTGAAGGAATGAGGAAGTGGAGCACGCTGCCAAGCGGCCAGGTAGGACAAGCGCTCTGCTAACTGACAGCGCGTAACGAAGCGAAGCCCAAACAAGACGCACACGCCTTTCCATCGTGGAACGAGCGTTTAACATTAAAAAGTCGACCCGTTCCAGCGCAGCCTTTGGTAAACCCCAACGCGCGCTTTGTGCACTTACAAAGGAGCTCGAGGCTCCCGAGGGATTATTAATTGCCGCCCGTGCTTTTTCAACAGAATCACGGCACCAGTCGCTGTTGAAAGACAACCGGTACAACCCTTTGAACTAAGGCATTCATAATTTTCGACAAGAAAAGTAAACAAAGTAAGTGACTATTGGTTTCCAATACCCCTGAAAGTGTTATATTTCCCGCATTGAGAACAGCGAGTAATACGCCCATTTTACCTGCAGTTAACTATGTGGAAAGCGATTTGAAAATCGGAGCAAAACCATTGATTTTCCCTGCACGCACAGAACCCACCAACCACTTTGTAACCGACATATGTGGGTTGGATGAATTGTACCACCTCTATTCCCCGGAGGTACGTGTCATTTTTATAGTAGTATACATGAGGAAGCGAGATTAGGTTGATGGGAGCTAATAGTAACAAGTGTCCCCCATACCTTTATGTTTTTATGAATAGGTTTAACACACGGGGAAAAGAATTCAATTTGCCCAAAAGAGAGTTTGAGAAGACACATCACAAACTCGAAACGCGTAGGCGGACAGGATTAAGTCCTCAGTTCTGACAAACAGACTAAATTGTTAGGAACTACAAGCCTGCTAATAAGGCCACCGAGAGGTGGTCTTGTTCCTTCTTGAGATTTATCAATAGACTCCCTATTGGTTACATTTAACAATTAACAATTTTCTGATCATGTCATGTTTAAAATATATGATTATATATATCTTTTTTTCCCCCTTTTTGCTGTAATAATTTGCCACATTTTTTGTGTTTTGTTGTGTTTTTTACACATTGTAAGTTTCACTCATAGTATGCTTTCAGATTTCACGTTGTATGTTGTGCTAAATTATTGTGTTTTGATGCACTGTTTGATTTAAGTTTCTTGTTGTACGCTGGTGGCCAGTACGTTCAAGACACTGTGATTTCTTTCGACCAAAGCACTTTTTGATAAAATTGAAAAAATAAAACGGCGCAACTAATCGCCCGGATAAACATATTAAACTTTGTTTATCTCTCTTTTTTCACCTTAAGTTGAATGGTGTGAAATTACTGAAGTGTGGGTTCCTTCTTTTTTATACACTGATGCTGAATTGTGGCTCGCTACTGTGAAGCCTGACTCCATCCTTTTTTCCCCATTGCAGAGACTGAAACCCGGCCTGTAATTATTCAACGAAAAACAGGAAGTGATATAATATTACAACACCACTGATAAATAAATATAAGGTATGTAGGCTGTGGAGTGCAAAAAGTCACAATTTGATTTTCCTAGTAGACAGTACAATATTTTTGAAAGTGCGTACTCTGAGTCACCTTTTGAAGGATAAATAAGTATGGGCAAATTAATGTAGCGGATCTTGCCCCTCAAGCTAGGTGTACTGTAAACTGTGTTTTAGAACAAAATTAGATCTTCCTAGCAGTGCTCCCACCCAGACCCTTACTAAAGCCAGTCGCAAAAATGTAGAAGACCCCCAATCAAATCTCAAAAAACGAGGCCTAGCAGAAAACTGGTGACAAAACTTACTTTGAAAGTAAAAGTAGGCCGAAGTACCCCCTTCCTAATTACCCATTACCCACCGTGGATTGCATTCAAACCACTTGCAAGCAACCAAGCAAAAGTAGCCATAGCCAGCATCGCTCCAAGACTCGAAATCCCCCCCACTCAAACACATGCAATAGAAATACTGCTAACCCTAACGAACCCTAAGTTAAGAATAGTGGCAAAAGCTTTCTTTAACTATGCCAAATCCCCCCTTTCCCACCATGGATTTTCTTCAAATGACTTGCAACCAAAATTACACATTCTCACGAGTGCTCTAAGACCCCAGAACTCAGTTGGAAAAATCTAGAACACCCCGAAACACATGCAATCCTGCTGCTAGGGCTAACCCTAACGAACCCTAAGTTACAAAAAGTGCCAATACTAAAGGCTTTTCCGCGCGGATTTTGTCCCAACCCCTTCTACCCGGTATTAGACCTTCCCAGGAATGCCCCAAGACCCGGCAACCCACCCGCCAAGAAGCATAACACCCCCAAACAGGCCAAAAGCAAAATCTCATACTTGCAATATTTCTGGGCCTTCGGTCCAAACGCGCTGCGTAGCTAGGCCATAAGTCGGGGTTGGCACGACGGATTTCCTGAAAAGCAAATGCAATCAAGATTAGAGTGTCCCAGCAATGCTCCCAGACCACGAAACTCACCCACAAACAGACGGAACCCCCCCTAAGAGCACCTCAAAGGCAAGCAAGTCATCAAAAACACAAAAAAATTCCGCCTGGGATTTGGTCCAAAACACTTTTATCCGGTATTAGAGCTTCCCAGCAATGGCCCCAGAGCCGTCAACCCAGGAGAAAACGAGTAGAAGACCCCCAAACAGCCAAAGAGCAAAAGTACAAAAATGGGGACTTAGTCAATTTTTCACAAATTTCCCAAATCACTCCGCGCGCGTTCTGCAGCTAGGCCCTAAGTCCCCTCTGCCACCATGGATTTGCTTCAAACCTCTTGCAAAGTAAAGTATATATAGCCAGCAGTGCTCCCAGACCACGAAACTCACCCACAAACACCAGGAAGCCCCCCAAACAGGCCCCCGAAAACGCTACATAGAGCA
Organism: Lissotriton vulgaris; assembly: GCF_964263255.1. Classification (NCBI taxonomy): domain Eukaryota; kingdom Metazoa; phylum Chordata; class Amphibia; order Caudata; family Salamandridae; genus Lissotriton; species Lissotriton vulgaris. The sequence continues at coordinate 461,427,116 of NC_141700.1, read as the reverse complement.
AAATGTCAGAAATAGCCAAAAGAAAATCGGCCTGGATTTTGTCCCAACCACTTCTACCCGGTATTAGACCTTCCCAGGAATGCCCCAAGACCCGGCAACCCACCCGCCAAGAAGCATAACACCCCCAAACAGGCCAAAAGCAAAATCTCATACTTGCAATATTTCTGGGCCTTCGGTCCAAACGCGCTGCGTAGCTAGGCCATAAGTCGGGGTTGGCACGACGGATTTCCTGAAAAGCAAATGCAATCAAGATTAGAGTGTCCCAGCAGTGCTCCCAGACCACGAAACTCACCCACAAACACCAGGAAGCCCCCCAAACAGGCCCCCGAAAACGCTACATAGAGCAAAATGTCAGAAATAGCCCAAAAAAAAATCGGCCTGGATTTTGTCCCAACCACTTCTACCCGGTATTAGACCTTCCCAGGAATGCCCCAAGACCCGGCAACCCACCCGCCAAGAAGCATAACACCCCCAAACAGGCCAAAAGCAAAATCTCATACTTGCAATATTTCTGGGCCTTCGGTCCAAACGCACTGCGTAGCTAGGCCATAAGTCGGGGTTGGCACGACGGATTTCCTGAAAAGCAAATGCAATCAAGATTAGAGTGTCCCAGCAGTGCTCCCAGACCACGAAACTCACCCACAAACACCAGGAAGCCCCCCAAACAGGCCCCCGAAAACGCTACATAGAGCAAAATGTCAGAAATAGCCAAAAAAAAAATCGGCCTGGATTTTGTCCCAACCACTTCTACCCGGTATTAGACCTTCCCAGGAATGCCCCAAGACCCGTCAACCCACCCGCCAAGAAGCATAACACCCCCAAACAGGCCAAAAGCAAAATCTCATACTTGCAATATTTCTGGGCCTTCGGTCCAAACGCACTGCGTAGCTAGGCCATAAGTCGGGGTTGGCACGACGGATTTCCTGAAAAGCAAATGCAATCAAGATTAGAGTGTCCCAGCAGTGCTCCCAGACCACGAAACTCACCCACAAACACCAGGGAGCCCCCCAAACAGGCCCCCGAAAACGCTACATAGAGCAAAATGTCAGAAATAGCCAAAAAAAAAATCGGCCTGGATTTTGTCCCAACCACTTCTACCCGGTATTAGACCTTCCCAGGAATGCCCCAAGACCCGCCAACCCACCCGCCAAGAAGCATAACACCCCCAAACAGGCCAAAAGCAAAATCTCATACTTGCAATATTTCTGGGCCTTCGGTTCAAACGCACTGCGTAGCTAGGCCATAAGTCGGGGTTGGCACGACGGATTTCCTGAAAAGCAAATGCAATCAAGATTAGAGTGTCCCAGCAATGCTCCCAGACCACGAAACTCACCCACAAACAGACGGAACCCCCCCTAAGAGCACCTCAAAGGCAAGCAAGTCATCAAAAACACAAAAAATTTTCCGCCTCGGATTTGGTCCAAACCACTTTTAGTGCTTCCCAGCAATGGCCCCAGACCCGTCAACTCACCTGCAAAGAGGTAGAACAACACCCCCACAAGTGCTGAGTCTTTCTTCATTGGTCGTAAACCAGCCCTCTGCTTTGATGGAAATAGGAGTCTGGAGGAGGAGGATAGAGGAGCATGTTCTTCTGAACTTGTGAACCTGAGGAATGCAGACTGCGGCACCTTCAAATAAATTAGCAAACAAGTGAAGACAGTTCTGCTGATGGGCTTGTTTTTGTGATTATCTGATTAAAGTTTGAATTATATTAACTGTGCACAACAAAGAAAGACAGACACACAGGAATAAAAGTGAATAAGGATGAAAAAGAAAGTTATTGATTCGTTGTCTCATTTTCAGGGCTCGAAGTCGGTATCACGGTCCAGGAATAAGAATAAGGCTTCGTCATCATACTCTGCGAATTCAGGCAGGGAGAGCTCAGTGTCACCTGACAGAGTAGAAATTCCCTCATCTATGTTGCTGGCCACCTCCTCTTCATCCGGCACGCTCTCTCGTACTCTGAAATCTGGTGGTATGAGGTGCTGATTCATCTTGATCATTGTTAACCTCTCCACATTTTTGGGCGAGAGGCGGCTCCGTTTGGGAGTTACAATCCCACCAGCCGCACTGAAAACCCGTTCAGAAGACACGCTTGCGAGTGGGCAAGACAAGTAGTTTAAAGCCAGGTTGGTGAGCTGTGGCCACAATTCTTTTTTCCCATGCCAATACGCCAATGGGTCAGAATTAACATAGACCTCTGTTGAGTCATTCAGATAGTCCTTCACCATCGACTCAAGGTCCTCATCCAAGGTTCCTCCACTTTGCTTAGCTCTTGCTGTGCCTCTGACCTTTTGAGAACCAAACCCACGCAGAGCTAGCCAATCCTCTTCAGCCTCCAATGTTTCTGTTGTCTTTCGTGCAGATGATCCGGTTGCCGGTGTCTTTAACGGCTGAGAGGTCACTTGTGCCACAGCCACAGGTGCAGAAGTGGATTGTTTTGACTGGGGATGGCCTGCTGATGTACTGCCATTTCCTTCAATTTCCAGCCGTTCTGTTTCAAACTTCTTGGCTGACAAGGCTAGCCAACGTTTGTACTTTAGAACATGTTCATCATCAAAAGGAAAGAATGCTTGGCCTGCCAGCGCCTTTTTGTAGCGTGGATCCAGAATAGTAGCACAAATGTAATGCTGTTCTGAGTGGATCTTTTTAAGACGTTCATCACCTTGTAGGAGCTCTAATAATTGCTCAGCCAGAAGCAAAGAGTCTTGGTTTTTGTCATCTTTTCCAAACACAGAACACACCTCCTTCAGTTGGTCCTCCAGCATGTACAACAATGGGATAGCTTTTCCCAAATTAGAGTCCTCCTTGCTGACTGCACGCGTGAAGAACTCAAAAGGACGAAGCATGCGTGTCAGGCTTTCAACTATGTTCCATTGCGGCCCACCCATCCTCAGCTCCTCTATACCCTCTTTCAAGAAATATTGATCGAGTTCCGTATACTGCTCATACAGACGCTCAAGCATGTAGAAGGTTGAGTTCCAACGTGTTACCACCTCCTGGATGAGTGCTTTCACTGGCATTTGACGTTGATATAGCAGGCTCCTCAGCTGCTTCCGGGCCTTAAAAGAATGCCTGAAATGCTTGCACATTTTTCGGCAGGTCTCCAATACACTGTACGCTGCACTGCCTTTATTACCCAAGAATTTTTGGACAACCAGGTTTATACAGTGCGCCAAACACGGCACTCTGAAATAGTAACCGTCCCTCATGGCCTTAACTATATTGGCGCCATTGTCCGTGGAAACATAACCAACCTTGCGTTTTAGTGGGGACAGACAGTTAAGGACCTTTGTGTTAAAGACATCCAAAATGTTTTCTGCTGTGTGACGTTTCTCCAAACCAAACATGGCTAGTGTTGCATGTTTCCGAGCACCTTTAAAAACAATGTTAGTGTCAACACCTGAGTTTAGCTTTGCTTTAGCCCCTGAAAAAGAGACCCAGTGTGCAGTGATGCACATGTAATCAGCGCCTGCGCCACTGGTCCACATGTCTGTTGTCAGATGTATAGTGTGAACAGCACTCTTCTGCAAAGCTGCCCCAATCACCTTCAGAACATCTTCATGTAGTGCTGGAACCGCAACTCGGGCAAAATAGAACCGGCTAGGAACCTTCCATTTAGGGCAGAGCGCTGTCACTAATTCTAGAAAACCAACCCCTTCTACAAAAGAAAAAGGGAGAAGGTCTAGAGCTAGCATTTTAGCCAGCTTAGTGTTATACAGACGGGTCATTGGGTGGTTGCGTTCATATTGCGCTTCTGTAAACAACATCTTTTTAATGTTGCCCTGGACCAAGGATTTACGGGATGATGATGATCTCTTCGACCCAGTTACGCTCGCTGATGAACTTTTCCGCATTGATGTCTCACTCTCTCCCACACTCTTAGTGTGGCTCCCATGGGGTGTGCTGCTGACAGGGGAACTGGGTGTAAGTGAAGTGTTTGAATCGTCTTCTACCTCCTCGTCATCACCAGATGAAAAAACAACGTTTTCATTGCGTGCAATTGCGGCTTCCTTGATCGTGTGTAGGTGCGCAAACCATTGGACATCGTGCGTTCTCCTAAGATGACCTCTCTGGCCTCCGGTACCATAGTTGGAACCCAACTTACCACGACTAACTCGAAGCTTACAAATGCTACAAATGGCTATGTTTTCATTTTTTGGGCAAACACTAAAGAAGTCCCAAACTGGAGACTTGAAATGTCTTCGGGGGCCGGAGGAGGCGGCGATACTGGTGGTGGTGGTCCTGCTGCTAATGCCAGATGAAGTGGAGGATGTGGATTGCCGAACTTCAGTACGTTTTGCACTTTCACCACCACGAATTGAGGTCGAGGACGAGGTGGGTACCTTCTTGCGAGGAAGAAATATGGAAGCGGTAGGTTTTGGTGTACTACTTAACTCCAAATCTAATGATTCCATTTCCATTGCCTCCTCGCCGACATCATCATCACGCTCAGCAGCTTCTCGGGATAGGGTCAAAATGTCTCTTTGCTGCATGCCCGGTGGGGCTGCAGTGACCTTTGTGATGACTGGCTCGTCGTCATCGTGAGAGGCTTCATCACCAGCAGTATCTGTCACTTCTTGTTGAGCCTCATCACACTCCATAGGTTTGAGTTTTTGGACGACCTTCCTTTTACGCTTAGGTACCGGTGTCAGATCATGGTGTGCCTCACTGTCAGACTGCAGTTGTGGTTCCCAAGACAGATCACTTGCATCAGAACGAGGTGGGCTTGAAGAAGATGTAGACACCCCCCTTGATCTTTTCCTTGCTAGGGATGTGGAAGACAATGAATGATCATCAGGAGGAGTGGCTTCCAATGATACCTCGGCTTCATTGTCGATTTCCAAATGTGCCCCTACTTCGGGAGGAACAACTATTGTGGGCACTTGTGAACCTCCATGCACCTTTGCTTGCGCATCTCCTTTTGCTGCCTCTCCTTCCACATGTACTTGGGCGTGTACTTGCACATGGTGTTGTTGTTGCGGATGTGGTTGTTCAACACTTGTCAGATGAGTTACAACAACCTGTGTTGATTCAGGGACATTGCTGCTACTTTCTTGCGATGAGCCAACATCACTGGTCGATGGTGATTGGAGAAGTACACTGACTGCCTCTGAAGCACTCAAGGGCTTTGACTTAAGTTGGCGTGGTGGTGGAGGCACTGAACCCAATGGAGCAGGGGTGCTGCTCCCAGCTTGGTCCCCAGCAGATCCTGCTGCTGCAGGCGTACTTTTTTTTTTTGCTCCCCAAAAAAGTGGCGGGTGGCACACCAGCCTCCTTGGTAACTTGCTTCTTCTGCTCCTTACTAGCAACTTTCTTGCTAGAGGAGCTACGGAGAACTTTCTTTGGGGGCGGGGCCATCTTCTTCAGAGCAGGTCAGACAGCAGGCCGCACGCAGTTGCACGAATTGTAGAGTTGTCTGAGGCCAGACGTGACGTCGCGTGACGTTATGCTGCACACACACACCGCTGCAGGACTTCTTCCTGGCACTGGTGGTTCTCTTGAGTCTTGTGCACCTAAAAAAAATGGAAGACAGAGGAACATCAGTTCAGTTATAGAGCACAAAAAAATCGAAAAACACTGCAAAATCAGCACAATCCCAATCCATCCATGCCCTCCATAATGTTTAAATTCAAGACAACCCACAGAAAGACTAGGCCCATGCAAGACTCACTACCCCTGGGCATAACTAAAAAGGTTGAAAAGTAGGCAAAATGGTTGGAGGCCTAACAACAAAGCCTGCATTCAAAATGGCCACTTGCCTGCCAGCACATGGCCAGTGCCTGTAGCTGCACTCAAAATGGCCACCAGCCACATGGCATGTCCCTCCCCATGAACACCCCCAAAAATCGAAAAACACTGCAAAATCAGCACAATCCCATTCCATCCATGGCCTCCATGATGTTTAAATTCAAGACAACCCACAGAAAGACTAGGCCCATGCAAGACTCACTACCCCTGGGCATAAATAAAGGTTGAAAAGTAGGCAAAATGGTTGGAGGCCTAACAACAAAGCCTGCATTCAAAATGGCCACTTGCCTGCCAGCACATGGCCAGTGCCTGTAGCTGCACTCAAAATGGCCACCAGCCACATGGCATGTCCCTCCCCATGAACACCCCCAAAAATCGAAAAACACTGCAAAATCAGCACAATCCCATTCCATCCATGGCCTCCATGATGTTTAAATTCAAGACAGCCCACAGAAAGATTAGGCTCATGCTAGACTCAAATACCCCTGGTGAAAAGGCCACAAGTACAGGCCCAAAAAACGAAAACCACTGAAAAATCTGCACAATCCCATTCCATCCATGGCCTCCATGATGTTTAAATTCAAGACAACCCACAGAAAGACTAGGCCCATGCAAGACTCACTACCCCTGGGCATAAATAAAGGTTGAAAAGTAGGCAAAATGGTTGGAGGCCTAACAACAAAGCCTGCATTCAAAATGGCCACTTGCCTGCCAGCACATGGCCAGTGCCTGTAGCTGCACTCAAAATGGCCACCAGCCACATGGCATGTCCCTCCCCATGAACACCCCCAAAAATCGAAAAACACTGCAAAATCAGCACAATCCTATTCCATCCATGCCCTCCATGATGTTTAAATTCAAGACACCCCACAGAAAGACTAGGCCCATGCACCACTCACTACCCCTGGGCAAGGCCCCAACAACAGGTCAAAAATCGAAAAACACAGAAAAATCAGCACAATCCCATTCCATCTATGCCCTCCATGATGTTTAAGTTCAAGACAGCCCACAGAAAGACTAGGCCCATGCACCACTCACTACCCCTGGTCAAGGCCACAACAACAGGTCAAAAATCGAAAAACACAGAAAAATCAGCACAATCCCAATTCATCTATGGCCTCCATGATGTTTAAGTTCAAGACAATCCACAGAAAGACTCAGTCCACCCACCACTGAGTACCCCTGGGCAAAAGGCCCCAAAACAGCCCAAAAATCGAAAATTCCAAAATTTTAGTTGCAGCAACTGTAATGCTTCAAACAAACTTACTTGTAAAATTTCTAATCCAACAGTGATCCAAAGAAAGTCAAAAAGGCCTCAAATCCAAAGATCCAGCAGCATCCACAAAAAGTAATCCTTCCAGCTCCAGATCCTAATGAAAAGTGACCAGGAGATGGACAAAGCACTGGGAGGAGCCTGCTGAACAGGAACAGGAAGTTGAAGACTGTGGGGCACTTCCTTCCTCCCACCCCCCTGCCCCCCTCCCCAAAATGGACTCCTCGCTAAAAAAGTGCAGGCAAATGTCAAACTAAGGAGTTATTCACATAAAAATCATCATTTCTAGAAAGTTTATGCTGCTTGCTGGTGGATTTCTTGTGCAGAATTGCAAATTTATATTTTCGCTCGCCGCATCTCAAATCTCGCAATTGCGAAGTACCGCGAGACGTGATCTCGCCGTACTCGCGTTGACAAACTATCGCTGGCAAGCCGCGATGACGTAATCGCGCTCGCCAATTCCCGCGGGATCACACAGCAAGATCCAAAATGGCGCAGCACTCGCAAACTATCGAAAAAAACAACTCGGCAAACGATGATAAACGCCGCGCGCCGCAAAAATTGTATCACCAACGCCGCGCGCCGCCAAAAAAATCCGCTGCGTGCGAATTTGCGGATTTTGCGGGAAATTCGCAAATCTCGCGGACTGCGAATTTCCCAAAAATCCGCAAAATCCGCGAGCGTAACGGATTTTCCGCCCACACCTACTCTTAAAAGACACCTTTGAGCAATTGATGACACTTTTTCCTCAAACTGCCTTGGTATATTCCAATATATGCCAAAGACAAAAATGGAGGTGGTCCAATCAATTTTGTCCACAAATTGAGAAATCGAGGAAGCATGTAAATATATCTGTTTCAGCTTACATAAGAGACGATGGAATGGGCTCCATCTACAACAATAACTTGCGTTACTACATGCAAGATATCTACAGAGGAGATGGCGTGCACTTCTCAGATGAGGGGAACAGAGTTTTCATACAAAATTTAAGAATGTGTATTGGTTCCTACTTATAAGTACCTAGAACTTACACAGAACACAAAAGCTCTTTTCAGAGCTACCTTAACTTTATTTACTCTTTTGAAATTTCGAATGTACCTTTTTTCACTAATTTTCACTTATGTTCGCTTCACGGTTCGCTACCCGGTTCGCGTACCGGCAGCTAACCGCGCGAAAAATTCAAAATTTTTTTTCAACATATATGAGCCTCCTCAGCCACCCTCAGAAAACCTAGGAGGTCAGGATACGTCTAAAGTACCCCCTTCTACCCATTCTGAACATTATTTACCCTCCATCTTGTATCTCAATTCTACCGAAACACAAAATGGAGGACTCCCGTAACGCTGCAGGTTCGCGTACCGGGACAGGCACTGACAAGCACTCGCTCAAAAAAGGTGGGAAAGTAATTCACAGAAAAACCACTAGAGACACTTTCACCAATTAAACATTAGCTCATACTACATACCAATCCTATCATTTTCACAAATTTGGTTAGAATTCCATTTAGCCATTTAGCATGTAGAACTCTCTAAATTCCCTGAGGTAAATTACTTCACAAAACACATTTGAAGTGTTGGAATTGACAACCAATTAAAATGTTACTTTCAATTTCTACTATTATATCATGACATTTGATTGGTTATGTACCTGAATATATATAAAGAAAGAGAGAGAAACACAGCCATTTTGACTACTACTTCTTGAAGTACATATCAACTACATTTCAACTGATAACTTCAAGTTCTCGATTTCTGTAATTTTTTATTGAGTATAAAAAAATATATATATATTTACATGGAGCATGGGTTATACATGAGTCGAAAATCAGAGAAAGAAGAAGGAAGGAAAGAGGGAAAGAAAAACGCCGGGGGGGGGGGGGGGGGTAATAGTTCGATTGTCCATGTTCTGTTGATCGTTGTTTTATGCCTCCTCCTTGCGACGCTTCGTTGTTCGTTGGTCTTTCTTTCCCCAACCCCGGACAATAGTGAGGAGGGAGGGGGGATAGAGGTCGAGGTCGGTATAGAGAGTGCTTGGTGTGCTCTGTTGTGTCTGGATTCTGCGCCTATGGGGGTTAATGTGATGTTAGGTATCGGTCTAGGGGTCCCCACATGTTCGCCTGCCTATGGGTTTTCGGTGAGTGTTTCGCTGTGATGTTATCTGCCCCCCTTAGGAACGGGACCCAATTGAGCCATGCTTGGGGCGCGGCTTTTGAGGTGTCCTTCCAATTACTTAGGACCATTTTGACTGCTGCCGTTAGCAATAGGTCAATGAGGTCGCGATCTTCTGTCGTTGTGATTGACGGAGACGTAAAGCCTAGGACTAGGTTAGGAAAATCTATGTGTATGTCTAGTCCTGTGATCTCCTTGATGAGTGTTCCAATTCTGTTCCAGAATCCCCTGACCTTAGGACAGCTGAGCAGGAGGTGTTCTAGGTCTCCCTTTGCTTTGTGGCAGTTCCAGCATGTATCGCTGTCTCGGATCCTCAGAGCGGCAAGGCGGGCCGGTGTCCAGTATGCCTTGTGCACTAGCCAATATTTGGTCTCCTTGAGCACTGCCGTTATTTTCTTCCTAGTGGAGGATCTCCACATCTCTGCTTTCTCTGCCTCGCTTAGCTCCCTTCCTGCTATCTCCCCCCAGAAATTTGTGACCTTATCGTTTAGTTTGGATTTCTTGGGGCGGAGTACTTTGTATAGGTGTGCTACTTGGTGTCCTAGTGTGTTAAGACTGGCTGCGAGTTGTATAAGCGGAGGTGTGTGGTTACTGAGGTTTGCCTTCCTGGTGGCTACTTTGATTTTCATGAAGTTGTAGAGCTCTATGCTTTGTAGGTTGTGTATTTCTTTGATGGTGTCAAAGGTTGTGCATGCGCCCTGGTTCCGAAGGTCTTGGGCCGTGGAGATGCCATGTTTATACCATTCGTGCATGTCTAGGACCTTATCTTTGTATTTCAATGTTGGGTTGTGCCATATAGATTCAAGTTGGCTGCCTCTTATGCTTGATGTCAATAGTTTGTCGATGCTCAGGAGAGCTGTTTTCGTATTCTTCAGGACGGGGTTCTCCTTGACTGCTGGGTGTTGGGTGGCTGTGAGGAGGGTGATGGGGTTCATGCCCTTTAATAGTCCTCGCTCTAGTGTTAGCCAAGCTGGGGTACATGCCTTCCTTGGGTCCAACCAGTGTAGTCCCTGTCTGGCTATGCATGCTACCTGGAATCTTTTGAAGTTTGTTATGTTCAGCCCGCCCTGATCTTTTGTGAGCCTAAGCTTGTGTAGGCTTATTCTGGGTTTTTTGTCTTTCCACAGGAAGTTGTTAAGTATCTTGTCTAATTTCTTGTGGAAGTCTTCTGTGTTCGTCAACGGGAGCATGGTTAGCATGTAGTTCACCACTGGTGTTAGCATCATTTTTATCGCCTCTATCCTTCCCCACCATGTGGTGAATTTGGGCGACCACCCCTCCACTTTCTCTTTAACTTTCTTGTTTGTTGCCTGTTCATTGTGCTCCAGTGTCGTTCTTAGGTCCCTCTCAAAGAGGATACCTAAGTATTTTATGGGCTTCTGTTGCCATGTTAATCCGGAGTTCCCTAGTACCTCTCTTGTTGTGTGGATATTTAGGGGTTTGCATTCTGATTTATCTTTGTTGAGCCTGTACCCCGAGACCTGGGCATATTTGTCAATAGTGTCAGTCAGAGCTCTAATGGAGCTTTCGGGATCTTCTGTGACTATTAGGACATCGTCCGCATATGCCGCCAGCTTAAAAGTTTCCCCCCCTATTGGTATCCCTACTATATCTTCATTTGTTCTAATCATCGTGAGGAGTGGTTCAATGGCTAATAGGAATAGGGCTGGTGAGAGTGGGCAACCTTGTCTCGTTCCCCTGCCTAGGTTGAGTATGTTCGATGTGCCTCCATTGACTACCACCCTGGCTTTGGGGTTGCTGTATAGGGCCATCACCATCTTCCTGTAGTTCGGTCCTAAACCGAATTTCGCCATACAGTGCTCTAGGAAGGGCCATGAGACCCTGTCGAAAGCTTTCTCCGCGTCTAGGGCTATCATAACTGCGGCCTTGCTGCTTCTGGAGGAGTGGTTGATTATGTGGCATAGTAGTCTCGTGTTATCGTGGGACATGCGGTTTTTGAGGTAGCCCACTTGAGAGTTGTGTATGAGTTTGGGTAGGTAAGCATTGAGTCTGTTGGCAAGTACTTGAGCGTATATCTTGCAGTCTACATTGATGAGGGAAATCGGTCTGAAGTTCTTTGCCTCAGTTGAATCCTTCCCCTCCTTTGGTATGACAATTATGATTGCCTCGGCCATCGAGGGTGCCATGTGACCTGTCTGGACGCATTCTGTGAATACCTGTTTCATTGTGGGTTTGAGGATGTGCATGTAGTTTTTGTAGAAGCTAGCTGTGAAGCCATCTGGCCCTGGCGCTTTATTATCCTTGAGGCTTGCCGTGGCTTTGGCTATCTCATCTTCCGTTATGTCTAGCTCTAGGATGTCTCGTTCACAGGCTGATAGTGTAGGGGTGGATATACTTCCCAGCAGCTCTTTGCCCCCATCCTCCTTTAGTGTATCATCCCTAGTGTACAGTCGCTCATAGAAATCTCTAAAGACCTCTAGGATTTCGTTGTTAGCAGTCATGGACTTGCCCTGTCTGTCTTTGATGGCTCCTATCATGTGTTGTCGTTGTTTCCCTCTTAGGTAGGATGCTAAGTTCTTGCCGGCCTTGTTTGCAGTGCAGAGGTTAATGGATTTATATTTGTTAATCCAGGTCCCTGCTCGCTCACTCAATATTCTATTGAGTTCGTACTTATGTTTGGTCAGATTAGTGAGTGTGTTCTTGTCTTCCATTCTGGCTATATGGCTGTTCTCCAGCTTTTTGATTTCGTGTTCTTGGTCTTCAATTTTTTTGTTCCTACCTTTGTTTAATCTGCCCTTGACCGTCATGACTGCTCCCCGTACGGTGGCTTTTAGGGCGTCCCATAGTACCTCCCTGTTTGTCTCTGGTGCGTCATTTATGAGCAGGTATTCTTTTATCGCCTCCTCTATCTCGGCTTTCGCTGAGACGTGATGGAGTATGCTGTCATCGAATCGCCATCTGCGGGTTGGCTTTTCGTTATGCCTGCCTGCCAAGGTTAGACTCACGTGCGAGTGGTCTGATATTGATCTGGGTCCTATCTCAGTGTGGTCTATGAGGTGGGTGTGTGTTTCTGACATGAGGATATAATCTATTCGGCTGTATGAGTTGTGTGGGTTGGAGTAGAATGTGTATTCTCTGGCATCTGGGTTGCTTAGGCGCCATGGGTCTCTCAGTCTGAGTTTGGCGCAGAGATTTCTCAATATGTTTTGGTTGTTTCCTGTTTGGCTTGGCCTGTTTGGGTGTTTGTCGATCGCTGAGTCTAGAACCTGGTTCATGTCACCAGCGACTATCAGTAGATCTTCTAGTGGTAGTGTGTGCAGTTGTGATCCCACCCCCTCCCAGAATGGCTTATTCTCTGTGTTAGGACCGTATATGTTAGCTACATGAAGTGTTTCTCCTGCCCTTCTAAGAGTGGTCACCAGTGTCCTTCCTTGGGTGTCTACTTGTGAGCTCACCACTGCTAGCTGGGATTTTTTGGTAATGATTGTTATTACCCCATTCTTCTTGTTCTGTGCCGGAGATCCCACAACCTCGCTTATCCAGTTAGCACCTATGCGCCCAATGTCAGCTGCTTCTAATCTAGTTTCTTGGAGCACATAGATGTCGCCTTTGAGTTTCTTAAGGTGCTCGAGCACCTTCCTCCTCTTGACCGGGCTGTTGAGACCCTTGACATTTAGGGACACTATCTTGATGTCTGTTGCGATGCTGCTCTGGTTGGTGTTCGTCATTTTATGTTGCTTGAGTTTCGCGGTCTATTTGGCCCTTCCTTGCGCGCTTGCGATGTCTGTGTTGTATGCAAGCCTCGGTGTCTCTGCCTACGCTTGCTGGACCTCGACCTGAAGATATAGAGGGGAGGATAGTAGAAGAAGAAGAAAAGATGATAGAAAGTCAGCCCATGTACACGCTCCCCCGCTCTCCCCACCCTCCTTGGCCCCCCTGCCTGTCCCCCCCCCCCCCACCCCCCACCCTCCCTTACTTGCTGAGTGGGTGTGCGACGACAAAGTTCCTCTGCCCCGCATCATCCCCGAGGTAGATTTTGTGTTTATTGTCTTGCTCAGTCCCTGTTGTATAGCAGGTCGCTGTGATTGCCATCGATCGGCGGTTGAAATCTATGTATCCGCTTGGGGGGGTACCCCCGGCCTTATGTCTGTTTACAGCTTCTGTTAGACTGTTTATGATGGTTTGAGGTAGATTTGTTGTCTTGTGTCCTGAGTATTCCTTGGTTGCGACGTGTTTTACTCGGATTGCCCGCTCATGTCTGGTGAAGCACTTCTTTTTGCTGCTCCGGGGCTTTTTATCTCCTCCATCTCTTCCGCCGGTGGCCCTCGTAGGTAGTTCCTTAGATCATCTGGGCACTCAAAGGTCATTGTTTTCCACTTGTCAGTTACTTTGAACCTGGCTGGGCCCACGAAGCTGAACGTGGCGCCTCTCTTGCGTAGGGTTTCTCTCTGGGCCAAAAACCCTTTTCTTGACTCTACCGTTTGCTTCGAGTAGTCTTGGGTTAGCACGATCTTGCTTCCCGCCCACAACAGATTCTGGTTCTTTCTGGCAAAAGCAAAGATGGCTTCTGTTTGGCTCATTCTGAGTGGGTTGCAGATTATCGCCCTTGGCCCCTTGCTTGTCAGCGGTTTCCCAGCTGGTACTCTGTAGGCCTTTTGCACCTCGAACCTTCTCGCAAATGTGATGCCCGTGAGTTGGGGGATCAACTCCTCTAGCATGGCTGCACACGAGCCTGCCTTGTCTTCCGCTCCTTCTGGTACGCCCAGGATTCTTATGTTGCCTCTTCTTGCCCTGTCGTCCTTCTCCGCTAGTTGTTTCTGTATGGCTTTTGTGGCTTTTTGCAGTTCTGCTATGGCCTTGGCGTTCTCACTTGTCTTGTCCTCCACTGCACTTATTCGGCCTTCAGCTAGTTCCATTCTTGTGTTTGTTTTGTGAAGGTCCGCTCTTATGGCTGCCAGCTCAAGCTGCATGTTCTCCACCTTGAGTTTGGTCTCTTTCGCCACTTCATTGCCCTCATTTATTCTCTTTAGGATGGTCTCCAAAGTAGCTGTTTCGCCTTTAGCTTTCGAGGGTGATCCTTGAATGTCTATTTTTGGTCTTTTTTGGTCCTCCCCCTTCTTCCTCTCATTGCCCGTCATCGTTCCAATGCCTCTTCTAGATAGGATGTCGCCTAGCCGCTCTTCCGCCGGGACCCTCTTCGGTACGCTTGTTGCCCTTGACACTGGCGCGTGTATCCCTTGAAGTCTGTATCTGCTGGGTTCTCTGATGTGCCTTGTCCTGGTCTTTGCCCTTGGCCCTGCCAGCGTGTGCTTGTCTCGCTCGCGGAGGTGTTGGGGCTGTTGCGGGGTTGTTGTCGTTTGCGGTCTTGTTAGGCACTTGTCGGTGTGACTCTCTTTGGCTTTGTGCGTTTATGCGCTCTCTTGGTTCGGGGGTGATTACGGGGGTTCCACCTTTTTATGATCTTATGCTTCTCTTTTGCCTTCTTCCCCGTCCAGTGCGCTTGTTTCTGTCCCTTGTCTCCCTTGCCCCGCCTGGGTGTTGCTTGCCTTTTGTGTTCTCAGGACCTCCAGGTGGTACAGGTACTGTTTTGGGCATGCACGGGGCTGTGCGTGGTAGTTTACTGGCGATTTACGGCTCCCGCTCGGGTACTTGTGTATTTGTTGCCCTCTGGTATTATTTTGTGTTTCTCAGGACCTCGGGTGTGGGCGAGCGCGGAGGATCAGTTTCATTTGCGTTGCGCACCTTTGCGTGGAGCGCGATGCGTTGTGCTTTTCCCCCCTAGCGGTGCGGTTGCAGACTTAGGCGGTAGATCCGAGTGTGCCGTGTGCACAGGGCTGTGTGTTGGGGCTTGCGGTTCACGGAGCCCGCCCGGGTACTTGTCCGTTATTTGTAGGATTATAGCCCTCTGATTTCACCCCCCTGACACCCCGCTGTGGCTTCTGGTTTCGTCTGACTCCCGCTGCTCTGCCCCAGTCGTGCTCCTACCTTCTCCGTACTGCAGGGTTGGACTCCGCTAGTTCCGCGCTCTCTCCGGTGTTAACATCCTTGAGCTTTACTGCTTTGGATGCTGAGTTCTCTCCGGTGTTGATTCCCGCACTCTCTTTGTCCGTACGAGAGCTTCCGGCTGGGCTTCGTTTCCGCTTCCGGTCCCCAGCTTCCGCTTCCGCTTTCCGTCTTCCTCCTGGGATCCGTGAAGACTTCCGGGAATGGCGCTTGCTTCTGCCGTTACTTCCAGTTGGGCTTTCAATCCCTTCAGCGGATCACCCCTTGAATGGCCATGTGGGTCTCGGGTTCGCTAGCTCATCGGGCAGCCCTTTGTGATTCAGCCTGTTCCACTCGTCGAGCCCGTGTTGATCGCTGGCGCTGGCTGCCTCTCTGGACCACGGACATCGGATGTGAGTCTTGGCTCTTTTAGGCGGATCTCCGCTTTGGATTGTTGCTTCCGATCGTCAGGGAGAGGTGCTGTGGCATCTCCATGCAGCGGTCTTTGTTGTTTCCCTGTCGGTGGCTCCCACTAGCCTCTGGGCGCCATCTTGTGCTTCTCTTTGTTGCTGTCCGTGGTGGGGTTGAGGGTCGATTTCTTAGTGATACATCTCCTCTTCCTTCTTCATCTGACCTCTCCCCCTTAGCGCTGATCTTCCCCCGTCTGTTCTTGTCCTTTGCTGCCTGATTTGGCTCGTTTGGCTGGTTAGTTTCCCCTCAGGGATGCGGAGCCGACGGACCTAGACGACCGTCCACATTGCCGTCCGTTTCTATTTGAAAGGTAAGATATTATTTTAAAAACTGAAGTATGTTCTGTACTGTAAGCTAATTAGGAAAACATTTTCTGATAGTTATATTCTATCACTCTGTAATACTTATAGAATAAAATAGACTTCTCTGTTTTAGTTATGGATGGAGTTAGACTTGTCTTGTATAATTAAGAATTGACTTAGAGTTTATTTCATAATTTTTTTCATATTTCTACTTCCAGTTTGATACCATACACTGCCCAACGAAAAAATCACTGTTTAAAAAACCAAACTACCTGTCTGTACTTAAACCCAACAGTGCCCTATCTGTACTGATATATTTTTTTAAAATTCATTTTACAGCATACAAAATGGAAGGACAACAGAAAAATAACTTGGAAATTGTTGCAGGAAGCAAAACAGATACAAAAATTGACTCTGAATTCTATGATGATTCACGGGACTTTGAACTTCTGCAATGTGTGGAAGCAGTAGATTTCCTACTTGAAAATGAAAAAAAAACTGATAATGAATTATTAGAATTTCTTTTTAATTTTGAAAAAGAATCTGAAAAATTAATTTTTATTTAATAATTCAAAAATTGTTTGAGACATTATTCATTTTTATATGTATTTTGTAAACTAGTACCAAATTGATTATAATGTAAAGTCAGACTTTAAATATACTGTGCAACTTTTTTGTGTTACATAGTAATTTTGCTCATAGTTACTTTCTTTCTTCCACTATATTATCTCCAATGTGTATTTAACATCTCTTTATCATCTCCTACCTCCATATTGTTTCGGCTTTCCAGACAGACTATGGTATGAATTCCATATACCACAAAAAGTTCAGAAACAACTTGCAAGATATCTACAAAGGAGACGGTGTTTATTTATTTATAGACTCTGCATTGGTACCTACATGTTGCTACGTAAATAAAATAAAAAAAAAAAACAACAAAACGAACAATCAATAAACATACAATATTTTGAAAGTCAATCATTCTTGTTTCTTATAGTACGCTCCCCGGACCGCTTTCCGGTGCGCGTACCGGGCTAAAAAGACCAACATATTCGGAAGACCATCAGGGGGAAAGTGCGTCTATATAAAACATGCCTTGAACATAGAATTCTTGGAACTACATAAACTACCAGACACCCTACAGGCGGGCATTCTGAAATTCTCCAACTCGTCCAACGGAATCCCACCAATACTACTAATCAACATCTATCACAACTTGCAGGAGAATACATTTAACTCGCTCATACTCACAAATCAATTAGAAACTTTACTGCTAGGCTACCCATCATTCGACTGCATTATCCTCGGTGACTTTAACATTCATAACATGGGGGTTCCAACCAAGCAAAAACAACACCGCGGGGGGACCGAAGCACTGAATGAATTCTTAAACTCTCACAAACTGGCGACGGCCCACACATTGCTCTTAAATAACACCCCGGGAGCCTTGATCGGTCACACGTATAACAACCAAACGACGATCGATTATATCATCTTAAGCGACAACTTGAAAGACAAAATGATAAACTTCATGGTTCACCAACGTAATGATAGCGATCACGCAGCCCTAACAATAACCATGAACTTATCGGTGCAATCAAGATATCAGCCGATATGCGTGGGGGCATCGGACGGCCAAGAATTAACAAAACTGCCCAGAAGAATAAAATGGGGGCAGGTAGCCACAGCAACCTTTAACAACTGGGCAAACACGTGGGCAGGCTGGCCCCCGCGTAAACACAATCAGGAGATGATAGCCATATGGGAAGGAATCACCTTGACCCTAGCGGCAGAACTTAGGGGAGGTGGAGACAAACCCAGGGCAATCCGCTGGCACCCTCCGACCACACTCGGATTCAATGCAGAAATTAAAACCAGTGCAAAGGACCTAAACAAAAAACGCAAAGCCTACAGTAAAAACCGCACAACTAAAAACAAAATCCAACTGCAAGAGGCCGCAAAGAGCCACTCCATAAAAGTGTGGGCCGCAAAGCGTAAACATTGCGAGGCTCAGTGGCTGAAAATTTTCGATCTATTGAGCCCCGGAAAATCACAAGAGTTTTGGAGTTACATCAGTCATCTTGGTTGAGGCACAAATCATAGAGAAAACTCCCTTGAGGCATCTGTCTGGGTCCGCCATGTAAAAGCGCTTTACCAGGAAGAAGGACTTACCATCAAGCCTCACAACACGACCCCACAAAAATTGGACCCAGCTTTAACTACTAACATAACACCCCCTCCTGGAAAAGCTCTAGTGTCCAAAATATTAAAAAATATTCGAGCAAACGGCGCACCGGGCCCCAACGGTCTACCAGGCCACCTATTCAAATCAAACATCGAATTCTGGTCTGAAAACCTGACCCACCTATTTTCTGACTGATGGCTGTCGGGGGCTGTGCCCGACTCATGGCGAGGCTCGCTCCTGCACCCAACTCATAAAAAAGGGACCAAATCAGACCCAACAAACTACCGTATGATCGCCCTGTTGGACATTGAGGGTAAAGCTTACGCAAGTGCCATCCTGAAAGACCTCACAGACTGGGCAAGTGAAGAAAAACTCCTGCCATTCTGTCAAACCGGTTTCAGACCAGGGTCCTCGACTGTGGATAACATCACAGCACTCTCTTACCTAATCAATCGAGCACGGCTGCGTAAAAGCCTCCCTTTATTTGCCTGCTTCATCGACTATTCTGCTGCTTTCGATGGGGTAGACCGTACCATCCTATGGAGAAAGCTGGTCCACTGGAATATCGATCCTTCCCTTTTAAGAGCGATACAATCCCTGTACCAAAACACCTGGGTAAGAATCAAACTTTCAAACGACTCCGCAACTGATAAGATAGACACGAATCGCGGTTTAAAACAAGGGTGCGTGTTGGCGCCCCTACTGTTCAACCTATATACAGCAGACATGAAGACAGCCCTGCTGGGGGCCACCTTAGTAACACCAAAGATCGGGGCAACCAAAATACATTTCATGCAGTACGCGGATGATCTCGTAATTTTGGATCACACAAAAACAGGACTCCAAAAGGCACTCACCGCCCTGGCAATATATAACAACAAAAACAGGCTGGTAGCAAACCCGACTAAATCAAAAATAGTCATTTTTGGACACTACCCCAAAAAAAAGAGCAAAATGGAGCCTCGGTCACTTAACCTTGGACAGTACCCAGAAATACTTATACTTAGGGGCCTTCTTTCATGAATCAGGGTCGTGCAGCACCCACTTAAAGAAAATACAGGGTAAAGGTCCATCACCTTTGCCCTATGCAAACTACAAGCCCTTATACACAATCTATCAGCAACGGCCATTCAAAGAGTCCTCAAGGCCAAGTTAATGCCGGCCCTTAACTACGCACAACAGGCATATCCAGGCAAATTAAATAAGGAGTTGGAAAAAATCCATTGCGGGGCATACAAGAGACTGTATCACCTGCCGAAATGCATAAGAAACACTCTAATCCGCCTGGAATTCGCCCTTAACCAACAAACCTTGGAAGAGATGGCAGCCCTAAGTAAATATTATTACCTCGCAACAGCGGCACGCGATAACACACTAAAGGCCGTCCTGAAACACATCTTTACTGAACCAGGGAACCCCTGGTCAGCTACCATCGAAGCTGCCATGACGCAATTGAACCTGGCGATCGATCCGTGGAACCCAGATCTTGTCAACTACACGACCATCAAACACGTGATAAAGCGACAAGTGCGTGCACGCTCCCGGGAGCTGGACTTGGAGTCCCTCAGGAAAAGACCCTTCCATGAGTCCTTATGCTTGCCACACATCGCGCACAATCCTCAAAACCATCTCACGCAGGCCGTGGGCCTCCCAGCTCTCCACAAGATCCTCGCCTACAGATTGCACCTCCTGCCGCTCAATGAACTATATCACCCGGAAAATGCAGGCACAGGAGTTCGGGATTGCAGACTCTGCAACTATAAACGAGAGTCACTGGCCCACTTACTGTTTTGCTGCCCCGCTTTACGTGCACCCCGCACACTCTACCTTAGGCCCATTCTCAGGGACGCTGGGACACGCACAGTCAAGGAAGCAATCCATCATCTTTACACCTTGAGCGTAGTAAAACAGATGGCCTCATTTGGAAAATTTATACAACAGACTCGGCTCGAGTTGACAGCAGCAAAGGCCACGCAGGAATAGAGATCTTGCTGTAGGACCCCCGGTGGCCCTCACAGACCCCCGACCACGTGTGCCTGTATGAACTTTGGGTACTTCTTATAAACGCTTGTCACCAGAAATTCTGTGGTTTTTTGCCCTTACGAACTTTGGGAACTTTTTAACATACGCCTGACTACTGAAATTTTGTGGTTTTTTAACTTTTGTAACTTTATACCTTGATCTTAATGTAATGGTTTTAAGTAACCACACAATAACGTTATTCATTCATTCATTCATTCATACCGGGCGCACCCCACGAAAAAAAACGTTTTTTTTTTTTTGCCCCGCGGGGCCCTTTTAAAGCCTCCACATCAAACCTAGGGGGTCAGGGAGGATCTACTAAGCCCCATTATGGTCATTTGCCCCTTCGTTTTGGCCTCCTCTTGTCTCTTGATCCTACCGAGAGACAAGATGGCGGCCACTCCGGACTGTTTAGAATGTTGACAGACACCGGAGAGCCAATCAGCTTCGCTTCGCAAAGCTCCGTTACGTGAAAAGTACGCGAACAGGAGCGCTACCCGGGACGCTGTCACAGATATATCTGTTTTTTAAAACGTTAATTTCTCAAAATCCACTGGAGCACATATATTGAGACCCAGCAAAGGCACATCGGGCTAACAGTCCGTACAATTTTGCCAAGTTTTGTGCAAATCCATTCAGCCGTTCGAGCTAAAAGTGAGGCCAAACGCCCTATGGAAAAATGAATGGGAAAAACGCGTTTTGGGACCCCCCTTTTTTCTCAGCCCAACCCTTGACGAAACCCCCCCAAGTTTTCAGGGGCTGCTCATAAACAAAATGCGCCATTTTCCTGAAAATTTCAGCCGATTCCGTCCACAAACGCCAAAGTTATTAGACATAGAATTTTCAAAAGTCCCATAGAGAAAAAATCCTAACTATATATACCTACTGGCGACCGCCAGTAGGTAATATACATATATATATATATAGATATATATATATATATATATATATATAAATATATATATACTAGCAGCCCGCCCCGGCGTTGCCCAGGGCAGAAGGGGCTGGGGGCAGCATCGCAGCAGGAGAGGCGCAGCAGAGCGGCCGTTTTGTTGGTCCTGTCCGCTTCTGCCCAAGCTTTGTTTTCCCCTACGTCCCGACTTTGTGGAAAAGGTTTTCTGAGCACTCAGTGTTCATGACCCCCGCCTGTCGTAGGTCCTGGCCGCTTCTCCCCACGCTTTGTTTCCCCCGACGTCCCGACTTTGTGGAAAAGGCTTTCTGAGCACTCAGTGTTCATGGCCCCTGCCCGTCGTAGGTCCTGGCCGCTTCTGCCCACGCTTTGTTTCCCCCGACGTCCCGACTTTGAGGAAAATGCTTTTTGAGCACTCAGTGTTCATGGCCCCCGCCCGTCCCTTGGTGCGCACCCGCGGCTGCTTCACTTACCTCATCCGCCGCTCCTCCCCGCGCTGCTGAGTTTACAGCTCCACTGCTCCTCCACTTCTCGCCGCTCCTCACCGCTTGTCCGTTCGCCGCTCCTCCCCGCCTGTCCACAGCTCCTCCCCGCGCTCATGTCGGCCGCTCTTCCTCTTGCTCCTGAACGCCGTTCCTCCCTGCGCTCCCGATGTTATCATGCACTTCGCGGCCAGCGCTACTTCCAAGGGACTACTTTTTTTTATTCGTAAATTTTTTAAAGATTGCATATTTTTTATTTTTATATAGCCTATGTCCTTCTGCTTGCCGTGACGTTTTCAAAGATGTCTTAGGTGTTTGGATTGGTGGTGTACTTTTTGAGTTTACCTGGCTCAAAGGACACAGTTCTCTCTTTATAATAGTAGTATATATATATATATATATATATATATATATATATATATATATATATATATATATATATATATATATATATCAATGAAAAAACCATTGGTTATAGAACATATATAGTTAGGAATTTGCATTTACAAAACCTTATTTTACTCGCATAAAACCATTGAAATTCCATATATAGTTAGATGCGCTAACTATATATCGCGCACCCGCAATCCACTGCTGATGATGTCACATATTACATCATTCATGACATGGTCAGTGACATCACTGATGACATCACTGATGACATCTCAAATGACATCACTGATGACATCACTGATGACAACACCCAGTGACTGTATGTTTCTGTAAAGTTAAAATATGTCTCACATATTGAAGAATGAGTGGATGTATAAATGTCTGGATGAAGGATTTAGTAGGTGCATGACTGATTGTATGAGGGAGTGATTAAATGTGTCTCACTGAGTGCATGGGTTAGTGATTAAACTGTATTAATTTGTGCATCATTATATCTGTTGTTCTGTAAACTGCTGCATGTGTTGATCAGTAGCTATATGAGTAACTATATGGGTTATTGATTGGTTGCCCGAGTATTTGTATGGGAGACTGAGTATGTGTGTGAGTGGCTGGGAGGTATGTGACTCTGTGCATAGATGTGTGAACAGCTGATTCACTAGATGTATGGGTTCAAAACTGCATGTGGAAACAACTGTATGGGTGGTTGACTCTGTGCATGAGTGTATTGGTGAGTGAATGGATATCTCAGTGCTACATGTCAAAGTAAGTACATATGTAAAAGACAGTACATGTGAGAGTTGACATATATAAATAACTGTGCATAAGAGCCAGTGAATGTGTGAGTGGCTGTATGGATCATTGTGAACTTGTATCAGGGATTGTATAAGAGAGAAAATATGTGTTAGTATATATTTGAATAAGTAAAGTTTGTATAACTGTATAGTTGAGGAAATGGAGGTGTGATTGATTGTTTGCATGACTGACTACTTGTGTGAGTAACTCCATGGATGAGTGACAGTCTGTGAGTGTCTGTTTACACTGATTGTATCTAAGGTTATATTAGAGTCTGAAGAGGTTCATTGTATTATCACATGAATGATATCATGAGTGATGTCACCAGTGATGTCATTTGAGATGTCATCAGTGATGTCATCAGTGATGTCATTTGATATGTCATCAGTGATGTCATCAGTGATGTCATTTGAGATGTCATCAGTGATGTCATCAGTGATGTCACTGACCATGTCATGAATGATGTAATATGTGACATCATCAGCAGTGGATTGCGGGTGCGCGATATATAGTTAGCGCATCTAACTATATATGGAATTTCAATGGTTTTATGCGAGTAAAATAAGGTTTTGTAAATGCAAATTCCTAACTATATATGTTCTATAACCAATGGTTTTTTCATTGAATTTTCAAGGTTTTGTAAATGCAAATTCCTAACTATATATGGACTATAACCTATGGTTTTTTCTGTGAATTTCAATGGTTTTTTAATAGCAAATATCAAAAGCTGTCAAATGTGAAGTACGTGATAGGTAAAAACGTTTTCGTGTTTATGCACGCTGATGTGCTTTGAACGCTGCCCCCCCCCCTCCCTTCGTTTCTCTTAGTAGTACTCTCTCTTTGCAGATAGTGAACGGTAGTTAACGCAGACCTTTACCCCCGTTGTAATCCGTCGTACCTGCTTGTCTCTCCATTTGATTGATTGTTATCCAAGCATTTACTGTTTTAGAATTGGTTCTCTTTGGATCATTCTCTATTTACAAACAAGCACAAAGTCGCAATACTCTGTTTAGTCTTTGCAGATAGTGAAAAATCGTGTAAAAAAATAAAAGTAATCGAGCAAAATCAGTAGACCACTAATTCGATCTCTTTTTGACCTCGGTAAAATATAAACATTAGGAACAACCCTTCATGAGAAATACGAAAATAGTGAAATGAACTGAGCTCCACACCATGAGGGCTGCAAGACAGCTCGACTCCGCCACCCACCCCGCCCAAAATAACGACAAACCCTATGCAAATATTATAAATATAGACAACACACCAGCAAAGAAACAGGGTAAAACATTTTATTAAATAACTATTTACATAACTATTTTATACTTTTTATTGCCCGATCCGGCTAGCTCAATCGATCGAGCATGAAACTCATACACTGATAGCAAGCGTTGAGAGTTTGTAGAACGATGGCTTCAGATTTTCCACATACGGTGTAGTAGCGCGAACTGGGAGGGGGCGTTTGGATCCTGCCCCTTCCCCAAATAAGATTTTCATACGTGAATGTTCGTTCATGCTTTTTGTCCCTGAGTTGCTTCGATGTCACTGCCTTACACAAATGGCATAAGTCCTGGATGTTGAGTGCCATACTTCAGAGTTCTAAGCAGCGCTTGTAACACTGTTTAAACCTTATTTGCACCTGCTGCAGCTTCACTATTCAAAGCAAGTGGGGTCCGTTTGTGCACCTGACTGCATTGGAAAACAATGTGATACGGTGCCTCCCTAAACCGCTTGACGGAGGCCCCCGAGGGGCGGTGAGATGGCGCGGACTGAGAGGGGGCGCTTGGCTCCTGCCCCCTCCCCAAGTCGTGTTGCCCTGGTGTGGCCTGAGATCGCCCCCGACATAGGCGGCCGGCTCCCGGGGTCCGGCGGAATTTTTTCCCTTTTGATGACTCTTCCATTCTGGACCTTGTCCCACAATCCGTTTGACCTGAAGACACGCTGTAGTGGGGCGCCCCTTTGTATACAAAAATGTACAATGTACAATTGTATTCCAATGTCACTGAAGTAGATGAATGTATTGTTTTTTACCATGTATATGATTTTTAGGAACTGTATTGCATTATGATATGTGTTGTTTGTTTTTAATGAACTGTATTTTTTACCTGATCATATAGTTTGCCTTTCTATATGATTTTTATTTAACCCTTATTAAATACATTTTTGTATACAAGTTAATTTTTTCGTTTTTCCTTTGCACCCACTGATTTATGTTAATTGGTCTCTCAACCTTGCTGATGTCCTAGGTTTTTACCCACATAGGTGTTTACCCTGCCCTAGGAGTCTATATTGATACCCAGGGGGTCCTTGTTTTTCTCACACATGTGGGGCGCCCCTTTACCGTTTTAGTTGCCATTCCGCCCGCTTTTGGTACTCTGTGCCTCTTCCGCCATTCAGCTGTTTACCGCCCGCTCTTGCGACTACAGCGTCTCGCTCACCATGTAGTTGAGTTGCTCCCGCTCTTAAAATTTAACCGAACTTTTTGGACTGCTGAAAGCGGTTGTATTCCGACCGCTGGTTGGTGGAGACATTTTGACTATATTCTGGACCTGCTTTCTCGCGTAATGCGCCATATGACGCGCCGCGTTAGCGCACCCGGAAGTGCTCCGGTGCGCAAGGCGCAGCTTCCCGGAAACGATCCAGAGCGCGCCGCGCAGCGCGTAACGTAAGCATAACAGGTCATGTGACTTGTTAATAAAACTTTTCATTGGTTCATTTTACTTTTGTTTTCCTAATGATGTAAGACTAGGTCATGTGACCTAAAAATAACACTTTTCATTGGATTAAAACATTTTTTTTCCCAAACGGTGAAAGCCCCACCTTGTTTCTTGATGTTTCAGACTGAAGCTGGCGTCACCATGAGAGCACCACCATCTCGTAGCTCCGTCGTGGCCATTCCGCAAGCAATCATGGCAGCCGCTCCCCACCGGAAGCCTGCGGGAGTCGAGGGCCCCCAAGACTTTTGTACAATCTTCAAGGCTGAGGGGACGCTTTCGAGAATGGAACCCAAGCCCTGGCAGACAAGCGTCCGAGTTCCAAGGTGTCCCAGGGCCATTTTACTGGACCAGGCCCAAATCCGAAGAGCCGGCCGCCATTTTAAGAGTCCTGTGGCAGCCGCCTATCGCTGCACCGCAAGAATGGGAGCAACTCAACTACATGGTGAGCGAGACGCTGTAGCCGTAAGAGCGGGCGGTAAACAGCTGAATGGCGGAAAAGGCACAGTGTAGCAAAAGCGGGCGGAATGGCGACTGAAACGATAAAGGGGCGCCCCACTACAGCAGACGAGCCTCCGCCATGTGCTTCAAAACTGCATACGTATCTCGTGATATCAAGGTTGGGCAATCAGTACACAACAAGCAGTTACGAGTCCCATTTACACCGGCGCCATTTTGGGCGCGGCCGGGCAGGTCCAGGATCTAGTCAAACATAACAAATGAGGCTGACGTCTCTGAAGCAGTTGACGCACAGCAGGACATAGCAAATAAACACGAAGTCTCTAAAGCTGTTAACTCACTGCAGGACAAAACAAGTGAACCTGAAACCTCTGGAATAATTGTCGCTCAAAAGAACAACACACAAAACTCTATAGAGCCTGAAGAAAGAAAAACAAAAGGGCACTGTAGTTTCAGACACACTTAACACTAATGACTAAACAAAGATATCGTCTGTTTATGAAGCAGTTATCATGTTCACAGAATTGACAAAGAAGTGTGCAGACACCAATGCTATTAAGAAACACAAGGAAATCCCTAACGCATCAGCATTCTCGGAAGAGGTTTACACAGATAACATCTTAAGGAACAAAGAAAGACAAAATAAGGATGAGGAAGTTATCACTTTAGTTTTTTCATCAGCTAGCGACAGCAAGAAACATATTGTAATGGAGATTAGAGAGGCTACGGATGGATAAATAAATTATCAAAAGAAATGGCTACTCCCCCCTTTAGCAGATTAGCTAAATCTTTGCGTAATTTGGGGATAAAAGTTATATTATTGTTGTTGTTGTTGTTATCGTTATAGTTTCCGGAGAAGTATAATTCACCAATAGTTTTCTTTGTAGATGTTTTCCCATTAACAATCCCAGTTCCATCACCCGCCCAGGATATCACCACTGTTCCCCATGTCATAAAACCTTAGGATGTTCAATAACTGAAACAGCTAATATGGGTTTACTTACAGGGGACATCTTTTGTTCTGTTTTGTAAAGTAAAACTATTGTGAACGCAAGTATTATACATAGTAAGTGTTTAATATAGCATTTGTCAGTCATTGGTTAAGCAGCTAGGACCTGTTCACTCTTGACACCCCAGGTGCTGTGTATGTTGCACTATAGTGCTGCATCGGGAATACGGACAACCCTATTGATGTTGATTTTTCATTATTGATTATTGTAAAGAAATGGCGACTCCCCCCTTTAGCAGATTAGCTAACTGTTTGCGTAATTTAGGCATAAAAGTTATATTATTGTTGTTGTTGTTGTTATCGTTATAGTTCTAGTTAATTTCCATTCAGAGTGTCCTACACAGCACCACTCTAGGTAAACACTACTTTATGTAAAACCTGGGACATAGCACTCATTGAAACTATAGTTGGTCACCATGGGGTTTAAAGAAGGGATGGTTCTTCACCTGGGTGCCTTCCACAACTCAGCACGTTGTGCTGCCTTGGGACTATTCGCACAAAAGACAGCTTCTGACCATTGTTGTTTTTTTTAATCAAAAAATGTTTAAATATATTTACAGTTTTTGTTGCGTTCGTTATATTTAAAAGTTAATAAAGTTTTATAATCCAACTTTCTTGGAGTAGTATATTTTTTTTAAAAATCGGGTGAATGGGGCCTTGAATCGGGTTATTGTCATGTGTGGGCTTTGCAAGTGTACTGCTACAGGATCGGACATTTCAAACTCAAATGCACGTTATTTTTCTTACCTTTCCGAAGCATGGAGCGCAATTGCAGGCAGAGAAAGGGTGATGCACGTGTTGAACACTGCCTGGCCTGGCAAGTGTCTGGCAGTGCCCCCCCGCCCGCTCCTGAAAGAGGGTACACACACACCGCCGCCCCGAGTACTTCACAAATCTTTAAAAGACCATGCGCTTGTTCATGAGGCTTAAATGGTTTATCACCCCTTCTAGAACCCCTGCATCGACCCTCTGACGTTTCCTGGAAGAATTAGCACGTAACACAATACCAAACCCTGTCAGCTGAAACCCCCGAGGAATCGTGGGGCATATTATCAAGGGGGTTTATTTCCGCTTTTTTGGCTTTAAAAGCCAAAAAAAAGGACATAAAATTATCTCCCTATTACCAAGCTGTCGCTAACACCAGTTAGTGACAGCTAAAAGGAGATAGCGACCATCTTGGGCCCCGCTTTGCATGTCAGTGATATTTATCACTAATGACATGCAAAGTGGGCGTGCCAAGATGTTAGCGACTGGAAACAGTCCCTAACCATCGCTATCTCCTATTACCAACTTTTGGAGATATTCGCGCTAAGCGCATAACATGGCTAAGAGCATTTGCTGGATAATGCATGAATATCGCTGACTTTTCAGCGATATTCATGCATTGCGGCCGTTTTTTATCGCATTTGCGATAAACCTTGCTAATAGCAAGGTTTATCTGCGATAAAATTCGCCGATGTGCGGCGATAATTTTTGTCTCTAAACAAGTTAGAGACAAAAATTATCGCTAGTTGTTGGTAATATGCCCCCGGATTTTTCCTTGCAGGAATCGGGAGGCGGAAGACTAGCACTGAAATCAGTAGTCTCACGCCTGAATCGGGAGGATTGGTATGTCTGGATTCTCTACAGCTGGGGCCATAAACTACATCCGCAGGGCTAGATGATAGCCTGGGTCCGGCCTGGACAATCGGACACAGAGGAAGAGGAGTGTCAGAGGGTGCGGTAGTGAATAGGGTGAAAGGGAGGTGTCGGGCGGGCACAGGGTGTGATTCTCAGGGAAGAGCAGCGCAGATGGGGGAAGTATATGGCCCATGCATGAGAGAGAGAGCGGGGGTGACCAGTGCGTGGGGGAGATGCTTGCGAGGGTGGGGAGCCGTGCTGAGAATCGACGGCGTGCAGAGAGTGGGTCTGGTCAAGGCATCTAAAATGGCTGCCGTGCACGACAAAATTGTGGCATTGGACAAAAAGGCAAGATGGCGCAGACAATGTTTATCAATAAGGATTCATTTATAACAAAATATTTACTCGCAGTGACAAAATGGTGGTCAACACTTCCTGATTTCCATCGAATCGAACGTTAACAGACGTCACGCAGCAAAAAAAAAAAAAAAGCTCACGCACAGCCGCTGGAAGACATGTATCAACATATATGAGCCTCCTCAGCCACCCTCAGAAAACATAAGGGCTCAGGATACGTCTCCCGCACCCCCTTATACCTAGTAATTTAATTAAAACGAAACACAAAATGGCGAATTCCCGTTTCGCTACCAGTTTGCGGCCCAGTTCGCGGCTCGGGAAGCGCTTCTACCGTGAAAAATATTTTTTTTTTATTTTCCCCACGAGACCCTTTAATAACCCCAACATCATTCCTAGGGGGTCAAGAGAGGTATACCTTGCCCCCTTTCATTAAATTCCCCCTTCGTTTTTCACCTCTTCTTCTCTCTCGATCCTACCGAGAGATAAGATGGCGGCCGCTCCGGACTGTTTAGAATGTTGACAGACACCGGAGAGCCAATCAGCTTTCTGCGCGCAAAGTTCCGTTTCGCGAAAAGTAAGCGGACCGGAGCGCAGCCCGGAGCGCTGTTACAGATATATATCTTGTTTTGAACGTTAATTTCTCGAAAACTACTGGAGCACATATATTGAGACCTAGCAAAGGCACATCGGGCTAACAGTCCCTACAATTTTGCCAAGTTTCGTGCAAATCCATTCAGCCGTTCGAGCTAAAAGTGAGGCCAACCGCCCTATGGAAATTAACATGGGAAAAACGCGTTTTGGGACCCCCCTTTTTTCTCGGCCCCCCCTTGACAAAACCCCCCCAAATTTTCAAGGGCTGCTCAGAAACAAAATGTGCCATTTTCCTGAAAATTTCAGCCGATTCCGTCCACAAACGCCAAAGTTATTAGACATAGAATTTTCAAAAGTTCCATAGAGAATTAATCCTAACTATATATACCTACTGGCGATAGCCAGTAGGTAATATATATATATATATATATTATATAATATATATATATATATATATAATATAATATTATATATTACCTACTGGCGGTCGCCAGTAGGTATATATAGTTAGGATTTTTTCTCTATGGAACTTTTGAAAATTCTATGTCAAATAACTTTGGCGTTTGTGGACGGAATCGGCTGAAATTTTCAGGAAAATGGCACATTTTGTCTCTGATCAGCCCCTGAAAATTTGGGGGGGTTTCGTCAAGGGGGGGCCAAGAAAAAAGGGGGGTCCCATAACGCGTTTTTCCCATTCATTTTTCCATAGGGCGTTTGGCCTCACTTTTAGCTCGAACGGCTGAATGGATTCACACAAAACTTGGCAAAATTGTAGGGACTGTTAGCCCGATGTGCCTTTGCTGGGTCTCAATATATGTGCTCCAGTGGATTTTGAGAAAGTAACGTTTTAAAAAACAGATATATCTGTGACAGCGTCCCGGATAGCGAACCAGTTCGCGTACTTTTCGCGTAACGGAGCTTTGCGAAGCGAAGCTGATTGGCTCTCCGGTGTCTGTCAACATTCTAAACAGTCCGTAGCGGCCACCATCTTGTCTCTCGGTAGGATCGAGAGACAAGAGGAGGCCAAAACGAAGGGGCAAATGACCATAAGGGGGCATAGTAGATCCTCCCTGACCCCCTAGGTTTGATGTGGAGGCTTTAAAAGGGCCCCGCCAGGCAAAAAACAAAACAAAAAAAAAAACAATTTTCGTGGGGTGCGCACGGTACGCGTACCGGAAAGCGGTCTGGGGAGCGTACTATAAGGAAACAAGAATGATTGACTTTTAACTTATTGTATGTTTATTGATTGTTCGTTTTGTTGTTTTTTTTTATTTTTATTTACGTAGCAACATGTAGGTACCAATGCAGAGTCTACAAATCAATAAACGCCGTCTCCTTTGTAAATATCTTGCCTGTTGTTATAGAAGTTATTGTGGTATATGGAATTCATACCATAGTCTGTCAGGAAAGCCGAAACAACATGGAGGCAGGAGATGATAAAGAGATGTTAAATACACATTGGAGATTATATAGTGGAAGAAAGGAAGTAACTATGAGCAAAGTTAGTATGTAACACAAAAAAGTTGCACAGTATATTTAAAGTCTGACTTCACGTTATAATCAATTTGCTACTAGTTTACAATATACATATAAAAATGAATAATGTGTCAAACAATTTTTGAATTAAGAAATAATAATTTATTATTCTGATTGTTTCTCAAAATTTAAAAGAAATTCTAAAAATTCATGATCATTTTTTTCTTCATTTTTCAGTAGAAAATCTACTGCATCCACACATTGCAGAAGTTCAGTGTTTATTGAATCGTCATAGAAATCATGGTCAATTTCCGTCTCGTTTTGTGTTCCTGCTTCAATTTGCAAGTTATTTTCTTGTTGTCCTTCCATTTTGTATTCTGAAAAATGAATTTTTAAAAAATATATCAGTACAGATAGGGCACTGTTGGGTTTCAGTACAGACAGGCAGTTTGGTTATTCAAACAGTTTTTTTTTCGTTGGGCTGTGTATGGTTTCAAATTGGAAGTAGAAATATGAAGAAAATGATCAAATAAACTCTAAGTCAATTCTTAATTATACAAGACAAGTCTAACTCCATCCATAACTCAGGGCCGGCGCTAGGCATGGGCAGCGTGGGCTGCCGCTCATGGTCTCGTACTCAGCCCACCAGCATGGGGCCAAGCACTGGTGATGTGTCCTTTTGTTTCCCTGGAGATCTATCACAAAGAAAGGTGTCGCCTGCAATTAAGGTCCATTGGAGGGGGCCCCCTCCTTGGGCCTCTCATGGATGGTGTCAGGAGGTATAGGGGAGGGAGAAGGAGACGCTCCCTCAATTGCAAGGAGACCATTCACAGACACTGTGGGGGGCTCATTGTCCAGCATTTTGGCGCACCCACAGTTTTAACTTTTAGACCACAATCAATTCTCACACCTAAAAAGTTCAAACTGTGGGGGCGTCAAAATGCTGGACAATGGGGCTCCACAGTGTCTGTGAATGTTCTCCTTGCAAGGGGCCACTTATGTAAATTGGAGGGGGCCTCGCGCACGTTCCCTTTTAGCCCAGGGCCTCGCAAATCCTAGGATCGGCCCTGCCATAACTAAAACAGAGAAGTCTATTTTATTCTATAAGTATTACAGAGTGATAGAATATAACTGACAGTAAATGTTTTTCTAATTAGCTTACAGTACAGAACATACTTCAGTTTTAAAAATAATATCTTACCTTTTAAATATAACTTGAAGTTATCAGTTGATTTTTAGTGGATATGCACTTCACGAAGTAGTAGTCAAAATGGCTGTGTTTCTCTCTCTTTGTTTATATATATTCAGGTACATAACCAATCAAATGTCATGATATAATAGTAGAAATTCAAAGTAATATTTTAATTGTTTGTCATTTCCAACACTTCCGATATGTTTTGTGAAGTAATTTACCTCAGGGAGAGTTCTACATGCTAAATGGCTAAATGGTATTGGAACGAAATTTGTGAAAATGTTAGGGATTGGTATGTAGTATGAGCTAATGTTTAATTGGTGAAAGTGTCTCCAGTGGTTTTTCTGTAAATTACTTTCCCACCTTTTTTGAGCGAGTGCTTGTCAGTGCGTGTCCCGGTACGCGAACCTGCAGCGTTACAGGAGTCCTCCATTTTGTGTTTCGGTAGAATTGAGATACAAGATGGAGGGTAAATAATGTTCAGAATGGGTAGATTGGGGTACTTTAGACGTATCCTGTCCCCCTAAGTTTTCTGAGGGTGGCTGAGGAGGCTCATATATGTCGAGAAAAAAAAATTGAATTTTTCGCGTGGTTAGCTGCCGGTACGCGAACTGGGTAGCGAACCGGGAAGCGAATATAAGTGAAAATAAGTGAAGAAAGGTACATTCGAAATTTCAAATGAGTAATTTAAGTTAAGGTAGCTCTGAAAAGAGCTTTTGGGTTCTGTGTAAGTTCTAGAAACTTATAAGTAGGAACCAATACACATTCTTAAATTTAGTATGAAAACTCTGTTCCCCTCATCTGAGAAATGCACGCCATCTCCTCTGTAGATATCTTGCATATAGTAACGCAAGTTATTGTTGTAGATGCAGCCCATTCCATGGTCTCTCATGTAAGCTGAAACAGACTTATTTACATGCTTCCTCGATTTCTCAATTTGTGGACAAAACTGATTGGACCACCTCCATTTTTGTCTTTGGCATATATTGGAATATATTTTATTTTATTTTTATATGCTTATAGAGCGCCAGACTAGACCCCCGAAGGGGTATCTCCGCGCTATGACTGCAGATGGGATTGAGAGTAAAAAATGTGTCCAGAGATAGAGTGACAATTAGTAGCTGGGAAACAAATAGGTTTTTAAGTTTTTTCTAAACACCATGTGGTATACCAAGGCAGTTTGAGGAAAAAGTGTCATCAATTGCTGAAAGGTGTCTTTTAGGAGAATTTCCAGACCTACCCCAGTCAAAGTGCCCAAATCGTTTCCTCCACAGTGCACTATTATGAGGTCAGGGTTTGGCAAATGCAAAAAGGTTTTCACCAATGGTATCAATTGGTGACATTTCAATCCTCTTCGACCAATCCATTTTATTTCCACATTTTGTAAATTGAGGTTGTGTAAATTTCTGTTATCAGCATACCTGTGAGCCCAGTGGATGTAGCTATGTCCAAGAATCCAGACTGAAAACATGGCTAGAGGAGTTTTTGCTGCAATCAGATGAAGTGTGGGAAGGAAATGGCAGTTGAAATAGTGAAGTTTGTTATGAAAAAAAATGTGGAGTTTAAGTGCAAATGATTCATTAGCAGTGATTGGTGTATTTCCATTGCTGAAAACAGAAAGTTAGGGTGCATGGATGTGTTCTTTGAAAGATGTATTTTGAATGGTTATTTAAAAATGTTGTTATGAAACATTGCAGTGGATTAGCAGGTGTACTGAGAGTTCAGAGTTCATTTGAAACATTGTTGTGTGAACTTGTAAACATGAGAGGTCTGGAAGGCGGTAGTTGCTATGGAAAAGAGGTAGAAAGGGCAGAGGGGGGAAGGGTGTTGATTTGAAAATAGTGAGGGAAGAGTTTTGATTGGCTGACATGAGAGATATGTTTGATGAATATCAGCGTTTCAGTGCCTTTAATGGTTCCAGCCTCTGGAGTGCATACCTTTAATTCTGCTAAAGAATAATTGGTGTGTTTCTGAGTCTGTTTTGAATTTCAAAAAGAATTTGTAAAGGTGAGTTATCGTTTATATATTTTAGATAAAGACTAGTATGCTTTTTTGCGTAAATAAGAAAGTCAGCTGTGTATTTAAAATGATGTTTTGCGTCAAGTGTTTGCATTCTGCTTTCAAAGGCGATTTTGGATTCTTTTACCAATTGTAATTGTAGATAATGTAAAGTATTAGTACTGACAAGGTGTGTATGTACATAGGAGCTGTGCTGTGTTTTCAAATTATGATCAGAAAATCGTTTTTAAGGAAAAGGCATGCTTTAAAAAATTATGAGAAATTATTTACTTGTGATGTGACTTCTGCAATGCGTCGGTTTTGCGGAACAGATATATGATGCATTTGTGTTGTTATTGTTACGGTGTATATGTAAAAAAGGATTGGTGTCACTACAACGCAGGCTATTACAACGCCTGCTGTTACAACGCGGTTTTTACACCGCATACCATTACAACGCATAGTGCTTTTAAGCGCTGGATAGTGAATTATTTAATTTACTATTCCAACTCCAGTCCCCGTGGATAGTAGGGAAGGTGTTGGATGGTAAATTAAATATATTCCCTATCCTAGAGCGCCCCCCAGCGCAATGCGCTGTAATGGTTTGCGTTGTAATGGTTGCGATGTAATGGTAGTGCGTTGTAATAAATGCGTTGTAAGTGATGTTCCCCGTAAAAAATGATGCATAAGTGTTGCACGGGCATTGTAAATACTCTCCTATGTGTGCTTAGCAATTTCAAGTCACTTCCCCCGGGTTCAAGGGCCTTGTAAATACGTCCCCATGTGTGTCTGGTCATTTGAAGTCACTTTTCCCGTAGTGCATGGCCCTTGTAAATACGCCCCTATGTGTGCCTTAACATTTTTTATTTTGATTGTTTGAGTTACATAGCCATGTTAAAAGTTATTGAAAAAAAGGTGCAAGGGCCACATGCATCAAGCATTTTTGGAGTCGCAAACGGTGCGATTCCTTAAAATCGGCCGTTTGCGATTCCAAAAATGCTTTTTGGCTGCATCAAGTATTTTTAGAAATCGCAACATTTTTGCGATTTCTAAAAATGCGATTGCTTTTAAGAAATCGCAAATTTGCGATTTCTTAAAAGCAATGCATGATTACTTTTATAATTGCGAATTCGCAATTAGGGTGTCAAATTTACCGAGTGGTTGAAGCACTCGGTAAATTTGCAAAAAGTGTTAAAAACGCTGCAAAAGCATTTTTTACACATTCATGTTACGGACACACATGTCCTTAGGACATGTGTGTGTGCAACATGATGCGAAAACAACATTTCATGGGTGCAGGGGGGGGTCATTTGAACCCCCCTCTTCACCCTTGAAATGCAATCAGGATTTGCGATTAGCAAAGTGCGAATTCGCAATTCCCATTCATTCCTATGGGCATTTTAGCCCATAGGAATGAATGGGAATTGCGAATTCGCACTTTGCTAATCGCATAATATTTGAGAATCGGTAAAAATAGCGATTTTTACCGATTCTCAAATATTTTGTGAAAATGTACATGCATCCCATTTTGCATTTCCTAATTTGCGATTCCCTAAAAATCGCAAATTAGGAAGTGCAAAATGAAACAATGATGCATGTGGGCCCAAGTTCCTTAAAAAAACGTTTTCATGTGTATTAGGGCATTTTAAGTCTGTTCTCCATGAATGTAGATGTATTATTGTTTTACATAAAAGGTTTAAAAACTTTTTTTGAAATGAAATGCATGCACACTTATGGCCCGATGTAGGTAGTCGTTTCAGGCCATTTACCGACCGGTTACGGCCGATTTCGGCCGTTTCCGACCGGTAAATGGCCAATCGGTATGTAGGGGCCTAAATCCAAGGCCACATGTAGGTAAATCTACATTTACAGAATCGGTAAAATTACCGATTCGGTAAAATACCGAATCGGGAATTTTACCGATTCTGTAAATTTCCTATGTAGGGGGGACTCTTCTGAGTCCCAAAGGCCTTAACGAATCGGTATTTTAGCATGAAATCCAACTTCATGGTAAAATACCGATTCCGGTGTGCATGCACATGTGTGCATGCACACCTATGTCATGTGAAAGGCAGACCTGCCCTTAGGGCAGGTATGCCTGCCACATGGCACCTGTTCCTGTTTTGAGGGTGTCAGAGGGTGTCAAAGTGACACCACCTGCACCCTTGTGAATTCTTTAATTACCGATTCGGAAAATACCGAATCGGTAATGCCTAATCATTACTATGGGCTTCAAAGCCCATAGGAATGATTGATTGTTTGAGTTACATAGCCATGTTAAAAGAAAATGATGCATAAGTGTTGCACGGGCATTGTAAATACTCTCCTATGTGTGCTTAGCAATTTCAAGTCACTTCCCCCGGGTTCAAGGGCCTTGTAAATACGTCCCCATGTGTGTCTGGTCATTTGAAGTCACTTTCCCCGTGGTGCAAGGCCCTTGTAAATATGCCCCCATGTGTGCCTGTAAAATTTTCATTTTGATTGTTTAAGTTACATAGCCATGTTAAAAGTTATTGAAAAAAAGGTGCAAGTATCTTAAAAAAACGTTTTCATGTGTATTAGTGCATTTTAAGTCAGTTGCTCATGAATGTAGGTGTATAATTGTTTTACATAAAAGGTTTAAAAACTTTTTTTGAAATCAAATGCATGCACACTTAGGGCCCGATGTAGGTGGTCGTTTCAGGCCATTTACCGACCGGTTACGGCCGATTTCGGCCGTTTCCGACCGGTAAATGGCCAATCGGTATGTAGGGGCCTAAATCCAAGGCCACATGTAAGTAAATCTACATTTACTGAATCTGTGATATTGTTTTTGATGGTAAAATACCGATTCGTAAAGGCTCTTGGCACTTTGAAGAGTCCCACCTACATATGGGTGGCATGAAATCGGTATATTTACTGATGTTTTATTTTAACGAATCGGTAAAATTACCGATTCGGTAATTTTACCGATTCTATAATATATTGCCCCCTACATAACTAATTTTGTAAACTGGTCGGTAACGGCCGAAAATACCGTTTTTTGGCCGATACCGACCGACCTACATCTGTCTCTTAAAGTTTTAAAGTTTTAGTGATAGATTTATGATGGTTGTGCGCCTCTTTTGTGTTGCTGTTGCGTCACTTTTATAATGCAGGAGAGATTTACAAGATGCACCATGTTGCAAAACAGTAGCCGTGGGTCGTGGAGGGAGTTACAGTGGGGCAGGTAGGCGGGGAGGGGGAGGGGCAGGGTGGAGGTACGTAAACACTGGCATATGGATTATTGCAGGTAAGTACACAATTTAATGTGCGTAAAGTTTAATGTGGGCTTTTCGTTGCAGGGTGGGCAGTCATTTGTATGAAAGCCCTGTAAAAAGAGAGCCAATTTAAATGGAAATGAAAGGCCCGTCAAAAAAGTTTGTGCTAGAGCAGGAGATAACTCTGTGCATGGCAGTAGAAGGGAAAATATATTCAGGGACATTCGTAGGCAAATGTTCCGCAACAGGGTAATTGTGAATTTGGTAAAACAATTTAAGAAAGGTCAACAGAAAGTGTCATTTTATAAGAAAAAGAAAAATGTAGAGAAAATTATTGATCAGGCTTTCGAAATTAAGCAAAAGTTATTTATTTTGGTAATTAATAGAATTAGGAAACTAAACAAGGTAATCTATGTTTTCAAATCTAATAGTAGATGGAAGAGAGAAGTTAATCGAAGTAATTTTTGTGAAGTTTTCTTAGGAGAATGGATGCATAGTTCAAATAGTGAGGCATTTTTTAATGAGGAGAGTTATTTTCAGGACAATGATTTGGTGCATGCAGTTGACAGCAGTGGTCGAGCATATGAGGTAAAAGATGGTCGTCCGGTTGAAAAAGAAATACTTGTGTCTGCAGATGCAGAAGAGGTGTTAAGTGATGAGGTTTTAGGGAGACGTCCTAAGGGACCAGTGTACACCTGGAAGTGTAGTTCTATTTGCAGTGTGCGACAGGATTCCATCAATTTGCTTTGTGATTTTATACGGACATTTAATAAGAAAAGTGTAAAGCAAAAAATAAAGTTGTTGCAAGAATTAGATCCTTGCAGAGTGAGACAAGTGACAGGTTTGCATGGTCATTCACTGGCTTGTCTTTCTAGGAGATTATGCCAGAGTGTATTTCATCATTTCAGGATGCTAGCAGTGCATCATAATAAAGTGAGGAAATTAGTTAGAATGTTGTATTATGCTAAGAGTCCAGCAATTATGCTTAAAAAATTAAGCAGAGCTCTTTTGCATGGTTCTGAAGTAGATGTGAAGAATATTTGTCAAGAAATTGAGTTCTGTTACTTTGCTGGTAAAGAGAACAATGTTGATATTGAACCACTAGAAGATGGTAATGTGGAAGACAGTGTACAGATTTTCAGTACAGATAAGTTTCACAAGGAAATTTCCACGTTTATGGTGAAATCAAGTGAGAGGCCTAATTTCACTTGTGTGTGTTGTCGACGGACTTATTATAAGAATCAGACTAAGTTAGTGGACTTATATGCAAAAAGTGATATGGAAAGCAATAGTGAATGGAAGGATTTTGCCACATACTTGATGGTAGAAAATTGTTTTGATTTGGGAGCGGACCAACGCATGTGTACTTATTGCTATAACAAATTAAACCAAAACCAGATGCCTGCTAGAGCGGTTTATAATAATCTGGAATTAGTTGTCATTCCTTCTGAATTGAAGGATTTAAATACTTATGAATCTATTTTGATTCAAAGTGTCCATCCCTTCCAGGCTATTGTACGAATGGAGCCAAAGACAGGGAAGTTGCCTCCATCAGATTTACAGAGAGGATTAAAGGGAAGGGTTGTTTATTTGCCTTTGGATTTGAAGAAAAACATTAATACACATGGAGTAGAGAAAGTGGAAGAGGAACCTCTGGTTATCATAGTTAATGGTGTTCCGACAAAGAGTAAGAAAATCTGGCAAGATTTAGTGGATGTTAGGAAAGTCAAAAAGGCAACATTGTATTTGATAAAAAATAATGAGTACTACAAGAATGTATGTGTTGCAGAAGAGGAAGTAAGTGAAAAAGAGGACAGCGATTTGTGTCCTGGACAAATTGAGAAAGTAGAAGCCTCTAAAAAGGAAGAAATATATGAACATTATAGTGTTCATCCTTTGCATTCCAAGTAAGTCATGGGGAATGCTATTGAGTTGTTTCAAATGAAACAAGCCAAAGGGAGTCCCATTAGTGTTTGGGAGGAAAGTTTGGAAGCTCGATGTTTCCCACAGTTATTTCCCACAGGTCGAGGAGGACGATATGATGAGCGACCTGTTCAAATTCCTGCTTCAGAATACCGGACTTTACGATTGTATGCAGAAGATCCTAGGTTTCGTCAATGCATTCCCTATTTATTTCATCTACTGTTTGAAAGTGATCTCTCTGGATTGTCTTATGCAGTGAACCACATCTTGAAAAGTGGTGTACAACTGCGAAATATCTCGGCAAGGGACTTTATGGATAAAGTCAATGTGCAAGACAGTATTTTGGATTCTCACCTGATTAAACTCATGGCTTGTCAGCGTGGTACTAATGAGTATTGGTACCGCTGTCATGGTGACTTAAAATGTATGCTGAGGAACTTAGGAACTCCCACATGGTTCCTCACTCTCAGCTGTGCTGAGTATGGATGGGAAGACTTACTTGAATTTCTACGAGAGGTAAATGGAAACATTGAAAATATTGAATTCAAGACACCCGGAGAACTGTGCTTTTTGGATCCAGTGAATGTATGCAGGTACTTTAATCATAGATTTGAAGCTATGATGTCTTTCATCACGAACAAGAAAAATCCACCTCTTGGAGAGGTGTTGGATTTCTTCTGGAGAAAGGAGTATCAAGCAAGAGGTGCTCCTCATATACATATGCTGCTATGGATCAAAGATGCACCCAAATTTGGAACAGATCCGGATGACTTAGTGATGAGTTTCATAGAACAGTATGCTACATGTGCTGTTCCAAAGACAAACGAAGAAAAAAGTCTAAGAGAACAAGTTTTACGGTTTCAAAGCCATCGTTGTTGAAAGTACTGTCGTCGTAAATTCAGAAACAAGGACAAGTGCTACACCAAATGTCGTTTTGCATTTCCACGGTCGGTGATATCAAAAGGAAGAGTAAACAATTTGATGTCTTCGCTGCGACATAATGTGACGAGGAAATCACCCAAAAACACATACAATTTGAAAAGAAACGAAGAGTCCAAGTACATTAACGACTACAACCCAGTGATTTTGTCCATGTGGAATGCTAACATGGATATACAGTTTGTGGCTGACAACTGTATGGCTGTGGCTCGGTATGTGACGTCTTACATCACTAAAAAAGAAAAGACAGAACTGAAGGATATGTGGGAGGATATTTCCCATGAAAAGAGCCTCAGTAAGAAGTTGTACAGTTTCAGTCTCAAGATGTTGTCGCATCGAGAAATTGGAGCTTACGAATGTTCTGACCGGTTATCTTCAGCAAGTCTCTATGCCAAATCTAGGAGTATCATTTGGGCGAGTCTTGGTCTTGCTGCAACGCGTAATCGAGTTCTGAAACCTGTACGGGAAATTGAGTATTTGGCGGAGAAGGAGCCAAACAGTACAGATATTTTGAAGAGCAACATGTTGGATACATATTATCCAAATAGAAGCAGTCACCTGGAGAATGCTTGTCTGTATGATGTTCTTCAAAATTACGTTTTCAAGAGGAACATCAAAGAAGATATTGATAAAGGAGTGTATGCTGTAATTGGAAGTGAGGGATGTCTGGTCAAGCAAAAAAAAATGTCAATTGATAAATCATCGAAAATTGGATTGCGAATCTCCCGAAAGAACAGAGTTTTTCTATTTAGCTCTTTTGCAACTTTTCAAGCCTTGGCGTGCAGAAGAGGAACTGCTTGGGGATTTCCTCTGTTACAAAGACTCTTTCAATGTAGCCAAGGAGTCCATAGAATGTCCTGTTTTTCCAAAATATCTACAAATGTTGAATGCAGAAATTGAGCAGGAAGCAACAATTGCAGCCGAGATTGCTAGAGACAGTTCTCAGGACAGTCAGAGTTCTGCTTCATTGAGTCAGGATCCACTAGGAGAACCAGTTATTGAAAATGAAGCTGCCACTGCCATGATTGAAGTGGAAAGAGCCATGGCACATGCTCAGAAGGATGCGGTTAATTTAGAAGATTTGGAAAGACAACTTAACGTTGAGCAGAGGAAAATATATGACGAAGTTACCAACCAAATGGAGCATGGATTAAGTCATGAGAAGGAAGAGTGCTCATGTACGTCGTTGAAGCCTGTCCGACTATACGTGAGTGGAGAAGCAGGAACTGGAAAAAGTTTTCTTATTAAAGCAATTTCATGTTATCTGCAGAAAAGGACTGAGTCATCGCTGTCTTGTGTTGTGACCGCTCCAACTGGACTGGCAGCTCATAACATTAAAGGGATTACTTTGCATCGGTTACTGATGCTGCCAGTGGAGCATGATAACAAATTACAATATCACAAATTATCTGGGGATGCTTGTTGTGAAGTATCTAGAGTGTTGAAGAAGATGAAACTTCTTATCATTGACGAAGTAAGCATGGTTTTCAATGTCATGCTTGCTTTTGTGCATTTAAGAATGCAGGAAGTTCTTAAAACAGAGTATGATGTGTTATTCGGTGGCAAACACATCATTGTTTTTGGTGATCTTCTGCAGCTGACACCAGTGAAAGGACAACCAGTGTTTAAACTGCTTACACATGAAGATACCAAGAAGTGCCTAGGGAGCATTGGCAACGTTAACATATGGTTAAACTTCAGTTATGCTGAGCTGCGTGAAAATATGCGTCAGGCGAAGGACGAAGATTACAAGAATATTCTGCAAGATGTTAGAATCGGGAAAGTGACTGAGCGTGGTAAAGAAGCTTTACATGCACGCTTACTGTCAAATTTATATCCAGAAGAAGACGTTTTGCCAGAGGATATTTTTCAGAAAATTACTGTGAAGAAATCTGGAATATGTTTGATGCCAACTCTTGCAGAATGTTCCATCTTCAACAACAAAATGTTGAATTTAGAAAAAACAAGAGATTGTGAAAATGGAAGCTATTGACAAAATAGAGCATATGGGAGCAACAATTATTTTGTCGGAGAATTTGAAATCTAAATTGGATTCATTAGAGAAGACTATATCTAAAACTGCGGGTTTTGAAAAGACTTTGAATGTGTGCTTAAATTGCCGAATCATATTGAGAAGGAATTTAGATGTTGAAAGAGGTCTGGTAAATGGATCAATGGGTAA
Source organism: Lissotriton vulgaris (assembly GCF_964263255.1). Lineage (NCBI taxonomy): Eukaryota > Metazoa > Chordata > Amphibia > Caudata > Salamandridae > Lissotriton > Lissotriton vulgaris. The sequence goes on along the minus strand of NC_141700.1, from coordinate 461,384,728 downwards.
TGTTGTTGATTTTGAGAAATACAGAAGTAGAGATGGAATTGAATTTTTAAAAATTTAATTTGATGGCATTGAGGAAGTACAGCTAATTGGTCGTTGCATAGCAAGGTTTTTGCTTCTAAAAGACTTATATGTTCGCCGTAAGCAGTTTCCTGTTTGCTTGGCATATGCGGTGACAATTCATAAATCGCAAGGTTTAAGTGTAGACACTGCTTTAGTGAATATTGGCAGTTCTGTATTCAAAGAGGGTATGGCTTATGTAGCATTGTCACGAGTCAGAACTTTATCGGGATTGTACTTGATTGACTGTGATGTCACAAACATTTGTGCGGATCTAGATTGTGTTAAGGAATACAATAGGTTAAGAAGAGAGTATGCGTCACATTTGCCTCAATATCCTTTGTTTGAGAAACGTGTGGTAGGCCGGAAACGAAGAAATGTCACCAATAGTAGGGAGGTTGAAGCAAAAGACCAAAAGTCGATGATTCAAAAATTGTAAGCAGGAATAAAAGGAATTCTGTGGAAAATGTTGTTGGTTTTAAATTTGAAAATAGTTCTGGTGTCAACTGCTATGCTAATGTAGTTGTTAATGTTCTCTTTTCACTAGAGACTTTCAAAGAACAGATTGTGATCAATTCAGAACAAAGTTTATGCTGTTCATTGAATTCTGTGTTAGAGAAATGTAGTGCTGATAGAACGAGAGTAGAAAGTGTGTCTGAAATTCGTTTTCTGTTAGACGAATGTTCAGGTCAAACAGAATTCTCTGAAAATATTCAGCAGGATTGTCAGGTGTTTTTAATGTATATGCTTGATGTATTGCAAGATGAGGGTGTAGATGTAGATTATCTATTTGGCCTTTCTTATCCATGGCAGCATGACTGCGAGAACTGTAGGCTATCAAGTACTACTAGTGTAGACTCAGAAAGATTTATATATTTAACTTTGCCTGACAGTAAATCAGTATCCTTCAATAAGCTAGTAAAGGCAGCCGATCAAAACATGGAGTGCAGACAATGTAAGTCTGGAATGCTGTCCACGTTAATTTTACGAAGTTATGGCCAGTATGTCATTTTAATGTTTCAACGATGTAGGCCTGATGGAACTAAATTGACAACTTTAATTAATAATTTTGTGGCTTCGCAGTTGTCAATATCAGGAAGGACTTTTCTAACTACTGCAATTATATATCATAACGGTCCTTCAACTAATTCAGGACATTATACAGCTTATTTAAAATCTGGAAACGGCTGGTCATTCTGCAATGATTCTGTTTTAACTTTCAAAAAAAGATTGCCTTTCCACCTTCAAAATTCTTACCTGGTGTTCTTACAAACAAAAGTTTAGGAAAGGTAGCTTGTGATTTGTTTAGAGGAATTTCCAGAGGTTCTAATGGCTCCTACTCTATATGGCCTTGTGGATAATTGTAGTACAGAGCGAAAACTGTTTGTGTTTATAAGCTAAGTCAAGCAGCAGATCAAAATAAGGAGTAGAGGAAATGTAAGTCTGCAATGCTGTCCATATTTTTTATAGAAACTTATGGGTGAAATGTCATTTTACAATTTGAACTACATAAACTGGATGAAATAAAAGTTGTTAAGTCTAATTAAAAATGTTTGGGCTACACAGTCATCGATTTCAGGAAGAACATTTGTAACTGCAGCTATTATATAATATGCTAGTCCTTTGACAACATCTGGATATTACACAGCTTATTTGAAATTTAAAAACGGCTAGTCTTTCAGCAAACATTACTCAATACTCGTACTCAATGTTGCCTTTTGACTTGATTTTTGAAGTCAGAATTTAGGGTAGGTATTTGGACTATAATGTTTCTAGGTGTTGCTGTAACTTAGTGTGCTGTTTTAAATTGCTTTGTATGTCTCAGTTTTCTTAAAACAATGGAGTTTATCTTTCAGAAAGTGGCGGGCAGAAAATAGAAACAGCACAACAGAGTATAAACTGTTCATAGGACATCCTTTGACGTCATAGAAAGTAAGTTACTTTGGAGGAGTTCTTATTTCTGCTTAGTTATATTATTTGGGTTTTTTAAACACAATCATTTTGATTGTGTTTTTTTTTCCCCGCTGTTATATGATGAATACCTTCAACTCACTGTTTTCAGTGAAATTTGATATTTTCTGATAACAGCAAAAATAAACCATTAAATATGTTTAATTAATTTTCTACTTTGAATTGTGATTTATAATATGTATTCATTTTGTCTCATGCTCACTCTTTTTTTACCACCTTGTATTAATTAAATTTTTTTTGTTCTTTTTTACACAGATTAAAAGTATAAAAATGATAATTCAGTACGGTAATGACAATTATAAGGTAAGTGTTTAGTACTCTTTACGTTGCATGTCTATCAGATTTAAGTTTTATTAGTTCCACTCCTTCATTTCTTTAACCCTTAGTTTCCTGCCTTTGCTACTTCCTTCATTTCTTTTTCTATTACTTATTTATACTACTCTTTTCACTTCTTTTATCAGTCCCTCTTTCAACAGTAACTGTGTGTTACTCCCTCTATTTGTCTGTCTTTTCACATTACTCTCTGTTTATTTACTCTTTTTAAAAAAAAATTTTTTAGTTCGCTTCCGGTTCGCGTACCGGAACGCTAACCGGGAAGCGTATCAAAAGAAATAGAGGATGCTAGAGTGCTAAACATTCTAGCAATTTTTTTTAAAAGGGAAGGTAGTTCTGAAAAGAACTTTTTTTTATTATTTTTGATGTTTTATATTTTTTTGTGTTTTTTTGGAGGAAGGGGAAACAAAAATGATTCACTTCAAAGGGCTCAACAGGAGCAACAAAAAAAAAATTACTTTCTTCGACGTTTTGGACATTGATGATTTTCATATGCTCGATTTATTAGAGTAATACTCCTCTCTCCACATGACATTAATTTTCCACAAGCTACACATGTCAATCTCATCTGCCCAAAGTTCTTTTGGAGATTTGGGACCGTTTCCCTTGCCTCTGATTGTGGTATTGCTAGGTCATTGGTGGATGTTTTGGCCGGTCGGGGGTTATCCACCAAATCTTTAAGTTGTGCAGCACTATAATTAAGAGGGTGCCACCTCTCCATGTGTCGATGCATGGTGTAATTACCATAGCTATATTTTTTCTCGGTCCCTCTGGAGAGTCTATCGTGGCAGATGAGGCAGGTAACGTACCTGGCATTTACTTTCTTTTCATGAGGAGGAAAAGAAAAAAATTGCCAGATAAAATTTACTTTAACATGGGACGTCCTTGGCATTTCTTTCAAAAACCCCCTTGTCCCTTGCTCCTGTTCCTCGTCTTCCTCTTCCTCTTGTTGGAAGATGACCTTGCTAGTTGGTCCTCTCTTCTTTGGTGGTGGTGGAGGTGGTGGGGATCCACCAGCTGCAGCTAATACAAATGCCATGTCTAAGCAAGCAAAAACAGGTCTTTCTCTCATAAAAATGAAAGTCGGAGTGAGGAAAAAAGGTGGGACTTTCATCATTTGGGGAAAAAAATGTTCTAAACCAATGAAAAGTGTTTATTTTACGTCATATGATCAAGCGTTCCATCATTAGGAAACTAAAAGTAAAATGAACCAATGAAAAGTTTTATGAAGTAGTCACATGACCTGTTATGCTTACGTTACGCGTTCCGCGCCGCGCCTCGGATCGTTTCCGGGGCTTTGCGTTTCGCGCCTTGGTTCGCGTTCCAGAACGCTTCCGGGTGCGCTAACGCAGCACGTCATAAGGGGCATTACGTAGTAACACGATACGTTGCGTTTACGCGACGCGTCACGATGTGGCTTTCTAACACGGTACTTGCACTAACGGAACGTTTACTGGTTCGCGGACCGGCAGCGAAACAAGAAAATATAATTTAAAATAGAATATAAATTGAATTTAAAAAATAAAAGACAAAAATATATAAAATATATTTGTGAATTAGAATAAGAATATATTTTACAGCTATAGATATTAGCTTTTAAAAAACCAATGAAATTCACTGAAAAAACCACAGGTTATAGACCATATATAGTTAGGAATTAGCATTTACAAAACCTTGAAAATTCACTGAAAAAACCATAGGTTATAGACCATATATAGTTAGGGATTAGCATTTACAAAACCTTAATTTACTCGCACAAAACCATAGAAATTCGCATATATAGTTAGTTGCAATAACTATATATCGCGCACCCGCAATCCACTGCTGATGATGTCACATATTACATCATTCATGACATGGTCAGTGACATCACTGATGACATCACTGATGACATTATCCAGTGACTGTATGTTTCTGTAAAGTTAAAATATGCCTTACATATTAAAGAATGAGTGGATGTATAAGTGTCTGGATGAAGCATTTACTAGGTGCATGACTGACCGTATGAGAGAGTGATTAAATGAGTCTCACTGAGTGCATGGGTTAGTGACTAAACTGTCTTAATTTGTGCATCATTATATCTGTTCTGTAAACTGCTGCATGTGTTGATCAGTAGCTATATGAGTAACTATATGGGTTATTGATTGGTTGCCCAAGTATTTGTATGGGAAACTGAGTGTGTGTGTGGGTGGCTGGGAGGTGTGTGACTCTGTGCATAGATGTGTGAGCAGTTGATTCACTAGATGTATGAGTTCAAAAGTGCATGTGGAAACAGCTGTATGGGCGGTTGACTGTGTGCATGAGTGTATTGGTGAGTGAATGGATATCTCAGTGCTACATGTCAAAGTAAGTACATATGTAAAACACAGTACATGTGAGAGTTGACATATATAAATAACTGTGCATAAGAGCCAGTGAATGTGTGAGTGGCTGTATGAATCATTGTGAACTTGTATCAGGGATTGTATAAGAGAGTAAATATGTGTTAGTATATGTTTGATTAAGTAAGGTGTGTATAACTGTATAGTTGAGGAAATGGAGGTGTGATTGATTCTTTGCATGACTGACTAGGTGTGTGAGTAACTCCATGGATGAGTGACAGTCTGTGAGTGTCTGTTTACACTGATTGTATCTAAGGTTATATTAGAGTCTGAAGAGGTTCATCGTATTATCACATGAATGATATCATCAGTGATGTGATCAGTAATGTCAAATGAGATGTCATCAGTGATATCATTTGAGATGTCATCAGTGATGTCATCAGTGATGTCATTTGAGATGTCATCAGTGATGTCATCAGTGATGTCACTGACCATGTCATGAATGATGTAATATGTGACATCATCAGCAGTGGATTGCGGGTGCGCGATATATAGTTATTGCAACTAACTATATATGCGAATTTCTATGGTTTTGTGCAAGTAAATTAAGGTTTTGTAAATGCTAATCCCTAACTATATATGGTCTATAACCTATGGTTATTTCAGTGAATTTTCAAGGTTTTGTAAATGCTAATTCCTAACTATATATGGTCTATAACCTATGGTTTTTTCAGTGAATATATATATATATATATACATATTACCTAGGGTTTCAATAAAATAAGATCTGCCTCCCATTACTGGGTTTGAGTCTTTGATTGCCGGACTGGAAATGCGGAGAACGTCGTTGGAGTTTTTTATATATATATATATATATATATATATATATATATATATATATATATATATATTACCAGTAGGTAGTTTTTAGTTAGGACCTAGTTTCCATAGGAAATCCACAACATTCTATTTAGAATAACTTTGGCGCCGGTGGACGAATCTTCGTGAATTTCTCCAAGAAAATGGCCCACTCAGTTCTGCTCCTTCCCTGAAAGTTTGGGGTGATTCGTCAAGTGGGGGCCGAGAAAAAAGGGGATCCGAAAACGTGTTTTCCCCTATGCAATTTTCCATAGGGACCTTTAGCCAGGGCTACAGCCCGAACGGCTGAACGGAATTACACGAAATTTGGTAGAGAGGTAGAGATCTGTTCGCAGATTGTGCTTTTTGTTAAATGGTGTAAATCCGTTCAGTAGTTTCTGAGAAAATTGCAAGTAAAATCATAGTGATATCTAGAGACGGAGTTCAGCACGCACACGGAAATCCGTTCAATTACGAGCGCGAGCTGCATGCTGATTGGCTGTGAACTGTCTGTCAACACTCGAAACCAGGAAGTGTTGGCGGCCATCTTGTGCCTCAGTAGAACCGAGTCACAAGAAAACAGTAAAAAAAAGTTGAGAAATAAGGGAAGGGGGCAGGCTAGAAACATTCTGAACCTATAATGTTGGTTAGGGGGTGGTACATGGATCTTTAGGCTCAATTTTTATTTTTATTTTTAAATAAAAAATCACGGGGTACTGGTCCAGTACTCGTACGCGGTGGAAAAAGTGGAAAAAAGAACTAGAAGTTCGTTTTATTCATTAGGTCCCGGGGCAAATAACGGGGTCAAATATTTTGCATAATGGGGGCTTGTAAGGTGCCTCGAGCACGGGGGAACGGCACTGCTGTGGTTTTATTTCGAAGTATGCGAGGGGTTACGGTCCTACTCCCAGCAGTCTCGGGGAGCGGCACCCCTCGGGTCTTTTTAAAAAAAATATAAGTTTTGAGTTCCCCCTCTCTCTATCCCCGTACACATCGCGTGGAACGCCACGTTTTAAGGGCAGTAATATGTAAAATGATTTTCCAGCTACTGGTATCTGCACTGTCTGGGTTTTTTTATTAATGTTGGGAGGGTGGGCTTGATAATACGTCCTTGTTAATTCCCATAGAAGCCTATGTTCTGGTGTTAACATGGGTTCCTATGGGAAATAACAAGGCCGCATTATCAAGCTCATTATCGCCGTTTTATCCACAGTTTCCGGCCACTAAAACGGCGATAATTTTTACACCGGTCTTTGATAATATGCACCTAAGTTTACTGGTCAAAAAAAGAGCAATGGGCCATATTATCAAGAAAAGGCGATACATTATCGCCGCTTGTATCGGCAGGAGACTGCCGATAAAGCGGCGATAATGGTCTTTATAATATGCCCTTGTGAATTGCCATAGCAACCCATGTTAATACCAGAACCTGGGCTGCTATGGGAATTTACAAGGGCCTATTATCAAGCCCATTATCGCCGCTTTATCGGCAGTTACTGGCGATAAACGCGGCGGTAATGTATCGCCTTTTCTTGATAATATGCCCCTTCATTTCTATGATAGTATGTAAAACTTTCCTTTTTTCTGTGTAGCACTTGTACTCTGTAGGTATGGGCAGCCTCGTTTCGAAGCCCACGTTTTTTTCTTTTTCTTCAAGTTCAACAAACAAACCTTTCTTTATTTTAGGTATTAAATTTGCCGCTTTGTTTTCCGGGTCGTGTGTGTCATCCCCTGCTGTACTTTTGTAATATATTAATAATCGTATTTTATCTAGATTTATTTGGAACGTAGTGCCGAGGCGCCAAATGTTGATCATGTACTCCATCCACTGCCATTTTAGTCGTTTTTCACCGTTGTTTTTATTATATCTGTTACTTTCATTTTATCGTCCTCCTATTTTCACGGTGTTTGTTATTAAACTCTGATGTTATCAGACTTGGTCACACGTATACCTAAAAAGTAATTTGAAGGACCTAAGTCACAGCCATTACAACGCGTGTTCGTCAACACAAAGACATTATTAAGATTATGCGTGGTAAATGGATAGTACTTGTAAAAGCATGCGTGGTAAAACTATGGGGCATATTAGATTATCGCCGCTTTTATCGGCAGGAGAACTGCCTATAAAGCGGCGATTAAGGGCTTGATAATAGGCCCTTGTGAATTCCCATAACAGCCCAAGTTAACACCAGAACCTGGGCTGCTATGGGAATTTCCAAGGCCCTATTATCAAGCCCATTATTGCCGCTTTATCGGCAGTTTCCTGCCAATAAAAGCGGCTATAATGTGTCGCCTTTTGTTGATAATATGCCCCTTCGTTCCGTTCCCTGCATCGCATTTTGCGATGCAGGCGCATGATACGAAATTCATTTTATTATTTTAATTGTTTACTTACCTGCAATCATCCAGATTCCGCTGTTTATAACCCCCCACCCTGCCCCTCCCCCGCCCCACCTGTGTACCCCACCACAACTCCCTCCACGGCCGCAGCTGAGTCAGTTACTTGTACTTACCTTAAGCATAATAAATAATAAAAAATTATATATTATAAAATTATCACCTGTGGAAGATACAAAACACAGTTACAATATATATTTTACAACACAAAATAATTTGTAAAACATTTCATTTGCCTTTTTTGCTGTACTCAGAATATATTGAATTTCACTACAAACAGTCAGTTCAATAGTACTCATCACATAACAGCGGGCAAAAAAAAGACAATCCATAAGGATATCTTAAAAAAAACCAGTGAACATTCTTAATAACAATATAAAAAAATTAAAATAAAACATATCTTAAATGTTTTTATTCTAAGAGCAATTTCTTATGTAAATATAACACATCTCAAACAATCATAAAATAACAAAACATTATGATTAATTTTCTTACACTGTAAATAATGTTACTTACAAATATATGCTGACAAAATACACAGCAAAAAGTCCTTAATGGTTTCACACACTTTTCCTTATGGCCAAATAGTATGCATCAAGTCCTTCGTTTGGAAGTTGTTCAATAGTAATCCTGAACATCCGCCTCCCAGCCTTCTGATCCAAAACCACCAACATCATCTACGTGTTCCCCAGGACTCATCCATCAGTCCAACACTGATCAACATCTACATGGCTACCATAACACAAGTAGCCCACCATCACAACTTCAACAACATCTCCTACACAAAGAACACCCAGCTCATCCTCTTCCACACTAAGAAGCCACATACCACCAAAAGCAACCTCCACGACACAATGAAGGACGTCACCAACTACATAAAGAGCAGCACTGTAAACACAAACTGGCACAAGATGAAGATACTCATCCTCAGATCCACCCCCTCAGCCACAGACAACTCCTGCTACCTGACTGCACTGTGACCAGTACCAACACCTACCAACCATGTCCACAACATAGGATTCAACCTCAACTCGTCCCTCTCCATGTGTAACCAAGTCTACACCGTCTCCTCGTACTGCTATAACACCCTCCACATGCTCTGCAACATTTACAAGTGGATCCTAACCAAAAGAAGAAGAACAGTGACACAAGTCCTCATCAGCAGCAGACTACACTGTGGCAAAACACTCTACACATGAATTCCAGCCAAACGCCTACAACAACTACAGAAAATCCAAAAGACCTCCACCTGAGTGATCATCAATGTCCCCGGCTGCACCCACATCACCCACCACCTGATACACCTACACTGCCTCAATATCAACAAAAGGATCACCTTCAACCTCCTCACCCTCACTTACAAAATACTCTACAACACCAGACTAATCTACCTTAACAGCACTAATCCTAAAGGGCAAATTTTGATATTAAAATTTTGCCTTTAAAAATATTAGGTAGGAATTTGGTAACTCTTTGGGCAAACGTTGCTTAAAAACGAATTGAGTATCATTACAATGTATCCAACCTTTCAGACATTTTAAATAAACAATGTAATGTCCAGATGTGTTAGAAGGTCCATCATGAAAAATAATAGCAACAGCTACAAAAGGTCTTCCTGATATTGTCAGGTATAGCTTCCCAGGATTCAGCTGCAGTAGAATAAAGGACCATCTCCTGAAATCACCAAGTACCCTGACATGGGGTTACCCCCCAGGGTCTTCGAGTTGTCAAGCGAGGGACACCAGGTAGGGGAGGGGTCAGCAGGGACAAAGGCTCTGAAAAGACATAAACACAATAATAAGATCATGTCAACAATCTACACTCATCAATTCTCGCTAATTCACCTAAGACTAAAATACCTGTTTGTCCTCTGCATATGTATATAACAGCACACCATATGACACCCTGTAACACCATCTGATAAGAAAAGCAAAATCATGCATTAGCGAATATACATTGATAAACAGATTATCACTCATGTGTTTTCTTCTGAACCCCTACCCTGCTGGGAACTCCTATGAGCCCCACAGGACTTGGAAACCTCCAGGGAATATCGAAGCTGGAGGCAGAATAGACAAGGTTAGAATTCACGCAGCCAGCTGGCTGCCCCAGCGATGATAAAAAGCCTTCCTTGGAAGTAGGCACTAGGATCCCCTACCTAGGACAATAGCTGTTCAAAATAACCAAGTAAATAATAAACGCTGTTAATCTCACAGCCTAAGCAAGAAGAATTAATCCAAAGGAAAATCCTAATATACGGTAACTTGCGGTTGCGACCACCGCCAAGCTCCGCACTTAATGCCTGCTCCATTGAATCCCAAACAACAGACGGTGTTACACTGCAGCTGCACGCAGTAACCCGCTGTAATGTCCACAAACTAAATCCAAACACAGTTAACAGACGGCGTTAGGCTGCTTCCATAGCACGCAGTAACCCGCTGTAATGTCCAAGCCAAAACAAATGATAAACCTTACATACGGAGTTACACGGCTGCAGCACGCAGTAACCCGCTGTAGGGAGCAAAGATCTGCCAAGCGGCGTCCGCCCGCTAACAGAACTCAGCAAAAGACAAGGGAACGGTGCCACAGCTCCAAAGGTACTTACGGACTCCGCTGGCTCACAGTCACAGTATGCGAAGGCTCCGTACTTGCACAGCAGAACCAGGAATCCCTTCGTCAACCCGACAAAGGCAGGAAACAGGAAGAATTACGCGCAACCAATCGCGCACTCAGACAGGTTTTATCATTTCCTGTCTACACCTAAGCATCATGGGAATTGTAGTTCCGTGCCGCCTTTGCGGTACGGGGGCTGAAGCCTGACAGATATTGAACATTGACCAGCTACAACATTTTTATTAAAGTTTTCCATTTTCTTCCATCAGCTCTACAACGTTGCAGCATTAAAATAACATATTGTCCATATCTTTGTATAAGTAATGTTGTGGAGAAGTGTGGCTCACGGTGTAGAGCTGGCAGACCCGGAAGCTGAGGTCAGACCCGGGACCAGGGTTCAATTCCCGACGCAGCAGGGTCTTGAGCTCAAATGTTCACGGACTCGATAATTCTCGCTTCGGTGCCTGCTCTAATCATGGGTTCTCACTCTGCAACTCTGGGCAATAAGCTTGCTTAATCTCCACAACGGCCCCCCTGCGGCGGGATGCCTGGCTTTCACCATGGGGATGCCCTGTAGGGGCTATCTCACAGGGAAAAAGCCAGGACGGGTTCCCAAGGCAAGCGCCGGGAAACCTCCGGGTAGCTGTGCGCTCAATAAATGCAATAATAATAATAATAATAATAATAATTGATGGCATTTCTGATTTACATTGGCTACACTCCATGTTTTGACTTGCTCCTCTAATTAGATTGTTAAAAGACACTGATTCACAGTCAAATATATGAATCTCTCAGTGTCTATGTCAGTGCTACATGTAAACAAACAATTTCGACAGTCATGATGTCATTTATAAGAAAGGCCAAAAAGGTTTTCAACATCTATACCTTCATCTTCCAGTACACCAAGCATAAACATTAAAAATTCCTGACAATCTTGCTGAATATTCTGAGTAAATTGAGTACAACCAGAACATATGTCCAAAACATTTCGAAAATCAGTTCAGTTCAGTTCAACAAAGCTTTATTTCGATATAAAATATCTTAAAAAGCACATCACACTTAAAAAAAAACATGTCTTTGAGGGGATAATCAGATAAAAAGTTTAAAAATAACAATCATTATTACAATACGATGATAAAAAAATATTAAATCAAGAATCAGCTTTGGTGAAAACTTCAATACAATAAGCACCATTGAGATACATTAATAAAAGAATAATAATTAAAAACCTAGATCCAATGACATCTTTCCTGAGGGCTAGCAATGCCAATTCATCGTAGAGCTTTTGATCTTAACATCCAAGCCCAGCGTAGGTATTTAGCCACCCCACATACTAGCGTAGTATTAGCATCCGCCTGGAGAATTCTAATGGCGGTTGAATGGTTCCTTGTGTCTAACTGTCGACAGACAGGTCTTAGCCATTTCATTCTCGGTTTAAAATAAGCTGGACATACGAAGAAAAAGTGCGGGATGGTTTCAACTACCCCTGCGCAAAATGGGCAATCAGCAGATGTTTGATTGGGAGGTTTCCACTTATTTGTACGTTCATGGACGGGGAGAGTTCCCACTCTAAACTGAATAAAAAAAGCCCTATCTCTAGGTTTCTGGATAAAATCCAGGTGGGGCTCAAGGTGAGACACTGACTTATGCTGGCGAAACTCATCAGTCAGTCTGCCCTGGTTGGGATCTCTATGAGCTTGATTATCGATCCATGCCCAGTATAGTCTCTTAATTGCCGTTTTGGACAACGGGGCCCCTGACTCCCATAAGGAATAGAGGCCAGTGGCCAAGAGGAGTCTTTTGATGTTAACTAACCAGGCGATCTTATGAGATCCCTGGAGGTTCATTACTTCCTTTAGTCCATCGGCATAACTAGATAGCTCAGGAGTACGCCAAAGGTGACCCCAGTAAAGAAGGGGGCGTAAACCAATTAAGTCCTTAATTGAGCGACGGCCCAGGTCGCTCAAAAGGGGTTTACTAGGGGTTCCCCTGGGAAGTGAGACAAGCTCCCTAAAAAACTTGTTTTCTGCTGTTACAAGGGCATCTACATTATTGAAGCCCCAGAGCTCGGCTCCATATAATGCACCGCCTATTGCTTTTGCAGCATAGATCTCCAAGGCGGGGGCAATGGGTCTGGAGGTTGAGTCTCGATGTTCTCTCCCAATGACACCCATAACCCGCTTATGGCTTAGGGACATTTTTTCTATGTGCGGTTGCCACTTTAGGTTGTCCGCAATTCTAATCCCCAGGCAGTCAAAGACTTTGACCCGCTCCAAGGGCTCCCCATCGAGCGTGGAATTGGCTGACCTGCTCGGATTAAAACAAAGGAGCTTTGTTTTGGTGGTGTTAATTACTAGGCCCCTCAAATTGCAGAACAGACAGAACCGATCAAGCAGATTCTGTAAGCCTGACGAAGTTTTTGAAACCAACAGCGTATCATCCGCAAAGAGTAGTGTGGGGACCTTAACACCAGCCAGAACAGGGGCATCTGCATTGATTTCTGATAGGAAGGAGACCACCCCGTTTACAAATGGTGAAAAAAGGGTTGGGGCTCTCCCTTGGCCCCTTTTTGTAAATGGGGATCATCTCAGCCCCTTTCCAAGAGCTTGGTACTGGTGAGCCCTCTAAGAGTGCATTAATCAGTAGTACAAAAAAGGTGGCCCATTGGTCAGCATTGGCTCGGAATAGATCTCCTGGTATTCCGTCTTGTCCCAGAGCCTTAGTGGACACAATTTTATTATGGCCGCCTCCACCTCATTTTTCCCTACAGGGTCAAAAGGAACTAATGGGGTCAGCATAGATGCCGATGGGTGACCAAGATGCCCACAAATCTCTAAAGCCTCATCCCCTGCATACAGTCTACTGAAATGTTCGAACCACTCTCTGTCGGTAATATGATTCGGAATTTGGTCCGGATCACAACCATTGGATTTCCTTACCAAAGCCCAGAAGAGTTAGCTATTCTTTGACTGACTGACTATTTTCAGGCTGGCCCAATGGTTTTCCTCCCATGCCCTTTTAGCTTCTGAAATGGCTTGTCTATACTGATGTCTTGCAAGGCGTACCTCGGTAGGATTTTGGGTTTTAATGGCAAGCATTAAGGCAGACTTTTTCCTCTTGCAGTTTTTATTAAACCAATGCTCTACTTGTTTCCTGTTCATGAGATACTGTTTTGGGGCCTGGGACTCCAAAAAGATAGAGCCTATCTGGTCGATAGTTTTAGTGTAAATTATCTCCACCCCAGGGGATCCGACCACATTTGTGCAAGCTACAGAGAGGTCAGAAGTCTGATTGATTATAATCTCCTCCAAGGCACTAATTTTCTGGTCATTCAGAGAAACATTTTGCCATTTAATGAACTTTTTGCAGTTAGAGGGGATTATTGCCTTTGTAAGCAACTGAGGTCTGGTACTATACCGATGCTCCATGTTTTGCAACAGTTCCCGCATACAAATTGACAATGGGTTATGATTGCTATGAATAGATGGAATAATTGTCATTTCGATCACATATTTCCACAGCCTTTTGTCCACCAAAATATAGTCGATTCTGCTTGGACAGGAAACCCTATTGTACGTATTGGCTCCCAGAAAATCCGAGGGCGTACGCCCATTAACAGCTTTTAGACCATGTTCCAGCGTTAATGCATATAATTGTAAGACAATCGGCGACCATTTCTTCACTGGCTGAATCTGCAAAAGCGGTATGCCCCATCTAGCATCATCGTCCTCTATTCCTACATCATCATTTACTACCAAGGGTTCAAATGTACAGTTGAAATCACCAGCAATCAAAAATAAATTGTCAGAGGTGCAAGATGTAAGTATCTCAGACAAAATGGAAATAGTTGGGGATTTGGCCCCCCCTTGCAAGCCTCTGACATAAATGTTGAAAAGTTCCAAAGTGACAGTGTTCTTGGAGTCCTTAATTGTCAGTCTCAAAAGATCTTGTGAAACATTCGGATGGTGAAGTTCAAGTTCAAGTTCAGGAATTTATATAGCGCACTACTCACCCAGAGGGTCTCAAGGCGCTTGAGGTAGGGAGGGTGAATTAATTATCGAAAAGCCAGGTTTTTAGCTGCTTTCTGAAGGAGAGGTGGTTCTGTGTCAGGCGGAGGTGAGTGGGGGGAGAATTCCAGGTCTTGGCCGCTAAGTAGGAGAAGGATCTACTTCCCATGGTGGATCTGTGGATGCGCGGAATTGCGGCGAGTGCTTTACTGGATGATCGTAGTTGGGGGGTGGGTGTGTAGAAGGATAGTCTTGTGTTGAGGCATTCGGGTCCTAGGTCGTAGAGGGCCTTGTGTGCGTGGGTGAGGAGACGGAACGTTATTCTCTTGTTGATGGGGAGCCAGTGGAGGTCTTTCAGGTGGCCGGAAATGTGAGCTTGACGGGGGATGTCCAGTATGAGTCTGGCTGAGGCGTTTTAGATGCGTTGGAGTTTTTTCTGTAGTTTGGTAGTGGTTCCGGCGTAGAGGGTATTTCCATAGTCCAGTCAGCTAGTACCCAGTGCGTGGGTGACTGTCTTTCTTGTTTCGGTGGGGATCCAGCGGAAGATTTTTTTGAGCATGCGTAGGATGTTGAAGCATGATGATGAGACGGCGTTGACTTGTCTGGCCATTGAGAGGGAGGAGTCCAGGATGAATCCCAGGTTACGTGCGTGATCTGCGGGTATGGGTGCTGTGCCCAGGGCCGGTGGCCACCATGAGTCGTCCCATGATGAGGGGGATGATCCTAGGATGAGAACTTCCGTTTTGTCTGAGTTCAGTTTTAAACGGCTGTTTTTCATCCATTCGGCTACTTCTTTCATTCCTTCGTGTAGATTGGTTTTAGCGGTGTTTGGGTCTTTGGTAAGGGAGAGGATCAGCTGGGTGTCGTCTGCGTAGGAGATGATGTTGAGGTTGTGTTGTCGTGCGATTGAAGCAAGGGGACTCATGTAAATGTTGAAGACGGTGGGGCTGAGTGATGATCCTTGTGGTACGCCGCAGATGACTTCAGCGGCCTCTGATTTGAATGGGGGGAGGCGGACTCTCTGGGTTCTCCCGGCAAGGGACGAGATGATCCAGTCCAAGGCTTTTCCTTGTATTCCGACGTTGTTGAGGCGTTGTATGAGGGTGCTATGACAGGCTGTGTCGAAGGCGGCGGATAGGTCGAGTAAGATGAGGGCGACTGTGTCTCTGTTATCCAGTAGTGTCCTGATGTCGTCTGTAGCTGCGATGAGGGCGGTTTCAGTGCTGTGTTTGGCTCGGAAGCCGGATTGTGAGGGGTCGAGGGAATGGTTGGATTCAAGGAAGGCGGCGAGCTGACTATTGACGGCTAGTCAACTAGTGAATAATTTTACAGTTAAGTGCAGCTTTAACCCATATTATCATCCCACCAGATGGACAGCCGCGCACAGAAGAGATAGCTGGAACATGAAAACAACAAAAACCGGGCTTGTACAATGGCTCAAGACTCCATGTTTCCCGGAATATACACAGATCATACTCGTCAATGAAGATTTTCCAGTCCGGTAGGGATACGTTTTTTAGCAAACCCGCTACATTCCACGCAACGATTTTGAGGTTCCCAAAGGAGTCACTGCAGGAGATCGTCCCATCGCTAGGGTGAATGAGGCCTGGGTCATTATCGGACTCAACCCCCTGTCTGGTTGAAACTAAGGCTGGTAATTTCAGGACTAAAGGCTGCCGAGGCCCAATGGGAGTAGTACAGCTAGTTCTTGATGGAGCAATTGGAAGAAGGGGAGCCATAGGTTGTACTTGGAGTCAGTCGACAGACTCTAGACCACTAAACCTGTTGTGACAGAATGTAGGGTTCGGGGTTAACAAGGGCTCAAGCCGTCTCCCAGTGAACGGTCTCCTCCCATTCCGCTGACATAATGACCAACCGTATTAGAACAGAGCCACCCAATAATCCCACCGGGACTGGGTAATATCAATAATATAAGCTAGATGTCTAGGTAGGAATCATTAACGGTATCTACTTCGCAATTATCTGTGTCATATATATGATCACTCAATTCGACATAGCAACCAGAGGGCTTCAGAAGAAACAATCGAAGTTAGTATCAAAAATATATGATATTTATTTTTAGATTTTCAATGTATGAATACCTTGTTTTCTTGATAGTAAAGATCTGGCAACAAAAAACCACCAACACATATGTAACAGATCATATGGTAGTACACAAACACCTTAAGCATATAATGTGGAAACAATAAAGGAACCACATGCAAATGAATACATATGCAGTTAAATTCACAAATTATATTTGAAGTGAATTATACAGTGTATTGCATAAAAGGTGTTAGGCGTCGACGTTTCGGTCCTTGCTGGTCAGACAGATCCGTAGGACCATCTTCAGGACAGAAAAGTTGCACAGAAGTATGATGAACAAAACGCCACACGGGTCATTAATCCGGACGCCACCAAATAATTTATGCAGCAGCAAAACGCCGGCTCAATAGAGTCCGTGTTTGATCCCCGAGTGCAATTGCGGCCAACCGTCACCTGTAGGTGAAGTGTAACCCAGGGGGTAAAAGTAGGACAAGGGGAGGGAAACAATAGAAGCACCAGGGATAAATTGTTTCCAGCTACAGATGTGACCCACTGTCCTGGGATCTTTCAAATTAACTAGGACACAATCTCCTCTGATGTCCTTAACCGAATGGCCCACCCAGGAAACCCTATGTACCATAAGTATTTTACTTGAAGTGAACTCCCGTAAAGGTCTATATTTGTTTAGCCAGTCGATCACCTTATTCCTTAGGGACAAGAAAGATTCTTTTTTTTTTTTTTTGAAAATTCTTTTTATTGTTGCATCAGGCGAATCATAAGTACAAGAAACGAGACATCGCGGGGGAGCGTCAACATTCCGCTCTTCCCGTCATTACGCAACTTTTTTAATAGTCAGTTACATAACATTCATCATGACGAACCCAATTGTCATTTTCACCCCAAACTCCCCCCACCCCCCTCAACTGCAAGTAAAGTCATCAACTGAGAGACCTCTTCTCGAAGCCCCCCTTCCCGCCCTCCACTTCCCCCCCAAGCAGCGTGACACCCTTCTCTACCACTCCCCCACCCCGAGTCTCCCTCTGCCCTCTAAGTTGTGCAACATTGAATATAAGCAATCCCATGGCCCGAACCCTCCGGGAGCAACTATGCTGGAATCAGCGACAAAAGTACCACCCCGGTGATCCACCCTACCACCCGCCCTCCTCCCTGATCGGTCTCAACTTCCTACTCCAATCCATGGTAGTGCCTCCACTTAGCCCATATTTTTCGAAATTTTCGTGGGCACCCTCTAGCTTTATAGGTAACTCGTTCAGCTGCCATATACATATCTAAACCCCTTCTCCAGTCCTCCAGGTTGGGTTTCCCAGGCGCCCCCCACAATCTTGCTATGTCTCTTTTTGCGACTACCAAAGCCAACAGCAGAAAAATGAGTAGGTGCCGTGTGATGTCCACCTCCGTTGACATGGCCAAAAGCGCCAGTTTGGGGTCCTTAGGTATCTCCACCTCCAGTATCGCACTCAATTCACTGAAGACCTCGTCCCAATATTCCTGTATCACAGTGCACCCCCAAATGATGTGGAAGAAATCTCCTGTTTGGTGCTGGCATCGTAAGCAAGAGGTGTCGGCAACCCTCCCCATCCGGAAGAGCCTCACTCTGTCAAAGTAGGCCCGATGAAGGACCTTAAACTGTATGAGGCGAAGCCTCGATTTTATGGCCACTTCTCGCGGGTGCATGAGTATGAGTTCCCAATCCAGGTTCTCCAGCGTGCCCACATCCGCCTCCCACCTCCCCCTGAGAGCCTGTAAATCACCCAACATGTTATTTGTCAGTGTTTTGTATGTCATAGATACCGCCCCCCTCTGTACCCGTTCCTGCAGTAGGCGGCCCTCGAGTGGTGCAAACTGGGGTATGTCTGTGAGAGATATGTTTTGTGCCCCCCACGCATGTCGCAACTGTAGGTATTTATAGTATTGGGTTTTCTGGAGGCCAAAGTCCTGCTGCAGCGCCTGGAAGGTTTTAAGTTCCCCCCTTGCTATGACATCCCCTACTGTGGAGATGCCGATATCGTCCCACCTTTGAAATCCCCGTAGTTTGTTCAGCTCAGCCAGCCACCCACATGACCATAGGGGTGTTTGGCGGGTGGGCCTTTCATTCCAGCCCATTCTAACCATCACTCTGCGCCACGCCGACAAGGTAATCTTAGTCGCAGGGAGGAGCTGGTGACCCCCTCCCCCCATATAAGAAGTGTAGCACCGTCTTATTGCCCCATTTGGATCTCTCTAGTGCATAAGTGGGGTGATCAGCCGGGGCGTGTATCCAATCATTGATCGGGGTAAGGTGTTCTGCCCAGTAGTAGGCCTCCAGATTAGGTAGCGAGATTCCCCCACTATATTGGTGGCGCTGCAGAGTCGTGAGTGCCACCCGGGACTGTTTCCCCAGCCACAAGAAAGAGCGGAGATCAGCATGAATTTTCCGCATTGTCATAGCCGGCAAGGGATAGTACTCATTTTGGAGGGCATATAAAAACTTCGGTAGCAGGATCATTTTATACAGGGCGGCCCTGCCTAAAATGGTGAGCGGGAGCGGTCTCCATCTATCCATCTCCGCCTTCGCTGCCACCAACACCCTGTCGACATTGTCTGCGTGGGAAGGCCGCCTATCTCGGGTGATAAAGACCCCCAAGTACCGGAAGCCTTCCGTGGTGTGGATGAGTAGCTCAGGCAGGCACTCCCCCCGCGGTGCACCTTGTGGGTCGTAGAGGATCAACTTATGCCAGTTTATAGTGTGTCCGGCCACTGCCCCAAAGTCGCCTAGTTCCTTGAATAAGGCCGGTATTGTCCTAGCCGGGTCTGTCACGTACAACAGCACATCATCGGCGTACAGGGAGATCTTCTCCTGTTCAGTGGCCAATTCCCCCCAGTGAAAGCCAGTCACATCTCGGTTATGCCGGATACGGATCGCAAGGATCTCAATCGTGAGGGTAAAGAGGAGTGGGGATAGCGGGCACCCCTGGCGTGTCCCCCGCTCTATCGCGAACTCTCTCGACATTCGCCCATTAATTCGCACTCTAGCCCTAGGGTTCGAGTATAGAAGTCGCACCCAATGCTGGAACTTGGGCCCAAACCCAAAACGTTCAAGGGTTCCCATTAGGAAGGGCCAGTGGACCGCATCGAATGCCTTCTCTGCGTCCAAGGAGAGGAACCAGTGTGGCTCACTTCTGTCACAGACTTCCTGGAGCCAGTTGTGGGTGCGCCGCAGGTTGAGTTTAGGGGCCCTGTCCGGCAGGAACCCGGACTGGTCTGGGTGTACTAGGTCCGTTATGACCCGTCGTAGGCGCCTTGCCAGAATAGTGGCCAGGATTTTAGTCTCAATGTTCAGAAGGGAGATTGGGCGGTAGGAGGAACAGTCCCCTCTGGGCTTGCCCTCCTTGTGGATCGGGATTATGGTAGCTAGGGCCAGGTCCGGCGGGAGACTCCCGGAGTCAAACGCATCCGCATATAGCGACTTCAAGTGGCGTGAAAGGAGGTCCCCCGTCCGCTTGAAAAACTCTGCCGGGAAACCATTAGGTCCCAGGGATTTCCCCGGTTTCAGGGCAGCCACCGCCTCCGCGATTTCATCCAAGGACAGGTTGGCTTCCAAAGCCTCGCTATCTTCGGGGGTCAACTGCGGAACTTCCATGTTACCCAGGAACGACTGCACCACCTCGCGGTCCCCTAGGTCTCTAGCCCTGTAGAAGTCTTCGAAATAGGTCGCAAAGGCCTCTGCTATAGTGTCATCCGAGGACGCCCGCGCCTTACCAGGAAGCTCAATCCAATCCACCCACCTGGCCGCTCGCTCCCGCCTGCTCAGCCATGCCATGAGTTTCCCGGATTTGTCGCCGACATCATACAGGCGATGTAGGGTAGCCAGCGCCTGTGTACGCGCTTCGTCCGTGATTAGTTCCCTGTACAACCTTTGAGTGTCTAGCAGTATTCTGAGATGTACCTCCCCCTTCGTTCTGTGGTATTCGGCCTCTTGGGTCAAGATGTTTGCCTCCTCTTTCGCTATTGCCTCAGCGCGTTTCCTTCTGGCCTCCCCTACCCTGGATTGGAAGCGGTCCCTCAACACGGTTTTCATGGCTTCCCATAGTGTAACCCCGGACTGCACCGATCCCTCGTTTTCCGCCACAAAGACTCTGATATCCGCTCTAATGCCCCCTAGAATCTCAGGAGTTTGTATATCGACGAGAAAGATTCTTGCTTGTCCTTCCTCAGAGCCGGAACCCCAGCCAAAACTACCAGATATGGGCTTACTTCTGGTGGTAGGTCGATATTAATCCCCCCCTACCAACAATCCCCTTGGGAACCCCATCACCCTCCTTTGATTGTGTTATAGTACTTGGGCTTGATGTTGCGACTGTGCTTGGTATTGATGCCTTTACTAAGGGAGCGGTTGCAGTCTGCTTCTCTTGAATCGGGGCTGACGGAATTGTTGGGACAGCTGCATTCCTCCCTGATCGCATAACATTTGGGGGAGCTGCAGGCCTAGCATTTACCGCCTTTTCCAGGCAACTGACAGTCCCAAATGACATGGACTCTATCTTACTTAACTTTTGTTCAGTTCTGGATAGCCTGTCTTCTACTGGACGAAGTAGGAGATTGAATAGGTCGCCTAACTTGGCCAGTAGAGGATCCTCCGTTACCCCCCCTCTCTCTGGTCTCCTGGCCCCGCCCTCAGCCTGGGATACCACCCCCGGAGGAACTTCTCTATGTGTATGCACAATTGCCTGAGTGGTCGTGGACACCTGCCCCATTTCAGCGATTGGGATTCCCTTGCGTTTGGGCAGCTTCTCCTTTTTGCCTTTCGAGGCAATGGCCAGCCCCTGCTTGTACTTTGGGATAGCTCCTTGACGTCTTTCATGGAGTTGCCTGGTGCTATGCTCCTTAGGGGGGCTACCAACATCTGATAATTTGGGAGAAGGTAACAATAACAGATCAGAGGCCGTAGACTGGTTCCCTATAGAGGAATTGTCCTGGTCGCAGGCTGCCAAGCCAGTAGATGGAGATTCTGGGATCACAGGAGCACCAATAGTACATAATGAGGCATGATGGTCTGAAGACCTTGCATTAGCAATATGCCCCATAGAAGATCTCCAAGCAAGTGCCAAGTCCTGGGAAACCCGTCTCTCCATCAGTGATATACTCTGATCAATCACAGTGTTAACCTTGGTTATAAACTCAAGTCAAGTCAAGTAGCAATGTATAAAGCGCACTACATACCCAGAGGGTCTCAAGGCGCTTGAGGAAGGGGGAGAATTACTTATCGAATATCCAGGTTTTAAGCTGTTTTCTAAAGGCTAGGTGGTTTTGAGTAAGGCGGAGGTGGATGGGAAGGGAGTTCCAGGTTTTTGCCGCTAAGTAGGAGAAGGATCTTCCCCCCATGGTGGTTTTGTGGATGCGCGGAACAGCGGCAAGGGCTTGGTTGGACGAACGCAGCTGGCGGGTGGGGGTGTAGAAGGATAGTCGCGTGTTGAGGCATTCGGGTCCAAGTTCGTAGAGGGCTTTGTGTGCGTGGGTAAGGAGACTTAACGTTATCCTCTTATTGACGGGGAGCCAGTGGAGGTCTTTCAGGTGACCGGAAATGCGGTCTTTGCGAGGGATGTCTAGTATGAGTCTGGCTGAAGCGTTTTGGATGCGTTGGAGTTTTTTCTGAAGTTTTGCGGTGGTAGATGAGGACTTCCGTTTTGTCCGAGTTCAGTTTAAGACGGCTGTGCTTCATCCATTCGGCTACTTCTTTCATCCCTTCGTGTAGGTTGGTTTTGGCGGTGTTTGGGTCTTTGGTGAGTGAGAGGATCAGTTGAGTGTCATCAGCGTAGGAGATGATGTTGAGGTTGTGTTGTCGTGCAATGGTTGCGAGGGGGCTCATGTATACATTGAAGAGGGTAGGGCTGATAGAAGATCCTTGTGGCACGCCGCAGATGACTTCGGTGGCCTCTGACTTAAAAGGTGGGAGGCGGACTCTCTGAGTTCTTCCGGCAAGGAACGAGATGATCCAGTCCAGTGCTTTTCCTTGAATTCTGATGTTGTTGAGGCGTTGTATAAGGGTGCTATGACAGACTGTGTTGAAGGCTGCAGAGAGGTCAAGGAGGATGAGGGCGACTGTTTCTCCGTTGTCCAGTAGAGTTCGAATGTCGTCTGTTTGCTGCGATGAGGGCGGTTTCGGTGCTGTGTTTGGCTCGGAAGCCGGACTGTGAGGAGTCGAGGGATTTGTTGGTTTCGAGGAAGGCGGTGAGCTGATTGTTGACGGCTTTCTCAATGACTTTGGCCGGGAATGGGAGGAGCGAGATGGGGCTGTAGTTTTTGAGTTCGGTGGGGTCTGCTGTGGGTTTTTTCAGAAGGGCTCAGAGTTCGGCGTGTTTCCAGCTTTCCGGGAAGGTGGCGAAGTTGAGGGAGCAGTTGATGACGTCTCGGAGGTGGGGTGCGATGATGGAGTCTGCTTTGTTGAAGGTGTGGTGGGGACATGAGTCTGTTGGGGATCCTGAGTGGATGGAGTTCATCAGGCGAATGGTGTCATTAGTGGTGATTGGGTTCCAATCATAAAGGATGTTCGAGGGGGGTTTAGGTTTGGAGGTGGGCTGGGTGGGTTGGTCTCCGGGTTGGTTGTCGAAGCTGTTATGGATGTCGGCGATTTTGTCGTGGAAGAATGAAGCTAGTGATTCGCAAAGGACTTGAGAGGGAGTGATGTCGTTGGTGCTGGCGGTGGGGTTGGTAAACTCTTTGACGATGTTGAATAGTTCCTTGCTGTTGTGGGCGTTGTTGTCTAGTAGGTCTTTGAATGCTGATTTCTTGGTTGTCCGGATAAGTTGGTGGTGTTTACGGGTGGCATTTTTGAAGGCGTCTTTGGTGATAGTGTTTGGGTCTTTTTTCCAGGCTTTCTCAAGGGAACGACAGAGTTTCTTGGATTTCTTAAGGTCATCGTTGAACCAGGGGGCGTTTTTGCTGCCTAGCTTGATTTGATGTTTTTTCAAGGGTGCTAGGTTGTCGGCGCTGTGGGTTAGCCATTGTGTGAGGTTGATGGCTGCTTGGTTAGGGTTCGACGAATAGTCAGGGGGGTTTTGAAGAAGCGATGTGGAGATCTGGTCGATGGTGATTTTGTTCCAGTTTCTTCGCAGAGTTGGTTGAGGGTGGTTGTGGATCGTGGTCTTTTTGTAGTTGAAGTGGACGCAGCTGTGGTCCGTCCAGTGGAGAGTTGTGGTGTGATTGAAGGAGATGTGCTTGCTGGAGGTGAAGATAGGGTCGAGTGTGTGTCCTGCGTAGTGGGTGGGGGTGTTTACAAGTTGTTTGAGTCCGAGATTGGCGAGATTATCCAGAAGGGTGGTGGTGTTAGTGTTGTTGCTTTTTTCCAGGTGGAAATTGAGGTCTCCCAGTAGAATGTATTCCTCGGAGGGGAGGGCGTGTGGGGTGATGAAGTCAGTGATGTCTTCACTGAATTGTGTACGGGGTCCTGGTGGCCTGTAGAGGAGTGTGCCTCTGAGTGTGGTCTTGGGGTCGGTGTGGATCTGGAAGTGAAGGTGTTCGGCGATAGCGAGGTTGACGTCTGAGCTGGTTGAGATGCGGATGGAGTTCTTATGGACGATGGCAATGCCTCCTCCTGTTTGGTTGGTGCGGTCCTTTCGGATGATCTTGTAGCCTTCCGGGATGGTGATGTCTGGAGCTGATGAGGCATTCATCCAGGTTTCTGTTAGGAAGGCGACGTCCGGAGAAATGGTGTCGAGTAGATTCCAAAGGTCGATGGCGTGTTTGTGAACCGAGCGGGTGTTGAGAAGGATGCATTTTAGGTGGTTGGCGTCGGAGCTCTGTTTGGAGTTTGTGGATTTGGTGTGGGTCTTGATGCAGTCGAACTTGCAGGAGTGGCATGTGAAGGGTCCATGGGTGTGTCCTGGGGCGGCTTGGTGGCAGTTTGGTGGACGGCCGGGGTTAAGGGCTGAGAGGGTTGCGGCGTTGTATGTAGCGGGGAGGAGACACGGGCCACGAGTGACCAACAACAAAATGGACGGGCAGAAAGCAAAACTGGGCACAGTTCCACGAACACGACTGAATTGAAGAAAAGAAAATAAACAGAGCAATGCAGCGCGATATGGTATAAGAAAAGCATACAAAGAAATACAATTAAATGATACCAGGCGCTATGATGGCTTCGTGGCGCTTTGAAGATGCAGGCGAGATGCAGGCGATGGCGGGGCGCGGTCTCAGAGGCAGGTAATGGGCGCTACACAGCGTCGAGGCGCTCAGTGGGTGATGCGGCCAAATTCAGCAGGAGGAGGGGAGCAGTCCACCAGGGAGTCGAGGTGGGGATCGTGGAGGAGCGACCGCTACGGAGCTAGTCCAGCTGGTCACAGAGGAGTGTAGGCAGGAGCGAGCCTCTCTACCAGTGGGTGGGAGGGGCAGCTGGGAGGAGACACGGGCCATGAGTGACCAACAACAAAATGGACTTATCCATGGATAACAAAACTTATCCATGGATCCAATTAGGTTGACGTTTTGCGCCTTAAGCCTACCATCCTTCTGAGCCATTGCAATGTATACAGGGAGGTGAAATGAAATTAAAACTTACAATTGAGTCGACAGGGTTGGAAATGAAAAGGGGGTGGCCCGTCCCGTCCTTTTCAGGTCTTTAATGGGCTTAAACGGGCCCGCCCTTGGCCCGGGCTTCGCCCGTCATGTGCCCGCTCGCGTCCCGGGATTGGGGAAGCACGAGGCTCTTTACAGGTACTGCAGGGAAGGTGGGAGGGCTCAGCACGCCCTTAAAGTCCCTCAGGCTCCTGGGACAGGTAGTTCTGCTGCCAAAGCCTCCGAAAATCGGGTGAAGCATCTCCCGCGAAGCAGGAGGTGCGAGGTGCTTTACAGGCGCTGCAGGGGTGGTGGGAGGGCTCAGCACGCCCTCAAAGTCCCTCAGGCTCCTGGGACAGGTAGTTCTGCTGCCAAAGCCTCAGAAAATTGGGTGAAGCATCTCCCGCGAAGCAGGAGGCGCGAGCAATTTACAGGCGCTGCAGGGGTGGTGGGAGGGCTCAGCACACCCTCAAAGTCCCTCAGGCTCCTGGGACAGGTAGTTCTGCTGCTAAAGTCTCTGAAAATCGGGCGAAGCGTCTCCCGCAAAGCTGGAGGCGCGAGGCGCTTTACAGGCGCTGCAGGGGTGGTGGGAGGGCTCAGCATGCCCTCAAAGTCCCTCAGGCTCCTGGGACAGGTAGTTCTGCTGCCAAAGTCTCTGAAAATCGGGCAAAGCGGGAGGCGCGAGGCGCTTTACAGGCGCCAGGGGTGTTGGGAAATCGGGCATAGCGTCTCCCGCGAACCTGGAGGCGCGAGGCACTTTACAGGCGCTGCAGGGGTGGTGGGAGGGCTCAGCACACCCTCAAAGTCCCTCAGGCTCCTGGGACAGGTAGTTCTGCTGCCAAAGTTTCTGAAAATCGGGCAAAGCGGGAGGCGTAAGGCGCTTTACAGGTGCTGCAGGGGTGGTGGGAGGGCTCAGCACGCCCTCAAAGTCCCTCAGGCTCCTGGGACAGGTAGTTCTGCTGCCAAAGTCTCCGAAAATCAGGCGAAGCGGGAGGCGCGAGGCGCTTGACAGGCGCTGCAGGGGTGGTGGGGGGGCTCAGCATGCCCTCAAAGTCCCTCAGGCTCCTGGGACAGGTAGTTCTGCTGCCAAAGTCTCCGAAAATCGGGCAAAGCATCTCGAATATCAGAAACACTTTGTATTTTACTTTTATCACTACTACATTTCTCATAAACAGAATTCAACAATGAACAGAATCTTTTGTTCTGATTTTCTACAATTTGCTGTTGCAAACTTTCAAGATAAAAAACAACATTAAGAACTACATTAGCATAGCAGTTGACAACACAACTATTTTCAAACAGATAACCAACATTCTCTTCAACACTGTCCTTTTTCTTTTTGCTTGCAAGCGCAACTTCATCTTGTTTTTTTTCTTTCTCTACAGTTTCACAACAGATATTCTCAAATCTTCTTTTTCTACCTACCACACGCTTTTCAACTACTGGATATTGACCTAAATTGGGTGCATATTCTCTTCTTAACCTAATATACTCTTTCACACAATTTGCATCTGCACAAACCTTTGTCTCATCAAAATCAATAAGTACAATCCAGATAAAGTTCTGACTCGAGACAAAGCAATATATGCCATACCTTCTTTAAACACAGTACTTCCAATATTCACTAAAGCACAATCTACACTTAAACCTTGAGATTTATGAATGGTCACCGCATATGCCAAACAAACAGGAAACTGTTTTCTGCAGACAAACAAATCGTTTACAATCAAAAAACGAGCTGCACAATGACTAACTTATTGTACTTCAGCAATTTCATCGAATTTGATTTTCAAAAAATTCAATCCCACCTCGATTTACATAATTAACAAAATCAACAATTTTACCCATGGCTCCATTTTCTAAACCTTTTTCCACATTCAAATTACGTCGCAAAATTACCCTAAAATTTACACATGCATACAAATTCTTTTCTAAACCAGCAGTTTTACTTATCGATTTCTCTAAACAATCTAATTTCCTCTTCAACTTTTCACTCAAAATAATACTGATTCCTTCATGTTCTATTTTATCAATTGCTTCCAATTTTATAATTTCTTCATTTTCCAACTTTAACATTTCTTCATTGAATATAGTACAGTGTTGGCATTAAGCAGATTACAGATTTGTTTTCTGCAATTCTCATGTATATTTTCTCTGGGACAATATTTGCATTTGGAAACAAATTGGAAAGTAATCGTCTCTGTAAAGCTTGTTTGCCATGTTTGGTCAATTTTCCAATTCTTATATCTTGAAGAATAGTTCTATAATCAACATCATTTGCCTGTCGCATATTTGTAGTAAGTTCCTTATACTGAAAATATGACCAAATGTTTACATTGCCAATACTCCCCAAAGACTTTCTAGTATCGTCATGCACCAGTGTTTTAAACACTGGCTGTCCTTTTACAGGAGTAAGTTGTAGAAGATCTCCAAAAACTATGACGTGTTTTCCTCCGAATAATACGCCATACTCTGTTTTAAGAATTTGCTGCATTCTTAAATGCACAAAGGCAAGCATTAAGTTTGAGACCATGCTTACCTCATCAAGAATACGAAGCTTCATTTTCCTCAATACTCTTGAAACTTCACAAGAAGCTTCTCCAGATAGCGTGTGGTATAATTTGTTGTCTTGCTCTACTGGTAGCATTAATAAACGATGTAAAGTAATTCCTTTAATATTGTGAGCTGCTAATCCAGTTGGAGCAGTGACAACACAAGACAAATGCGACTTGTGATTACTTTAATTAAAAAACTTTTTCCCGTTCCAGCTTGTCCACTCACATACATACGGATAGGTTCAAATGCGGAGCAAGAGCACTCTTTCTTCTCATGAAGTAATCCATGGTCAATCTGTTCTCTCACTTGCTTATATATTTCTTTCTGCTCAAGATTTAGTTGTTCTTCCAAGTTTCCTAAATTTCTTAGATTTTCTTGACCTTGATACATTACTGTTTCCACCTCTTCCATAGCAGTTGCTGCTTCGGTTAGAGCAATTGGTTCTCCTAATGGGTCGTGACTCAATGGAACGGAAGTTTGACTGTCTTGGGAACTGTCTCTAGCAATCTCAGCTGCAATTGTAGCTTCTTGCTCAATTTCGTCATTCAACATTTTCACATAATTAGCAAAAACAGGACATTCTATAGTATCTTTAGTTGCATTGAAGGAATCTTCATAGCTCTCAAAATCTCCAAGTAATTCCAATTCTGAACGCCATGGCTTGAAAAGTTGCAAAAGAGCTAAATAGTAAAATTCCCTTTTGTCAGGTGTTTCGCAACTCAGTTTACGTTGATTAATCAAATGTCCTTTTCTTTGTTTCACCAGACATCCTTCAGAACCAATAACGGCATATAAACCATTATTAATGTTTTCGGTAATATTCCGTTTAAAAATATAGTTTTGCAGCGCTTTATAGAGACAAATGTTTTCAAGATGATGACTTATATTTGGATAATATGTATCCAACATATTTGTTTTCACAATATCAGTACTTTCTGGCTCTTTTTCAGCTAAATATTAAATTTCTTGTACTGATTTAAGAACTCGGTTTCATATTGCAGCAAGACCTAGACTCACCCAAATGATTCTTCTAGATTTAGAGTACAGACTTGCAGATGATAAGCGATCCGAGCAATCATACGCTCCAATTTCTCGATGAGATAACATCTTCAAACTGTAACTGTATAATTTCTTACTTAGACTCTTCTCATGGAAAATCACTTCCTACATTTCCTTCAATTCTGTCTTTTCTGACTTTGTTATGTGCGATGTCACATATCGAGCAACAGCAATGGAATTGTCTGCAACATATTGAATATCCATATTAACATTCCACATAGACAAAATGACTGAGTTATAGTCATTTATATATTTTTGACTCTTCCTTTCTTCTTGAGTTGTAGGTATTTTTTGGAGACTTTCTTGTGATATTATGTCGCAAAGATGACATAAAACTGTTCACTCTTCCTTTCGATATTACAGGTCGAAGAAATGCAAAACGGCATTTGCTGTAGAATTTGTCCTTAGATTTGTACTTTCGACGACAGTATTTCCCACAACGATGGCTTTGGAATCGAAAGACTTGTTGTCTTAAGTCCTTATCTTGTGTACTTTTGGGTACTTCACATGTAACATATTCTTCAATAAAAGACAACACAGTATCATCTGAGTCTGTTCCAAATTTGGGAGCATCTTTGATCCATAATAGCATATGTATGTGAGGAGCACCTCTCGCTTGATACACCTTTCTCCAAAAGAAATCCAGAAACTCTCCAAGAGGAGGATTTTTTTTCATTGGTGATAAAAGACATCATAGCTTCGAATCTATGATTGAAATACCTGCATACATTAACAGAATCCAAAGAGCACAATTCTCCAGGTGTCTTGTATTCAATATTTAGTATATTTGGATTTGCCTCTTGAAGAAATTGAAGTAAATCATCCCAAGCATATTCAGCACAGCTTAGAGTAAGGAACCATGTAGGAGTTCCTAACTTCCTTAGCATAAATTTAAGTTCTCCGGGACGACGGTACCAGTACTCATTAGTACCACACTGACATGCCATCAGATTAATCAGCTGAGATTCCAAAACATTATCTTTCTGCTGTACTTTATCCATAAATTCCTTTGCCGAAACATTTTGCAGATATACACCTGTTTTCAATATATGGTTTACTGCATAAGAAAGTCCAGACAAATCACTCTCAAACAAAAGATGAAACAAATACGGAATACATTGTCGAAATCTTGGATCTTCTGCATATAATCTTGATGTCAGGTATTCAGATGCAGGAATCTGCACAGGTCGTTCATCATATCGTCCTCCTTTTCCTGTAGGAAACAACTGAGGTAAACAACGAGCGTCCACGCTTTTTTCCCATACACTAATGGGACTTCCTTTTGCTTCTTTCATTTGAAATAACTCTGTAGCATTCCCCATCATTTCTTTGGAATGCAATGGATGAACACTGTAATGTTCGTAGATTTCTTCAGTTCTAGACACATCCAATTTTTCAATTTGTCCAGATGGCAAGTCACTATCTTCTTATTTCTTCTTCTCCCACATACACATTTTTGTAATATTAAATTTTTTTTTACCAGATACAACTTTGCCTTTTTTACTTTCCTAACATCCAGTAATTCTTGCCAGATTTTCTTACTCTTAGTAGGAACGCCATTAACAAGAATAACTAAAGGTTCATCCTCTACATTTTCTACACCAATAGTTTCAATATTTTTCTTTAAATCTAGAGGCAAATATTCAACTCTTCCCTTTAATCCTCTCTGTAAATCAGAAGGAGGCAATTTTCCTGTCTTAGGCTCCCTAAGAACAATAGCCTGAAAAGGATGCACACATTGAATAATAATAGACTCATAGGTATTTAAATCCATCAGTTCGGAAGGAATATTTACCAACTCAAGATTATTATGCACAGCTCTAGCAGGCATTTTGTTCTCATCTAATTTGTTATAACAATATTTACAAATATGCTGATCAGAACCCAAATCCAAACAATTCTCTACCAACAAATAAGTTGCAAAATGCTTCCACTCATTATTATTTTCCTTTTCACTTTTTAAATACAGATCAACAGTCCTGGTCTGATTTTTATAATGAATTCATCGACAACAGATACAAGAATAATTTGGCCTTTCACCTGAAATCACCTTGAATTGTATAATTTCTTGCTCAAAATTTTCTACACTACACTGTCCTACATTCTCTTCCACATTTTCTTCTATTAATCTCTCACTTTCTCTACTGTCTTCCTGAGGACCAAAGTAACTAATCTGAATTTCATCACAAACATTTGTTGCATCTGATACATATCCACGCAAAAGAGCACTGTTCAACTTTTTTAACATTAGTGCTGGACTTTTCGCTTAATACAATTGTTACCGCGGGGCTAGGAAGGGGTAGGAGGCGTCTTTTGGTTGTAGTGGTTTTTATTTTGGCATACAGGTCATCGGTACAGGTTTTTCTCGTGGCGCCCCTTCTGGGGGATCGGCTCCTTTCCTGATGGGACTTTCGGAGCACTCCCTCCTCCTTTCTCTGGACGGGGCTCCTCCTCCTGCTGCTGGGCTCCGGAGGCTCCGTAGTGCTCGCCCTCGCCGGCCGCCGAGGAGGTAAAGAGAAGAGAGGACAAGTAAGTACTTCTGAATTACAAGCAAGGGAAGTTGAGGGGGAAGGGGGACGTGAGGGAAGTGAGGGGGACACACAGTGCACTTCTATCTAGAATCGTGTTGGTGCAGTTACAGTGTTAAGCCAATCAGGGGAAGTCGTTTGTCTATCCTTTCACTGAACTAAGTCAGGTGTCTGCCTTTCCTCCTCCACCACCCCAGGAACCGTTCACGTACCTCGGCTAGCCGTACCCCTCCTGGCGTACGGCTGGGCGGCTCGTGGGGTTGGCCTCCAGGCTTTGTAGATCCCGTCTCTCCGCTCTCGGCGCGCTCTGCAGATGTCTGTGGTCCCGCCGGTTCTTGATCCGAGGATTCCGACTCCCGTCGTCTTGGTTCCGGGTTCTCCGCTTCCGCAATGGTCTCCTCGCTCAACCAACTCGCTCCTCCGGTCCACTCCTCTTCACGTAACCAACTCGCTCCTCCGCTCCAGTCCGTCTCGCTGCTTCCCGCCTCTCCGCTCTCCTGCACTCTGTCCGCTCCTCCGGTGTAGTAACACACCTGTGGTCTGTCGGTGCCTCCTTTTACGGGCTCTCCAGGCTCCTCCTCCACCATCAGGCTGTCAGTCCATTTAAGGGCCCCCATCCTTCCTCCTCTTCGTCGTCGCAACTGTATCGTTCCGTTGCCGACCATCCAGGTGGTTGTGTAGGCTGTGGAGACAAGAGGGGGGGGTCGGACAACATCAAAGGGGGTCCCTCAGCAGGGCGAGATCCCGGGCCCAGGTTACACACCATCCCCCCTGAACACTTCCGTTCGGGAAGTGGATTCCGGGATAAAAAGTCAGCCCCCTTATTGTCGACCCCCTTCTTGTGGTGCACGCTAAAGGCATAAGGCTGCAGCGCCAAAAACCACCTCATGACCCTCGCATTGTTCGACTTGTGGCGGGCCATCCAGAGAAGGGGTGCATGATCCGTGTAGAGCGAGAACTGCCGACCCTCCAGGTAATAGGCCAGCTTCTCCACAGCCCACCGGATGGCCAGACACTCCTTTTCAACAGTCGGATACTTTAGTTCCCTCGGGAACAACTTCCGGCTGATGAACAGAATCGGATGGTCACAACCGTCGGCACCCACTTGGGATAGCACAGCCCCTATACCATAGTCCGAGGCATCCGTATGGAGAGAAAAGGGCCGCGAGAAATCTGGGGTGGTGAGAATCGGGGTGGAGGTGATTGTCCTTTTCAGGGAGGCGAACGCCTCAGACATGGACGGAGTGGGCGTCCGTAAGTCCGACTGTTTGACCTTAGTCTGCAGGGCATCAGTGAGGGGGGCGGCCAATTGGGCAAAGTCAGGAATAAAGAGCCTGTAATAGCCGATGAGGCCTAAAAACGCTCTAAGTTCTTTTTTTGTGCTCGGGAATGGGGTCTCCGCTATGGCCCTTACTTTCTCCATTTGGGGCTCAATCCGGCCGTGACCTAGCACATATCCCAAGTATTTCACTTTCTGGTATCCAATCCGTGATTTTTTTGCGTTTACTTTCAACCCAGCCTGGGTGAGTGTCTCGAACAGCGTATGCAGGTGTTTCAGGTGTGTGCCCCAGTCCGGGCTGAAGACGACGATATCGTCAAGATACGCAGACGTAAATGTCTAAAGGTCCTTCAACACATTGTTCATCAGCCTTTGGAAGGTGGCAGGAGTCCCATGCAGGCCAAAGGGGAGAACAGTGAATTCGTACCTTCCAGTTTCTGTTGTGAACGCGGTTTTGTGCCGGTCCTCCTCCTTAAGAGGGACCTGCCAGTATCCTTTGGTAAGGTCGATCGTACTTATATATTTGGCTTCTCCGAGTTTTTCTATGAGTTCGTCTATCCTTGGAATAGGATACGCATCAAATGTGGATATGTCGTTCAGCGCTCGAAAATCCATACAAAACCTTCTCGTTCCATCCGGTTTTGGTATTAACACAATCGGACTTGACCATTCGTTGTGGGAAGGCCGGATCACCCCGAGTTTTAGCATCTCTTCAACTTCTTGTTGTATCCCGGTCCTTCTGGCCTCCGGGATCCGATAGGGTTTGATTTTTACGGTTTTCCCCGGTATCGTATGGATACTGTGCTCTGCCAGACTAGTTTTTCCTGGAATGTCTGAAAACACTGGGGCATGCCGTTGTAGGGTTTTCTTCAGCTCCTGTTTCTCGTTTTCCGTTAAGTCCTCGTTGACCACTAATTTTTCAAGGGTGGTAGAGGGAGCGGGTATGTCAGAGTTCATAAGATGTATCTCCGCGGGAGGTCTACCGAGCCATTTTTTTTAGTATATTTATGTGATACACCTGCGTTGTTCGTGGACGGATTTTCAATCTGTAGCTGGTGTTTCCAATTGTTTCTATGACTTCGTATGGTCCGCTCCATTCCGCTTTGAACTTCTGAGTCGAAGAAGGTAACAGGACCAGAGCCCAGTCACCTACGGAGAGCCTTCGCCACTTCTTCCCTTTATCATATATCGTCTTCTGTTTAGTTTGGCTTTTCTCCAGGTTAGCAAAGGCCAGGTCTCGTAATTTTCCCAATTTGGACCTAAGATTTCGTGCATACTCCAGGGTTTTTGTTACCTCTTCCTGGGTTTCCCTCTCCCAGGCTTCCTTGGTCATGTCCAACAGGGACCGTGGCTGCCGACCGTATAGCAGTTCAAATGAGGAGAAGCCCAGGCTGCTCTGTTTTTGGACCCTAATGACGTATAACGCCAGGGGGAGTATCTGGTCCCATTCCGCACCGTTTACCTCCAACATTTTCCGGAGGGTGGTCTTCAATGTGCGATTGTACCGCTCCACTAGGCCATCGGTTTGAGGATGGTATACGGCCGTTCTGATTTGGTGGATGTGTAGGAGGGCACACACATCTCTCATGAGGCGGGATACAAAGGGGGTCCCCTGATCTGTTAATATTTCTTTCGGGAAGCCGACTCGGGAAAACAACTCCAGCATTTTGTCTGCGATATTCTTGGTTGTTGTCGCAGTCAGCGGGAAGGCCTCAGGAAATCTGGTGGAATAGTCTACCACGACTAATACGTATTGATATCCTTTTCTTGTCTTGGGGAGAGGTCCTATGAGGTCCATCCCTACTCTCTCGAAAGGCACTCCGATAATCGGAAGAGGTTGTAACGGAACGGCGGGTGGTCGGGTCATGTTCCGTTTCTGGCAAACGTCGCATTCTTGGCAATATACCATCACATCTTTATATATTCCCGGCCAGTAGAAACATTTCAGCAGATTTTGCGTCGTTTTTTCAGGACCGGTATGGCCTGCCACTAGATGAGAGTGAGAATAGAACAACACCTGTTCACGAAAGGATATTGGTACCAATAACTGTTCCGTTCGTTTTCCTTGCCATGTCTGTACAGAAGGTCGTTTTTGATAAACAGGCGTGGATACCTAATGGGGTTTTGGTTCTGCGTTTAGTGTGCACTCTCCCAGGCATTAAACAAAGTAGCATCGTTTGCTTGGGCGAATTGGAAACTCCGGTCCAATACCCAGGGTTCCGGGGAGGCTAAAGCTGTCAAAGACATCCTTTTCTGTGAGGTGCTCCTTGTCTCTTTCTCGGGCGATATGCTCTGCTTGAACATGTCCAGAAAAGCCGGGTTGTCTGTTCCAATAATGAGGTCTTCGGGCAGGGAGGACAGTACACCCACTTTGACTTGGAAGGGGGTGCCTGTTTGGGGAACCAGGGGGATTACCGCTACTGGATACTGTTTCAGGTCCCCATGTACACACCTGATATAAACATTCTCTCTGGGGACGATCTGATGGGGTCGTACGTGGTGGGCCTGGACCACTGACTGACGACATCCTGAGTCTAGCAGGGCTTCTACGGGGTTACCATTGATTTCCATACTCACTCTATATGCTCGTCCCATCTCTGCCGAGTACAACACGGTCCGGGGTAGGTATCCGACCTCCATGGGCTCCTCTTCCTGCTTCCGACGAGGACAATGTCGGGCAATGTGTCCCCAGGTCCCACACTCAAAACATTGCGGCCCGCTATGTGGCAGAGGCTCCGGTTTCCACGTACGGGGTTTCGCTACCTCCTGGATTTTTACGGGTTTCCTCTCAGTTTTGTAGAGGTTTTTCTGTCTGTCAGATACCCCTACCATCGGGGGTCTCTGTGGTGCTCTGGAAAAGGTATTGGCCATTTCGACGGCCTGGCTGGTGGTTAAGTCGTGATGTTGTTTTAACCACCTTTGTGTAGAGAAGGGGAGAGCCTCAAGGAACTGCTCAAGATAAATACGATCCATTATTTCTTCTTTTGTACTTTCATTGGGTTTGAGCCATTTATCCGCGGCCATCTTCAGGCGGACAAACAATGTCTTAGGCGTCTCTCCTGGTACACCCCTCTCCTTCCTGAAGCGCAGCCGGTACGCCTCTTTGTCCAGGCCTAGATGGTCCAGGATAATCTTTTTGACGTCGGCGTATGAAGTGTCCCCTCGGGGGTTTGCCACCTGGTAGGCCGCCTGGGCCTCCCCCACCAGTAACGGGGCCAGGAAGAAGGGCCATTTCGCCGCAGGCCAGCCACAGGCCCGAGCCGCCCTCTCGAAATTAAGGAGGAAGGCGTCCGGATCCTCACCGGGCTGATATTTTTGTAGAGACACCCCTCCCATAGTATGGGGTACCCCGCCCACCGCCACTGAACCTGTAGCTACAGGGGGGTCCAGGGTGCGGGCTACGACCACTGCTTTAATGATCTCTCTGTCTGCTTCTGCCGCGAGCAGCTGCTGTTCTGCAATCTTTTCCAGTCTTTCCTGTCCGTGCACCAGGGCCTGCACTAACTCATCCATCTTGGGTTGACAGACGGAGGTTATGCCCGCATTCTCCACCACTGTTACCGTGGGGCTAGGAAGGGGTAGGAAGCGTGTTTTGGTTGTAGTGGTTTTTATTTTGGCATACAGGTCATCGGTACAGGTTTTTCTCGTGGCGCCCCTTCTGGGGGATCGGCTCCTTTCCTGACGGGACTTTCGGAGCACTCCCTCCTCCTTTCTCCGGACGGGGCTCCTCCTCCTGCTGCTGGGCTCCGGAGTCTCCGTAGTGCTCGCCCTCGCCGGCCGCCGAGGAGGTAAAGAGAAGAGAGGACAAG
This sequence comes from Lissotriton vulgaris, assembly GCF_964263255.1. Taxonomy (NCBI): domain Eukaryota; kingdom Metazoa; phylum Chordata; class Amphibia; order Caudata; family Salamandridae; genus Lissotriton; species Lissotriton vulgaris. The sequence continues at coordinate 461,348,344 of NC_141700.1, read as the reverse complement.
TAAGTACTTCCGAATTACAAGCAAGGGAAGTTGAGGGGGAAGGGGGACGTGAGGGAAGTGAGGGGGACACACGGTGCACTTCTATCTAGAATCGTGTTGGTGCAGTTACAGTGTTAAGCCAATCATGGGGAAGCCGTTTGTCTATCCTTTCACTGAACTAAGTCAGGCGTCTGCCTTTCCTCCTCCACCACCCCAGGAACCGTTCACGTACCTCGGCTAGCCGTACCCCTCCTGGCGTACGGCTGGGCGGCTCGTGGGGTTGGCCTCCAGGCTTTGTAGATCCCGTCTCTCCGCTCTCGGCGCACTCTGCAGATGTCTGCGGTCCCGCCGGTTCTTGATCCGAGGATTCCGACTCCCGTCGTCTTGGTTCCGGGTTCTCCGCTTCCGCAATGGTCTCCTCGCTCAACCAACTCGCTCCTCCGGTCCACTCCTCTTCACGTAACCAACTAGCTCCTCCGCTCCAGTCCGTCTCGCTGCTTCCCGCCTCTCCGCTCTCCTGCACTCTGTCCGCTCCTCCGGTGTAGTAACACACCTGTGGTCTGTCGGTGCCTCCTTTTACGGGCTCTACAGGCTCCTCCTCCACCATCAGGCTGTCAGTCCATTTAAAGGGCCCCCATCCTTCCTCCTCTTCGTCGTCGCAACTGTATCGTTCCGTTGCCGACCATTCAGGGGGTTGTATAGGCTGTGGAGACAAGAGGGGGGGGGGCGGACAACATCAAAGGGGGTCCCTCAGCAGGGCGAGACCCCGGGCCCAGGTTACAACAATGTTCTGACTAATTTCCTCATCTGAGTATGATGAACTGCTAACATCCTGAAATGGTGGAAAACATTTCGACATACTTTTTTAGAAACACAAGGGAGAGAATGACCTTGAAAACCAGTATTTTCTCTCACGCTGCAAGGGTCTAGTCCTTGCAACATCTTAATCTTTTGTTTAACACGTTTCTTAGTATAATTACGTAAGAAATTGCGTAAAAAAATCAATAGATTCTTGCCGCACACTGCAAATACTACTACAATTCCAAGTATACACTGGAGCTTTAGGACGTCTCCCTAATCCTTCACCAGCTAACACCTCTTCTGCATTTCTAGAAACAATTTTCTCTTTCTCAATAGGACAACCATTCCTAACCTCATAAGCACAACAACTGGTGTCAACTGCATGCAACAAATCATTACTCTGAAGATAATTTTCTTCATTAAAAAAGGCTCAGAACTTGAACTATGTTTCCATTCACCCAAAAAAACCTCACAAAAAGTACTTCTGTTAATTAATCTTCTCCACCTACTTTTGGCCTTCATTAAATGGATTGGCTTATCTAGTGATCTAACTCTATTGATTACTAAAATAAACAATTTTCTTTTCAATTCCAAAGCTTTCTCAACTACATTTTCTATAGTTTTCTTCTTCTTATAAAATACTGTTTTTTTCTTACATACCTTAATTTCTTTAATTAAATTTGTCACAAATCAATTATAAAACATTTGTTTCCTAATTTCCATACATTGATTTTTCCTCCTTTTACTATATACAGTTTTGTCTGCACTTGAATTTCCATTATTCTTCTCTTTATTAGTATTTTTTTTGTTGCTGATACACTAAAAACATTTTTCTCTTTCTGAATAGTACACTTAGTCTTTAATATTTTCCTCCAAAAAAGTGCTCCTGCTCTTACCAGGACTTTCTTTCTGTTTGTTAAGACATCTCTCTTCAGGTAAATTTTCTTGATGACTTCTCTTCAAATACACACTTTTCTTTTGTTGCTTCCGCTTTTGGTACTTCGTTGGCATCATACAGTATTTTCAGTATAGATAAACAAAACCTATAATAAAAAAATATATATAACATTACAAAAAAATATATCAAATATTCTATTATATTACTTACAAGAACAGAGGGGCATATTACCAACAAGTAGCGATATTTATTGCTAAATAGCCTTAGCAACGATTTTTTTTATCGCTGCCGATCACTGGATATGTTAGCGGAGAAAACATGCTATTAGCAACGTTTTTCTCCATTGTGCTAAAATATCCAGTGATAGCGGCGAAATGCGCGAAAATAGCTGAGAATACAGCGATATTCACGCGTTAGCGACAAAATGCTCTTCGCCATGTTATCCACCTCCCATTGGATAACATGGCTAAGAACTGGTCTGGGCAGGTGTTAGTATTTGGAGATATTCGCGCTTAGCGCGAATATTTCCAACGCTACACCTGCCTTGCTAATAGGCAATAGCGACGTTAGCGACTGCTTTCAGTCGCTAACTGGTTGGGGGGCGCCCACTTTGCATGTCATTAGCGATAAACATTGCTGACATGCAAAGCGGGCCCCAAACCGCTCGCTATTGCCTAAAAGCTGTCGCTAACAACAGTTAGCGACAGCTTGCTAATAGGGCGATAGAATTATCACTGTTTAGCGGCCGAAAACGGCCGCTAAATCGGCGATAATTGCCTATCGCCCCCCTTGGTAATATGCCCCAGAGGAAGGAGTTTGAGGACAAACCTCGGACTATAAAAATAAAAGGACTTACAACAAAAGGACAAGGGGTATGAAACAAGGAAAATATAATAAAAAATGAGGGTATAAATAGACACTGCAATATAACGGAATAACAAAACAGCTGCGGCCCGTGGAGGGAGTTGCGATGGGGCAGGCGGGGCGGGGGAGGGGCAGAGTGAGGAGTGATAAACAACGGAATCTGGATCATTGCAGGTAAGTAAACAATGAAAATAACAAAACAAATTTCGGGACATATTATCAACAAAAGGCGATAGATTATCGCCGCTTTTATTGGCAGGAAAATGCAGATAAAGCGACGATAATGAGCTTGATAATATGCCCTTGAGAATTCCCATACCAGCCCAGGTTAACACCAGAACTTGGGATCCTATAGCAATTTACAAGAACGTATTATCAAGCCCATTTTTGCCATTTTATCGGAAGTTTCCTGCCCATAAAACGTCGATAATTTTAACACCGGTCCTTAATAATATGCCCGTCAGTGCCATATTATCAGTAAAGGGCGATACATTATCGCCGCTTTTACCGGCAGGAAACTGCCACTAAAGCGGCGATAATGGTCTCGATAATATATCTTTGTGAATTCCCATAGAAGCCCAGGTTAACACCCTAACCTGGGCTTCTATGGGAATTCACAAGGATATATTATCGAGACCATTATCACCGCTTTACCAGAAGTTTCCTGCCGATAAAAGCGGCGATAATGTATTGTCCTTTATTGATAATATGGGCCATAATCCCTTAATGTACAGAGACGCACAAAATGATAGTAAACAAAAATACATAACAGCATGCATTATAGCAAAACACATTTACTACTATAAAACTTTTAACAACGGACGAATATAGAAGCATATTATCAATACAGGCGATAACATTATCAACATTTTATCAGCAGTTTCCTGCCGATAAAGTGGCGATAATTGTATCGCCGAGTCTTGATAATATACCTCATAATTCCTTAATGGTCAAAGATACACAGCACACACGCACTCCCATACAACTTTTCAACTCACCTTTCAAATTGAATTCTAGATTAACAACAATACCACTCACACAGTGGATATTCTTCTACAAAATCTCTCTAGTGCAGTGTTTGCAGCACAACCGTGAAATTGAAAATTTTCCCTCTCATTTTACACATACATACATATAAATAACCAATTAAAATCCTGTACACATTAATTCAAAAGAAAACACATTTCTATTGGTTTAACAATCCAAAGCTTTCCAACTAACAAAACGTTCAACCCTTTCCCCATTCCACAATCTGCCAGTTACCATAGAAACACTTCAGGGAACACCTAACTCAGCCCACAGGTGAAAAGTTCATCATACATTGTTGCAAATTGAAACAGCAAGTATGCTTGACTGGAGAATATACCAGCTTATTTTATGTAACGTTCTTTTCTATCACTTTTTCTCAACCAATAAAAATTAGGCTTTTAAAAAACAGAAACATGCAACCTTGTTTTCTGTAAAATGTTGTCAAACAACCAATCATTTCTTTTCTTTTTTCAAAACTGCATGTTGTCCACCATTTTAGAAAAATCTTACTTTTCAAACTACCATTTCATTTACAGACGCCATCAGAGTGCATCTAGACCTCTCTTCAAAATGCTTATAGTGTGGATTGTGGGACACAGCTATATTTTCTGGAGCCAAAGTAACGCACAACAGAAAATAATTCACAAGGACCTAGGTTTACCAAATGTGGACATTAAATGGATTGGACAGAGAGGATTAAAGTGGCACAAATTGATGCCATTGGTAAAATCCTTTATGCATCTGCAACACCCTGACCTCATAATTCTGCACTGTGGTGGCAATGACCTAGGCACTTTGACTGGGGTTGCTCTGGAAATGCTTATGAAGGACACCTTTTCACAATTGATGACACTGTTCCCCAAAACTGCCTTTGTATATTCTAATATGTGCCAAAGGCAGAAATGGAAGCGGTCCAACCACTATTGTCCTTACTTTGAAAAAGCTAGGAAACATGTGAATAATTATGTTTCTGCCTTTCTCTGAGACTACCGAATGGGGTCCATTTACAACAACAATCTGCGTTTCAATATGCATAGCATCTATAGTAGAGATGGTGTACATTTTACAGTTGAGGGTAACAGAGTCTTCCTCATAAACTTAAGACTCCGCATCGGTACTTACTTGTAGGTACTAAAATCTCCCAATAAATACAACGGCTCTTTTTAGAGCCACACAACACATTGGTTCCATCCTCAATGCCTCCCTGAGGGAGGGGAGGGTGCCTAGCACCTGGAAGAGGGCGATGGTAATCCCCCTCCTGAAAAAGTCGGGTCTTGATGCCGAGGTCTTGGCCAATTATAGGCCAATTTCACTTATCCCGGCTCTGGCCAAGATCACCGAGAAACATGTCCATGGCGTCTTGTCGAGCTTTCTAGAAACCAACCATCTGCTCCATCCTTACCAATCCGGATTCCGTCCCAACTTTAGCACGGAAACAGCATTGCTGGAGGTCTCGGAGATCATCAGGGAGACCTTGGATGTTGGTGGCAAGGCCATGTTAGTCATGTTGGACCTGTCGGCGGCCTTTGACACCGTCCCCCATGCGGCGCTCCTCGCCAGGCTCCATGACATCGGCATTAGGGGGACGGTGTTCAAATGGTTCACATCCTTTCTTGAAGGCCGCCGCCAGACTATCTGGGTCTCCCAGAGCTCCGCCGAGATGCCGCCATTGGGGGTCGGGGTTCCACAGGGCTCTGTGTTGAGCCCATCGTTGTTTAACATCTTTATGTCCCCTCTGGCGGCGGCGGTGGAGGCTTACGGGGCCCAGATCGTGTCCTACGCTGATGACACGCAACTCCTCTTCACATGCGGTAAAGATCAGCCATTTGATGGAGAGAGTATTCGGGGCTGTTTGGGCATGGTATTCGACTGGTTCCAGCACAACAACCTGAAGGCCAACTCTAGTAAGTCTGAGGTCCTATTCTTCGGCTGTGTCACCGACCCTGAGTGGCGGCAATGGTGGCCGTCTGAAATGAGTCCTCCCGCACAGTCATCCTTGGTTGCCAAAAATCTCAGTGTCAAACTCGACAATAAGCTGTCATTGAGAGCTCATGTCCTTGATCTGGCCGGAACCTGCTTCGGCATTTTGAAGATGCTCCGCAAGTTTCTTCCATTGCTTTCTGCGGAGCACAGGCGGATTACCGTGCAGGCGCTTATTGGGTCCAGGCGTGATTACGCCAATGCCCTCTTTCTTGGCCTCCCTGATTACCTGGTCCAGCGCCTACAGGTAGCACAAAACTCTGCTGCCAGTGCCATCTTTGGCCTACATAGGCGATCACGAGCTTCTGGGTTGCTACAGAAGCTCCATTGGCTGCCTGTCCGTAAGCGGATCATGTTTAAATCCCTTACGTTGATGCACAAGGCCTTGTTTGGCTCAGGGGCTGGGTATCTACGGCGTAGGTTGGCCTTTTACCGCCCAGCCCGCTCACTGCGGTCCGAATCTCTTTTTACTGCTGTGGTTCCACGTGTGCGGAAGGCCCGCACTGGGGCCGTTCCTTCAGCTTCAAGGCACCCCAGTTGTGGAATTCTCTACCACTGGCGTTACGCAGTACCCCTAATCTGTTTCAATTTAGGAAGAGCCTGAAGACTTGGCTTTTTAATTTCTAGTTGCTTATTGGTGGGTCTTTTTCTCTTTCCTGTATTTGTTTTTCTTGTTATGTTATTACACACTGAGCCGCCTGTGGAAAGCGCCGGGACACTCTTTTAGAGTAGCCGTGCGCTATATAAACTTATTTTAACATAACATAACATAACATACACTTCATAAATATCTAAAACTATTTTTATTTATATTGCCTACGTACGCTTACGTGAAGACTTTCAACATTAAAGCTGTACGTCGTCCATACGTGCTTGGTACGCGTACAATAAATCTACCACCCCCTGAGCAACACTATAGGTTCAGAATGTTTCTACCCTACCCCCTTTCCTTATTTCTCAACTTTGTTTTACTGTTTTATTGTGACTCGGTTGTCGTGACAAATAAGATGGCTGACAACACTTCCTGGTTTGGAGTATTGACAGCCAATCAGCACTCAGCTCCTGCTCGTAATTGTATGGATTTCGGTACGCGTAAGGTGCGATTTTTCTTAAAAATAAAAAAAGAGCCTAAACATCCATATACGACCCCCTGAGCAACTGTAAAGGGTCAGAATGTTTCTACCCTGCCCCCTTCCCTTATTTCTCAACTTTGTTTTACTGTTTTCTTGTGACTCGGTGCTACCGAGGCACAAGATGGCCGCCAACACTTCCTGGTTTCGAGTGTTGATATTATCAAACCCATTATCGCCACTTTAGCGGCACTTTCCTGCCGATAAAGTGGCGATAATGGGTTTGATGCATGATGATAAAGTGGCGATAATTTTGTCGCCCAGGCTTGATAATATGGCCCAGAGTGCGTAGTGTACAGCAGCTTCTCTGTAAAATCTATAATTACCCTCAAGCAGTGACAACAGATACCTTACAACAGTCTAACAAACAGATCCACAACCTTATTACGCCACTTTTGAGTCACTTTTAACATGGGTAAAGTGACGCAAGGAGCTTGTAAATCTGTCTCACTTTTCAAGAAAAAATCTCAATCCAGACTATCCGAGACAGTTTTAATGTTCTTTTCTCTCTATTTCTCTCTCTCACTCTCTGTGACATCATTTCTCTTTCTCTCTTAAATTTATAGACACTGCTGTCTACTTTCACATGTAGAAGAACAGCCCAACTGAAGTTGTGAATTCCACTGGCTGAAGTGTTTGGCCGCAGTGTTTATACAACGGAAAGCACAAAGGCGTAGATCTACAAAGCCTTCATAGCATTGCATTAGAAATAAGTTGACATATTTACAATCTCGTTATTCTACTTTTGTGTCAGTAACGCAGTAGGCACTTCCATATAGACACCACTTGAACGCGGCATTATAACAAGTTACCTTGACTTGTAATGCTTCAGCTCATTTACTCACATCTACATAATTCTAAACTCTAATTTTCTTTTTTGTTTTCCAGATTCGATACCGTTGACCACCAACTCCTCATCGAAAGATTGGAAAGAGTTGGAGTGAAAGGTACAGCCCTATCCTGGCTTTCATCTTTCCTGGCTCAACGGACCTATCAGATCTGGGAGAAGAACGCCCGCTCCTCCGAAATGCCCCTCCAATGTGGTGTGCCTCAGGGCTCTTCCCTGAGCCCCACATTATTTAATATCTATATGTCCACATTGGAGGAGGTTATCACCCCATTCGGAGTGAGCGTCGTCAGCTATGCTGACGACACACAACTAGTGGTGTCTTTGTCCCACCCCAAACAACAGAAAGCCGATCTATTCAACTGCCTTTCGCAGGTCCACCGATGGATGAATAGATCAGCCCTAAAGCTAAATGGGACGAAAACCGAGGTCCTCATACTTGGCCCGAAAGGAACCTCACTCCCCCTGGACATCTGGCCAGCCTGTCTAGGTCCTCCCCCTGATCCAAAAACAGAGGTAAAAAGTCTGGGTGTGTGGATTGACTCTGATCTCTCATTTGCTACGCAAGCAAAGAAGGTAGCAGGGACCTGCTTTGGTCTCCTAAAATCGCTGAGAAAAGTCCTGCCCCTTCTCCCCCCCAAGTCCCAAAAATTGCTAATCCAAGGTCTCATAATATCGAGACTGGATTACAGCAATGTGATTTATCTGGGCGCTCCTGAAGCGACCCTTAATAAGCTTCAGAGAATCCAGAACACCGCTGCCCGGATTATCACAAACACCCCGGCCAGATCATCTGCAAAACCTGCTCTCAAACTCCTTCATTGGCTCCCTATAAGGGAGCGAGTCAAATTCAAGGCCTTGTGCCTCGTCTACAAAACACTGCATAACCAAGGCCCCCCAGTCCTCAGCAATTTTATCACCCCTTATAAAACTACTAGATCCCTCCGTTCTAACGCAGAAAACCTCATCAATACCCCAAGATTCAGGAAAGCCCGATCAGGAGGAAGACGCTTTTCGGTACAAGCTGCTCGCCTTTGGAATTCACTCCCTCGCGACCTGCGTCTTGAACCACAATATCTGCGCTTCAGGAAGCAGCTAAAGACGCATCTCTTCCCCTAGTTTGTGCCTGGCCCCCCCCTCCTCCTGAACCCTCATCCCTCCTCTCTTTCTGCTCTCTGCTCCTGGTCCACAGGTCTGTAGAATTAGGGTTTTTTAGCGCTGGGATACCTCCGGGTGACTACGCGCTTTATAAAAATAAATAATAATAATAATAATAATAATAATAGATTACCAATTGGATATTTTATGAAGTCCATTTAAGAATTTGCTTATAATATTGCTTGTTATTAAACTTATTTTTCTACTTGTTTGCAATATAGTTATAATTAAGTTACGTTTAGTTATTGTTTTAATAAAATTTAATTTAAAAAAAGTACATACTTCTTTTATTTTGTGGGGGGGGAGGGTTGTATGACGGTCCACAATAGAAATAATGTTGAAATAGTATAGTAAGATATTTAAGACTAGGATTGAAAACTAATGACTTCTATTTCCTCTGAATAGACTACAACTTAGAAAAGAAATCAAAATAATACGAAACAATGTGTACCACGTATGAGGAGCTGCGTGGCCCTCCGCCTACTGCCCTGGAGTCCACGACGCCCAGACCAGGTTGCTGCAGTGTCCTGGGGGGAAACAGCCATTACAACGCGGTCATAACCACGCGTGATCGTCACCGCGAAGCCATTAGCATGCATTTCGGGCCATATTATCAACAAAACGAGATAGATTATCGCCGCCTTATCGCCACTTTCCCACTGATAAAAGCGGGGATAATGTATCGCCTTTTGTTGATATCACGTTTTGTTACTAATATGGCCCGAAATTCGTTTTATTAATGTAATTGTTTACTTACCTGCAATCATCCAGATTCCGTTGTTTTTTTTTGTCAAATCTATTTTTATTAGCATTTTATAGTAGTCGAAAGACAATATTCAGATATTATAACAGGACAATTTAGGCGCACCAGTGCATTGTTAACAATTCACAGATCGGCTTGTTGTACAGTCCTGAGGCCATGCTTACACTAACACATTCGGGCAGTGCGTGCGCTATGTCCCGGTATATACACGCAGGATTGTGCCCCGGAGTCCTCTGGAGTGTTGCACGGTCCAGATTCCGTTGTTTATCACCCCTCACCCTCCCCCGCCCCCCTGCCTGCCCCATCGCAAGTCCCTCCACGGGCTGCGGCTGAAAGACGCGGTTGCGATCTAGTCATTTACCACAGAGTTGTGGGGAATCCTTGGTGAGGCGCCAAAGTCTCACCAAAGTCTCCGAGCTATAATGTGTCACGTCACCGGTCCCTTCGATTCTTACCCCCAGCGCTTGGACGCCCCCGGGCAGCAATCGCGCTCAATAAATCTATTTCCATTCCATTCCATTCCAGGCGCGCGCTCTCTAACGAGTGCGCACTTCACCGAAGACGTACCGGAGTTCAGACCCATTTTCAATTGCTCCTTAGACATTCGTGAAGAGAAAGTTGAAATATTTCTGTGAGAGTTAAAGAACGTTGTTTGACAAATTAGTGAGTAAGTAAACTTACCTGACATTAAAGACAATATTGAATGTACTCAGTCGATGTATTTTCTCTAACTTAAAACAAGAAACGATAGAATTCGTGTTAAGCAAGGTCTTAAGGGAAAAGAACACATTGAGTTAGGAATAGTAGGAAGACTTTTGAATTAAGAAGGAACATTAATGAAAAACACAGATATTGAAGGATTGAGAGAATAGATAACAAGCAACTGCAGAAAGAAAAGTTAGTAGAAGAACATGAGGAAATTAATAATATAAAAATTAGACAATAAACTGAGAGGCCTAGGTTAATGAATGTTATGTAATTATAGGTTATAAGCAGTGAGAAAAATAAAGAACCGTAAGCTACAAGGTTGCAGATAAATACTAGAGGAGAGGCTAGTTCGAAATTGGAAGGGGTAGGTAATTAGTAGGGTTAGACTACGTTATAGATGAGGAATAGAGATAAAGTAAACACATGAAGTATTCAAAAAGTAGTGTGATATTGATGTCTAAATATACACAGATACACAGTGTTATTCTGAACAATGAATACTATCTTTTCCATTATAATAAAACACATTTACTATTTTGGAAAGGGTAAGGTGAATAGACATATTCTACATTTTTTAGTAGTGTATTTTACTATAACAGCCTGAGTCTTTTCCTATAGTCATATGGGGTGACTGCTTTCAAAATTTAAGAAAAGCTAAGAACAGGATATCATTATAAGTAATTATAGTTATATAATTTTGCAAAGGACTAAAACTCTACTAATGGAATGTTATTAGATAATAGTATTTATACAGTATTTTTTGTAGGCCAAAATAGGTGAAAACTGTAGTTTTGTATTATATATTACGAAAAGTGATCAAATTAACTGTTTATATTTTTATACAAGGAGCAAGAACATAAAGGAAAAATTATGGAAAGAGAACAGCCTCATGCTCAGGAGATTTTGGATATTACTTTGAGAATAATTGAAGAACTAATCATATCTGTCACAGGCAATGAGAGTGAAGAAGGGGAAATTAGTGCTGTAGACATGAATTGTGATGTTGAAGACGAAAGCTTTGATGGAGATTTTCTGGAAGTTTTAAATTATGTTGAAATTTTAGTACAAATTAAATCAGAAACTGCTGACGAGGAAATTGATCTGAATGACATATCTGATGAAGTTGCATTGGAATGTCTGTTAAATTTGAGATGTTACAAGAATAAATGTATTGTTGAAAAATAATGAAGGTTTGAGCACTATCTACTAATGTATTTATTGTACTAAAAGTGAAGCAGTTATAGATTCAGTTATATATTCTTTAAATGTTTATATTGATTTAAAATATGCAAAGTGAGTTTGAGGGTATCGATTGCTTAAAATCCGTATGGAGTATACATGCAGTCTTGTATGCAGCTGCAAACTTGTGTTTTATGCCTTCAATTGCCCAGTCTGTATCCTTAGACTTCCTGCAAACACTGTGACACTGCTGTTTTAGTATTGTAGTGAGCCAGCCAGCAGTATGTTCTTTTTCATTGTACTGTGGTAAAAACTGAAGCTGTAATAAGTGTAGTGAGGAACTTTCTTTGCAGAAGTGTAATGATCCAGTTAGTATTTAGATACTCATGGATTAAAAGAGTCCTTAGTGCATAGGCTGTTTCAAACCTCTATAGACATTTGCATGCACTGTTCTATGCACCAGCAAACTTATGTTTTATACGTTCAATTTCTCAATGTGTATCCTAATACTTCCAGCAAACAGTCTCACACTACTGTTTCAATATTGTAGTGAGCCATTCAGCTGTATGTGTTTATCTGTTTCCTGTGGTACAACTTAGGCTGTTATAAATTCAATCAGGTTCTTTGCTTGCAGTCTTGTAATCATCCACTCGCTATCTCAGTACTCATGCATTAAAATAGGCCTTAGGACATAGACTGCTTCAAAACCCTTATAGACGATGTATGCAGTCTTCTATGTATTTGCAAATTTGTGTTTTATACGTTCAATTTACTAGTTTGTATCGTTACACTTTCAGCAAACACTCTGTCACTGTTGTTTTAGTTTTGTAGTGACTCTTTCATCCGTATGTAGTAATCCTATCTCTACATTAAAACACTAATGGGCACATATACAATAACTGGGATATCCCCAGGAATTTGTCAGTTATTGTGCTCCGTGACACCACCACCATGGAGGCGCCGTATTTACAATGCGGTGTACCATGGGCCAAAAATGGCACATATATGTGATGTATCTGTGCTGTAAAGGTGGTGCATTGTTTGAGTTATGTTGGAAGTGCAACGTATCTCCAGCAATGGTCTTGGGGCTATATGCTCAGACTGCTGCGTCAATCCTTACACCTGCTTCAAGGTAGTGCAGGGTTTTGACACAGTATGAGCGCAAAAGTGACAAAGTGAAATCTTGTAGATTTTAGTCAGCCACTTTTAGGAGGTGTTCCTGCGCAGAAACGCCTCCCCATGTAGGAATGTGTCCTTCTGGTACAGGGATTTACAATGTGAGGTACCCCCCAGATACATCACATTCTAAATACCACATATTGTGGTGCATCTTTCCTTCATCAGAAAAGTGATGCAACGATGGTGTAAAAGAGGCACAAGGGTGTTGTAAATCTGCCTCTAACAAACACTTACAAATTCACTGAGGCAGTTTCACTAGCAGTGCATTTTTTAAAATTTACTTTTGTTAATATTTTACATTATAAATCTGAAATTTAACTTTAAAAATAAAATAAATATAAGTATTTATAATAAAAATGTAGGAAATTACTATAAAAAGAAAGAAATATAATAATTAGTATATTTCAAAATTATCATTTACAAAACCTTTGAAATTCACTGAAAAAGCCATAGGTTTCACACACGTTATAGTTAGGAATTAGCATTTAAAAAACCTTAGAAATTCACTGAAAAAAACATAGGTTTCACCCATGTTATAGTTAGCTGGACATTTCTCTCCATTGAAATTCCCTCGTTATAGTTAGTTCAGCTAACTATAACTTGCGCGCCCGCAATGCACTCCTGATGACGTCACTTATTACATCACTCATGACATGGTCAGTGACATGTTATGTTATGTTATGTTATGTTATGTTATGTTATTATAAGCATGTAGAGCGCTATATCACCCAGGGGTATCTAAGCGCTGTCAGCGGACACACAACATCAGTGGGTACAGATGCCAAATCACAGAGGTCCCCACGCCTCCCCAAAAAGCACCGTCTTCAGCTTTTTCCTAAACAACAGAAGGTTTGTTTCCTTCCTGAGTTCCACAGGCAGGTGGTTCCATGCCAGGGGGACAGTGCTAGAGAAGGCTCTGCCGCCCTTGGATGTGAGGTTATACCGAGGGCCGACCGGAGGGACCTAGTAGGTAGGTACCTAGAGAGCCGATATTTGATGTATTTAGGGGCTGAGCCATAGATTGCCTTGTGCGCAATGCAGAGGCTTTTAAATGTTATTCTTTGGGCAATAGGCAGCCAATGTAAACTGCAGAGTAGGGGCGTAGCTCGAGTGTGCCTAGGTTTGTTAAAGATAAGCCTGGCCGCATCGTTCATTACGACCTGAAGTCGGGCCAGAAGGTGAGGTTCCGTGACAATTGTAAGTGGTGCATTCGACTCGCACGAATATAGTCGAGTCTGGTATCTATGAACCGCAAATGACGAGTTTAGTGGGTGTACGCAGTTTCGCTGTGCTAACCTAAACCGTTCGTCTGTTACGTGGGTATTTCTATCTGTACCCACGGGTTCCATCTTAGATACGGCATCCATTTTGTCTCTTGCCCTCAAGTAGCCAGCGAACGGACATTGTCCGCTTCGCGACCCTGGAACTCCCAAGATATTTGCGGAAGACACATGTCCTTTGTAAGTGTCTTTATGATGCTACTGTAAAGCTGATGGCGCCGCTCGAGGCTCATCTTGCCGCACGGACTTATTGTCTCAGCCGTGCATCTCATTAGGCACGTCCCTTTGATGCCTGTATCGCGTGTTTCCCGATACCTCCCCTTTTACACCCTTTCCGATCTACCCACTAGCTCCGTCTTCCTCTGCACCTGTCTTTGTTCCTATTTCGATCTGTTTTACTACCGATTGGAATGCACTAATGTTGGGAAGATGGGTTTTTACAGTTGGGAACCACCAAATGTTTCCGCACTTATGTTCCGGACCTCATGTGTATCAAAGTGACCAAAGCGACCCCTCTGGGGGATAATGGTGGGAACCGGGTTGTAAACTTTTGTGTGCCATGTTGTCTTATGGGTAAAAACTGTATAAAAGGAGCGATCCACAGAACCAATTTGAAGCAGTCTCCCCGAATTACACTCGATGTACTTCCTGTGATATCTGTGTTCCCTGCAGCAAATAAAACCTTGAATCTTTGACGCCGAAGGAAGTGTTCCGTGTCTCTGTGATTCGTACGCCGGAGCAGGTTACCCACGAAGGTTTCAGGTGTTGTGCCCTGGCACCGCTGGGTCTTAAAGAACCCAGTCCTTCAGTTGGCGCCCAACGTGGGGCTGCATCAGTGGTACCGGTCCAAGCCCGACGATCGTGAGGAACTTCGTGTGAAATCTCCGAGGGAAGGTGCACTCCGCTTCATCGATCCTGTTGTCGAAATAAGTGGCCCGAAGACTTTTCCCACGAAGATTCCTGCCTCCTGACGGCTGCGACGGACTGCTGCCCTGACTGTAGACCTGTTTTGGCGCCTGGCGTAGACCTTGGTAGAGCGAGATGACTGACGGGCCTTCCTGGTGACGCCATCGATCTTTGAGTTAAGTATTTGTGGGTCGCTCCCAGAGTTCTTGGTTGTGGTTACTCAGTGGTTGCATGGTTCCATTGCATTTGTAGTTCTTGGTACTTTGTTGTGTTGTTTGACGACTGCAGCCGCCAAAAACCGAGGGTTTTGTTCTTTGCTGGGACTTGGTAAATCCCGTAACCCTCGGCTAGTGTGCAAGATGCCTGGTCGCAGTACTTTGTTTAGTTGTTTCAGACCTTGTGGTACGGATTCCCGACTGGAGGACTCGTGTCCGATACCTCCGGTTGGAACTCCCACTTATGAGCTCTATAGTAAGCATGGGCTAGGCCCAATTACCTTTAATGATTACTGGATTAAATACACGAAGAAGGACGGCGACCTTCGTTGGCCACCTCATGGTAGCTTCGAGGCCCCGATCTTAGATAACCTAGAGATTAAATTGTTCGAAAGAAAGTCAAGGCCGGCCATGTTTGATGCCTTTCGGTTGTGGCGTAAGGAAGCCCGACAGAAAGAAATCAGACAGACAAAACGTAATCAGCGAGATAATGTTGCTACCATAGTGAAGAAAGCAGAGCAATTTCAGCGTGATAAGGAGGTTAAGGATAAGGAAGTGTTTGATAGATTACAGCGTATGACCGTAGATAAATGTTATCCCGCTTTGCCTACGGAGTCGGAAAAGAAGGAAGAGGCAGTTGAGGATCCTTTAATGTCTTATCTTATGAAGTCGCCACCTCCGTACGTACAGGGTACCGCAGCTCCTGTGGTCCCTGCCGTACCTATTCTTCCGCCTGTTCCTCAACCTGCGCCCGCTCTTCCGACTGTTCCCGCTCCTTTGCCTGTTGCAATCCCTACTGCTCCTCCGCTTCCACATACTCCTGCTCCCGCTACTGCTCCTGTGCTGTTAACTCCTGTTGTTGCTACTGTTTCTACTCCTTCTCTTGTTAGTCCTGTGTCCTATTCTTCTCCCTCTACTCGTTGTCGCAATTCTCCTCTTGCGGCTAGCTTCTTTCATTCGCTCGGGCCCGTTCATGGGTCCGCTGGTTCCGATGGTCCTCAGAGACGTAGTCAGCTTCCTGGAAACAGAGAACGCGTTGCGTTATACAATATGGCGATGGGTTGGATGGTAAATCCTCTTCGAAGTCCACCCCGTGTCGTCCTCGAAACATTTTGTCAATTCAATATACCAACCCAAAGATATGTGTTTAATGAAATGTGTAAGTTCCTTCACGATCAGATAGCGGCCGATGCGCCTGACGAGGTGCTGACCGCTTTATCCGATCTTCAGCTTCAGTTCTCGAATGGACTGATAGTGGATACCAATGTTCGACGTGCTGTGGAACGATTGCTATCTTTTCGTCCCGCTCCGATCCCTCATGCATTGTTTGTTGAGGATATTGAAAAACAACCAGACGAGTCTGGCCAATACCCCCTGCGGGAAGTTCCACCAGTGTGGATGCCGGGCGATGCTACTGCTATTCCTATTGTTCCGCCGCATTTCCAGAGAGTATGGATACATCTCCCGTGGAAGAGATCGGAAGTGTTGCAGGTGAAGCAATCTTTGCCTGACCCCCGCAAAAATCCTACAGGTTATTACAAAGAATTATCGCAGCTTGTAGACGCTACAATCATGAATCTTGCCGATATCGATATGTTGTTCGGCAATGTTGTACCGCAACCTGTATGGGCTAAGATTCGGCAGGAAAATCATCCGAATGAATTAGGTGGTGATTGGGCTGCCATTGTAGCGGCAGATGGTTTACAAACTGGTGGGGCTAAACCTGAGCAGCTGATTACTGCTCTTCCTCAACGAATAATAACATTGATGAAAACTCTTATGCCAGCTATGAGGGTGAACTGGGACAAATTGTCAGCTTGTAAGCAAAAGAAGGACGAGAGTGTTTCTGACTTCTTTACAAGGTTCGAGGAAGCATTCATTGACCATAGTGGACAGGATATGGGTACCGAGGGAGGTCAAAGATTGTTTGTGGATAAATTTGTTTCGAACTTACTGCTCGATTTGAGCAATAAATTAAAGAATTCGGAAAGTGCATGGGCCGTTTCTACCTCAGCTCAGATATTGGCTACAGCACAATATTATGAGAATAGAGAGAAAGAGGAGAATGACCGTGCTGATAAAAAGACGAAGGAACTGAAAACTAAAGTGTTGTTGCAACAAGCGTATCCTCCGCGTTCAAATCAGAATGCGCCACAACAGAATAGATCGCAGTCGCAATCGAATCGATCGCAGCCGCGTAATGATTCCTCCTCCCAAAGATCTTCGTTAGGGTACAATCAATGTGCTTATTGTAGACAAGAGGGTCACATTAAATTCAATTGTCCTGTTTTGAATGAACGTAATAGTGGTAGCTCATCTAGAGGAGGTCGTGGTGGTTCGCAGCAGGCACCACGTGGTAGAGGTCGTGGAGCTCAGAATGATCGCTCAGATAACTCATCAAATTCCGATAATTGTTTCGATCAACGTGGATCGTCGCAAGGACGATCTGCGCAGTACAATGTAGACGACTATTACGTCGATCAGGGAACTGACAACAGTAATTACTAGGACAGCCATAGACAAGGAGAGGGAGTGGTATCAGTTCCGGTTGATCAGAGAGGGCCTTACGTCGCAGTTGCTACATCGGGCGTCGTTGAGCCTTTTCTGTTGGACACTGGTGCAGCAAAAAGTTCCATTAAGCATTCGAAACTCCCTGGCGCACCTTTGTCTGGCTTAACAAATGTTTCCGTTGGATTCTCTGGCGCCCCTGTTAGCAATCCAGTTTCGCGCCCTTTGCCCCTTAAAATTGGGCCACGTGAGCTAGAAGCTCCGTTGATTTTGACTACGGGTTGTGGTGAAAATCTTTTGGGCCTGGATTTGCTTAAACGTTTGTACGCAACTTTGTATTGTTCTCCTGCGGGTGTAAAGCTTACGTTAGGAGAGAGGGTTGTCTCTCCTATGTATTTGTCTCTCGACAAGCTTCCACCGGAATTGAGTTCTCTTCCTGCGTCTTTGTGGGCAACGGGTCCAAATGACGTGGGCCTACTTGATATCTCCCCTTATGTTGTTCAGTTGAAATCTAATGTGCGTTTGCCACGTATTCCCCAATACCGTATCTCTCTTGATGGTGAACGAGCACTGTTAGCGATCATTTATGACCTGATCGAGAAAGATGTTATTGAAGAGACTCGGGGAAACGTGTGCAACAGTCCTGTATTGCCCATTCTTAAATGTACTGATCCTTCAAAGCCGCCTGTTTATCGCTTTGTTATCGATTTACGGGAGGTGAATAAAATTGTGGTTCCTCAATTCCCTGTTGTGCCTGACATCACGGCGCTACTGACTCTGATTCCAGCTTCTGCATCATGGTTTTCGGTGATTGACTTGAAAAATGCGTTTTTCAGCATCCCGATTGCCGAGGAGAGCAGGGACCTTTTCGGTTTCTCTCTCGGTGGACGCAGCTTCCGGTTCAAACGCGCTCCTCAGGGCTACTGTGAAAGTCCATCGATTTACAGTCAAGCCTTGAAGGGTCAACTGGATGCGTTTAGGTTGCCGGTTGGTGCGGCCTTAATCCAATACGTCGACGACTTATTGGTGGCTGCTGATACTCAGGACATTTGCAAAATTGCTACGGTGTCGTTGCTGCAACATCTCTGTGAGTTGAATCATAAGGTGTCCCCTTCTAAACTCCAATATTGTTGTCAAGAAGTAACCTATTTAGGTCACTTATTGTCAAAGGAGGGAAGGAGGTTGACCCCAGAGAGAATTGCAGCGATTGCGCGAATGGCTGTGCCAAAAACCCAAAGAGATGTGCGTGCCTTTCTAGGTATCACGTCGTACTGCAGGCAATGGATTCCTAATTTTTCATTGCTAGCGAAACCATTGGTGGCTCTTACGTGCAAGGATGTTTCAACTCCTTTACCATGGACGGAAGAATGTCAGAAAAGTTTTTCTGAATTGCGTGATTCATTGTGTTCGGCTCCTGTGTTAGGTACTCCTGACTACAGTAAGCCGTTTACATTATATGTTCACGAGAGGGAAGGTTGTGCTTTGAGTGTCTTAACGCAACCTTTTGGTGGTAAACAGCGTCCATGCGCATATTTTTCCTCGACCTTGGACCCAGTAGCTAGAGCATTGCCGAGTTGTTTGAGAGCAACTGCGGCAGCTGCGGTCTCCATCCGACAATCAGCAGGACTGGTCATGGATAATATGCTTACGGTGATGGTTCCGCATGCAGTCGATACTCTTTTGAATCGTACGAAAACTCAGCACTTGACGAGTGCGAGGTTGTCTGGGTACGAGTTGACGCTGTTGGCAAGCCACATTCAAATAAAACGTTGTAATGTTCTGAACCCGGCAACTTTGTTACCAATTAGCACAGAGTCAGATGAAGTAGCAGAACATGATTGCTACTTGAGGACAGAGGAAGAAACAAAAGGTCGAGTGGACCTTAAAAACACCCCATTGGAAGATCCGGACGGTACACTGTATGTGGATGGGTCATGTTTTAAGTTGCCGAATGGCGATGTGACTACTGCTTATGCTGTTGTAACGTTGAATACGGTTGTTGAGACTGCAAGGTTGAATCAGAATTCTGCCCAAGCTGCAGAGCTGATTGCTCTTACTAGAGCGTGTGTGTTAGCGAAAGGGAAACGTGTGAATGTGTTTACCGACAGCCAATACGCATTTGGCGTCGCACATAGTTTTGGACGATTGTGGAGAGAGAGGGGTTTCTTGACGTTGCATGGTACGAAGATTCAGCATGGCCAGCTTGTGAATGATCTTTTGGATGCATTGACGTTGCCTAAACAAGTAGCGATTGTTAAATGTAGTGCGCATCGCAAGGTGACGGATGATGTTGGTCGTGGTAATGCGTTTGCGGATGAGATTGCTAAGGAGACTGCCCGGAACCTTAGCACTCGCATGTATGTGACGAGTTCGGTTAGGTGGCCTGCAGAATCGAGCATGTGTGAAGACACTATTGAAAGCGTGAAGGAAATTCAGAATGAGGCCACCGAGACTGAAAAGGCGAAGTGGAAAGAAAGCACGGGAAAGTTGGATGCGCGTGGTTGTTGGATTGATTTGTCGGATCAGAAAAGATGGTTGTTGCCTGATGCGTATGTGCTGGCCGTTGTGACAATGGCGCATGGGTTAGCACATATTAGCGCGAAAGGTATTTGCAAATTGTTGTCCCCTGTATGGAAGAATGATGGTATCACGAAATGTGCTGAACGTCTGGTGAAGAATTGTATGGTGTGCATGATGTACAATCCTGGCAAAGGAACCCCAACTCCTCCTGGCAGTTTTGCTCCCCCTTCATGCCCCTTTGAGGTGATTCAATTGGACTTCATCCATATGGAGAGATGCAATAACCTGAAATACGTTTTAGTTGTGGTTTGCGCATTCTCTAGATGGATCGAGGCCTATCCTCTCAAAGACAATACTGCTTTGTCTACTGCGAAAATCCTGCTGAAGGAATATTTTCCTCGGTATGGAATGCCTAGAGTTGTGTGGTCAGATAACGGAAGTGAGTTTGTGGGTAGTGTGATGAAGAGTGTGTGTAAGGGCCTTGGAATTAATCAGAAATTCCACAGCGCCAATCATCCCCAGTCAGCTGGATTGGTTGAGGGGTACAACGGCACCCTTAAACTAAAGCTAGCGAAGATTCAGGCTACGACTGGTCTTTCGTGGCCTGACGCTTTACCTTTAGCATTACTGTCAACTAGGGCGACTGTACACTCCCGAGTAGGGCTTAGTCCCTATGAAATAGTGTTCGGCCGTCCTGCGAATGTGTGGGGGGTTCCTAGGCCAGGAATGTTCTCTGATCTTGAGTACCCAATGTTGATCGATTATCTACATGACTTGACTGCTAAACTGAGGTTAATTCACCAACAGGTTTACGACGCTTTGCCGAGGCAGACGGAGGTTCCAGACCACCAGCTCCAGCCCGGAGATTGGGTGGTGATGAGAAATTTTTCACGCAAGAATAACCTGGACCCGAGGTTTACTGGACCCCATCAGGTTCTCCTTGCCACGAGGACTGCTGTTCGTCTCGAGGGACGCAAGAATTGGGTGCATGCCACCCATACCAAAAAGGTCCCCATCCCTTTGCCGACAGACCCGTGGGTAAGGAGGGGCATTGCATCAACTGAAACCGAAGGATTGCCGGCGTTTGTACCTTTCAGTGACGCGCAGCCTGTTGGAGAATCCTCGGCGCAGCAGAAAGACACTGTTGCACTATTAGCATCAAAAGACTCAAGACCAGAACACTCAACTGATCAGCAGGACGCTGTCTCTTCAACGGATCCTTTGTTTGACGAGCAGACACGTCCTGGGAAAACTCGATACTTTCTACGATCTAGCACTAAAGACTAATAAAAGATCCTGCTTTGCTGTATTGACCACTGCATTATCCCGTTTTCCGTGATCAGTTTGAACATTCGTACCACTGTAATTATTTTGTACATATATATATTGAGCTTCATTCCTTATACTTTTTGCTTTCACAGCTGAGAGACTTTGTTTTTGCATATACATATTGTGCATTGAAGGCCGTAGGGCCGCGCGCGTACTTCCTTCTGGATAGTAGGTCTTGACGCTAGGTCAAAGGCCGTCGGTTCCTGGGAACTCCTAGGGATTGACTATTACTACACAGAACGAAGTGCGTCAAGAAACGTTGCGGACGGTCGTAGGGAATGGCATTCTCGAAGCTGAATGATTTGGAGGGAGCTCAGGCTCACAGATTCAAGCTGCAGCAACTCAGCCGTACCAAATGTTTTATATTCCAACTGTTTGTATTGTTTTTGACTGCTTCTGCATTATTGGCGGGTGGGGTGTATTACACGATGTCTTACTTTTTACCTTCTGCTACACCCACTCCTACTCCTGACCCCAAACTTGCCCCTACTGTTTCTCCTCATTCCTTTCACATGTTACCGGAACACGAGCAGGCTAGACGTGTAGAATTCCGCAACAATTCCTTTATTCAGCTCCTTCATCAGCATCAGTTAGTGGTTAACACTACTAATTGTTGGGTGTGTGGGTTGATGCCACATACTACGGATAAGGGAATTCCATATCTGGTGTTACCGTATAGCTCCCAAGGGTCAGCTCGAGCATTTCAAACAATGTTTCGAAGCGCACTGGGTTTCCACCCCATTCGAGAACCACGTTCCCCCTACTCTGGTCCTACCTCGTATCAAAAACCTTTGTCGATAGCCATAGAGGATTTAGATAGCGATATCTATGATCCCTCGCTTATTCCCGAAGAAGAGATACAAGCCTATAGGGTCCTAAGTAGAGGTGAATATAGTGCGTTCACTAGCGAAAAGCAGCTTAAAAGCTCGCCTCCAATATGGGTCGTACCCCACGCTGGTAATCTTTGTCTCATGGGTCGTGGCCGAAGATCGCAAGCCCGACTTGGAGCGAGTGCTTGCACTGAAAATTACATTCTGCCAATGTTCTCGTCCCCTGTGTTTCTGGCTGCCAAGGGTACATACTTTATCTGCTATGATCGTGCATATGCATGGTTGCCCGCTGACTTCATGGGCACCTGTTTCATTGCAAATTTGTTGCCTCCGACGTTCACTGTAGATGCCGATTATCATAAGACTAGAGTTGTGCGAGGCGTAATTAGCGAAGAGGATACTGCCGGTCAAGAGGCAGGAGACTTTTTCAAGGGTTTCCTCCCGTTTTGGGGACCTATGGTTAATAGTAGGAACCTGAGACAGTTGACTCGAGTGGTAGAATCGACAGCTAATATTACTGCCAGTGCCCTTGGTAATATCACCACTGAACTACAGGCGGATAGACTTATGACGTTACAAAACCGTATGGTTTTAGATGTCATCTTAGCAGATCGAGGTGGGGTATGTAAGGTGATCCATTCGAGCTGCTGCATTTTCATTCCAGATAACGCTCCAACTGTCTATCAAGCCATCTCGAGGTTGCATAAGATCTCCGAATCCATACACGTGGATGTAGGGGATTGGACGCTACTTGGATGGTTTTGGGGCCTGATGTCGACTTGGGGTTGGAAGATTCTGATGATCATCGGAGTCGTTGTAGTGTTCCTGTTCACGTGTTGCCTTTGTGTGCAGTGTGGTCCTGCCTTATGTGGCCTCTGTGCTACAACGTGTATAAGACAACCACCTGTTACCAAGGGGACCCGGTTGGACAGAGCTATGCTACAGCAACATCTCGATGGTCTGATGAATATCGAATATGATTCCGACTAGTGCTTGCCTACATGAGGGCAAAAGGAGCGTCTGAGGTTCCGTGACAATTGTAAGTGGTGCATTCGACTCGCACGAATATAGTCGAGTCTGGTATCTATGAACCGCAAATGACGAGTTTAGTGGGTGTACGCAGTTTCGCTGTGCTAACCTAAACCGTTCGTCTGTTACGTGGGTATTTCTATCTGTACCCACGGGTTCCATCTTAGATACGGCATCCATTTTGTCTCTTGCCCTCAAGTAGCCAGCGAACGGACGTTGTCCGCTTCGCGACCCTGGAACTCCCAAGATATTTGCGGAAGACACATGTCCTTTGTAAGTGTCTTTATGATGCTACTGTAAAGCTGATGGCGCCGCTCGAGGCTCATCTTGCCGCACGGACTTATTGTCTCAGCCGTGCATCTCATTAGGCACGTCCCTTTGATGCCTGTATCTCGTGTTTCCCGATACCTCCCCTTTTACACCCTTTCCGATCTACCCACTAGCTCCGTCTTCCTCTGCACCTGTCTTTGTTCCTATTTCGATCTGTTTTACTACCGATTGGAATGCACTAATGTTGGGAAGATGGGTTTTTACAGTTGGGAACCACCAAATGTTTCCGCACTTATGTTCCGGACCTCATGTGTATCAAAGTGACCAAAGCGACCCCTCTGGGGGATAATGGTGGGAACCGGGTTGTAAACTTTTGTGTGCCATGTTGTCTTATGGGTAAAAACTGTATAAAAGGAGCGATCCACAGAACCAATTTGAAGCAGTCTCCCCGAATTACACTCGATGTACTTCCTGTGATATCTGTGTTCCCTGCAGCAAATAAAACCTTGAATCTTTGACGCCGAAGGAAGTGTCCCGTGTCTCTGTGATTCGTACGCCGGAGCAGGTTACCCACGAAGGTTTCAGGTGTTGTGCCCTGGCACCGCTGGGTCTTAAAGAACCCAGTCCTTCAAAGGTTGTTCTGATGACATCACTGTGACGTCTCAAATTGCATCACTGATGACATCACTGATGACATCATCAAGTGAATGTGTGTCTTTCTGAAAAAAAAATATTTTTTATATATGTATATCTAAAGGTCGATGGAAGAATAAATGGGTAAATAAGTGTCCGAATGGATGTTTATTTTGTAAAAATGATTGCTTAACTGACTTATGAAGTGTATGTTAGAGATTACATGTATTAGCGAGTAATGTTTAAATATGTAAATATCTATATCAGTGTCTCACTTTATCTATAAGTGGCTGCATGGGTTGCTAAGTAGCTACATGAGTGTGTATATGGATAATTATTTGTTTTTTTGAGTATCAGTATAAGTGTCTTGAGTGTCTGTATGGTTCGGTGGGGAATATTACTTAGCGCATAGATAAATGAATGAGTGACTCACTGTTTGTATGTGTTTTGAACACAGCATGTCTGCAGGACTGTATGGGTGGATGAATGTGTGTATGTGTGTGTTAGTGAGTGAATGACTGCCTCAATAGTGTCTTTATGAGTAACTACATATGTTTTAAAGTAGTATATCTGAAAATGTATGTATATAAGTGAGTATATAGGAGAGACTGGAAGAGTTCCTGTATAAATAAGTATGTGTTTCTATAAGTGATTGTGTAAGAGAGTAAGTATGTGTACCTTTCTGTAGAAGTAAGTGTAGTGGTGTATGTATAGCTGTATATGCAGGTAAATAGATGTTTGATAGTTTATTTGCATGTGTGAGTATGTGTGTGAGTAACTCTATGTATGAGTGTAGGTGTGTAACAGGATGTATAGGTGTATGAGTACATATGATGAGTGAGTACATGTATGAGTGACTATATAGAACTGTTGGTGAATGAGTGGATGTGTATGTAGATTTTGGAATTACCGAATAGGTTGTTCTAACTGGTATTGGTATCTCCATTTTTTTAAAATGTTTAGTTTCTATTTTGAATGTGTTTATCAAGGGTTATATTACACTGAGAGGAGGTCTGCCACTCTTTCACAAGGATGATGTCATCAGTGATGTAATCAATGATGTAATTTGAGATGTCATCAGTGATGTCATGAGGGATGTCACTGACCATGTCATGAGTGATGTAATATGTGTCGTCATCAGCAGTGCATTGCGGGCGCACGAGTTATAGTTAGCTGAACTAACTATAATGAGGGAATTTCAATGGTTTTGTATGAGAGAAATGTCCAGCTAACTATAACATGGGTGAAACCTGTGGTTTTTTTCTGTGAATTTCTAAGGTTTTTTAAATACTAATTCCTAACTATAACGTGTGTGAAACCTATGGTTTTTTCAGTGAATATATATATATATATAAGTATATTTATTTACATATATTTATTTATTTATTAGGATGTGTGTTTAGTTAGTGTTTGTCTATGTTGAGTTTTCTTTGTCCCGTCTACAGATGTTCCTTAAGAGGGAGGGGGGTTGATGTTTCATATATGTGTATAGTTTTGGGTAAGGTGGTTTGTTTAAGTTAGATTAGTATAGGTTAGAATAGTTCATTAGTATTAGGTTTAGCTTAGGTAGTATATTTTATGAAAATAAAGTTATAGTGGTTAGTAATTTGTGATGTCACTGATGTTTAATGTGAATCAATCAACTTATGAGTTAGAATTTGGATACATCAGATTCATTTCCCCAAAACTCAGTTGAATATCTAAATATGGAGTGACGTCATCTTCTAGGGACAGGCAACTTTCATACTGCTGTTGTATTGTGATTTACAAACATGCATGATATGTAGGCTAGCAAAGTTAATTTTTGAAATTGCATAGAGATAGTGTGCTGTAGAATGTGTAATCTTAACAGAAACTCGCAGAGTTGAAAAACACATTAAGCAATTGAGGCATTGAGCTCCCACAACATTATTTCCATTTTGTAGGTATGCTGGGTGGTACTTAGGGGCATGTTTACTATCCCCTATCCCCACCCCAACGTCACTTTAAGCAACGTTGTACTGGCTTTGCCTTATTTACAAGGCAGTGTGGAGCCACTTAACGTAGCTTAAAGCTGCCTTGTTCATAAGGCACCAATTCACGCTATAGTAAGCGGGAAAGGGGAGGGCAATGGGTGTTGTGGTGCTCATTTCACTGCTAAAACCATAGATATTTACACTGCCATATATTTACAAGGGTGATGTAAATATGGGCCAGTGCCAAAACCATGACCAGGGCAAACCTGGACGTAGCCTGGTGCAACAAGTACAACTGTTCATTTTCTCAATTTCTTTGCTGTTTCTATTTGTGCTAAATTGGACAGAACCCATGGAAACATCAAGACACATTTTTTTTAATGTGCAGGATGGGACATCTTCCTGCAATTGAGAATTACTTTATTTACAACACAGACACCCTTACGCTATGGTACAAGGGTGCCTGCATTGTGGAAATGTTGGATCAGGCACTAGAAGGTGCCCCCTCCTGCAAATACACTGACAGTAATGTTGTTTTGATGTCTGAATGTGTACAGCAAAAAGCTGCACAACTATGTATATGGACCAATGTTTTAGTTTCACCATATTTTTCCTCTTACAGCAACATTAGTACCTCATCTTTGGAAATATGGTAAAGGATCTATCTGAAACTGTGTTTTTGCAGATCAGCCATCACAACACCCATTATACACCACGTTGATTCTGAGTATAGCTTCAAAGTATGCATCGTAGGCTAGGTAAGCTTAAGCCACTTCAAGTGGCTTTACGCTGCATTGATTAGTGAGCCAAGGCCCTATCCCCACATGAACATTGGAAACAATCATGTTCCACTGACAAGGTTGCCTTGGAGATTTGACCATTGTATCATTCACACATGTCATGTCATCTCACTGCCTATCAAGGACACAGACTCAGCATACCACATTCCTGGTAATGTACTCCAGATTTGTTCTGCTAGCTACACTGCTTAGGCATTGGTGACACCTCTCAAGTTTGATTGTCACAGACAACACACATCAGGGAAATGTGAGTGCTTTTATTTACATGAGGTCATTTGAAATACTCAAAATGGACCAGTTCTTTAGACAACAACCCCCAATTTGTGTACATAGCCAAGTGATGGCCAGACAGAGTCCATGCGGGGGGACATGTCATGAGACATGTTGAGGAATCAGAAAACTTCAGTCAGGAGGATGATTGCAGTGTCATTAAGGATCAATGGCCACTTGACAGTCCATGAAATTTCTAAGGTGAACGTAGCATAGTAAATCTGAGGACAGGGATTGGTGATGTTCCAAGGCATGATAGTAAGCACAGAGCTCAGCAGAAAGTATCCATTTGACACAGATGTATGCTACTGCTGGCTTCTCCTTATGATTGATGCTTCATCCCCATCTTCCTCCTTTGACTTGTCTTGTGCCTCCTGTGAGGGTGATGTTGAATTTGTGGCAGGCCATTGAGACACAGACACATCAGGGTCAGAACAGATGGATGCTGTAGGTACAGCAGCATTCATATGTGCCAACAGAGGAGGTATCACTGCAGTGAGGATGAGCAGCAGGGCTTGCAGTACTCCAGCCACGTCATGGTGGTAGGCCTTCCATGGCAGCCAACTGGGAATCCTGCTTCTGCTCCATGTTCTC
This sequence comes from Lissotriton vulgaris, assembly GCF_964263255.1. Lineage (NCBI taxonomy): Eukaryota > Metazoa > Chordata > Amphibia > Caudata > Salamandridae > Lissotriton > Lissotriton vulgaris. The sequence goes on along the minus strand of NC_141700.1, from coordinate 461,320,690 downwards.
CAGGATCTTCTCATTGCTCCCTACTCTTTGGCCACATCCCTGGTGCCACTTTGGCAGGACCGTTGTTGCCTCTGGGTCATGACACCTCAATGTCAGCCAGGGACTGTTGGAGGGCACAGAGCAGATTGTAGGTGCCTCAGATAGCAGCAGGGTTATCCCTATTGGGACTGAGCACCCATGGATCCCTTCGAGTTTAGCTGGCAGGCACGCCAACCCCACGCGCACCTGGTCTGCCATCTCACACTGGACTCCTACCGCACTAGATTGAAATTGTATCTGTGGGTCCTCAGAGTCCAGGTTTGTGGCTGTGGTGGTAGGTGGTGCCTGATGGATGTTTGGCAGACCTGTGGAGATGCCACAATGCTGCTGGATCTACCGGAGATGGGCTGCCTATGGAGTAGAGCAGCTCTTGGAGGGTGTCCTTGTCGATGGTTGTGAGATCTTCAACCACATCATTGTCATCATTGAAGAGTGGGACAGGCTGCTGAGCAGGAGGTGATGTTTCATCCTCCGCAATGTAAAGGACAGACACTGTTGTATGTGTCTGTTAATTTTTTCCATGCATTTTAACATTTGACAATCTGAGTGCATGACACTTTCCATTCTCTTCTGTTACATGGTACACCTATGTAACGACCGGATTTTCGGACCAGATGGAATCAGCTCACAAAACACCACCAATCCAGCCGAAACGTAACCATCTCCCTCCTCAGGACCTATTTATCCAGGCACCTGGGTATCTACCTGAGGATGGGGAATTAGCAATATACAAGCTCTTATCATCAAAAACACCACTAAATCTATAGGATTACTAAGAATACTCACTGATTACTAAGAACTTCCATGCTCTACACCACACTCATACATTATAGTCTCGCGGCAACTTAGACCCAGACTATGCTACCCTCCTACTCATAGTGAAGGGGGCAGTTCCGATAACTTACCATTACACACTGACCACAATCAGTGCCCCCGCAAGCCACAATCCTGTGGGTATACACACTGTGTCCTCCCAGTGCTCTCATTATTTCATACATACACAAGCCACAATCCTGTGGGTATACACACTGACCACAATCAGTGCTCTCATTAACACCACTTTCCCTAGCAGCGATCTCATTACACACCAGGTCCCTCCGGTGCTCTCGCAAGCCACAATCTTGTGGGTGTACACACTGACCACAATCAGTGCTCTCATTAACGCCGCTACACAACGACGATCACTTTCCTATGAATACCTTCAGCCCTCTCTCTCTCTCTGTTGGGAAGTTTCTCTCTATATATCTAATATCTACTGGGGATGTCTCATATGCAATTGTTATATTTTATGTGGTACACAAGAATGGCCAAATCACAATATGCAAAGGTTATTATCAAATACAAGTGCTCCTCTACTCCCTTGCTCAGTTACCATTTACCTGGACGGGAGATGCATCCGTTCACATAACAGCATCTGACTAGAAGAAAGGTTAACTTTATTATGAATAACAACACCTGCACAGTTGTTCACTAAGAACTGGGGTTCCTTTATTATTATAACACCACAATAACTAGCAATCTAGACATAGCCTGAAAAGTAAAGGGGAATAGACACATACACAGATCTGCGGGGTCTCTTTATTATAATGGAAAGCTTTATTACTAACACATAAAAAGGGACTGCACACCGCTGAAAGAAAATGGATTAATCAATATAGCCATACAATAGGGAATCTAGCCTAGGAAATAAAGAACAAGATTAATGATTAAGTGTAAAGCAAACTAGTTTAGAATACCTCACCCTATTAGAAAGGAATGTTTCTCTCTCTCTCTGGTGGAACAGGGCTCTCTCTCTCCCTCCGTCACCACGGCTTCACTCCACTGGCTCAACTGCTCCAGCTGGCAACTCCAACTCTCCCATCTGACTGGCAACTGCTTTAATACATTCTGATAAACTGGCAGCTCCAGCTGACAGTTCCAACTTCATTCCAAGATTCATCTGACTGCTCTCTCTCCAGCTCCAGCAACCATCTGAACTGTACCATCCCAAGAATCAACTGAACTGAACTGTTCCAAAGACCAACTGAACACTCCGCCTCTTCTGCACTTCGCTAATATGGAATGCTCTACCCTCATGGAAATTTCCAACAGAAACTACCTCCCACTGAATTCCTGTGCCAGCTCCATGGCTCTCCGCGCAAACGCAGTGGCCATCTGCATGTTACGTCAGGGCCCAAGAGACAAACACATTCTTTTCAATAAGAACCGGTCTCCGCTGGTTTTCCCCTAGCACACAACAGGCTTAACTATAAGCATCACCTTTACCCTGCAATCTCCTCAGTCAGCAGAGGCAGAAAGCAAAATGGAGTCTCTCTGGTTCTGGGCCTTGTAGGCCCGAAAAGGATGAAAAAGACACTTAACTCTGTACACAAACCCTACCAATAGGTAATATAAAGTCAGAACTACAGGATCCACCCTCTACTATAGGTAGGATGATGAAAGGACACATAATTATGTCAAAGCCAATAGGCAATAGATGGATTAGAGTCAGGAATAAGGGATCTATCATCATATAAAGCGGCTATCCTCTAGTTTATGCTTCTAGGCCTGAAAAGAGGCCTAAAAGGACCAAAACAAGCTAAGAACAGGGATCTAGGATGGTAGCAAGCTTAAAGTCACCATCACTCAGAAATAGAGCCAAAAACCAGGTCAGCACAACCTATTACACACAGCTTTGTATGTCAGAGAACAAAGTCAATGACTGTTACAATTATATTGGTCATTGACTTTGACATTTTCCCTGTATGCCTGTATGGCGTATTTATAAGCCTCTGTTGTTCTGGTTACTTCACTTTATTTATAGTGCTGCTTTGAGCTACTTCACTTGGATTCACACAGCACTTTTTTACATTTACTGGTGATTATGCACCCTTCCATACTCCAGTTTGTGTATAATTGGTGGTCACTGAGGGCCTCATTGTGCTGCCTGTTTTTGACATTACAGTGGCACAACTGGCATATTTATAAGGCAACGCATGGCTTTTCATGGCCTTATGAATATGTGCCCCTTTGGCTCCGAAAACTGCTTGGGAGGTACGTTCCTTGGGTGTTGCTGGGGGCATTTCCAGCAACATCAATGGATTTTTTGACACTGCCCCAGATTTTTGAGAAATTGTAAGTCTGGGGCAGTGCCAAAAACGTGCACCTACGCAGGAGAGGCATGATGGAGGCACAACAAAGAGAAATATCTTTATTTCTCCTCATTTCTGCTCGCTGTATGTGTGCTGCATTCTGCTGCACACATGCAAAGAGGGACAAAGCCTACTGTGATTGGTATTGTGTTGGAAGGTTACTGTTCCTGCACAAAAGTTGATAATCCACGCAATGCAGGCAGCCTTGTACCATGGTGCAACGGCAGCCTGCATTGGCGCAAGGCAGCCCATTGTGCGCCGCCACAGGGGAAAAGGACAAGAATGCACTGCATCTAATAGATAGTGGCCCATTCATGCCCTTTTCTTTTGCCATAGGACAGCACAGCAGCAATGGCTGCAGAGCTGCCCTATGGCAAAATACACATGAATGAGGCCCTGAGTTTTGATGTGGACATTCCACTGAACCCCCCATTGATATTGTCACTGCCACCTATTTACAAGTGTGGATTAAGGATGAGGCCACTCATGCACCTGAGCCCAGGGATACATCAATTTCATGATTGTTTAGACAAGGTGATTTGTTCCGATTACTATGATCTGAGATGTGGCTGTGTGTTTTTATGTGTGCAGCACACATTGACCCAGGTCAATTTCATTAAGGGATGTTTGTGTGCAGGAAGGTACACCTTCATGTTCATAGACAGTCATACTCTCTACCCAGACCCCTAACCCTTTAGTCCAAGGGTGCCATGGCTGATGCAAGGTATCTTTGATACACACAGATACAATAACGAGGGCAGGGGTGAGGCTTGAAGTGGGAAATCAACACAACCCAGATCTTTCATGATGATGAAGCATTTTGTTAGTAATTTGAACTTAAACACACACTTTGCCTTTCTGTGGTTAAGCTACTATAAAGTGCCTACATACTAACCTATTTTTCAAATGGTAAACACAGACATCCTTTGTATTACATTGTTTTGAGTGTAGGTGTTTAGCAAGATGTGAGTCAGCATGGGTATTTCTTCTTAACACAGGTATTTGAGACTAAGATCAGTATAAATAACTGACTGTCAAACAGTTATGTGACCATGTTACTGAGTATTTTGTAATAATAATAATCTTTATTCTCCATATAAAAATATGACCATAAAAGAAACATCTTCAAATATACATGTATCAGGTAAAAGCAGTCTCCATAAAAGCAATCACATATACATTAAAAACGCGTTTAAATACTGGCATAGTGCCCCAGTGTCGCTTGGTTTCAAGATGCATCCCACAAATGTTCAATACTGGTTAAAAAGTAAACTGGTTCCTTTATAGCAGTAAGACTTAGTACAAAAAGTAGCAAGAATTCTTATGGGGTTCCAACACTCCTTGTGAGTCTTAACTTTTAAGCTGATCTTTAAAAATTGGAAACACAAAAGAGTGCAAAAACATCTTATGACAGTTTTAAGAACAATAAGGCAACACATGCCTGTTTAAATATAAGCTTTCTTAAAAGGCCCAACTGAATTTTCTAGGATATGCATAATGCGGACAGAGGAGGACAAAATGTAAGGTATCCTGTTGAGACCTATTGATGCAGCCACAGGGACCTGTGTGCGCAAAAAAACCAAAGGGTACAGCTAATAAATGATTAAATACATTTTATCTAAAACGTGTAATTAAAAAACTGTCATGTGCACTACTTATGAGCGATAAATATGGTTCCAATGCCTGAGTCGATTTAAGTAAAATGTGTTCCCTCATCGTGGGCTTATAAAGTTCACTATCCTCGAATTGCGTTGTGACATACTTAAAAGACAGGTCTTTGAAATGCGCCTTTTCCTGGCTACCCACCTTTTCCGGATTGGTAAACAGGTCTGCTCTCCCTACCGTGGAGAGGGTATCCTTTACGTATTTTAGCCACTGGCTTTTTAACGCATAATCAAGGGAGAGACAGTCCTGGATTCCCAACCAATTAAAACCTGCCTCCTCGTTTTCCCAGATCTTCATCCAACACAATAGGGATTTAACAGAAAATGCCAGAAATATATTTGGACCCCATTTCTTCATGGACAATATACTTAGTGGTGCTGTGAGGGACTTTCAGCAAGTGCCTAAAATATTTGTTCTCCTCAATTTGTAGATTGTTAGCTGCCATGAATCCCCAAACCTCGCTACCATATAAATCTTTAGAGCAACAGATGGAATTCTATAATTTTAAAATCGTTCCTCGTGACCAGTGGCCTAATGTATGAGCGAAATTCACAATTGCTCCTTTGGACCGGATCAGAGCAAGACACTACTCCTCTAATAAATGTTTAAAATTCAGTTTATCAATTAAAATGCCCAAATATGAGAAGGCTGGTACTTTCCCCAAGGTATGTGTGCCTATTATGTAACTATAAGGTATCCTGAGCTTCTTCCCAATCTCCATTATATATGATTTAGCTAAATTAGGAGACAGATCCATCTTATTCATGAAGGACAGGAAGCCGTCTATAAAAAGCTGCAGGCCCTTTTGGGTACGAGCGAGGAGTACCGCGTCATCTGCAACAGGGACCGCTCATGTGCCTATCCTCCGGGTATCCGCTTGTATGGCAGAATTGAGGCCGTTGATATATAAAGTAAACAAAAACGATACTAATATGCAGCCCTGTCTAACCCTGCTAGAACTGTTAAAATGGGCTGTGATCTTTCTATTTTGTAATGTGCCTACTACTCTTGCGTATTTTATGGCTTGCTGCAACAGGAAGATGTTGCAATCTGTTAGAGGGTGACATTTGTCATTCAGCACAAACGGGATGAGTTATTTGTATTAATGGTGTGATTTCACTACATATACCCCTTAGACCAGAATGTGATTGGACATAGTGCAACAAATTGTGAAAGTGATCATTCCAACATGTGTCTACAGACACAGGACAGGGCCAGAGTAAAAAGGGGCATGCCCTACTCTTGTGTTTCCCACAGCAGTGACAATGATGACTTGATGCAAGCAGGAGGACATGTGACTCTAATGCATGCTTCAGGGATGTGTGCATTATCGCACAACAGACCTTTGTTGGACAGCACAGGGGTGAGCACATGGATGATACATACGGTAGTGTACATAGTCATTTGATGCATATGTTACTGGCTGAATCATTACAGACATCAGTAGTTATGCATTTTCTCCCTGCCACATTTGACTTTAGCTAAGACCCATGTTACACAGATGTCTATATGTTTCATTGCCCACCAAACCCAGGACCATATACACAATGACATACTGCCAACAGAACATCACATTAAGCAACTTTCATGTGGATAAATGCTTTTTGAAAAATAATAGCAAGACAGTGTGTAGCCAAGTAACATGCGTAGTTGCAACATTGTGAATGAGGCCCCTTGACATTCTTCACTTACCATGATAGGAATGTGGAATTTTGGTTCAATGAGCATTGCATACACAACAGGCATGTTGATATTTATAATGATTCCATACCTACAATGCTGGGGCAGTAAACAATACTTAAATAAGCAGAAAACATGTGCAAACATTGAAAGCCCCTTGCACCTCCAGTATGTAATATGTAATCATTATGGAATATGCCTATCCGCAACGCAAAATGCTTGCATAAGTTGTGCAGATGTTCATGTGAACAAGAAGGGTGAATCACCTTCAAATAGTTCTATCATACATTTGGAAAAGTGGTTTTGTGTGTGGCATTCACCTGCACACATCAGAACAGCAGATGAGCAATTAATGTTAACTGTCACATATTTCAAAGCGACTGTCACAACAGTACCATCACTCTTATGGAATTCACTGTGTGAAACCGTGCTTCACAATATTTACTAGGCAGTGTTGACCCACCTGATGTGGCTTTTTTAACACCTTGTAATTGTAGCACACTTTCACAGAGTACTTGTGGGCATATGTACATATGTTACAGACCACAGTGTTGGCCTTCTTTGCTTGACCCCATACTCAGCAACCTCTGACACACAGGTCAGAACCGTATTTACAACAATACAGTGCAGCCTAGCAGTTGACCCAGTGCTTCAGAGAAATGTAACCGGCTAGGGCTAACGCAGACACTCTTGCACCAATGTTCGAGAGTGCCAGCGTTGGCACCAGGCAGATACATTTTTCTTTAGTGCATGGTGGAACACAGGACTGGGCTGTATTGTTCATTATATACAGCACAGCCCTGCATTTCATGAGTGGTGGAGTGCTATGAAATGCCAAGGAAACTGATGCCACACTCAGTCACTTTTATTGGCAATCTGCCCCTGAGTTATAAGAGACATGGCTGGCATATTTATCAGCCAGTTGACATTGTGTGTATGCATGTGTGCGTGATTACAAGCCCCCCCCACCATTATATGACTTTAAATGTATATTTAATGTGATGATCAGCCCAGGGGACATGTGAATGTACCCCCAAGTACATATGTAGCTGGCATTTGATCTCCAGACAGTGTGAGTGGACACTGAGACATCGGTAGATGGACAGAAAAAATATAAATCCCCGACACCGCCCCTGACCCTGGTTGTTACTTACCCTGTTGCTGATGTAGCAGGTAATTTTCAGCACTATCCTGTTCCTCGACTCCAACCTCCAACTCCTCACAGATGACTGCGGACACCTGTTCCTCAAAGGCATCAAGCACCTCCTGTGGCGCTGAACTCTCACATCCGAACTCTCTCATCCGGTCTGCAGTGCAGCCGTTTGATTGCTGGCCAGTTTCTACTTAGTCTTGCGCTTGGCATGATGCCTGCGCTTCTTGCAGTTGGTCACTGTCCTCTTGCTTCTGCTACAGTGTTCACCTTGCTGACAATGGCCTGGCAAATTGAATTTTTGGTACCAAATGACACCTTGGAGCTGAGGAAGAGCTGGTGTTGATTCTCTGTCACCTCCGCAAGTATTTCATTCTCCTCCTGACTAAAGCTGGTTTTCCTTTTCCTCTTCCCCTGGGACTTTAGCTGGCCATCCTGGCTTTTGGGGGGTTAGGGACATTGTGTCTGCTGCTGCACTGGCTGGTTCCAGGCTGCTCCATTTTGCATTACGTTTTTTTTATGTTTGAGGCGTTTTTGTTCACTTTTTTCCCCGCTAGATGCAAAAAAAGTCACATTAGGCTGGCTAACATGAGTTTTCTTGCCGCTAATTGGCCGGCCATCACTTTTTTCACGTTAGAGACAAGATTTTTATTGCTGTGACGCTCTGGTTAGCGACAACTTTTGCCGCCATGAGCTGTTCCTATTGCCATCTAGCAACGTATTGCACACAAACATGGCAATAGTTTTCGGAGATAGCGTTAAAAATTTGCAGCTAAGCAACGTCAATTTTGCTTAGCGGTAATTCTTGGAAATATACCCCTGAGTTTGGAAAGTGTAAGCAACCCTCGTGTTTGGCTAGAAAAAGGAAATTGTTGAAGTGCTCGAAAAGCAGTAATTCATTTGCTAACTTCTGGGCCTACCTGCACGGTGAACCAGGACCAGCAAAGTTTGGATTGAGCCGGTCTGCATCCAAGGGCATTCCTTTCTTCAGAAGCAGCACGCTGTTCCCTGGCTATCAGACAGGGCCTTCCTGATTGGCTCTCTAGCTCCCAAGCAACCCTGGGCCCTTGTCAACTTGCAGTATCCCTTAAGGTGTGTTTAGGGCACCCCAAGACAGCCACCTCTATCTTGTAGCCTCAGCTATCTGTGTGTCCTACCGAGACAAGTGAACAGAGGAGAGAGAAGGTGGTAAGAACCAGCCTTGTGCTGTGTTGTAAATCCTGTGCTGGTTTTTCCTACCAGTGACTGTTTAGAAATCAGTCCTAGCTTCTCCTGTACTGTGCTTAGGCGTGCAGGGGTAACCCTCCAGCTCCCCACCTTCTTACTTTTATTTGGTTAAGTAAAAAAGACTACACCCTCAGAGGCTAAGCAGAGTGTGTTACCAGACTGCTAATTCTGCTTTAAGGTTTAAAACTGTGTTTGGAAAGTGTGTGCAACCCTTGTTTTTAGCTAGAAAAAGGGAATTGTTAAAGTGCGTGAAAAGCAGCATTTCAGTGACTTAGATTTGGGATTCCTACAGGTTGAACCAGGAACAGCAAAATGTGGATTCAGCCTATGTGTATCCAAATCCAAGGAAATTCTGTTCTTCAGGAGTGGCTCACTGACCCCTGGCCATCAGCTATGGCCCTCCTGATTTGCTCTCCAGCTTCCATGCAGCCCTCAGACCTCCCCTCACCTACAGTATCCCTTTACCCCTTCACAGCAGGAGCTTTTTCTCCCCTTGGGCTAATCCTTTTCTTTTTTTGCTATTTGGGGTAGTTCGCCCTAAGGCCCCTGTAACTTTTTGTCCGCATATGTTATATACGCCAAACTTGCATCCTTTTCTTACAACATCTTGAGTATTCTAAAGATAACCAGGGTTTGTGGATTGCCCTGGAGGGGACCAAGAAATTGCCCAAAATACAGCTAATTTAGGAAAATGGGGAAAAAGTGCTGCAGAAGAAAGCATTTGTTTTTTCTCTGTAAAAGGTATCAACAAAGGGTTTGTAGTGCTAAAATCACCATCTGCCCACCTTTCAGGAACAGGCAGACTTTTGTCAGAAAAGCAGAATTGACTACACTGTTTTGTAATTTTACTTGGGCATAGCTTATTTTTCCTATTTTGTGGGCATTCAACATCCTTCCAATTAGTGGTAGAAATGGGTGTGAAAGTAATAATGGATTCCATTGAACTATTCATTTCTGGAAATGAGATAAAGATCGGAATTCAGGAAGGGGTTATTTGTGTAGCCCCTTCAAGGTCTTCCTATAGAAACTAACAATTGAAATAAAAGAATATTGAAATTGAATTGGAAAAAACAGCTATTTTTGCCAACGTTTTCACCTGTAGCTTCCTCTAAGTAGGGCAGTTTTTTAAAGCAATACATCATTACATCCGCCAGACCCTTCTGGTTGCAGGGATATATAGGACTTGTAGGTCCACCAAGAACCAAAGGAACCCAGAGCCAATAACAGAGCTGCGTCTTGCAAAGGTTTTTCATTGTGTACTGGTATCTACCAATTCATTTGGTAAAATATAAAGAGTGAAAAATAGATACCAAGGAAACATACAGATTTCCAAAATGGGAACAAAATTTAGAGTTTAAAAGCAGTAGTTATTTGCACATCTCCACAATTGTGGGCACCCATACAAGCATGTGAATTAGAGGACATTTTTCAAAATGACTTTCTTTTTATACATTGTCTTACATTTGGAAGGCATAAATGCAAAGAAAGTCAATTGGTGATAACACTTGTTAGACTATTCTGTGTTCCCCTAAGTGTCCCAATACAAATGGTACATCACTTGCGTTGGTAGGCCTAGTGCCTGTGACGGAAACGGCCCAACATGCAACGGAGACACATTACATTTTTCCAGTAAAAACTGGCCCTTTTTTTTGCACTGTGTCAAGCTGTGGATTTTGGACCTTAGGGAAACCTAGCAAACCTATACATTTTTTAAAACGACACACCCAGGGAAATCCAGGATGGGGTGGCTTGGGTGGCTCTCACTAGGTTCTGTTACCTAGAATCCCTTGCAAACCTCAAACTTTGTCAAAAAACAAATTTTCCTCATATTTCTGTGATGGAAAGTTCTGGAATCTGCGGAAAGCTACAAACTTCCAGCCACCCAGTATTTCTCGAAGTTTCCTGATAAAAACGGTGCCTCACTTGTGTGGGTAGGCCTTGTACCCAAGTCAGGAAATGGCCCAAAACGCAATGTGGACAAATTACAATTTCCAGTGAAAACGGGAGACATCACATTTTTCCAGTGGAAATTTACCCTTTTTTTGTGATGTGTCTAGCTATGGATTTCGGACCCTAGCTCTGCCAGCACCTAAGAAAACCTAGCAAACCTATACATTTTTTTAACACAAGAGAACCAGGGAAATCCAGGATGAGGTGACTTGTGTGGGTCTCACCAGGTTCTGTTAAGTAGAATCCCTTGCAAATCTCCTATTTTGTAAAAAAAATAAAAATGTCCTAACATTTCTGTGATGAAAAGTTTTGGAATCTGTGTGGATTCACAAACCGCCACCCATCCAGCATTCCCCAAAGTATCAGGATAAACATGGTACTTCACTTGTGTGGTTAGGCCTAGTGGCTGTGACAGGAATCGTCCCAAAACGCAACACAAACAGATCACATTTTTTCAAGTAAAAATTGCCTTTTTTTGCAGTGTGCCTAGCTGTGGATTTTGGACCCTAGCTCTGCAAGCACCTAAGAAAACCTAGCAAACCTATACATTTTTTAAAACAAGACATTCAGGGGAATCCAGGTAACTTGTGTGGGTCTCATAAGGTTCTGTTACCTAGAATCCCTCGCAAACCTCAAATTGTGTCCCAAAAAGGTTTCCTCACATTACTGTGATGGAAAGTTCTGGAATCTGTATGGATCCATAAACTGCCACCCACCCAGCATGCCTCAATATATCCAATAAACATGGTACCTCACTTGTGTGGGTAGGCCTAGTGCCCGTGACAGTGAACATCCCAAAATGCAATGCGACAGTTCATATTTTTCCAGTGAAAAATGACCCTTTTGGACCCTAGCTCAGCCGGCTCCTAGGAAAATCTAGCAAACCTATACATTTCTTAAAACTACACACTCAGTGAAATCCAGGATTGGGTGACTTGTGTGGCTCTCACGAGGTTCTCTTACCCAGAATCCCTTGCAAACCTCAAACTTTGTAAAAAAAACAGATTTTTCTCACATTTCTGTGATGGAAAGTTCTGGACTCTGTGATGGGCAACAAACTTACAGCCACCAGCATTCCCCAAAGTCTCCTGAAAAAATGGTACCTCACTTGTGTGGGTAGGCCTAGTATACATGACAGGAAACGGCCCAAAACACAACATGGAAACATCACATTTTTCTAGTGAAAACTGACCCTTTTTTTGTACTGCCTAGCTGCGGATTTTGGACCCTAGCTCAGCCGGCACCTAGGAAAATTTAGAAACGTATACATTTTTGAAAACTAGACACCATAGGGAATCCAGGATAGGGGGACTTGTGCCGCTTTCACAAGGTTCTGTTACCTAGCATCCCGTGCATACCTCAAACTTTATAAAATAAAACCTCGTTTTCCTCAAATTTCTGTGATGGAAAGTCCTGGAATCTGTATGGATCCACAAACCTCCATCCACCCAGCATTCCCCAAAGTCTCCCAATACGAATGGTACCTCACTTGTGTGGGTAGGCCTAGAGCCTGCGACAGGAAACGTCCCAAAACGCATTGTGGACACATCACATTTTTCAAGTGAAAACGGACCCTTTTTATTCAATGTGCCTAGCTGTGGATTTTGGACCCAAGCTCAGCCGGCACCTAGGGACACCTAGCAAACCTATACATTTTTTAAAACTAGTCACCCAGGGGAATTCATGATGGTGGAACTTGTGTGGCTTTCAGTAGTTTCTGTTACCCAGAATCCCTTGCAAACTTCAACTTTGTAAAAAAAAACTTATTTTCCTCTCATTGCAGAGTTCTGGAATCTGCTTGAAGTCACAAACTTCCACCCACCCAGCATTCCTTCCCCCAAGTCTTTTTTTTTTTCACAACAATTTTATTGATAAAGTCGGGCACAGTAAATAGAGTGGCACCCCACAATCAGGATGATACCACCAGACATTTTGATACAAATGCAACAAAGGACCGAGTGTCCAATCGAGGAACCAATGCAAATCAAGGATACAAGAAAACATTCACCCCGCCTTTATCCCTTTAGTTTTTCCACCCACCCAACTCCCAGAACCCACCCTGGAACCCGCCCTAACCCCATGCATGTGTGTACGAGTTGTGTTGATACAAGTTCCTGATGTGGCAATTTTAGGCGCAAGATACGGGCTCGCCGGACAGTATTGGGCTAAAGGTCCTCCTCCTGCTCCGCCGGGGGGTCCAGCGTCAAGCCCCTGTAATCCGCCCACCTCTTCCATACCTTAAAGTGCTTGTGGGTGCATCCCCGTGCTTCAAAGATTGGTCGCTCCAGACCCATTCAGAAGTCTATGCCAGCCTTCCATGCACTCAGAGGGGGGGCCTCACATCCTTCCATGCTCGGGCCAGATCTCTTTTGGCTACCACTAGCCCCAGGAGGAGCAAGTGCCGCTTATAAATGTTTCCACCAACTCCCTCCAGGATGTGCAGCAGACCCAGGCGATGGGTACGGGGGAGGGTCCAGCCCAGCACCTCCGACAGGCAGCTCCATACACCTCTCCAGAAGCCAATCAGTCTGGGGCACGACCACACCGTGTGGAGTAGCGTGCCTACCTCCACCCCACATCGCAGACACTCCGGGGACTCAATCAGGCCCGCCTTCCACAGACGCTCACGGGTGTAGTAGGCCCTATGGAGAATCTTGAATTGTATTAAACAAAACCGTATTGCAATAGCCGCTCCCCTCGGGGATTCCAGGGCTTCCCGCCAATCATCCTCATCTAACGGCCCGACATCCGCCTCCCAGGATGTCTTTAGCGGAAGAAGCGTGGAGGAGCAGTGGGTGACCATTGTCTGGTAAATACGCGGCACCTTTTTATCCCCAAGGTCGCCCATGAAGACCTTCGCCTCAATCGGGCTAAAGTCAGGGAGTGAGTCAAGGTTGGTAATGCTGGGCGTTAATGCGTGCCGGAATTGTAGGTACCGAAAAAATTGAGATTGGGGCATATCAAATTCGGCGCTAAGCGCATGGAAGGACTTGAGCGTCGCCCCGGACATCACATGACCTAGCTGCGAGATACCGATTGCATCCCAGCCATCGAAGCCAGATAGCTTAGACAGTTCAGGCAGTATGCCGTTACGCCACAGCGGCGTTTCTGCGGTCAGCCTGCCCCACCAGCCCATACGGCGCAAGGCCTGCCGCCACACGGCAAAGACGAGCCTAGTGACCCTCGGCAACGAGCGGCGCAACCAGGGGGAGTAGAGGATGGTGTGAAGCGAGTTATCGCCCATCAATGTGCGTTCCAGGGCATAGGCCGGATCCCCACCGTCACCATACCACCATTCGTTCAGAACGAGGAGATGAGCGGCCTGATAATAAGACTGTAGATCCGAGGTGGCCAAGCCCCCACAGTAGGTGGACAAAAAGCACGTACGCAGTGCCACCCTGGCCGCACCTCCAGCCCAAAGAAAACGGCCCAGGACCGAGTTGACCTGCCTAAACCACTGGGGTGAGATCGGATAGGGATGATTCTGTAATTGGTAGAGGAGGCGCGGGAGTGCAACCATCTTGAAAATCGCAGATCTGCCAAAGATTGACAGGGGCATTCGAGACCAAGTTTTAACATCTGTCTGGACCCGCTCCCAGACGGGCAGTAGGTTGCGTTCCCAAGCAATGTCTGCCGAGTTGGAGAGAAACACCCCAAGATACTTCAGACCACCTGTAGCCACCCGCAGCCCCGACACCCAGGGATCCGTCACCGCGCCTCCTCCCAGCACCCATAAAGTGGATTTATGCAAGTTCAGGTACAGGCCCAAGACCTCCCCAAAGTGTTGCATAACTTCCAGCACACACGGGCCCGAGCGCTGCAAGTCGGTAAGAAAGAAAAGGACATCGTCCGCGTATAGCGCAATTCTATCCGACAGGGTGGCATTCCAGACAAAACCCCGTATCAGCGCATCAAGGCGCACCCTGGCAGCCAGAGGCTCCATGGCTAGAGCAAACAAATAGGGGGAAAGAGGGCACCCCTGTCTGGTCCCGCGGCCAATGCGAAACGTCTCTGACGCCGCCCCCTAGTGGAATGCCGCGGCCGCCACTGGGCCAGTCAACTCATTCCTCGGCTCCCCGGCCGGGGAGCGCCAAAATCGAGGCCCCGGCTGCTCCTCAGCGCTCCAGGCCGCACCTCTCGCCTCGCCGCCCAATCCGGTCCGGGAGCGCGGGATCACCGCCAAGCACACCGGAGGGTCCCTGGCACCTCTGGCAGCATTCGCCCCGTTCTGGTTGTGGGTTTCGGGCTCGGGGGCCAGGATTAATAGCCGGATTAATGGCGGGCCGGCGGGAGCTCTAACAAGCTGCGACCGCCATCTCCGCATGCGTAGCCACGCCCCCTCCCCCCAAGTCTTTTGATAAAAATGATACCTGACTCGTGTGGGTAGGCCTGGTGCCCGACACAGGAAACAGCCCAAAATGTACTGTGGAGACTTCAAAATTATTGATTACAAAAATACTTTGTTTTGCAAGAGAGTCACCTGCATTTTTGATCCCGGGCTCGTGACAATCTAGGGAAACCTACCAATCCCAGACATTTCTGAAAACTAGGCACCTGGGGGAGTGCAGGCAGGTATGACGTGTGTATCTCCAATGTTTCACTACCCAGAATCCCCTGAAAACCTAAATTAGCTGGAAAAAAAAAATCACATATACTCACATATCTGTGTGGGGAAGATTTGGGATCAACAGGCTGACACAAATTTCCTACCATCCAGCATTCCCCCAGGTCTGCTGATAAAAATGGTACCTCACTAGGTGTGGGTGGGTAAGTACCGAAAGGCAGGGAAGGGCCCAAAACGTATTGTGGAGACATCAAAATTATCTATCACAAAATGACCTGGTTTTGCAAAGGGGGCACATGCATTTTTGGTCCCGTGCCCGGAAGCCATCTAGGGAAACCTTCCAAACCCACATATTTCTAGGGAAACCTACCAATCCCACATATTTCTGAAAACTAGACACCAGGGGAAGTCCAGGAAGATGTCACTTGCGTGGATCTCCCAATATTGTCCTACCCAGGATCCCCTGCAAACCTTAAATTTAGCTTAAAAAAACTAATTTTTCTCACATTTCTGTGTGGGAAAGTTGTGGTGTCACTGGTCTGACACAAAGTTCCTACCACTTAACGTTCCCCCTGGTCTCCAAATACAAATGTTACCTCACTTGTGTTTGTGGGCCAAGTACCCGCTGCAGGGAAGGGCCCAAAACGTATTGTGGAGAAATCAAAATTATCTATCACAAAATGACCTAGTTTTGCATGTGGGGCACATGCATTTTTGGTCCTGTGCCAGCGGCCATCTAGGGAAACCAACCAATCCCACATATTTCTGAAAACTAGACATCAGGGGAAGTCCAGGAAGATGTCACTTGCGTGAATCCCCCAATATTATCCTACCCAGAATCCCCTGCATACCTCAAATTTCAGTGTGAGAAAGTTGTGCTGTCACTGGTCTGATACAGAGTTCCTACCACTCAGCGTTCCCCGAGGTCTCCAAATAAAAATATTGCCTCACTTGTGTGGGTGGGCCGAGTACCTGCAGCAGGGAAGGTCCCAAAACATATTGTGGAGACATCAAAATGACCTATCAATACATGGCAAGAGCAACTGGAACCTCACTGGATTTCGCTAGAAGATTAGGCAGCAAATCAATACAACCACTTCTAAAAATATATAATGAGAAATGTGTTGCAATGACAGTGTATGGTAGTGTGGGGTTTTAAGGATTGCAGCGAACCCCAGGGGGTAGAAAATAATTATTTACGAAAAACCTTAGCTGCTCCCCCTAGCATTCCACCTTTTATCATTCATGAGGAACTAAGACAGGGCTACTTGACTGACAAAATTGCTGCAGCACCCCTTATATGGTGGCTAAATATTGGGTTGAAAGATAAACCAAATCTAAATCATGCCATCTTAGATGATTGTATGAGTTTCGATGGAGCCATCCAAATCCTGTGGTTAAACTATTTCACAGGAGCTTTCAATTCTTGGGCAACTGGAGCTACTCGAGAATCCCAGGAAGCTGCAACCAGAAACGGTGAAAAATTTAAAAACTCAATTTCTCTCTAGGAGGCAATTAGATAGAGAAACAAAAGAACTTATGAAACCTTCATGTAGATATTTTATGATTTTAAGTCAACCATTTTGGTCTTTTGTAAATAACTTGTATCACCGCTTCATTTTTTCTAGGTTTAGATTTAGTTGTATCCATTGGCTCCTAACTGTACCTAAAGTCTTCTCAAAGTTAGGCTCTTTGCAACCACCCACTTGTTACAAATCCTCCGAACAGGACATATTGCACTTTATGTTTTTCTGTGGTTTTTATACTGAACTGAGAGTTAAATATATTCCACCACTTTTTAAAGATTGCTATTTTGCACAAGTTAGGCCAGCACTGACCTACCTACAAATGCTTTTTTCCCCCTTCGTTTGTTATGGGGTTGCTTGTTTTCTGCCAATAGCGATCCGTAAACAAAATATTATGGCAGGTTCATAATCATGATTTGGGTCATTAGAAAATGTTTGCCGTTTGTGTTTTTATAAATTTCTCTATTTTAACTTATAACATCAAGTCTTTTTCAAAATGTAAAATGTACTTTTATGGCCATTATGTGGCCGAATAAAGTTTTAATTGATTGATTGACCTATCAATCCCAGACATTTCTGAAAACTAGGCACCTGGTTTTGAAAGGGGGGCACATGCATTTTTGGTCCCGTGCTTGGGGGCCATCTAGGGAAACCTACCAATCCCACATATTTCTGAAAACTAGACACCTGGGGAAGTCCAGCTAGGTGTAACGCCGAGCCTGGGACCAAAAACGCAGGTGCTTCGTTCGCAAAACCATGTCGTTTTGTGATAGATAATTTTGAAGTCTCCACAGTACCTTTTAGACCATTTCATGTCGAGAAAACTAGGCATACTCACACAAGTGAGGTACCATTTTTATTGGGAGACTTGGGGGAATGCTGGGTGGCTGGAAGTTTCCATCACTGAAATGTGAGGATAATGTGTTTTTTAAAATAAAGTTTAAGGTTTGCAAGGGATTCTGGGGAACAGAATGTGGTGAGAGCGACACAAGTCACCCCATTATGGATTCCCCTGGGTGTCTAAGTTTAGAAAATGTACAGGTTTGCTAGGTTTCCCAAGGTGCCAGCTGCACTGGGGCCCAAAATCCACAGCTAGGCAGATTGCAAAAAATTATCAGTGCCTAGTGGGCTTTCTGCCCCACTAGGGGGGGCAGATCTGTGGCTTGTGCCCTGATGTACCCTGAAAAGGGGGCAGACAGACTGTGTCCATTATTTATGGGAGGGTGAGGGAATAGGCGTGACCACCTCTACACTAAAAATACAAATAGTCCCTGGTGCCTAGTAGGCTTTCTGCCCGGGGGGACAGATTTGGGGCTATTGCCTCACCTACCCCCTAGGGGAGGCAGAAAGACTTTGGTCCCCTCTTATGTGGGGTGGGGGAATGGTGAAGCCCATTGTAGGCAGCTCCTACCCCTCTTTTACATTAAAAAATATCCCTATTGTCCAGTGGCTTTCTGTCTCCTCAAGGGGGCATATAGGGGGTATTAACTCCCAGGGGGGGGATAAAGACTGTCCCATTTGAGTTTGTGGGGTAGGAGCATTGCCATGTTCATTCTGGGCAGCTTCCACCCTACATATCAAAAACCCCAAATCCCCGTCGCCTATAAGGGGCTATTTCTGAGTTCTGCCTCCCAGGGGGCAGAAAGACTGTGGCACTGTTTTGGGGGGTGGGGGCATTGGCATGCCCATTCTATGCAGCCCTCACCCCTATGTATAAAACAAAATCATAATCTCTTGTGCCTTTGGGGCTTTCTGCCCCCTCAGGGGTGCAGATCAGAGGGTATTGCCCCATCTGCCTCCTGGGGGGGCAGAAAGACTTTGGCATTTTTGGGGCAAGTGGGGGCATATGCATGCCTATTTTGGGCAGCCCCACCAGTACATTTGCATATAAAAGGAAATCTCTGGTGTCTAGTGTCCTTTCTGCCCCCCCCCCTCCCAGGTTGGTAGATCGGGGGCTATTTGGGCAGATCGGGGCTATTGCCCCACCTGCCCCCGAGGGGGCAGAAAGACTGATTTTTGCATAAAATGTGGGTGGAGCAAAAGCCCTGCCCCCCCTGGTGCCTATTGGATGGATCCCTGCTTGCAGATCGCCCTCCTGCGAAGATCCCCAAGCAGGGATCCCCTAGAGGGGTTTACCATTGGAAAGGGGAGATTCCCCCCTTTCCAATGATACCTCTCCTGTCTGCCTCAGTGCTCAGGGTAGTCAGAAAGAATATTGAGTTGGAAATGTTGACTTACACAAATATCGAGTTGGAAATATCGGGACACAGAAATATCGACAATATCATGGTCAAGAATATCGAATTTAAGGTAAGACATATCGTTTTCAAAAATATAGAAGTCATTATTATCATTTGCAAAACTATACTGGCAGATGCATCAAGCCAAATACCTCCCGGTAAAATAGCGAATCGGTAAAACAGGCCGATACCGAACGCAAAACCAGCAAATGCAATGCATCAACCCCAAATCGGTAAAAAATAAAGAATCGCTAAAAAATCCCCTCGGTAAATTACCGAATCGCAATTAAGACAATCGGAAATAACTAACACCAAAGCTGACCTCGGAAATACCGGATCGCTAATAAAGAATCGCAATAGAATGCATGAAAAATCGCAAATACCGAAAATGCCCAAAATCGCAATTTAGCATGAGCAAAATAAGGGGAATCTCAAACTGGAGGTAAAGTTATTTGAAGGAATGTAGAAAAAAAACTCTTTTCCAGGTGCTGACAATCAGTAACCCTTTAAAAATGCCCCTGGAAACCCTGTAAGCCTACCAAAATGGTTGACCCCTACGTGCTTGCTAGGAGGAGGAAGATCAACGCCAAAGCTCAGCGCAGGAGGATGATCCAGGACAGGGTCTTCAGGGTGCGCATCACATTGCTGGGACAGACAGAGAAACAGGTGTATGATAAGTACAGACTCAACCGTGCCATGATCATGCGCCTAATAGCAGATCTGGAACCAATACTGCAGCACCAGACCCATAGGACCAACGCAATACCAGCCCATGTCCAGGTCCTATGCAGCCTGCACCTGCTGGCGTCTGGAAGCTTCGAGGGGGTAATAGCAGAGGCGTGTCGCAAAGCGCACTATCACGCGTCTTCCACCGGTTCCTAGAGGCCATGCTGACATTCATACATCACCACATCACCTTCCCCACAACCCCCCAGCAGCTGACCCGCACCAAACGGGAATTCTACCAGGTGGCACAATTCCCCAATGTGATAGGGTGTGTTGAATGCATGCATGTCCCCATCTGTCCTCCCGCAGCCATCGAATACATCTTCCGCAACCGGAAGTCATATCATTCCATCAATGTGCAGGTCGTGTGCAATGCAAAGCACATCATAACGGACCTCGTAGCCTAACTCCCAGGGAGCACACACAACGCATACATCTTCCGTCACAGTGGCATCCACAGGCGCCTGATCAACGGTGATTTTGGAGAGGGACACCTACTAGGTACATATTGATGCATCATCGTTTACTCCATCCCCGCATGTTTCATTGCATTCATGCTGCTGACCATTCTCTCCCCATCCTGCAGGTTACAGCGCTTACGTCTTGCGTGAGTATCTACTCACTCCCTACCTCAACCCAGCAACACCTCAAGAGCAGCGCTACAACAGAGCACACATCAGCACAAGGAATGTGGTGGAGCGTACATTCGGCATCCTAAAGAGTTGCTTCCGAATTCTGCACAAGACAGGAGATGCCTTGCAGTACAACCCAGTGACCTGCTGCCAGATCATAGTTGTCTGTGCCATCCTGCACAACATCGCCACTCGTAGGGGGATACCCATAGAGGTGGATGGAGAGGATGAACTATGTGCACAGCAACCCCCCCCAACACCAACAGGCACATGTACCCAACACAGCAGAAGGGCAACGGAGGCGGACATATATCACACAGCATCATTTCTGAGACAGGTAAGAAAGAGCCTTGACAACATGATCTGGTTTGCAAGGGTTTAACGGACATGAACACCTGACTGGTGCAGAGAAATGTAACACAAACATGATGCAGCTGAAATAAATGCAAAACTTAAATTGTCCGTTGTCAACACGGGTGCTGCATGTGGCACTATAGTTGGCCCATGGTTACGTCACCATGGATAGGGAGCCATTGCCACATGGCTACCTGCGATTACCACGTACCCCCAGTCTCCTGTCCCGTGACTCCTCCACATCTCAACGATGAGTGGCTGTTGCGCTGCGCCCACTGCGCCTCCTCCCGCTGGTTTCTGGCAAGGAGACGCTGCTGACACTTGAGGCAGCCTCACTCCCCTCATCCACTCCCACACTGCTGACACTGAAGTTCCAGACTTTCAGATGCTCCACTGCAGTGGTCACTCTCTCGAGGGCCCTTGCCACATCCCCACAATAATGCCCTAAGTCAACCTGCAGGGACACGGACCTGCGGGAGAGCACAGCAGTGCTGTTGCACAGCTTAGTGATGGCCCTAATAGTGGAATTTTTATGGAGCATGTTCTGCCTGTGCCTCCGGCGCTCACTTTTTTGGCCTTCAACAACAGCACGTGTCAGTTCCTGCAGGCATAGCTTAATGTCATTGTTGCCCTCAGCTACGGCTGTGGTGAGGTCACGCACAGCGTCAGTCATGGTGACAATTCTGTTGGACAGTTTAGTCATGGTAAGATTAATCGCACCCATGTGTCTCCCCTGCAGGCGCTGGACACGCAGCATCCGGGTCTCAACGACTCTGTACACATCTGCCGGATCCACTGGTCTCGCTGCAGCCCTACCAAGGGGCCCGGCCCTCTGTCTGACACACTGACGTGCTGCTGTTAGGGTGGTTGGAGTGACAACAGCCTGCCGTGGGACATTTGGGTCTGCTGGACTCTGCTCCGTCTCCATCTCGTGCAGGGATGGGACATCTTCCCTGCGGCTCGGCTGAGTTGTCCGCACTGGTGGTGGTGGAGGTGGTGTTCTTGTCCGCACTGATGGTGCTGGTGGAGGTGGTGTTGTTGTCCGCACTGATGGTGGTGGTGGAGGTGGTGTTCTTGTCCGCACTGATGGCAGTGGCGGAGGTGTTGTTCGCAGTGGTGGTGAAGGGGAGGACATGACTTCATTTCCCTGTGGGTACTTGGCATCGGTCACCACTGGGGTCTCAGAGATGACGAGGCGGCCGCTGTCATCAGATTCCATGGGGGATGCATCTGTGTGTGAAACAGTCCATTGTTATTATTTTGTCATTATATGTGGGTATTGCAATATTTTGTCTATATAAAGTACATATTTGGACTGACATTTGGCCCTTTGCTGCTGTTTTTTTTATATCATTCACCTCTGGGGTCAGACATGCACTCATTCATGTTATGACTACAACTCCCATGATGCAACACTCTGGTGAGGGTATGTGCTTTAGGCACGGCTACATGTGCACTGTGTCTAGCATGGAGGAGTGGGCAGGGATTGACAACACGCTGCATATCTACGCTGGCATGCATCTTACCTTGTCCTCCTTCCGCAGCACCAGAGGTGTCCAGTTGGGTGACCCCCACAACAGCTTCGGGTTCAATTGTTGACTCCACAAGGTCCTCCAGGGCTGTGTTTGGTGTCACATTGGATGACCCCCCCACCTGTGCCTCCTGCATCCTTGACCCTTTCAGCAATCTTCTCCTTTGCCCTTTTACGGAGGTCATACCACCGTTTCTTTAAATCGTCAATGCTGCGGTGGGTGACTCCTACAGCATTGACCCTGTCCTTGATTCTTTTTTCTGCCTCAGCCACCTTCAGGGACAGCTTCCCAAACAGCCTCTCATGTTTGCTGCTGACACCCTCAATGAGTATTTCAAGTTCCTTATCAGAGAACTTGCGCTTTCTCTTCCTGGGTGTGTCCTTTCCCTGCTGGGGTGCTTCCTTCTCCATGATCAAATGCTTGGCAGGTACTGATTGCAGCTGGTTCTGTGTAGCTCCTCAGCTCCTGTGCTCTGCCTCCTCCTCTGATCTCCTCAGAGTACTGAATGGAGCGTGAGCTGTCCAACTTCCTGGTTGTGATGTCATCAGCCTGCTTCCGATGCGTCGCGTCTTTTTGCGAGTTCGCAAATACCGAAATCTCAATTACCGAATCAGTATTTGCTAATTCGGTATTTGCTAATCTTTAATTTGTTGTCTCGCAATCGTAGTTTCGCTGTGGAATAACGATTTTTAGCGATTTAGTAATTATTACCGATTCTCTTGATGCATCGCAGTTTGCATGTCCTTATTAGCGATTCCTTATTTTTTTATAATTAGGACTAGGAATACCGAATTTTGATGCATATGCCCAATAGTTGTTTAAAATATCGATTTTTAATTAGTGTTATGTATTTTAGTTTATATTTTAAAAGTAAGTGATGTATGTTTTTTGTATAAGTATTGTTTATGTTTTTTACTATGTGTTAATTTTTTTTATTGTTATCAATTTCATTTTAATTAATTTTTGTGTTTCTTTAGTTCCGTAGCGGGTTGTGGGTTTATAGGGGAATAGGGTAGGAAGTAATTTAATTATAATAAATGAATGATTATGTTTTATTTATTAATATTTATTTAATTGAGATTGTATAGTGTTAACTGTGGGAAGTAATTAATTTGTAATTCATTAGTTAAATATGAATTGATTGTTAATCAGTAAAAATTGATTAATTGGTAGTCATGTGGTTCGATATTACATAATCTAATGGTGCTTGGCGATTTTAATACCCACCCTTGTGGAGATCCGAGGTATACAAGTATGGCTGATCTGGGCTGCCCCCGAATGTGGGGGGTTTATTTCGAGCACCTTACTCAGGGGGAGCTATTGAATAACTTACTCAATGAATTTGACCTAATGTCATTAATGTCTCTTTCAGCCCCACATAGTAAAGCCCTTGCTCCTTCTTTTAAAGGGAGAGGTAGTGGTTCTTTTATAGATTACATTTTAATTTCATCTACCGTCTAGTCTTTATTTTGTGAGTTTACTATCATGGAAAGTGTTAACAGTGACCATAATATACTCTGTGTGCAACTAAGTGGCTCACTTTTATTAAAAAATCTAGGGTGGTGTTACCGGGTACACTCAGGGCCGGTCCTAGCCATGGGCGGTGTGGGCAGCTGCCCAGGGCCTCGCGCTCAGGGGGGCCCCGAGCCGCCGCCGGCCCTGCAGTTGCAATATGATTGATTTCATGGCCTGGGGACAAGCGCTGGCGCTGCGCACTGCTTTCGTCCGCGGGTCCGTCAACTGAATAATCTCGAGTGTGTGTACTTGTCAGGGGGGGCCCCGCCGGGAATAATAAAAAGGAGGATGATGGCATGGCATGGCCTGGGGACAAGCGCTGTGCACTGCTTCCATCCGCGGGTCCGTCCGTCATAAATAACATCAAGAGTGTGAGTGTGTAGTGTACTTGTCAGGGGGGCCCCGCCGCCGGCCAGGCCTCGCAGTTGCGGCCAGGGAAGAATAATAAACAGTATGGCATGCAGCATGCATTGGCCTGGCCTGGGGTCTGAGTGACAAGCGCTGCGCACTGCTTTCGTCTATCGAGAGTGTGTCAGTGTTATACGTGTTTGTTAATGTTTCTCACTCAGTCAGGGGGGCCCCGCCGCTGCCCCGCCCGTGTTTAATGTTGGGTAACTGGTTCTCTGAGTCTGCACTACACCTTCGTTCGCAAGCAGCCTCGTAGTGAAAGCGGACAGCCAGGGTGAACAAAAAGGGGGGGTGTCATGTTGGTGGATCACCGGAATGAAGAGGCACACTCGGGGGTCCTTCTTGGGGAAGGCCTATAGTTTTCCGAGCCGTGGGTGAGCCGTAATTACGCGGGGAGTCGCCAGCAAACAGACAGAGCTTGGCCTGCGGATTTTGGGGAAAAGCGCACAGCAGCACAGTGCAGTGCATTCTTCCATCCGGTGGTCCGTGAGAGTGACGGCCGTCCAATAAATAACATCGAGGCGGGTACAATCGTCATAATTTTTTCATTCTGCGAGCCTGAGGTGTTTGACTTTGAGCAATTTGACGCCTGCCCGCACGCACCCCCTACCCCGCCACCTAGCTTGGTTGGTGGCCTGTGCGCCCTGTGGGTGACGACGTGACTGATGCAGGCGTCGCCGGCCTGCGTTGAATCTTCTTCTCAGTCAGGACTGACAGTGGCAGTGGGTCCAAGGGCCGTCACTCTGGTTGCGCGTGAAAGCGCTACCAATGACGGCCCTGGACATGATTTTTTGGGCCAGCCCCCGCTCAGTGTGACGCACTCAGCATGCGCACACGCCTGCCATACGTGACCTGGGCTGAAAGTCAGTCAGTCACTCACACGCACCTGCACTTAACACGGGCAGCGGGCCGCGTGGCGAGGGCTGGGCAGGGCTGCAGCAGGCCAGGCAGGAGTCGGACGACGTCATCTCGGGGCCCGACCGTCCTCCTCCCTCGTTGAGTCCGTGTGGTGTGTTGTCTGTAAGAGTACGAACGTTAAGGTAAGAGACGCCAGACACTTTAGGGTGTGCTACAGGTAGTTGTTTATTTGTGTGCATTTTAGCAGAAACTAGATATTATCTGACTGTTGCAGTTCTCCCCCCAGTCCTGCTTCGCAGTCTCTGCTTCTGTACCTGCTTCAGCTTGGCCATCTTTGCGTGTTCCAGGGGGTATGAGTTACTCAAACTTTAGCTTGGGCTGTGTATTATTATCTGTTTTCCCCATGTTACCTTACGGATGTGGGTATGAAGGCGTCACAATTCACTTTGTCTCCTTAGTGCTTCTTTTGTGGGTTGAAGCAATGTCCCTGTTGCATGCTTCCCCAGCCCAAAGGCTCAGGCTAAGGCATGCTCTTAATTGCACCATCACTTGCTTCCCTCCGCATTATTTTACCCACACAGGGCCATGCAGTCACTTTTGTCTAAGTATTCTCCCCTTATTGGGCACTTTATCTGCTGGTGTGCTCAGTTGCAGCTGTACTAGGCCCAGAGGATCTCGCAATTCTGACTGCCTGTTGCGTGCTCCGCTGTCCTGCTCTTGCTGTCCCAGGACTGGCTAGTTGTCTTTCCAGTAGTCTCTAGCCCTATGCACTGCGTCACACTTTCTGTTGCGATATGTCCCCACTCCTTGGCCTCCGGTGTGACATTTGTGGCCCTCTGCCTCTCATCTTCTTGTGTTAGTTGGGCCGCCACCGCAGCTCTTCAGCAGTTCTGCTCAGCCTACAGTAAATGGCGAGCCCCTGCTAGGGAGCTAGTGTCCGTGGTGCAAGAGATGGCATTGTGTGCTGTCAGAACGTCACTGATACAGTACACTGCGTCTTACGTGACGTTACACATGTGACGTTATGTTATTACTGTCATTGGTGGGTTTTTCTGTGAGAGTGAGGGGCTGTCTCCTATACAGTAAGACTTCGTTTTGTGGTGGCTGTTATTTGTCCATGAGACTGTCTAGTGTTAGATTATTTGCGAATGGCTCTGTGTACTGACTTATAGATACAGGAATGGGCACCAGGGGTGTAAGAGAGTTGTTGTTGACGTTCATTGGGTAGGAGAAGGGGAGGGGGCTGCGAGGGAGGTGAGCGATGGGTTCTGAGATGGTTTCAGAAATGTCAATGAAACAGGAAGATACATACCCTGTCTATGAATGTCATAAATACATTTGTGACATTGTCATGAATACACCTCTTTGCTCATAGCTTTAGGATGCGTGAGGAAAAAGATGACAGTGTGTGCCACGTGATGCTTGAGTATAATGGTGATTTGCCGTACATTCTCACCAATTAATTTGCGAAGTCACTTTCTGTGATGTCACTTAGAGGGGCCTCACATCTTCCCTTTCGCCCAGGGCCTCAGAAGGCCTAGGACCGGCCCTGGGTACACTAAGACCAACGGAGGGTAGGCGCCGTCTTAAAGGATCACAGGTCTCCCCTGATGCCTTTTATGGTGAGGTAAGAGATTCCTGTGCTGCTGAATTAGCACTCTGTATCTCGCTGGATACTTTGTCGAGGGACATCCTTAGCGCCTTTAACGTTATCACCACTAAGGTCGGGGAACTCTTGAGTGCTCTGGCACACAAGGTATTTTATTTATTTATTTAAAGAGTTTTATATAGCGCTGGCTAGACCTGAATATATCAGAGCACTTTACATTAGGTTCCACTATGTAATAGAAAATTATTACAATTTACACATTATGTCAAAAAATAAGCAATACATTGAGAGAGGAGAAGGATGTGACGAGGACGACGGACTTCCAATCTGACCCGAAGAGAAGACAAGGAGAGTCGAAAGGAATATTAAATGAAACCTAACTGTTCGTAAATATGAAATAAAATACTGAGAGACCAAAATCAAGGCTTGTTCGCCCTTTGTGTTCGCTAAATCCCTACACGCACGTAAGCTTTGCACTGCGGCTCTGCCTGCAAAACATTTTAGCTGGCTGGTGGACCTGGATGACTTTTTGTATGGTGACATGGCACAGTATCTTTACTGTGCCCAAAAACAGATTTCCCTCCCTCTGTCAGCCCCGCCCAGCGACTCAGAGACGGATGTGTAGCTGCCACATGTTCTGCGGGGCTGCTAATTGTGAGTCCGGTTATGTTTCTTATAGCCTCTGGCTGGTGAGAGCGACCACTGAGCATGCAAAAAGTAATACGATTTGTGTAATTCACACAAAGTGTTTAACTATTTAGCACCACTGCCACACACCAGCTAGAGCAAGACAAGGACTGCAGACTGTGATTATCTGTCTGCTTGGGCAAAGCTATTGTTGCAGCCTACAGCTGCAACCCATTGTCCCCCCACCAAACCCAGCTGGTCGAAGAATGTAGGCCCAGCAGCTTCAGAGAAAAGGAGCTGTGAAGCATCCTACACATAAACATGTCAATATCACCCATGTGTCCCTTCTTGGTGAGTGTGAGTGAAGTAGTAAAACAAACTTCACAGAAGCAGGACAATATATTTGTTGTTTATAGGTCCAATTTTTTTTCTCCAAAAGTTGAATAAAAAGAAGCATGCATTTTTCACATTTCTTTGCCTGACTATGGGGAAAGTCAATCAGAATTCTTATTTCTAATGCAGTGTATTGTGTTACTAATACTGTCCAGCTGGATAGCTTTATAGCCAATAGCATTTTTCTTTCTGGGACTTGCATTTTCACTGTTCAAACTGGTGAATTGGTTGAAAACCATGTTAGGCCAATTCCAGTTTTGACGTCTGTGTTAAATGCCTTAAGTCCTAACATATAGCTATTTTTTTTTTAAACCGTTTTTATTGCAGAACCAATTACATAGCATTTCAATCAGGAGAATTATCATTAATGCGGAGTCTTCACTCCCTTGTTCATGTACCCACATATTGTACACAGCCTTGCAGCCCACATCCCGGAGGTCGGGCGGCAAAAATCACAAATTAGACAATCCTTACATTCGTCAGTCGCTGTGTAGGCCATTTGGGGAGGTCCACCGTCTGCTTTTAATTTTCATTTCCCCTTCCCTTCCCCCCCCACTGGTGTCTTAGAAATGACCGCCTCATCTATACTACCATTAATAAGAGTCATTAATAAGAGTCCCCCACCCCCTTCATATCCCCCCCTCCCCCCAAGTATCACCATTCGCGCCCGGCCAAGAATGTAGGTCTATATGACCGCTAGCAGGAGGTCTTAATCGTTTACTGAGTGTGTGTGACTGGTGAGGGCGCTGTCACCATATGTATATCAGTGGTGTCAGTTGGCACTTCCCTTTCGTCCTCCATCTCTTCTATCGTGCTATCTCGCAGTGCTTGCACCAAGAGTTCCCATTCCATCACCGCCTCCAAAGCTCTCTCGTCCGCCCTTCTACGTGCTAATTGGTACCTGATCGTGCTCTCGCTTGTTGCCCATTTAAAAAACTCAGTTAGCCATCTCCGATGTGTTGTCCCGTCTTCGAGTTCCACCCCTTGGTCACTTCTTGGTCACTTCTCGTTTGGCCAAGAGGAGGCCCATATCAATGAATCTGCTTGACATCTTATTTTTGGGCGTGTGCGGGAACCATTACAGAATACTGACGGCTGTAGTGCATTGGAGGTCCCTATCTGCTGTTTCATTCAGTGTGTCGCCAATCTCCCTCCAGTAGTCCTGTAAGTGAGGGCAGTCTCTGAGCATGTGAGTCAGATCCGTCCCTAGTGTGTTACAGCGCGGGCAAGCTGCCTCCTCCGCTCCGAAGTATTGCTGTATTTTGCTTAGGGTAAGGTAGGCCCTGTGGAGAATATAAAAGTGGATTAGCTGGAAACGTGCGTTCCTCGTGCTCTTTCTAGCGCGTCCCACCAACTGCATCCACGTGGCGTCAGGGATTTCTGTCTGCAAATCTAATTCCCATTTGGCCTTCAGAGTGGTCAGAGGCTGCAGGGTTTCGCTCAACATTCTGGCGTAGAGGCATGTAACCGCCTTGTAGGTGCCTGCCGACATCATAGTGTACTGGCAGGCCAGCGCCGTCGGCGGCTCCTCGAGCCCCTTTCCCCAGTGAGCCTGAACGGCTCGCACCGCTGCCGCATGCAATAGGTAGTCGCCCCGTGGAAGGTCATAGCGCTCCTGTAACGTCTGGTATGGGGCCAGTGTCCCATCGTCGAATAAGTCCCCTATTACCTGTAGCCCTGCCTCCTCCCAACCCTGCAAGCGCGACCAGTCTCCCCCGTTTGGAAGTGCTGTTATCATGCCCAGAGGGATCTCGGGCGCGTATGGGTGTTTAATCCCCGCACGTCTCAATAATCGATTCCAGCACAGGCGGAAAGTTCTCTCCTCCAGGGAGAGGTCTCTGAGTGGTAATCGCTGCCGTAGGGCTACGTAGGCTAGCACGTGTCGGGGGGTGCCGCTGTCTCGTTCCTGCTCCGGGCCGCGGTACACCTTCGCGATTTCTTGCGTTAAGGTCTGAAGCTGGGCCGCTAGATAGTAGAGTTCAAAGTCTGGGACCGCCAGGCCTCCCTCGTCCTTCGGGCGGGTTAGCGTGGACAGTGCAATTCTGCGTCTGCCTGTACCCCACAAAAAGGAAATGATCATTGATCGCAGCTGTCGAAAAATCGCAGCTGGCACCCAAACAGGCAGTGTCCGGAAGTAATACAGCAATCGGGGTAAGGCTATCATCTTGAGCAGGGATATGCGGCCCGTTACTGATAACGGGAGAGTAGCCCAGAAGGCCATATTGCCTTTTAAAGTACGGAGACAGCTGCCCACATTTCCCCCCAGCATGTCCGCCTCTTCATGGAATACATGTACTCCCAGATACTCTAAGCAGTCAGGCTCCCATCTAGTAGTGGCCGGAGGAAGGGCTGTAACTCGTGTTTACGTAGAGGGAACAGGCAGGTCTTGGCCCAGTTGACTCTCAGGCCGGATAACTCGCCGAAGCGCGCAAGGAGCCTTTCCGCTCCCTTCACAGCCTCATTGGCATCCTCCAAGAAGAGGAGGAGATCGTCCGCGTACAGCAAGATAAAGTGGCGATTTCCTCCGTGAGCCAGGCCCTCGTAGTAGTCGCCCTTCCTAGCCATCGCCGCAAGAGGTTCCACCGCCAGGGCAAACAGCAGTGGGGACAGCACGCATCCCTGCCTGGTACCGCAGAGCACTTCAAATTGGTTTGATATCAGGGTGCCTATCCGCACTCTTGCTCTCGCCGCTGTGTACAGTACCCTCGTCCACCTTATGTAGCCCTCTCCGAGACCAAAGCGCCGCAGCACCTTATACAAGTATTCCCACTCCAAGCTGTCAAAAGCCTTTTCTATATCAACTGCCAGCACTAGGGGTGCTCTAGCCTCCGGCGGCGGGCTACCCATTAATCGGGTCAGTCTTCGGATATTGTGAGTGGTGTTACGCTTGGGTATAAACCCGGATTGGTCCTTGTGGACCAGAGCCTGCATGTGTTGCAGTAGTCTGGACGCTAGCACTGTGCTCAGAATCTTATAGTCGGTTGTCAGCATTGACAGCGGACGGTAGGACGCAGTGTCGGTGCCCTCCCTCCGCGGTTTCAACATGGGGATCATTAGGGCTTCGGGCATGGAGCATGGTAGTCTTCCCTTGTCTTTAGCCTCGTTATAAATTGTTTGGAGCAGCGGGGCCAGCTGTTCTATGTATCGCCCATAAAACTCTATTGGCAGACCGTCTAATCCCGGGGTCTTATTGCGGGCCATATGCTTCACTGCTCCCCTGATTTCATCCAGTTCTATTTGGCTAGCCAAGGCATCCGCTTGGGCCTGCTCCAATAGTGGTAGCTGCAGGTCAGCCAGGAAGGCACCTAGCTCGCTCTTGTATAGATTTTCATAGTAGGATCTAAAGCTATCAAGGATCTCCGGCTGCGTGGTACTCATGCGACCTCCCCCCTCTGATATGGCTAGGATCGGGTGGCTGCGTCTGGTGGGGTTGGCAAGCCAAGCCAACAGGGTCCCCGCCTTATCCCCCTCAGCGTGCGTTTTCACAAGATAATTCTTGTAATCATAGCTGCGAAGGCGTTCTAGTTCCACCGCCACCGCTTCTCGCACCGCGCATAGGTCCCCCTGGAGCTCAGGCCGATTAGGGCGCGCTAGTTCAACCTCCCGTAGCTTGCGTTCCGCCACATCTAAGTCATCTAGCAACGTTCTGCGGGCCCCTGCGAATTTTCCAATGCAGTGTCCCCTCACCACCACCTTAAAAGCGTCCCATTCCGTGGCTCTGGAGTCGGTGGAGCCTTCATTCTCCGTAAAATATTGGTCAATTCTGTCCCCTAACGCCTCGCGGAATGGTGGGTCATCTAGTGTGTCTGGTCTAAGTTGCCATGTCGGGACCTTGGAAATTTCAGTCATCCAGTCAAGTGATAGTAATAGGGGGTTATGATCTGATATTGTGCGTGCCAGGTATTCGGTGCGGGTCACTGCAGGGAGCACCAGCGGCGAGCACAAGAAGGCATCGATACGAACGTGGAGGTCATGGAGGCCGGAGTGGAATGAGTAATCTCGCTCTATCGGGTGTTGTGTGCGCCAAACATCGGTTCCCACCGTTCCTGCCAGTCTGATCTGCACTTCGCTAGTCTGCGCACAGGGGACGAGTGTAATGGAGGGTGTGATCTATCTAGGTCAACATCTACCACCGAATTAATGTCCCCCCCTATCAAAACAGGGCCTGCAAGGTAACTAGCCAGTTCCCCAGAGAGCTTCGCAAAGTATGCAGCTTGGTCTACATTGGGTGCATATACGCTGCAAAGCACTGTGTGTCACCCCCTGAGTTTCCCCTCCACTGCTACAAACCACCCTTCTGGATCCACCACCTGTCGTATGACTTGAAAAGGGGTGCCCGCTCTTATTCAAATTAAGGCCCCCCTATCAAAGGCCGAATACGTAGTATTAAATAAGTGTCCTCTACATCTGTACTGTAGCGCTATTCACTCCTTTTTCGTTAGGTGTGTCTCCTGCAGCAGCGCAATATGGACCCCCCTACGGACCAGATACGCGTGAACTTTGTGTCGTCTGGTCATGGTATGAAGCCCTCTCACATTCCAAGTCACACATTTTATCATTCCTGCATTAGCCATTATCCCATGCAATGCGGTACGTCGCAACATAGACATGTCTCCGGTCGCTTGTGATGACACTTTCCCTCCTCCCCGCAAAAACAACCCTTCTCCCCCCTCCCTTAACTGTGCCTCGGGCCACCCCAACTGCCTCAGGCCCCCCCCCCCAGAACAGGACCTAACTTTGCAAGAGCCGCTCCCATCCAAACTATGTGTGGGCAACCGTTCCCTCCTACCCACCTAATCCACAGTCTGTACTGCGGAGGCGCGAAGGGGCGCGATCTGGCTTCGGGTTCCTGAACCTCAGTCCCATCCCCCCGCCCCGCAATACAGTTCTACTCACAACATTACTGTCCAATAGCTGCCTGCTCCAGCCGCTGTCGCGGCTAAGTTTCGTCATCGAAGGGTAGTACTGGGGCAGCATACCGCTCTCAGCCTTCGATAATCTCCCCCGATGTTTGCGGCGTGACCTCTGGGCCTTTCGTGCTGCCAAATTCTGAGAGTTCCGTCTCTGAGCCCGTTACTCGGTCCTCTGAGCCCGAGGCCCGCTCCGATTGAGTCAAGACTGCACCCGACAAGTCAATAACTGCCTGTAGTGCGGCTCTCCGTTCACTCTCCGTTTGTGAGACCGTTGGTTTCCCGGTTTTCCGCTTACGTCCTCGCACCCTCCGTGATCTCCTCAATGGCTGTTGTTGTCGTTCTTCCTCCTCCCTAAGCCGTGCACCGTCCGTGCCTGCTTTGTAGGTGTCCCACCAGGCCCATGCCTCCGCCGAAGTAGGAAAGAACAGCGATTTCTCATCCACCACCACCCTCAGTCTGGCTGGAAAGAGGAGCGAGTACTGCAGGCCCTCCGACCTCAGTTCTTTTTTGATGGATAAGAACAAGGCTCGCAGTTTCTGGGTCTCGAAGGTATAATCCGGGAACAACGTCACCCTGCAATTATCCACTTGGAAGGGACCCGCTTCCCTCGCTCTCTGTAGCAACCAGTCTCTATCCTTGCAGTATAGCAGTTTAATTACCACTGGGCGAGGTGATTGTCCCGGACTGGGTGGTTTGGCTGGTACACGGTGTGCTCTTTCAATTGTGAAGAAAGGATAGAGCCCTTCAGGCGCCACTTCCGTTTGCAGCCAGGTAGTCAGATAGTCCACAATATTAGGGCCCTCTTTTTCCTCCGGAAGGCCCACAAGGATGAACGTTGTTGCGCCTGCTGCGGTTTTCTGCATCCTCTGCTCGCCTCTCCAGGGACTGTATGCGGTCCAGCGCTTCCGTCAGACGACCTTCCATGGATTTGTGTGCAGGCACCAGGTCTTTCAGGGCGGCTTCCGTGGTCTTAACCCTGTCAGATAATTTCCCATGGTCCGCCCGCAGTAGGCCCAGTCTCGTGGCCACCTGAGCTATGTCCTGGTGTAGGGCGTCTTTTGTGGCGGCAATAGCCTCCAGGATTCGGTCCTGCATCTGTTGCAGGTCCGGCGGGTTCTGCGATGCATCGTCAGGAGCCTCCGAACTAGGGCCTCCCTCGCCCTTCGGGCCCTTGGGCTTCCCCATCTTGCGTCACCGTCCGTGTCCCAGGGCCTTTCCAACGCTAGTGGCAACAGGCACGTGTCTCTGCAAGGTGACCTGCGCTTCACTGGCTCGCAGTTAGTAGGGACAGGTGGGTCGGTCCCCTCGGGGTCAGTTACAGCCACTCACTCAGGGCCCCAGCTCGCCTGCAATCCTCAGACACCCAGGTCAGCGCACTCCAGCACCCTCCGCTGGGTAGCATCCAGCGCTCCTCACCGTCTTGTCTCCTAGGGCCGTGGCGGCGAGGTAGCGCCCAGGGAGCCCGTGCCAATCCTCGCTCCCCAGCGGCCGCGGCGTGCGAGCACCAAAGGGTCAAACCTGGATGGAACCCCTAGCACCCCGCTCGCTTGATGTCGGCTTCAGCTGCCTCCGCAGGTCAGGTCCTTCACGGTGAGAGCCAGGAAGCAGGTGTCCACGATGACTCCCCGGCGCCTCGCAGCCAGTGGCACCGTAGGCAGGTCTGGCACCCAGGGCACCTCTTCTTGCCGATATCGGCTCAGTGGATGGCCGCCCCCCCC
Source organism: Lissotriton vulgaris (assembly GCF_964263255.1). Taxonomy (NCBI): domain Eukaryota; kingdom Metazoa; phylum Chordata; class Amphibia; order Caudata; family Salamandridae; genus Lissotriton; species Lissotriton vulgaris. The sequence goes on along the minus strand of NC_141700.1, from coordinate 461,286,233 downwards.
CCCCTCCAGAAGGAAAAGGTGGGAGTAGGCTCTCCAGTAGTCCGACAGGAGCGGGGGGGGCTCTCCACTTTGCGAAATCCCAGTGCCCGGGGACTCTCGAGTAGGTTGTGGGGGCAACAGGCTGCTGCTCCAAGTGTCACTGCGCTCTGGTAGGTGTATGTCAGAGCGGGTTCGGAGCAGCCGAGCTCCGTAGGTCTCATTGCCGGAGGCTCGCTTCAGCAGGCCCAGTCTATCAGGGCTGGCAACAATGCCCCAGGATGGTCCCCGTCGCCCCCAGCTGCAGTAGGCCCCTGGAAGCCGGGGCGTTGATTTTCTGCCACCCGGGTGGGGAGGAGCTTCGCTGGGGTTATCAGAGGGCGCGATGCGCGGCTCCTGGCACCGTCAACTGTTGAGGGCGAGGGCTGCATCCATCGGTCATCGCCCCTTCGGTCCCCACGCCCCAGCAGGTCCAGTCAGCCAGGACTGGCAAAAAAACGGCTTAGTGTGAATCCCGATGCTCCCAGCCGCAGTAGACCTCCAGGAGCCGGGGTGTTGTCGCTGCCCGGGCATGGAGGAGCTCCATCGAGGCCGCTAGATGGTACAGAGCGCGGCCCTGGTTCGTCCGTAGGGGAGGTCGGATGTCCCACCGACCAGTCACTCGCCTCTCCGGCCCCCTGGATGCTGAGTGATCCGCTGCAGCCCGGCGTCAGGGCCGATGGACCGATGTCGCAGCAAATCTTACGGCGCAGTCCCCGAAGGCGCCGCCATCTTGTGCCTCGGCCTTCCGAGGTTCTGCTGCCGGTTCATACCCCTCCTGGCTCAGGCAACAGCACGCCTCTTCAACCGGAGCAGGCACCGAGGTATCGTCTGGGCTCACCCGGATTTTCACGGGGATCCCAGGCCAGGTGAAGGAGTATTCGTCGGATTATCAGGCGGGGGGTTGGGAGCCCTGTTAGGCTGCGACCATCCTCGCCAGTTGCAAGCCACGACCCCCTCCTAACATATAGCTATGTATATCATCACCATGTTCACGTGATCACATTCCTTATTATCGTCAGTAAAAATAGATGTGTTTCTAAAGCAGCGTTATGTCTTCCAGTCTGCGAATGCTGGCTACCATGTAAACACATTCTAGCTCTCCATTTATGCACACCTTATGTTTGGTGTGTGTGCACAATAGATCTAGGCATGAATGCTTGTTTCTCCTCGCTACAGTGTCACTCAAAGGCAATGAAATGTCACACAAGACCACACCTGATGAAGTGGAAATTCCGTACTGCATTTTATTCATTTGTAGTGGTGCATCTTAATCATGTGTAAAGTGCACCCACATATAATCGTGTCCTGTGTAAATGTGATCGTTAAAATTGTGGACTGTATTAACGTATCTACGCGACATATTTTAGTTACTGACAAGTAGTATGAAGAGTTAGGGTAGGAAATTAATGTAACTAGCAGAAAACGCTAACATGGAAAAACCGTGTTGTGAAGTTTGGCACTACTCAATGTGTTTAATAATAATATTTTCTATACTTTGGTAAATGTGTTAGTCGACATGAAATATAGTTAGGCAAACTTGTAATGTTTAGGTGATATGTTCTTATGTTAGCCAGGGCTGTATGCCTGAAATGGAACCCCCCCACAAACTCTTGCTTTAGGATTAATGTTCTGAATTTCATGTACACTGTGGAAGCTGTTCTTTCTCATGTTTTGCATTTCAGGTGGAGAAGCATTCTTTTAGGAAAAAAAATTCTTTGTTTTAGCAGCTAGGCTAGGAGAGAAGACGTTATAATCAAAGGGCTTGGAGGCGATAAAGGAAAGAAGTTGGTTTCATACGGGAGACGGCACGGGAACCAAGGATGAATTGTTGCAAAGGATGTACATGGAGGACACCGTGGAAAAGTATGCTCATGACTGTACCCATTGTGGAGTATGTGCGAAAAGTGCATCATGGGAATTCTACCTGTGGATAACTGGTTTTGGAATTAGGGAAAGTGCCCACATCTTCCTTGTCTTTGGAGAGGGAGCATCTGAGAACGAGCTCTTCTTGTGATAGTGGCTTTATGCTACTTGACGCATATCAATGGTGGAGAGACTTCTTAGGAGCCTCCATGACTGACACCTTTTCCCCTGATTTGAAATACTTACTCATTAACATAGGGATGTCATCTTAGAGATAGAGTAGGGATAGATTTAAATGCTCTTCATTCACCAACCCTCAATGCAGGGAAATTTGAACTCTTGTTTCTTAATTGTCTTTATCCTCCTTTTTGAACTAGTAGTCATGTTCATGTTGCACTGTATGGACTGGGTTTGTAGATTTGGTTTTATGCTGTTTCCTTTGTATTTCTATACCCTTGTGTTGAGGTGTGTCTATGTATAGTTATTTTTAGCTTTGTAATAAACCAAACTAACCTTCCTCAATTGTCCTTTGGTTATTATGAACCAGGAAGCTTTGCTTTAAATTGACTGTGCATTGATGAATTTCTCCCCTTCACACTTTAAGCTGCTTAACCACATGGCTGCTGGGCGTTTTCCCCCCCAGTGCTGGAAAATGCCATTTTAGTGGCACTATGACGAGCTCAGCTCGTCATCAGCACACGACACCCGTGGGTGATGACGAGCTGAGCTCGTCATCAGCATCGAAAGGGTTAAAAGACCAATTGAAGTGTGTCTCTAGAAAAGTTCCAGAATGAATCGGGTCAGCCCTTTCACACCCAAAACAGAGAAAATGTCTCACATAAGTAATCTGAAACCTTGGCACCTATGAAATTAAGATTTGTACTGAATGCAATTTGTGTTTGGTACATCATCACACAAACTTTATTTCGCATCAGTTAAAATGCATAAAAGTACATAAAAAAAGTAAAAAGAGCATTCAATTTAGTGGAAGCAGAACATGATTCTAAGTTTTTGGGCTAGATGAGAATATTTTCATCATCTTGTCTTATTACTCAGCATTTATACAATAACTAGATTTTCCTCACATTTGCCCCAGTGAAACGTAATTAGATTAATCACTATAAAAATTCATCTTTACCAATTATTATAAAAACATCTATTAAATATAGATACTTCAAACCTGAAAAACATAACCATTTACACTCCTCCTTCTGTAATACTAAAATCCATAAATAATTTTGGGGGAGTGAGTATGAAATAAGGAATGGGTCTCTGATGATTGCCAAAGAAGTAATCCCCACAAACTGCAACAGGAAGTTAAAATGGAGTAGGGTAAAATGCGAGGAGGAAAAACTAATTAGCATTAAAGAGTTGGTGCAAGCAGGGACTAGAGATTTAACATCCGCCAGGCTAGCACAGCCTATTTCCTCAGATTTTAAATTAGATGACTCCTATAAGAACCTAATAGATAAAATAGGTGTATTTTTTACTATAGGGGAGAGGAGGGGTCCTACTAACTTAAATCGAAAACCCATGAATAGCACTCCTTGGTATACTGCTGAATGCAAGGAAAAGAGAAAGGCAATAACAACTTCCATCATGAGAAAGGACCCGATAACAGTAAGACTAGCCAGGAAGGGGTACAATAGGAGTATTAAAATAGCTAAGAGGGATTGGGAGGAGGAACACTGGCAGCAACTTAAGGTTGCTGCCAATGCAAAAGACTCAACTCTGTTCTGGAACTTGGTCAATAAATTGGATAGAAGAGGGGCAGAACCAATATCAAACCATATAATAGAACAACAGTGGCATTCCCACTTTTTAAAATTGTATTGTGTGAAAGTAGATCTGGGACAATCAACAGGGGTATTTAATGAACTCAGTATGGAGACCCAAACGCAGATAGAAGCCTTTGCTCCCCGGGAAGTGCAGGATGCTATTTCCAATATAATACCTGGCAAGGCGGCGGGCCCGGATGGACTGCCGGGTGACCTACTTCTGTACGACCCAAAACTATGGTCTGACTTCATTGCTCGCATAATGTAATTTAATCATGTGCGGACATCCTGTCCCTGAATCATGGAAGGGCGCAGAGGTTGTAACCATATATAAAAAAGTGATAGGGAGGACCCCTGCCAACTACAGACCAATAAGTCTACTTGATACAATTCAAAAGGTAGTCAGCAGGGTTATTGTTAACAGAATAGGGATATGGCTTAATGAAGACAATATTCTGACACAATACCAGGCGGGCTTCAGTCAAAATGTGGGCACGATGGACCAGGTTTTCAGGTTCTGAGCAGTATACTGGAAGTCTGTGTCTGTTGCAAAGGGTAGCCTTTATTTTGCCTTTATTGATTTAAAAACAGCGTTTGATGTAATCCCCCGTGATAAGCTATGGAAGGTTCTGCTGGACATGGGGTTTCCGCGTCGCCTCTTGGAGTTCGTTATTAGGCTCCATGAAGACAATTATGCCAGAATCCGGTGGGGGAGCCAAGGCCAGCTGACAGGAAGGGTGCCAGTCAACAGAGGGGTTCGCCAGGGCTGTGTGATGGCTCCGACATTGTTCTCCCTCTTTATCAATGGGGTGGTAGACCATTTGAGGGAGGACCCTGCGGATGCCCCAGTCCTGGCCGGAGAGAAAACACCTACCTTCCTCTTTGCTGACGACACCCTCCTGATGTCCAAAACACCATTGGGTTTACAGAAATTGCTTGATCGCTTTAGTTTGTTTTGCGACGAGCGAGGGCTGACTGTCAATACAACTAAAACGAAGCTGATGGTGCTATCTTAAAAAAAAAGCCTAGGAAAGTTCATCTCACGTTAAATGGGGCTGCGCTGGAGGTGGTGGAAGAATTTGACTACTTGGGAGTCAGGTTGAGTAATAACATGAAATGTGACTCCCATGTGGCAAAAATGCTCCTAAATCTCAAAAGGGTTTCCGGAGTTATTCTGAGGAATCAGCGCTTGTCTATTAGCAGGCCAATAGCCCCGGCCCTCGCAGTTTACGAGGGTAAGGCGTTAGCTTCAGCGGTTTATGGCTATGAATTGTGGGGTGGAGAGAACATAGTGGACTTGGTAAGAGCTGAGAATAAGTTTGTGAGAGACCTAGTATCGCTCCCCTACTCTACCCCTTTGAAACCCCTCTTTAACGACATGGGTAAACGATCAATTGCGGATATAGTACGTCTCCGCCCTTTGCTATTTTGGGTGCGCCCGAGAAGGACACCTGAATTGGCAAAATATGCCTTGGTGTTGGACGAGCTGATTAAATTGAGTGCCTCAAAAAAGATAAAGTGGCTCAACAAATTGAGGCAGTTGGTGGTGAGTTTAGGAATGGTTGAATCTTGGATTTCCCGGTCCCCACCTCATAAACAAATTGTTAAAAAAATATATTGGGAATGGGTGGAGACTGAGGATCTAAAAAGCCCAAAGTGGGGGCCTTTCACTAACTAATTCCTGGAACACAAGCCAACTAGGATGTTAGAGCCCTCTTTGGATTATATTCAAATCCCAAGAGATAGATCCCTCTTCTTGAAGACGAGATATGGCATACTCCCCCTTAAAAAGTTTACAGAGGGGTGGAAAGGAGCGAGGGACCATGATGTTACTTGTCCAAGCTGCCCATGCACGAAAGAATCTCTACCCCACTTTTTGTTCGCTTGTAAGGCTTACAAGCATCCTAGATCAAAATGGTTAAAACCTGTGTGTAGGGAGTTGGGTGTTAGAGATTTCAGAACTGCATTACGTATTCTCCTAACTGAGACCATATTTCTGGCTCCAGGAGTTCTTTCTTGCCTCTGACTCTTCTGGGTATTTCTCTGGTTCGGGGGACACAGTTTCTGGGCTTTTCGCTTCTTCCACTGCTCCTACTTCTCTTCCAGGTTGTGGTCGCATATCCTCAGGATGACCTCGCACATCTTCCGCGGGGACTGCTCCGTCTCCGTCTTCCGGACTTTCCATGGCTTGGTCAGCCGGTGTTGTGCCACTTGTGACTCTCTTGAACCATGAGGTGTTCCTTGTGACCACACGGGTTCACTTCATGGCCGATACCATGGTGCTGTGTACGTTGATTACTTCCCACACTTCGGGCTCATATGGGGTGCGATACTTCCAGCTTGGGTGGCGGTCTTTCACCACAACTCTGTCTCCAACCCGGACACTCGTTGACTGGGTCCTTCAAGCTTGGCTCGCCTTGTCAATAGACGCTTTCCTTCTGTCCTGGGCCGCACCTTGATCCAGTTCTGGGGTACTCCACAATGAATCGGCAGGAACGCTGTCCCTTGGAGTCTGGCGAAACAGCAGGTGAGCCGGCGCACACCGGGAGGTGCAGTGTGGAGTTTGAGGATACGCACTGAGAAACTGAGAGAGGCACTGCTCGGTATCGTCTCCCTTATCCACCCCGATCCTGAGAGCCTGGTTCATTGTACGCATCAACTGCTCCACCTCTCCATTCGCCTGGGGCCACTGTGGAGTGATCTTCCAGAGTCGGATGCCTCTGGAGGCCAGGTAGTCTTGGAAGTCTCTGCCTTGGAACAGCGGTCCATTTTCGGATTTGATCTCTTCCGGCAGTCCCATTATGGCAAACGTGCGCTCCAGAGCTATCTTCACATGGAGAAACGCTGTTGACGGCACGACCTCCACCACCGGGAACTTGAGTGTGAATCAACTATCACCAGCGTATGCCGCCCATCCAGAATGACCCAGAGTCGATGCTTACTTTGGACACGGCTCCAGACACGGATCCTCAGTGATTACTGGATGAGGTGCAGGGTCGCTACCCGTGATGTTACAGGAGTGATGGGTACGTACAACTTCCACCATAGAACCAGACTTTGCTCCTGAGTCTGGCCTTGGTTTTCAAGACACCCTGATGACCTAGGTGCACTAGGAGGACCACCTCCTTCTGCAGACTCTTCGGGAACACAAGGGTGGTTCCCCTCAGGACCACTCCACGGAGGCCTTCGCTGAGCTCACTTTGCACCCTCCATACTTGTTGCCGGAATAGCTGTTCCTCTGCAGTGAGGGAGCTGACACCGTCCAGAAAATGGCTCCACTTCCGATTTACTAGCGTGGCTTTGACTTTGACGAGGCACTCATCGGAATCTGTTGCTTTCCCAACGTCCTTGAGCGTGAGGGCAACGGGGCACGCTTCAAGAGAGATCATGCGGATGAACTCTTCAGTGTAGTCCTCATCCGCCAGTGCATGGAGTGGCCGGAGCGGGCCAGGGTGCCGTGAAAGGAAGTCGGCCGGGTTGCTGGCCCCCGGCCGGAAGATCATCTTCAAAGGGTACTTTTGCAGCAGCACTACATACCTCTCGATCCGGGGAGGGGCAAGTCGAGCCGTGCCGGCAAAGAGCAGGACGAGGGGCTTGTGATCGGTGACAACTCGAAATTCGTGCCCATATAGGTACAGATGGAAGTGCTGGCATGCCCATTTGATGGCCAGAGCCTCACGCTCTATCTGCACATACTGCATCTCAGTGGCGGTCAGCGCCTGGCTGGCATATGCGGTGGGGACCCATTCTTTTGAATCAGTCTCCTGCATTGGGACTGCCCTTAGTCCTACGGGACTGGCATCCACCACGCCCTCTGTGTGTCGATGCGGGCAAAAGTATGCTATGACTCAGTCATCAATGAGGGCTTCTTTGACTGCCTGAAATGCCAGATCTTCTTTGGCGGACCAGGCCCATGGCTAGCCGGCCTTCATGAGTGTAGGGAGCAGCTCGGATAGGGACGTGAGGTTGGGGATGAACCGACCATAGTATGTGGCCATTCCCAGGAAACTCTGGACTTCAGTGGTTGACGTGGGTCTTGGGGCAGATCGTATGGCCTCCGCTTTCTTCAGTTCCACATGCAACCCTTCTCTGGAGAAGATGTATCTGAAGAAGTCCACTGACTCCTAATAGAACAAGCATTTGGATTTGTGCAGGGTGAGTCTGTTGTCCGCAAGACATTGAAGGGTGGCTAAGAGGTGTTTATGGTGCTCTTCCAGCATCTTGGAGAACACAAGGATGTCATCGCTTAGATTTATTATGCCTTGCAGTCCTGAGAGTGTTTCTCTAATAGCGTTTTGGAACACCTCCATTGCCAATGAGACACCAAAGCTTAGCCTCTTGTAGCGACATAGTCCTACATGGGTGGAGAACGTCGTGATGTTTCGGCTGTCGGGGTGTAGTTCCAGCTGATGATACCCCGCATTGAGGTCGAGTTTGGTGAACCATTTGGCGCCGTTCAGGTCAGCCATGATGTCATCCATCGTGGGTGTGAGATGGCGTTCCCTCTTTACGGCCCTGTTCGGTAGGTGCATGTCGACGCAGAGTCGAATGGCTCCTGGCTGTTTCGGCTTTAGTGCTACGATGAGAGGGGACACCCACGGTGTAGGACCCAACACTTTCTCTATCACCCCCAAGTCCTCCAGCTTCCTCAGTTCTTCCTCCACTTGTGGCCGCAAGTGGAATGGCACCCTCTGGTGCCTCAGCGCCATGGGCCGGACAGTTGGATTTATGTGCAGCTTGAATGTCTTTCCCTTTAAACATCCAAGTAATTCAAACAACATGGAAAGTCCCTGAGCATCTCTCGAGCATTCAGGTCTTGTACCTGGTTTTAAAAAAACAAGAGTTCCAGGTCTTCCGCCGTGTGGCAACTAAGTAGGGTGCCTCGTCTTCCCTCAGTGACATGGAATTTCGTACTCAAGCTATGGCCATCGCTGGTGACTTCGACTTCCATGACTCCTCGTAGAGTAACCGGCTCGTCACTGTCGTACATCAAATCAAATCAAATCAAATATTCCTTTATTCGGCTTTCATCAAATAGAAAAACCATAACACTACATTTAAAAAATGTACACAAGTAGAATAGTTTTAAAATAAAAAAATGTGTTTGTCTAATAGAGCGCATGTAAAAGATTTGTTCACAACTATCACAATTTATAAAATGCAAAGATAGAAACAGTTAAAAACAGTCAAAAACATCTTAAGCTATACAGCAAATAGAGAAGAGTTTAATCCTAGCATATCATTTTTGCAGCTTAGTCTAAGTTTGGCCTGTGTCTGATGACAAACTTCAAAAATGTAGCTATGGCTTTAGCAGAACACTCTTCATACAAAAATTGGAGAGAGAGAAATGCGGGGCGACACCTTTGAAAACCCATAGTTTTTAAAATCGGCATAAGCCAGCGTTTCCTTGGTTCACAGTAAAACTTACAGAATAGAATTGTGTGGATTGAAGATTGGGCAGAGACATCATCACAGGGGCATATTTGTAAGTTCTTTGCCCAATCGTTAGTTTTTGGGAAAGTGACCAAATGGTGGAAAATATCCAACCTGAACCGTGTTAATAAAAATCTTTCATAGCTTGAAAAATTGAAATTTAAATAAGGTTGAATGGTCAAAGTTGTTTGAATTAATAACATATGTTGGACAGATATTTTACTGGCCTCATTAGTCCGCCGCAGGTATTCTAGATGCGTCAAGCAAAGTTTTTTTACGCTTTTCTAGAGAGTTCTGAGATTAAGATTGGAGAATAATAATATCGTGCCATGCCCAAATCATTCAAGAAGTTTTTAATGTAGGCTATCCATCCAATCTTGTGGGCGTTCTCTAGAGAAATACAGTCCTGTATGAACCTTTGACAGAAAATAGTTTTATCTGATGACCAAATATGGTGCCATAGAAGGAGGGGTTGGATTTTAACTAAATATTTCAAATAAGACAGACCCAGTTCCAAGTGGCACGAGTAGGTTGCAGTACCCTGTGGGACAGCAAGGAGAAACCTTAAAAAAGATATTTTCAACCTTTTGTAAGGCTTCTACCTTCCCGTATCCCCACACGCCAGCCCCGTAAGTTGCAATGGCTACACATTTAGCCTTATATATCTCAATGAGTTCGGTGGGGGGCCTTCTTCCCAATCTCCTCGAGAAATTAACTAACGCAGCTGTTGACCTCATGAAAAGCAATTTCATCGACTCAATGGCTGCCTCCAAGAACATTTATGATCTATTACAATTCCCAGATACGGGTATGTGTTTGTGCTCTCAAGTTTTAAGTTATCAATAAAAATAGCCTTAGTTTTCTTGGTTCTAAGACCTGAAGACATAACAAAGGTTTTTTTAATATTGATTTTCCGGTCCCAATTAGCCATAAAAGTGCTATATCTCACAAGGGCATGTTGTAGTTCTAAGGGGGTACGGGCTAAAATTACAGCGTCATCGGCGTAGATTAAGGCCGGTATTGGGCGATTGTTAATTGTGGGCAGGTCCTGGCAACCTTTTACCATGTCCTGTTCCAGGCCATTGGTATAGAGTGTAAAAAGAAAGGGGGCCAGGACACAGCCCTCCCTAACACCTCTCTCTACCCCGAATGACTTTGTTAATTCCCCCCAACGCCGTACCTCACTCTGGCTGTGGCATCAGAGTATAATTCATGCAAAAAATTTACGAGTGGCTGCTCTACCCCCATGTCCAATAAAATGGACCATCATTTGGTATGACTAGAACAGTCGAAAGCTGCCGACAAATCGGCATACGCCATATATAGGGCCCCTCCTTAGCATTTACGTACTTGCCCATCAAAGAGACAAATTAAGGGCTTGCTAAGTGGTACCAATTCCTTCACGGAACCTGAATTGTATATCTGATAAAATCTTGTTATCGTCCGCCCACTGCTGGAGTCGGGCTAGGATAACTCGCCCGCCCCTTTCCCCAGAGAGTCCAGCAAGGAGATAGGGCGATAACAAGAGGGCGATTGGCGGTCCCCTTTTTTAAAAATAGGAACAAGAATAGATTGTGACCACGAATCCACAAGCCCTACAGCACATGATGCTCGTAGGACTCTGGTCAAAATTGGGGTCCACAAATCCATGTTAAATTTAAAAAGATCGATTGGGACCCGATAAAGACCTGGGGCCTTTCCATTTTTGCTGGCCAACAATGCAAGCTCCACTTCTTCATACGTTATGTCAAGAGCTAGCGGAAATGGAGTTGTTTTGGACTCAGTGATAGACGGAACCTGTACATTATGTGTTTCTTGCCCATTAGGGGGGATGCCAAATGTCCGCTCGAAATGTTCAACCCATAATTGTTCATCTATCGCAACATCAATTTTAGGCTTATCTCTGGATTCTGACAAAAAGGCGATTTAATAACTGTCCAAAAAGCGACACTATCTCTTAAGATACAGGATTTATGGAGTTTATCCCATAGATCTTTTTTCAATTCTACTTTCCTAGATTTTATGATCCGATTATACTCCATTCTAAGAGTGGCAATTTCCTGAGTATCCCTTTCTGTTTTATGTAGTGCTACTTTTAGTTTTCTATATGCATTATTGCAGTTACTATTGAACCATCCTTTGGTTTTGGGCTTTCTGTTTTTCAATTTAACAAAAAGGGCTTCTTTTATTGATTTTGTTACGATCGCAAAATTGGTCATAACATCCTCGTTAGAGGTGACCAGATCCAGACATTTTTCGATTGCTGTTTGTGAATTTTTGATCACACTCGTGGTGATATCCGATGGGTCCACTTTCTCCCACTTAAGTGAATACCCATTAAGCCTGTCTAAAATCAAGGTGTTTTGCCCAAGTGTCCTCATAGTATTCTGCCTATTTAGCCTCTGCGGGAGTTTTAAGGTGATGCTGTTAGGATAGTGATCACTAATAATAATTTCATGGGTCTTAAAATTCAGGACTCGAGATCCAGCTTTGGAAGAGATAAAAATAAAATCTATTATACATGACCTTCTTTCTACCATTGAAAGTAGGAATAAGCGGGATTAAGGGGTTCACCATATCATTTGCCAGACCCAGATCTAAGCCGCAGAAGGTTTCATTCAAGCAGTCCCCAATTATAGTATGGGGGAAGTGATTTACTGGGTTTTCGTTCTCATCCATAATACCACAGGCTAAATTACCACTATTCTTGCACAAAGTTTGGTTGAAATCACCCCCCCCCAAATAATTGCCACATCTTTAGTGGCCTTGTTAATTAATTCCTTGAGGGAGAGAAAGATTTCTTTTATCGCTGTTATTAACTCTCCCGAGTGGAGATTGTTATAGAAGTTGACCAGTAAAAGAATGTCAGTTTTACTCAGGTACAGAGTTAATATTTGGAAGTTGGGTTCCAATTTAATTGGAACGATTTTCTTAATCTGCACGAGTTTGGAAACAAAGATAATCAAGCCACCTTTTGCTCTGCCAGAGGGTGATGGTAGTGCTGGGGAGAAATAGGTTTTATGGCCCTCTAAGTGTATCTCAGATGTAGCCCACGTTTCTTGGACACAAAGAATGCTAAACTTATGAACAAAACTAAGCCAAATATCGTTTGCCATCTTAGAGCGCAAACCTGCAGTGTTCCAGTAAAGTATACTCAGGCTAAAATTGCCCCGGAAGCTTGGAAGAGCGGGGCCTATACTAATAATTTCCTCTTGATAATTACACTGATTCATACTGACCGGAGTTACTTGATTGTTTCTATCGGCTAAGCCCGAATTAACTAATAGGTTTTGGGAATGTTCAATAAAACAGTATATTTCAGGGGTATTAGTAGTAAGAATTGTAGTTCGTTTAGGGGAGGAGATCATATCCGCCAGATTAGGCATAAAATTATCAATCGTGCCCTCAGTACTGAGTCAATCCACCCCCTCTAATTCTGAGAGCATGTCAAAATGTCGTACATGTAAATCCTTGCTTTGGATGGTAGAAGTGACGGGTGCGGCAATAGCTTTTCATACTGGTCACGGTCCATCACATTAACGGACGCCCCGGTGTCTATGAGGGCACTTACAGGGGACTCTGCTATGGTGATGTTGCACATGGGTGGCGGTCGGCACTTTGCTCCTTCCCTGCCGACAAACGATACAAAGAATACCTTGCCTTCTTCCGTCCCAAAGTCGAACCCTGGAGGGATGTTGTCAACTTGGTCTTTTGGATCCTCCAGCGTTGTCGTACTGCTGTTGCAAGCCCACGTGGGCTCGGGGCGCTGCTCCGCCCTCTTCCACTCCTGCAGACTTTTGCAAAATGGTTGAGTTTCCCACATTGTGAACACGTTTTTCCTCTTGCGAAACACCTCCCCCTGGAGGGTGACCTAGGCCACAGTTTCCGCATGTGCTCTTCTGCGGAGGCCTCATGGCTCCTTTTGACTGAGATGGTCTTCTATGGATCACATCTACTCTCTCCACTTTGACTATGGGCGTCCGCTGTGGTGCAGAGAGCAGGTTGAGGGCTGCTTCCATTTTGTCCGTGCGAGAGTTGGACAGCTCATGAGACCTGGCGAGCACAAGAATTTCGTCGAGACTGATGCCCGGTTGTCGTAATATAAGACATTGCAGCGTGACTGACCGACATCCTTGGCTAAGCTGCGCCCTGATCTCCACTCTCTGATCTGACAGCCTGCAAAAGCTTGCAAGCTTCCGTAGGCGGGCGTAGAAAATGTCTATGATCTCGGCCTCGCCCAGTCGCGCCTGCCGGAGCTTAAACCATATGAAATCAGGGTTTGTTTGAGGATCGAAGTGGTCATTTAGGGCTGCGACAGCCCAATTGTAGTCGTCATCTTCCCCTCTATCCGGTAAGGTCTCGAAAAGGTCGTGTAATTCACCTCCTCCACAGCACATGAGGAGTGACCTCTTCATCCTCCCATCCGTCTCCCGCACACCAATGGAATAATGGTCCAGGCGCCCAATCCAGGACTTTCACCGCGCCGCTGCAGTGGGCGGATCCAAGAGCTTGCTGAAAGGTGGTAAAGGGGTAGCCGTTGCCTGGCCTGGCCGGATGTGCTTCTGGGTCAGCCAGTTGAGGGGGCGGTGGCGCTTGGGGGGCACCCCCGCCATTGGTGCCCTGGACACTCATCCTCTAATGCGGGACTGCTTCTTGGTGTGTCAAGGCACAACTGGTCGGTGGCGCTGGTGACGTAAGGTACTTGTGGGAGGGGGCCCTCAACGGTCTGCAGAGCAGGTGCACGTGGGTGTGGCGTTGGCGTAGATGCCGTGAAGCTGCGAAACCCAGGGCGGCTGCAGGCTGTGCTTGGTGGCCTTAACTGCGTGTGTTCACTGGGGAACTCCCCTTCTCTAGGCACTCCTCTGTCGAGGTCCTGAGGGCAAACAGCTCTTTTGTGGATGCCCTCAAACTGGTGATGATACCCCTTTCATGTGGTTCCTTTGGAGTGCAGCTCTGCACTGTGGCACATTAGTGCAGGTGTCCTTCCCGGGGACTTGCTGATCGCTGTCTGTTAGAACTGCAAGGGGCGGTGGTCTGAGGGCCTCCTGTGGAAAAGGACTGAGTCCTCTAGCAGCTCGGGTGTGCTCTTTACAGCGGGACACGCTGTGACTGGCGCGGGGCTTCACCTGCCGGCTCGACCACGTGACTGTGGGAGTGCGGCCGGGCTGCGACGATGCATGGAGTCCGTGAGCAGAGGCAGCGCAGTGGCGGGCCTGGGCGGCGCACGCACACCCACACATGCAGGGCAGGTCTCACCTCTGGCGCAGTTCAGCGTGCCGACAACACCACTCCACGATGACGGCAGTAGCGGGGGCGTGCCTGCCGAAGCGGCGCACACCAAACGCAGCTCGACTCTAGGCAGACAGCTTCCCGCAGGGTGGACACCTGCCTCTGGCCCGAACGGCGCCGTGTGCGCGGACTGCGCCGGCAACTGGCTCTTTGCGGCAGGAGCTGGTCGGGACCCTCCGGTACCGCGTCTTGCAGGTTTGAATACGGCAAGGCGTGGGGTAGACCCGTCTCGTCGCCAGTGTGGTATCTGAGCGTAGGGGATACTCTGAGGTATGGCTATGCCGCAGGATCGGGCCGTTACACTAATGATGACACACACACTCTGTACTTGCTCATCGGGCCAAGCCCCCGAGCGGTCTTTCGCCACTTTATTTAAACCGTCGGGCGAGCCTGCCCTTGGGGTGCATGGGTGAGTGCTAAGCGTGTGTGAACGGGCCGGGTGGCTCCGTCACTACAAATATGTCAGCATGCCGTTAATCTACCAAGCGTATATGTGAGAAAGTAGCGGTTTATCATGGACCGACGACAACGAAGGACCACGGACATAAGTGTGAGTTTTATGCAGCTAAAGGTTCAATAAAGCTCTCTATGACGAAAGGAAAAACCTTAGAATCCTGGAGAAACATTGGGGACAATCTCCATCTACCTCCAATCTCTCTCTTTTATGTTCAGCAAGATCTAAATACCACAAGCACATCTTCCAAGAAAAAGCATCTCATTTCAGATCCCTCCTCGACTCAGCTAAAAACAGACCCAAAAAAGTTTTCAACCTCATCAAAAACCCAAAGTGTTCTCCCCAAACCATCAATCCTGAGGATGCTTCTAAGAAAGCAACTGAAATTGCTATATTCTTTGATGAAAAGGTCAAATCACTGGTGGATCAGGTCACCCACCCCACCCCCATTGAGGAGTGAAAATCCTTAGTCACTTGGCAGAACTTTGCCGCCATCTCGTAAGATGACCTCCTCAAATGCATCCTCGAAACCAAACCCTCCAACCATTCTTCTGACCCCATACCTAGTTGCATCGCCATTGATTTCTATACCAATACTCTATCTTAATGGACCAGGCTAGTTAATCGCTTTCTCAGTCAAGGATCCCTCCCAGCTGTCCTCAAAACAGGACAGGTTACCCCCATCTTAAAAAAACCTCTGCAGATGCGAACAATCTCAATAATTTCCGCCCCATCACCAATCTCCCTTTTCTTTCAAAGATCACAGAAAAATGTGTTGCAAAACAACTTTCACAACACATTATGGACAATAATCTCCTTGACGTGATCCAATCTGACTTTATTCAAAATTGCAGCACTGATACCGCCCTGCTGCAAGTGATCGATGATGCACTGCATATACTCGATTCGGGGGAATCCTGCCTGCTGATTCTTCTTGACATCTGTGCAGCCTTTGACACTGTTAATCAAAACACCCTCCTCAACACTCTTCAACAGAGAATGGGCGTGGAAGGCACAGTGCTTAAATGGTTTGCCTCATTCCTCTCAGACAGATCCCAAATGATCAAGATTGCGAACAGTCTCTCGTCTCCTCTGGTGGTTGATCAAGGCGTCCCTCAAGGTGCTATCCTTGCACCCACTCTATTTAATCTCTATCTGGAACCATTAGGGAACCTCCTAAGCAAATCTGGAATCCTCTACCATCTCTACGCGGATGACACCCAAGTCTACCTCAAGGTGTCTTCCTCACAAGATCTCTCACTACTCAACTCTACTCTCAACTCTATTCACAACTGGATGTTAAGTCACCAACTTGTTCTCAATCCCTCCAAAACTGAATTCCTCCTCCTATCTACCTCTCTCTCCCTGCCTCCTCTTCAATCCTTGATGGATCACCTGAATCTACTCAACAGTAAACCCATCATTGTCGACTGCGCTAAATCCCTAGGTGTCATACTTGACAAAAGACTCAACCTAATCTCCCACATCAACTTCATTGCCAAGAACGCACGTTATCAGCTGCGCCTTCTGTGGAGGATTCGTAGGTTCTTCCCGGATAAAGACCTAAAAACCTTGGTCCAATCGCTAGTTCTCTCTAGACTGGAGTATTGTAATTCTCTTCTGACTGGCCTTCCCAAATCTCACCTCTCACCCCTCAAATCTGTTCTCCATTCAGCAGCTCGATTCATTTCAGGGTCCAAATGAAGTGACCACATCACTCCTATCTTGTCTTCTCTCCTATGGCTTCCCATCGAGGCTAGAGCTATTTACAAAACGGCTTGCATCACCCACAAAGCCTTGCACTCTTCCTCCCCTCGCTATCTAGCGAATAAACTGAAATTGTCTGGAGGCTTCAGACCTCCTCTGAATGCTGAAAGGTTTCTGCTTGAGCCCCCTCCTTCAAAAGGGAAAAATTGATGGCTCAATCGTTCTTAGGTAATGCTGTGAGAATCTTGAACTCGCTTCCTACATCGCTCCGTGTCACCACCTCCATCCGGATCTTCAAAGCGGACCTCAAATCTCTTCTATTCCAAAGACACTTTTAGAACTGTAATGTTCTTTATTCCTAAATAAAGACAGGACACCACCTTGGATTTGCGGGTGTTTATTTATGTTAATTATTCTTCAGAGAGCGCCGAGCCGATATGCATGGGGCTCCGGCACTCGGGCTTCTCGTGTGTGGATGCGCGCGCATCCACCAAAATGGCCGGGGGGCACGTCGTGTCATCACGCGATGTGCGTCAGCTAGAGCGCTGACACTACATATCTCCCCTTTTTTCCACAACTGAAACAAACATTAAACTTTATAGTCCAACATTAAACCTTATAGTCCACCGCTCATATCATAGTCCTTGAACCTGGATGGTCTCACCACTGCTCTCCCCCCTCGGGTGTGCCTTATCGGGGTGGCCGCAGCTCCTCTCTCCTGAGTCTCTCCGCTACCTTCTCCGCGGCTCGGATCAGCTGGGCTTTCCATCGACCTCCTTATACTCTTCTCCATATCCGCTCTGGGGGCACCACTGATGTTCTGCTCCTCATTCGAGTCTCCAGTTTCCCTGTCCATCTCCAAGCTGGAGAGTTCATTTCCTTCATTGGCCTCCACTGCCCCTTCCAGCTCCTGCGCGCCAGAGTTCCACTGTAATATTTTATTGCATCTCGCCATGCGGTCTTGAGACCATACATTACCATCACTCTACAGGGCAGCTCTGTCGTACACCTCCTTGACCTGAAGAGGTCTACTGTATTTGCTGTCCCCCTTCCTTTGCATTACCGCAAACTTGACTCTCACCCATTCGCCTTCCTCTAATCCAGTGTCTCTCACGTTCCTTCGTAAGTTATAGTGTTTGGCGTAGATGGTCTGTGCTCTCTCCAAGTTCGCCTGAACCACTGCCGGGGACCATTTGCTGGTTACTGTCTTCTCCTTCCACACTCGGTTGTCCTTCGTGAACGGATCTCGGCCCCTCAGAATTTGGAAGGGGCTATACCCGGTTCCCCTGGGGGTGATTCGGTACGGCCAGATCATCTGCCATATTTCTTTCTCCCAGTCCTTGTTACTCATTATGGCCGCCTGTACAGATCCCATCACCACTCGGTTAAAACGTTCAACTAGTCCGTTACCAGCCGGGTGATATATGGAGGTGTGCTTGGGCAGGATGCCATTCCTCTCCATGAAATTAGTCAATTTTTCTGAAGTAAATTGAGGATTTGGGAATGCCTTCTCTATCAAACGTGTCATTCAGGAATCTCAGAATAGTCTCTGTGTCCATTACTTCTTCCACCTTCACTTCTGGCCACTTGGAGTACCTGTCTATGAGGACGCACACATATTTCTGGGTTCCTTGTCCATCCAGGAATCCAGGAGAAGGCACTGGAGTGGATCACCTCCTTCCTCGCCGGAAGGACACAGAGAGTCCGCCTTCCCCCGTTCAGATCAGAAGCCACCGAAGTCATCTGCGGCGTTCCTCAAGGCTCCTCGCTCAGCCCAACCCTCTTCAACGTGTACATGAGTCCCCTCGCAGCCATCGCATGCCAGCACAACCTCAACATCATCTCCTACGCCGACGACACCCAGCTGATCCTCTCCCTCACCAACGACCCCGTCACCGCCAGAGCCAACCTACTCGAAGGGATGAAAGAGGTAGCCAAATGGATGAAGAACAGCCGCCTGAAACTGAACTCGGACAAGACGGAAGTCCTCATCCTAGGATCCTCACCCTCCACCTGGGACGACTCCTGGTGGCCCCCCTCCCTAGGCAGCGTACCCAAACCAACAGACCACGCACGCAACCTGGGCTTCATCCTGGACTCCTCCCTCTCCATGACCAGACAAGTCAACGCCGTCTCCTCGTCGTGCTTCAACATCCTACGCATGCTACGCAAGATCTTCCGGTGGATCCCCACCGAGACCAGGAATAGGGTCACCCAGGCCCTCGTCACCAGCCGACTGGACTACGGCAACTCCCTCTACGCCGGAACCATCGCCAAACTCCAGAAGAGACTCCAGAGGATCCAGAACGCCTCAGCACGACTCATCCTGGACATCCCCCGTCGCAACCACATCTCCGGACACCGGAGAGACCTGCACTGGCTCCCGGTCAACAAGAGAATCACCTTCCGTCTCCTCACCCACGCACACAAAGCCCTGCACAACCAAGGCCCTGGATACCTCAACAGCCGCCTCAACTTCTACGCTCCCAAACACCAGCTTCGATCGACCGGCCACGCCCTCGCCGCCGTCCCCCGCATCCGAAGAGCCACCACAGGGGGAAGGTCCTTCTCCTACCTCGCCGCCAAGACTTGGAACTCCCTCCCGACCCACCTCCGCCTGACCCAGGACCACCTCGCCTTCAGGAAGCAGCTCAAGACCTGGCTGTTCGAGCAGTAGCGGACCCCCCCTCCCCTAAGCGCCTTGAGACCGTCCGGGTGAGTAGTGCGCTATACAAATGCTTTGATTGATTGATTGATTGATTGATTGATTGATTGATTGATCCAAGATCGGGCCCAAGATATCAATAGACAGCTCTTCCCACGGGTTCTTTGGGGAGTCGAATTTTCCTAATGCAGGCCTCAAAGGCTTGAGCGTTTTGTCCGCTCCTTGGCACTGGATGCATTCCCTGATATAACGTTCAGCTTGCAGATCCATTCCTGGCCACCAGTATCCTTGTTTGGTCCTTAGTTTTGTTTTCCCGATCCCCAGATGTCCTTCATGGAGTATCGATAGGAGTCTCGGAACGATTCCTGCCGGGGGGATAACCTTGTCTCCCCTGTATACGAACACTCCCTTATCGTCCACTGACAGTTCCTCCTTGACTTCATAGTACCTCCTTAGATTCTCGCTAAGGGGTTTCTTTTGTGGCCAACCCTTCAGTATGCACTCCTTCACTTCCTGTATGTCCTGATCTTCCTTATAGGCTTCGTCCCACTCTTGGTTGCTGATGACTTTCTCCTGGTCATCCACCAAGGCTACCATCTCCTCCCCGGCTTCCTTGTCTTCTTCCTCCGTCTCCATGGCTGCCGCTCTACTCAAGTAGTCTGCCACTTTATTCCGACTTCCGGGGATATATTCCACATCGTATCTGTACTCCAGGAGCTTCAGAGTCATCTTCGAAATTCTGGGTGTGGCACTGGCATGTCCACTTGAGGTAAGTACTTTCACCAATGGTTTGTGATCCGTCTTCAACTGGAATCGTGTTCCCCATAGAAATTGTGGGAACCTTGTCATTGCCCACACCACAGCCAACATTTCTTTTTCTATAACGCTGAACCTTTTCTCCGTGTCACTCAGTGTGCGGGATGCAAAGCTCAGGGTCTCCACCACTCCCTGTCCTCTGTCCTGCATCAATACGGCACCTAGCCCTTTGTCACTGGCATCTGTCGTGAGCACTGTTTTCCCTTGGGGATCGTAACCTTGCAGGGGTACGGTGCTTACCACGTCCATTTTTATGCTTTCAAACTCCCTTTGTGCCTCTTCCGTCCAATTGAAGATTGATTTTTCTCTCGTTAATTGTCTCATGTGGTGAGTTTTCGTTGCGAAATGTTGCACAAATTTACTATAGTATTCTTCCATGCCTAAAAAGGATCTGACGTCCTCTTTGCTGGTGGGGGGTGGCGCATTGCAAATCGCTTTCACGTTTTCAGTCTTGGGCGTGATTCCTTGCACCCCAATTTCATGTCCCAAGTAAGTCACTGACTCCATGCCTATGCGGCACTTCTCCCACTCAGCAGTTAGACCTTTTTCCTCCAGCACCCTCAGTACTTTGGCAAGTTTTCCGTCGTGGTCTATCTTGTCTCGCCCCATCACTAGGATGTCATCCTGGAAATACTGGACGCCGTCCACGTTCTTAAACAACTGGTGCATCAGTTTTTGAAACACTGCTGCCACTGACGCTAGCCCAAAAAGGCATGCGGCAGAACTGGTAGCATCCGAAGGGGGTGATGAATGATGTTAGCCTCCTACTCTCCGGATGCAACGCGATCTGGTGGTATGCTGAGGTTAGGTCAATGGTGGAGTACCACTTGATTCCTCTTGTTTTTGCCAACATCTCTTCAATCCATGGCAAGGGGAATTTCTCAACTACGATGTTCTTGTTTAACTCATGCAGGTCTACGCATAGCCTGACCTTCCCACTGGGTTTCATCACCACCACCAGTGGTGCCAACCATTCGGCACATGTGATTGGTTCGATTATGCCCTTTTTTTCCAACTCCTGCAGTTCTACCTGCACCGCGTCTCTCACCGCGAGGGGCACGTTCCTCGCCCTGTGGGACACTGGTTCCGCTCCGTCTTTGAGTATAATCTTGTGCGCAAACTTCTCTAGTTTGCCCACCTTGCCTCCAAACACCTTCGGGTATTCCCTTTTCCATTTATCCAGGTCCGGCCATCGTTCTGGTTCAGTGAGCAAAACCTGAACCTCTCCTCCCGGGTCCAATTTGATGCCCAGGTCACCCTGGTCCATCCACCCCAGCACCGATGGTCCTTCTTCTGAGACGTACAGCTTGCAGTTCGCACTGCGTCCTTTAAATTCAAATTTTAATCGTCTGTACCCCACCATGGGTATGCAGTCTCCATTGTATGAGACGGGCCTTATGTCCAGCCTCTCTAGCTCTGAGCCCAGATGTGGTTTGAATGTCTCGTTCCACACCGCCCTCTGGACTATCGTGTAGGGTGAACCCGTATCTGCTACTATGTTTATCGGCAATCCACCGATCGTCATGTCCAGCACCGGCTTGCTCGATCTCTTGGTATCCACGCAATAGCGATTTTGGAAAAGGGGGTGGTGATGGACAGAGTTTCTGAATGATGCAGAATACTCTTACCCAGTCAAGAGATCAGGGCTTGATCCATCACCGTTTTTTAGCTCACTGCACCATCCCAGCTCAGAACCTGGCTACATGCAAATTAGTCTGTTCCTGTCCCAGTGCATGATGGGAACAGGGCAAACCAAACTACCAAGCCAATTCTTATACTGGGAAGGAAACAAGCTTCCGGGGACCGGTTTCTGGCATTTCAGCCGTCGTCGGCCCGGCTTGCTTGTATCCTGATGGTGCAATGAGCAAGGGACTCACGTCTGAGTATACCCTCCCACACATAATGTGGACAAAATCGATTTTGGAAAAGGGGGTGGTGATGGACAGAGTTTCTGAATGATGCAGAATACTCTTACCCAGTCAAGAGATCAGGGCTTGATCCATCACCGTTTTTTAGCTCACTGCACCATCCCAGCTCAGAACCTGGCTACATGCAAATTAGTCTGTTCCTGTCCCAGTGCATGATGGGAACAGGGCAAACCAAACTACCAAGCCAATTCTTATACTGGGAAGGAAACAAGCTTCCGGGGACCGGTTTCTGGCATTTCAGCCGTCGTCGGCCCGGCTTGCTTGTATCCTGATGGTGCAATGAGCAAGGGACTCACGTCTGAGTATACCCTCCCACACATAGTGTGGACAAAATCGATTTTGGAAAAGGGGGTGGTGATGGACAGAGTTTCTGAATGATGCAGAATACTCTTACCCAGTCAAGAGATCAGGGCTTGATCCATCACCGTTTTTTAGCTCACTGCACCATCCCAGCTCAGCACCTGGCTACATGCAAATTAGTCTGTTCCTGTCCCAGTGCATGATGGGAACAGGGCAAACCAAAATACCAAGCCAATTCTTATACTGGGAAGGAAACAAGCTTCCGGGGACCGGTTTCTGGCATTTCAGCCGTCGTCGGCCCGGCTTGCTTGTATCCTGATGGTGCAATGAGCAAGGGACTCACGTCTGAGTATACCCTCCCACACATAGTGTGGAGAAAATCGATTTTGGAAAAGGGGGTGGTGATGGACAGAGTTTCTGAATGATGCAGAATACTCTTACCCAGTCAAGAGATCAGGGCTTGATCCATCACCGTTTTTTAGCTCACTGCACCATCCCAGCTCAGAACCTGGCTACATGCAAATTAGTCTGTTCCTGTCCCAGTGCATGATGGGAACAGGGCAAACCAAACTACCAAGCCAATTCTTATACTGGGAAGGAAACAAGCTTCCGGGGACCGGTTTCTGGCATTTCAGCCGTCGTCGGCCCGGCTTGCTTGTATCCTGATGGTGCAATGAGCAAGGGACTCACGTCTGAGTATACCCTCCCACACATAGTGTGGACAAAATCGATTTTGGAAAAGGGGGTGGTGATGGACAGAGTTTCTGAATGATGCAGAATGCTCTTACCCAGTCAAGAGATCAGGGCTTGATCCATCACCGTTTTTTAGCTCACTGCACCATCCCAGCTCAGAACCTGGCTACATGCAAATTAGTCTGTTCCTGTCCCAGTGCATGATGGGAACAGGGCAAACCAAACTACCAAGCCAATTCTCACACTGGGAAGTAAACAAGCTTCCGGGGACCGGTTTCTGGCATTTCAGCCGTCGTCGGCCCGGCTTGCTTGTATCCTGATGGTGCAATGAGCAAGGGACTCACGTCTGAGTATACCCTCCCACACATAGTGTGGACAAAATCGATTTTGGAAAAGGGGGTGGTGATGGACGCAATAGCACCTGGTCGTAAATGCAGAGTACTGTGTCTTCTTCCTCGTGGTTGCTCTCCTCCAGGTCTCCTTGTCCTTGGTCGACATATTTCACCACACTCCTGGCTGTCTTCCTACGGCACACCTTCTCGTAATGCCCTACGATCCCGCAGAACATACATTTGGCGCGAAACGCCGGACATTTCCTGTCATAGGCCTCATGTGCCGTGCTTCCACATCGGTAACAGGCATTCTTGCTACTTCCTGCTTGTTTTCCCGGTGGGCCTGGATTTCCCCGCCACCTGTTCGGGCCTTTCTGTGGGGTTCCCTTGTTCCTGTTGTCTCTTCGGGGCTCTTCCTCTTCTATTCTGTTCACCATCGGTCTGGCCAACGTCTCTTTCTTCGCCGCCTCAGCGCATCGTCGTGCCAATTCCGCTTTCTTAACTATTGCCATGACTTCCTTCAGCGTGGCATCCCCACTTGCCCATAATTTATCCTGCACGGCCTTACTTGTGGTGTGCATCACTATTTGGTCTTTTATGAACTCTTCTTGGAATGCGGCTTATCTGCACATGGATGCTAGTTTCCTCAATGCCGCCACATACTCTTCAACCGATTCCCCGGCTTCCTGCTTTCTCTGTTGAAAATTGTATTGGTCAATTGAGACACATACTGCTGGTCTGTAGTGCTTGTTTAATTCCTCAATTACGTGGGCATAGACATCGTCGTTGGTATCATCACTTTGTTTAGGTACTAGGTTTTTGTACACTCTGAGTCCCTCCGGACCCATGTTGTGTAACAGTATCCGTTTCTTCCTTTTACTTGTAAATTTCTCCTCGTTTTCATCCTCTAGTACTTCAATAAAGTTATCTATGTAGTCTCTCCAGTCTTCCCACTTCATGAGGGGTTTTCCTGGCTTGGGCAGGAACGATACGGGTGCGGTCTTTGAATACGCCTGCGCACACATGGTTTCGCGCCTTTCCGGCGGTGTGCTCCCACTTTGGCCCTTGGGACTGCCTGGTGCACTGTCTTCTCCCTGCTTCTTTGGTTGAAGTTGGGGACTCTTTGTTTCTTCTGCTTCGCTCTTCCCTGAGGTCGCCAGTGCTCCTGCCCCTCGGGTATATCTTTGCTGAGGGGTGCCCCTTGCGTTCCTTCACTGCTGCGTGCCCTCTCTGTCCTTCTGTGTGCCCTGGTGGCTCCCTGTGAGGGTGATAGTGTAGGAGAGGCTCCCCGTACCTTGTTCCTTATGGTTCCTTCGTGGAGTGGGTTGTTGTAGGCTCTTCCGCGCTCTCTGATGTCCCTGGTGTCCTTTGGCTCTCGTGTATTCCTTGACTGTGGCTGGTTCAGTCACCTTGTGCTGGTCTGATGTTGCCTTGCTTGGGTCTGCTGCTCGATTTCCGTTTTTTTCTGGGTTTTTTTTCTATCCTGACCTCGTCGCCATTGTAATGTTCTTTATTCCTAAATAAAGACAGGACACCACCTTGGATTTGCGGGTGTTATTTATGTTAATTAATCTTCAGAGAGTGCCGAGCCGATATGCATTGGGCTCCGGCACTCGCGCTTCTCGTGTGTGGATGCGCGCGCATCCACCAAAATGGCCGGGGGCACGTCGCGTCATCACGCAACGTGCGTCAGCTTGAGTGCTGACACTACAAGAACTAATTCCTTCATTCTCAGACCCCGCCAGGAAGTCCGTTAGTCATTGTAAATTTGTAATATTTATCTATTTTTGTACATTCCTTGCTTGCTGTGTTTGATATTGTGTTCCTTTTGCTATTTTTGTCCGTTATAAAATGAATACATAAATAAATAAAAGGTGTCAAAAAGAACTATATCTCGTTTCGTTTTCAAAGACATACAAATGATTAGTTTAGTAATCTGCTCTCACGCAGCTGCAATTATTAACATCTATCTTTCGCTAGTATGCAACGCAATTGTTAAATTGCATTAACTGCTTCGCAATGCCACACTCAGGAGAGGTCATCCCCTTAATTACAGAGCTGTCTTTTCTGAGCATGTTTTTTTATTAGTATCTCATGCTCTGCGCATGAGCAGTAGAGCTGTACCGTTTGCTCATATCGCACCGAGGAGGAACTATTTAGTATATCACAGTTCTTCCTTGCAGTCTACTTTTTCCTATTGGTTGTACTGCGAAGAATACATTCAGGATTATCGGGAAAAAATGCCCCACCAAGAATCAGATGAGGTAAGACAGACGTGCCTTTTTTTTAAATTTAATGTGTGTGGACCTTAGAGGAGCATCTCTATTTTTATATAGATCCGAACTCGACCTGAAGTTATTGACACCAGTTACGTAACATATTAATTTTTGGTAGGCACAGGGGAGATCAAGTGATTTTCTCAGAATCACAGGATTGAGCCAACGCTGGAATCTGGTTCCCCAGCTTCAAAGTGGGCAGCTCGGGCCGTTAGCCAACATCCTCTTTACCAGCTGCCTTTAGACATTATCTCTAGCTTTGCAGTACAACTTTTAGATTTTAAATCAGATTTAGATACAATAAACCATAGAATATTTCATTGGATTAATACTGTTGTGGCGGCTGTGTGTATAATCTGCCGATCTCAAGTCCGGATCTTGGTACATACACAAAGGCAACTCCTTATTTTAACTGTTTCACCCTGACTGATTTCTACGAATCACTCCTTACATAATAATGTTAATCGTTTTATATAGCACTTTATACTTCACTCCTGCCGTTTCTAAGCGCCGGACCTCTAAAGGATGTTATTATTAATCAACTTAATGGTCGTCACTGGTCTTAACACCTTGGGTGCTAAGGCTTTTCCCCCTCCTGTGCTGAAGCCTGAGATTTCCCATTGTTCATGACAAAGCCAGCTCGTCATAAGCACAGGGCAGGTAACACCCATGACGAGCTGGCTTTGTCATCAGCACTGATTAAATATGCACACTTTCGTAAGAAGGTATATAACGAAAAATGTAAACACACTGTTCCATCACAAAGGACAGAATTACAAACACCAGTACTCACCCACACGTACTGTGTTCTCCTACCATCACTCATTCAGGGATTTCTGAATGCTGATCTTCATGCAGGGTATTTTGCTGCCCTCAATACTTTTCTATTTTAGTTTTTTGTAGGATATATGTAGTTTGCTTGGCAAATCATGCTTATGGCCCTTGAGCCAGAAGCCCATGATCTACAGTAGTGATTCTTAACCTGTGGGAAACCTATTCAGTGTGTCGAACCTGCTTAGAACATTTAATGATATATTAACATATTAATATAGTGTCTATAAATAAAGAAGCAAAATGTCAAATTGAAAAATGTAAAACGTTCTGTAAATGTGAAGGAATCTAAAAATGGATGATAAAAATTAAGTCTGTATCCTCAGATTGATTTGTGAGAACAGTGCAAGTGCATCAAACAGAATATAGTATGGAGGACGAGTGGCCTTAATTGAATTTAGAAAAGCTTCAATATTCCAATTAAAATTAAAACTTTGTTTTATTTGTTTGTGAAATCATTTTTTAATAAATGTCAGTATTTGCGTTTTTGCTTGATAAATGCTTGTTTCTATATTTTGAGTGTATTGTTTTGCAGTTCAAATTATTGAAAATGCTTAGGCCGGGGTCCCTGAATTCTAGTAATGGCTCAGTTGGTCACTGGATTCAAATAGTGGTTCTGTGAGGCCTGGGGGCCTGGGTTCCAGTAATGATTAATTTGGGGGCCACAGAAGTCATATATTCAAGAATCATTGGTCTAGCATATTTAGTGGGACTCACAATGGTTCTGGTGCCATCTCCTGTGAGTTTGATCTAGTCTATATCAATCAACACCATCATTTGTTTTTATCATATGGAGCAGGTAGTAGGCTGTCCAAGATCGTTCCTCTTAAAGTTAAAAAGATGAGCCCTAGGAAGTACTGGCACGATTGGATACCTTTGACATAAGCTTCCTCGAATCCAGAAACAACTTTAATTTGACCACAAAAGTAGAGAGTGGGGCAAGCTTCCATTGGCAAACCTGGAGCAGGTAGAAAGTAGGCTGTAAAAGATCGTCCCTCTCAAAGTTAAAAAGATGAGCCCTAGGAATTACTGCAAAAACAACAGTTGATGGACAGAATACAGAACAATGTCATACATTCACCCCAGTACAGAGATCTGGGCCTAAATCCATCGTTTTTTTGCACTCCACACCACCCCAGTTCAGACATGGGCACATGCAAATCAGCCTTGACCCTGTGCCACATGGGAACAGTCCAGCCTGAACTGCCAAGCCATGTCTTCTGTCATATAGATATGCTATGCCTATATGGTGTGTTAAGTTAGCATGAGCTTATTAGGAGTTTAAACGCCATCTTACCTTTCTGCTGCTTCTGCACACAACACATATCTGTTGCTTTAGCTTTGAGCCTAGTAGAGTGTTTTGATTCACGCGAGAATAATATGTTGTTACTCTGATATCAGCCTTGCTTGGTGAGCTGTGTCTGTACAGTGAGTGCTGAAACCTTCAAGGATATCTCAACACAGTGGTTGTTGTGAGGTCTGATCTTCGCACGTTCCTAGACATAACATACATGCAGCTGCGGCCCAATTCTGTCTTTAGGCTGGTTTTATATTGCTTTGCACAGAGCATACAAACACACTTGAAGGTGCTTTGCATGCAGAGAGCTGGTGGAAGATGATGTGATCCCTTACCACTAGGATCTGAGGTATGGGCCCGCCCTGCTAAAACCCAAAGAGACCTTCTTAGATATAAAATAATATACTAGCTAGGGAGGGTGAGAATTAGGTGTTATTGAACCCTATTCGTTTTAGCATTTTACCATGCTTTCACCTTTTGTATTCTATGGACTAGTGACTATGCTGATTACTTTGTTTCTTATAATATGTTTGCTTGTATTAGCTAAGATACTGCGCTTGAAAACACTGCATTAGTAAATAAACATTTCAAATGTGCACGCGTCCTCATTTACTCCTTGTTCTGGATTGAAATGATTGAAATGATTGTATAACGAAAGAGTGTTCATGTGTTCCACGTTACCTGAGGTGTACTAAGTCCATGTTCTGGTTTGTCTAAGCATTGGGAGTTTGTGATAACCAATGGGACACTGTAGCTAGTCTGGTAGGGGATTTTGGGTACTAAGGTGAGTTTTGGTACACCCTAATTCACTGAGGTTCCAAGTCTCTATGCACAGTTCTGTATGAGAACGGAATCCCTGCGACATGGCGCCCAACCGTTGGTGGTCTTATTACATGACACTTGAGTAGTACAGTATTCAGTCCTTACCCCCTCGCTATTGTTTCCGGAAAACGGTGGTGTCGGACAAACCTACCTATATTCGTATAGGTCTTTTCAAGCTTGAATTTTTCTAAAACGGTTTCCTTGAATTACTACTCAGTTGTGCTACAAGGTTTACTTTGTACCTTTTTCTTTCTGTGTCGCTATGGCCGCGGTAAACATTCCGCAACATAGTCGCATTGCGGTGCGCAATCATTTGCAGACTTATAATGTTCCCGTGGATGGCATGGCCGTGATTATGGTGGTGAGTGCAGAGGTAGCATACCCTTACGAGATCTTTCATTCGTGGGTGACCTTCCCGGTTGTGAACGCAAATACTACTGTGTTCGACACGTACACTCCCACGGCTGTGCCACAGGAATATACTCCATATAGGGCACAGGAAATTCCTATAGATACTTGGTGTTGGAACTGGGGTAGCCTGGCCTAGGGCAAGACTAACATATCAGAGGCACAATGTAAAGGTTGCAAACCACCCAACAGTAAAATCACGCAATAGCACTCAAAAAGAAAACGCTACACCAAAAATGTGGAAAAATAAGTACTGCTTTATAAAAATAATATACTCTTCGGTTTCAAATTATACAGGGTAAGACATTTCAGTTCTTCTCAGAAATAACAATTATACCTTTGATCTAGAGAAGTAATAAGGCTCTTCCTGCTGTGGAAAAATTACAGTTCAAAAACATTCAGTTGTCATGAGTTCAGAAATGCTTACTTTTGAAATTGAAATTATCTCAATAGGATTACGCTAAGCAGTGACACTTTGCATTAATAATCAATGATATTAATATATTTCATCACTTTAACTTGCCAAATCACTGGCTACCGTGTTAAGATCTCTCTCCCCTTATCTGCACCTAAATACAGCTCTAGAATGCACACTCAACGTGGAGAATGGGAAACTCATTAAACCTCCAGGAACATCAATTACCTCTATAAGTTTCAGCAGGGCGAGGGGTTCAGAATTGGCCTTAATCAGACCTGTCCCAAATAAAGGAGGAGGTCTGGAAATATTCCCTCACCTACTGGTACTCCACTTAAGAGAGAAGATGACTTGGTTATCTAACACCTTCTAAGCACTAGATCCTGTGCATAGTAACATTTCCCAAGAGGGCACAGCACCTTCCTTCCTCACCCCCACTCTCCTTACTGTCTCCGTGGCAGTTCTGCCACAGTCCTCCGGCTTCTGACTGACAGCCGGCCTCTGATGAATCTGCCCCGCTTCCCTGACCAGCTTCTTAGTCTGGGGCTGGCGCGGGGGAAAGTTAAGGCCTCAACTGTAGAAATCTGCCTGGTTTCTCTCCCCTTCCCTACTGCTCAGCGCGGCTCCTCCGTGTTGCGCTTCATCAGGGAAAGGGGGTAACTGACGCAGAAGAAGCGCCAAAGCCGGCTCCCTCGCCGATCGTTTCTCAGGCAATCTGGGCGTTCCTCACTCCGGTTCCTCCGCGCAGATGCGGGGGAGTAGTGTTGCCGGCTGGGAGTCGGTCCTGCGCGCCTGACGCTGGAAGCGTCTTCCGAAGGGGAGGGGGGCCTGCTCACCTCGCAGAACGCCTCACAAGCTGGGGCATGCGCGGACCTGACGCTGGAAGCGTCTCTTGCAGGGCCTGCTCACTTCGCCTCACAGATGCAGATTAAGGCAGCGCGGGCGCGAGGGACTAGTGTTCCCGCTTGGCGCCGCGCTGTCACCGCTCTTTCGCCCACAGTTCCTCCCCTCACCTGGCTTCAGGGGAGAACGCTGCACAGAGCGGAACGCTCTCTCCTCAGGGTCACAAAGGCTCCGCAGCCACTTGCCTCTTCCTCAAAGCTTCGGGGACACCACAGAGCGCCACACCTGGCTGGAATCTGCTCCCTGCTCAACACTGGTAGGTGAAGCTCTGATTCAGGGAAATTAGGAAAGTCTCCCAGCAAGGGCGTTCCACTAGGGATCAATAGGGCCAAGGCTTAGAGGGGGGCTTCCACCACAATCAGATCGATCTCTTCAGCAGAAGAAGGTGGTTGGGAGGGATTGGTCAGGGGTTGAAGGGGGAACGTCTCTCTGTAGTGGCTGTCTGTCACAAGGACAAACTAACTGCTCCCAGTGCGTCCTCCTCCTCTCACCACTGCCTCACTCCTCCACTCTCTGGTCAGCACAAAATGGCTTCCCAACCTCTGCCCTTATATAGACAACCCCCACAGAGTCCAGTAGGGTCCAGAAGGTTCTGGAAGGCCTAATGTTATCCTATGGGGCTGACTAAGGTGTGGCAGTTGGAAACAGTTAGGGCCCTCCATTTTGTGACTTACAGGAGTTTCCTGACAGAACAGGCCTCTGGGCCTGAGGTAAAAAACTATGAGGGACAAAAGAACACCTATCCCCTTGGCCAACACCTATAAAAAGTCAGTGGACAAAAATTCTCAAGGGTATGAGGGGCAAAAAGGGGACAAAATAAATAATAAATAGGAGGGACTACGTCAAAAAGTCAGACAGGTCTAACACGCGTCCCCCCCAGCTGAAAGTGGGGAGAACTACCCAACCCCTTGGGAGTCCTCATCACTAAGGCGGAAATACCTGGAGAGACCGTCTGCATTGGCGTGGTCCACTCCGGGCCGATGTTCCACCCGGAAGTCCATTCCCTGTAGGGAGATGGACCACCTCAACAACTTGGGATTTTCCCCCTTCGTTTCCATCAGCCAACGAAGGGGTCGGTGGTCAGTCTGAACCAGGAAGTGCGAGCCAAAGAGGTATGGCCGCAGCTTCTTCAGAGCCCACACCACCGAAAAAGCTTCCCTCTCAATGGCACTCCACTTCTGTTCCCGGGGAAGCAGTCTCCTGGATAAGAAGACTACAGGTTGATCCAGGCCCTCTTCATTTAGTTGCGATAACACTGCCCCAATGCCATGTTCTGATGCATCTGTTTGGACAATGAACTCCTTGGAGAAGTCTGGGGCCTTCAGGACCGGTGCCGCACACATTGCCTGTTTCAATTTCTCGAAAGCTTGCTGACAAGCTCCCGTCCAAACTACCCGTCGAGGTTGTTTCTTGGAGGTGAGTTCTGTGAGGGGCGCTACAATAGTGCCATACCCCTTCACAAAGCGTCGGTAGTAGCCTGTGAGGCCCAGGAAAGCTCGGACCTCAGTCTGTGTCTTGGGGGGTTCCCAGGCCATGATTGCCTCAATCTTTGCCTGCAGGGGCTGCACAGTCCCCCTACCCACCAAGTGTCCAAGGTACACAACCGACCCCTGCCCAATCTGGCATTTGCTGGCTTTGATTGTCAATCTAGCTTGTTTCAGGGCCTGGAGAACTGCTTGCAAATGCTGCAAATGGTCCTCCCAACTGCTACTGAAGACAGCAATGTCATCCAAGTAAGCAGCAGAGAAACTCTCCAATCCAGAGAGGACCTGGTTCACCAGCCGCTGAAATGTGCCAGGGGCGTTCTTGAGCCCAAAGGGCATCACACAGAACTGGTAGTGTCCCTCAGGTGTGGAGAAGGCTGACCTTTCCCTTGCTCCATCTGTCAAGGAGATCTGCCAGTACCCTGAAGTGAGGTCAAAGGTACTCAGATATTGGGCAGCTCCTAGCCGGTCAATCAATTCATCCGCCCTAGGGATCGGATGAGCATCAGTCTTTGTCACTGAATTCAGTCCTCGGTAATCCACACAGAACCTCAGTTCGGGTATGGTGCCTGGTGGTGCGGCTTTTGGCACGAGCACCACCGGACTGGACCAAGGGCTGTTGGAAGGTTCAATTACTCCCAGCTCTAGCATCTTGGCAACCTCTCCATGGATGCTAGCCTTCACCTTGTCAGACAGCCGGTAGGTCTTCGACTTCACTGGTGGGCTGTCTCCTGTGTCCACATCATGGGTACACAGGTGAGTCCTTCCCGGGACAAGGGAGAACAACGAAGACTACTGCTCCAGGATCTGGCGGCAGTCCTCCCGCTGCTCAGGAGTTAAAGTAGGAGAGAGAATCACTCCCTCCACTGACCCATCCTTCTCTTCGACGAAAAGAGATCTGGGAGAGGTTCGCTTTCCGCTTCCTCTTCCCCGTCAGTCACCATCATCAACATGACTTCGGGCCTCTCATGGTGGGGTTTGAGACGGTTGGCATGCAGCACCCGTAGGGGCTGTCGAGGGGTCTTAAGGTCCACCAGGTATGTGGCCTTACCCTTCTTCTCCAACACCTCAAAGGGGCCTGTCCAGCGATCCTGGAGGGCGCTAAGCTCTCCAGGCTCCATCACCCACACTTTCTGTCCAGGCTCCAGTTCCACCTGGTGAGCATTGTGGTCATACCACTCCTTCATGACTGCCTGGCTGGCCTCCAAGTTGTCAGAAGCTTGCTTCCACAACTTCGCCATTTGGCTCCTGAAGGCCAGCATGTAGCTCACCACATCCTGGGGGGGTTTCCTGGGAGACTTCTCCCAACCATCCTTCACCAGGCTGAGAGGACCGCGTACAGGGTGCCCATACAGAAGCTCAAAGGGGCTGAAGCCCACTCCCTTCTGGGGCACTTCCCTGTAGGAAAAGAGTAAACAGGGTAGGAGGACGTCCCATTTCCTCCGCAGGCTTTCGGGCAGACTTCTGATCATGCCCTTCAAGGTCTTATTAAACCTCTCAACCAGTCCATTCGACTGGGGGTGATAAGGAGTGGTGAACCGGTAGGTCACTCCACACTCCTTCCACATTGCCCGCATATAAGCTGACATGAAGTTGGTCCCCCTGTCAGACACAACTTCCTTGGGAAATCCCACTCGGGTAAAGATTCCCATTAGGGCTCTTGCCACTACAGGTGCAGTGACTGTCCTCAGAGGTATTGCCTCTGGGTACCGTGTGGCATGATCCACCAGAACCAGGATAAACCTGTGACCAGCTGTTGTTGGTGGATCCAAAGGCCCTACAATGTCGATGCCCACCCTCTCAAAGGGTGTGCTAACGACTGGAAGTGGTTCCAGGGGAGCCTTTAGCTTCACCCCTGTTTTCCCACTGGCCTGGCAGGTTACACATGTCCGACAGTAAGTGTTGGACGCCACTTTCATCTGAGGCCAGTAAAAGTGGAGGACAAGCCGTGCAAAGGTCTTGTCCTGGCCTAAGTGTCCTGCCAGGGGTATGGCATGAGCCAATTCCAAAAGAAAGGCTCGGTACTGTTGCGGGACTACCAAGGCCCTTGATGAACCAGGCAAGGCTACCTTGGGTTCACTGTAGAGGAGTCCATCCTCCCAGTAAATATGGTAATGTCCCGTAACATCACCTGCTGCTTGGGCTTCAGCCTGTCGCCTCAGTCCCTCAAGGGTGGGGCACTCCCTCTGCCCCTTACAGAATTCCTCTCTGGTAGGACCTCCCTCCACATGCCACTCCGCAGGGATGGGTAAATCCTCCAGAGAGTCTACTTCCCCCTCCACGGACTCCTGGTCCACCACCGCAGGTGGCCGATCTGTCACATGGGGTGTGGAAGCCGGAGCAGGCTTTCTCTGTCTCCGGGTCTGTCCCTTCTTAGCAGCGGGTTGGGCCATTGTTCCAGGCTCCAACCCAGGCGAACTCCCTCTCCGGGCAGTCGCAGACCGTGTGCTGACACAGGCCCAGTCAGGTGTACCCAGCATCGCAGAATGCGTCCGGTATTCCACCTCTCTCCAAGTGTTGTGTTCCATGTCATTCCCCAACAGACAATCGACTGGCACGGCAGGGCTTACGGCAACTCGAAGTGAACCTGCAACCCCCTCCCACTCAAAGGGAACCTCAGCCACTGGATAGTGGCCCATTCTGCCGTCAGCCATCGCGGCGGGGTGGAGTACATTAGGAACAACCTGCTCTGGAGACACCAGCTGACTTCTCACCATAGTCATACTGGCTCCTGTATCTCCCAGAGCCTCCCCTCTCTGGCCATTGATGGTAACCCATTGCCCATACTTTGTAGTATTTGGGGGCACCTGGATCTTTGGAACCATCTCCCGCTCTCCCAGGGACACTAAGGTGACACCCGCCCACTCACCCCCCTTATCTAAGGGCAACTCCTCCCCGAGCGCTACACTAGCTACTCCCGGTGACTTTCCTCCGGTGGGAGGGGGTGGTCTCTTTGGGCATCTGACATCCCCCTTATAATGTCCAACACCACCACATTCAAAACAGTGGAGAACCCTTGGCTGCTGGCTTTGGCCAGGATTAGGGTTTCTGGGCGGGTTTGCCCTAGGGGTGAAACCTGCTCCCTTCCCTTGGAAGTTATTTTGGGGACCTTTAGAGAACTCTTTCTTTTTCTCTCCCCCCTCCTTCTTCTGGGGGGCGCCCTGTCCGGCTTTTTGAGATTCCCCTCCAGTCCCCTTGGAGGACACCCGGGTACTTGCCCAGATGTCCGCCTCCTCTGCAAGCTTCCGGGGATTGGTCAGCTTGCTGTCCACCAGGTGTTGGCGCAGCTCGGGAAAACATTTCTGGAGGAGGTGTTCTCTCAAAAATAGATCGTACAGCCCCTCATAATCTTTTACCTCACTGCCCTTGACCCAACCCTCTAAGGCCTTTCTGGCGTAATCAAGGAAGTCCACCCAGTTCTGAGTGCTTAATTTGTGGCTCCCCCTGAACTTCTGTCGGTACCTTTCTGGGGTAAGCCCGAACTTCCTTAACAACGCCAGCTTCATGGTGGGGTAGTTTGTTTGTTCCTCTGGTTCCAGGGCCAGCAAGGTGTCCCGACCAGCAGGAGGCATGTACTTATACAAACTACACCCCCAGTGCTTCTCCTGCTCCCCATGAACCCTCAGAGAAACCTCATAAGCAGCCAGCCACTTAGCTATATCGTCCCCCTGACTGAAGCTCGCTATCAGGTCTTTTGGTAAATAGGGTTTGGTCTCCCTGGCTGTCTCCTTTGGTTCGCTGCCACCATTCCTTTCAGGAGAGGACCCCGTCGCAGACTTTGGAGCTCCAGTTCCTTCAGTCTGAACTCGTGGGCCATCCTCCTCTCCTCTTTCTCCTGCTCCAACTTAGCCAACTCCCACCTCAACTGTCTTTTCTCCCTCCTATCGGTGAGCTCGGCTTCCGTTAAGCTTCCCCCAGAGACGCTACTGCCCCTTCTGAAGTAGGACACTGGTCCTGGGAGTAAGTTTTCCCCCTCAGAGCGGAATAAACCTTCTACCCCCCCCACCGTGTCCTGGTCGGCCTCTTCATCCTCCTCCTTCTTTTCTTGGTGTGCCTCCACCCAAGCCCTAAGACTGGTCTGGAGCTCCCCCTTCCTGGCACCATGTTTGAAAAATACCCCCATTTGCTGGCAGAACATTTTCAACTGTGACACAGAATAGACTTCTAGGTTTTCCATAGCGAACTCCATTGTGAGTCAGGCAAACCTATATAACACACCAGAAATTTCAGAGTTGCAAGGGCAACCTAAAGCCACCTCCACCCACCACCAGGAACAAATTTGGAAAAATCAAAAAGACAAATTGGGAGGGCCGCAAGGAGAAAACTCCTGGTGTAGGTTTAGTGTATTACGTTGAATTACTATTGAGTAGCTGCAACCAAGTCAGTATCCCACCGCTAGGCACCAATATGTTGGAACTGGGGTAGCCTGGCCAGCAAGGGCGTTCCACTAGGGATCAATGGGGCCAAGGCTTAGAGGGGGGCTTCCACCACAATCAGATCGATCTCTTCAGCAGAAGAAGGTGGTTGGGAGGGATTGGTCAGGGGTTGAAGGGGGAACATCTCCCTGTAGTGGCTGTCTGTCACAAGGACAAACTAACTGCTCCCAGTGCGTCCTCCTCCTCTCACCACTGCCTCACTCCTCCACTCTCTGGTCAGCATAAAATGGCTTCCCAACCTCTGCCCTTATATAGACAACCCCCACAGAGTCCAGTAGGGTCTAGAAGGTTCTGGAAGGCCTAATGTTATCCTATGGGGCTGACTAAGGTGTGGCAGTTGGAAACAGTTAGGGCCCTCCATTTTGTGACTTACAGGAGTTTCCTGACAGAACAGGCCTCTGGGCCTGAGGTAAAAAACTATGAGGGACAAAAGAACACCTATCCCCTTGGCCAACACCTATAAAAAGTCAGTGGACAAAAATTCTCAAGGGTATGAGGGGCAAAAAGGGGACAAAATAATTAATAAATAGGAGGGACTACGTCAAAAAGTCAGACAGGTCTAACACTTGGCAGCACTGCGTATGGTGTGATGGCGCCCTACCCCATATTTGGCAGCTCCGAGGTTAGGCCCTTTGTCCATTCCAGGCGCAATTTGGCCTGGTTTGGCTGGATTTACGCTTCATCCTCAACATGGGGCATGTACCGTGCTTGTGTTAAGACGACTACATATAGTCGCAATTAGCGTGACTAGGTCGTAAGTGCAATACATAACCTGTAATCTCCCGGGCGGGGCCCCGGGTGGTGCAGCGCTTCCTGCCGGACAGGGCGGAATGAAGCTCAGTCCTGTTATGGTTAACACCATGATGGGCAAGCGCCCCCAGGATAAGGATGATTTTCCTTTCTGGCTTGCCGAGAAGTTTGACCAGCTGGAAGCTGTGTTTCCTAACACGACTCCTGGTGAAAAACACAGGATTCTGACAATTAGCTTACCGAAAGACTTGACCCCTGACATTGGTGACTGTGAGACCTGGGGTAAAACATTTGCGGCGGTCTATACGAGGTGTTACGGCACTCCGTGTATGACTGTCCTGCCGACGGTCCTTAAACGTGTTCAGGATGAGCACGGACCTGAGGCTGCTGTTGAATTGGGTTTGCGCCTCTGTGGCACCTTTGATGTGGTTTCCGATCTCATACTTGCTAATGTCAAGGGGGATGCGGTGAACTTTTAGGTGGCCAATGCTTTGCAGGCAATTCCCGATGCAGAGAAACCCCAACAGTTGGCAAGGATTATTGTGGCGGCTTATAAAACCGTGGGCCGGAATTGTTGGGGTCTCAAGCCTTTTTCTACTAAAGAGAAAAAACAACCCCAAGGGCAGAAGTCAGAAACTGACGAACAGCCCAAGACCAAAAAACAGAATTGGCCGAAAAAACAAAAACAGGGAAAGCAACAACAACAGAGACCGGAGTCTTGTCCTGCGTCTCCATTGCCTGCGCCCCCAGAACGTGTTCATGACTTGCGCAATCGCGCGACGATAAAATCACCTGATCGATTTCAAGTTTCTGATCAACGCTCTCCTCGTTCTTTTCAGGAGTCATCAGCCTCGTCGACCGGTGGTGGAGGAGGCAGCAGGGGTCGGGGTGGCCAGCAAGGACGCGACCAACCCCGCTCGAAAGACAGTAAAGGCAAGCAGGACGACTCTACACCGAAGAGACCCCAGTTTCAGAAAAAGAAGGTTGCTGCTTTAACAGCGAGATATGCCACAGATAGTGAGAACGCAGCTTCAGAATCAGACATGGGCTCTGACCTTGCTGGACAGCACGGCGGAGATTACCATAGTGCGAGAGGCCCTGCGTCCACTACTGAAGGTGACAGCGACTGACCGTTATGTTGTTGTGGAGACAGCTGACACTAGAGTAGCTCCCCCTGACAGACTTTATGAAATAGTTCTATTCATTGAAGGTGACATACAACGTACCATAAAAGGGGTATTTTGGGAGAATCTTACAACTACCTATGACATTTTGTTAGCGGAGGCTGACTGGCCCCCACCTTTTGTTCTCGCAGCTCCAAGAGGGTAGGAGGTAATCCTCCCTTGTTTCGCGCACACAGTCTCTAGGGAGCATGCACTGAATTTTGCAGAAGAGTGGGCTAGAGCCCTTGCGCCGGCTCTGTACCGTACACACTGTGGTTGGGATAAATGTTCCCCACCCCACGAAATACCTTTGTGGTCGCAGCAGCAGCCTCAACCTCAGTATCCCATTAGACGTGAAGCTAAGGCTTCCGTTGCAGACATCCTTGAACAATTGGAATATCAGGGAGTGATTGAAACTTGTGTGTCACCAATGAATAACCCTCTTTTTACTGTAACCAAGCCTGACGGTTCATATCGTTTGGTATTGGATTACCGGCATTTAAACTTGCATTGCCGTACTTGTGCAGTACAGAATACTCACGGCTCTGCATTAGTGGATAGTCTTGTGCGTAAGCGGTTTAAAACCACTCTTGACATATCCAACTGGTTTTATGCCCACCATTTGGATGGTCTCAGTTCCCAATGGACTAGCTTTACTTGCGGAGGTGTGCAAAAACAATTTCGACGTTTACCGATGGGCTATAAAATTGTCCTGGGGTATTTGCTGCCCGCATAGTCTCTCTCTTGGAGAGAATAGACCCTGATGCATGCTCGTATGTGGATGACATTTATCTCACGGACGACGAACTTTGGGAGCATCTGTGTCGAGTTAACCGCATAATTTGTAGCTTTGCGGACTTCGGTTACAAATTTTACTTTGCAAAGTCGCACATTGCAGAGTACACAGTGTTGTTTTTGGGCTACGAGCTCAACAATGAAGGGCGAGGATTGGCTCCTCCCTTCTTGGAGAAATGCACACAACTGCACGCTCCAACAATTCTGAAAAAATTACACTCTTTGCAGGGTTTTTTGAATTTCGGAAGGACATACATTCCGGAATATGCCCAGCGTATCAAGCCTTTGTATGCTTTGATACAACCTACTTTTACCAAATCATGCTGGCTGCCAGAGCACTCAGCTATTCTGCAATCTTTGCAGGCTGGTCTGCTCGCTTCTAAATACTTACTGACTTGTGACAACCACACCAACCTGGTGATAAGAATCGTCCCTGGGGCGGTGGCTTTCACATACCTTACTTTTAACGAAGGAGACACAGTACCTATTGCCTACAAGTCACATTTGTACACTTTGGCTGAAATGCGATTTTCCACTGTGGAGAAAGTTTTAACGGCTGTGCAGATGGCGATTCTTAAAGAACGTGCTCTGTCACAGGGAAAACGCATGTTGGTTGTTACCCCGTGTCCTGATTTAGAGGCAGTTACGAAAGCCAGTGTACCTAATTCTAAAGCTTTGACCCTCGGTGGATACAATGGGCTGCTTCTTTGACATCTCCGGATGTCACGTTTATTTTTGATGCCTCCTTACGGTCGCAGGAGTTTTTGCAATATGAATTTGTTCATCCTGCTCCTTTGGCTATGTGGCCTTTGGAGGATTTCCATTGCATCATATACACTGATGGTTCGGAGCAGTTGCGCATGGTTCTAAACACGCCTACGTTTCCGCATGCGCCATTGTGGTAGGTGCCATGGTGAACGAGTTCAAGTCCAGAGTCGTGCACACGCAGACTCTTGGGGACTGCACCGCACAATTAGCAGAGCTTCGTGCTCTGATGCTTGCATTGGAGTACGCTGATCCTAGTGTGACGACTCTTATTGTAAGTGATTCTTACTACTGTGTCCAGTCTTACAATGAAAACTTGTTCTTTTGGATTCAGAATAATTTTCGTGATTCCAAGGGTAGCACAATAAAACATAAAATTATCTGGGTCCGAGTGGCTGAGCTGAAAGAGCAGTTGCCACTGGTGTTTGTAATTCATACTCTTGGTCATCAGCGCGTTGGAGTCCATGCTGTTGGCAACTCGCTTGCTGATGAAGCAGCGAAATCAGCAGTATTGACATATTTAGTTGCAGCAGTTACACAGTCCAAAAGTAAGATTGATGATGATATCTTGGCGGCTGTTGCTGCCACTGAGAAGGGAGGTAACTATCCTAAGGGATTCCTTTCGAAGTACTCATACCACTTAAGTCCCGATAAGGTTCCTTATGTGAAAATTCCTGACGTTGGTGAGAAATTGATTCCCAACTCGGATCGCAGAAATACATTGATCACAGTGGACCATGAAGGAGTTGCGTCTACGCATGCGGGCGTTTCTGCCACTGTGTCTCAATTGCAACACCGTTTTTGGTGGCGGGGACTGTACAAACAGACGCATGATTATGTCCTTCAATGTGACATTTGCCAGCAGATTAAGCCTTCAACTGCTGCGCGTCCGTCCCAAACACAGTTGTTCATTTCTAATAAACCACTAGGTTGTGTTTATTTAGATCACTGCGGTCCTTTTTCTTCTGATACTGCATATAAGTACGTATTAGTCGCAGTTGATTCATGCACACGCTTTGTATGGGTGTGGCCTCCCCACAGTGCTGATTCACGGGCTGTCATAAGGGATTTGCGTGTCTTTGTAGGGATTTTTGCCTGTGGTACCTTCCATTCGGATCAGGGTCCTGCATTCACCTCTAAGGTGTATAAGGATGCCATGGCTTCAATGGGGGTCCAAGTCAAGTTTTCGTCTCCATACAGACCTGAGGGTAATAGTGTAGTGGAACGAATGAACCGTGACTTAAAGCAATCATTGACAGCTCGAGTTATATGCACTGACAGGAACTGGCTGGCCCATCTCAATGGCGTGCAGCGTGCTCTTAATAATCTCCGTAGAAGGTCTCTGGGTGGGTGGACCCCATACGAAATGCTCTTTGGTATCAAGATGTATGTACCGGACCTTGACAGTCTAGACTCGGTGGCTGTTGCTGGGTCCTTTGACGTAGATGAACATTGCAATGTTTTACAGACTCTACAAAAGACAAGAGACAGTCTTGCAAAGGAACATTTGCCCTCCACTTTGGATGATGCGTTGCAGATCCCGGTAGTTCGCTGACTACCCCAAGTTGGAGAATTGGTTCGGGAGAAGATCGATAACAAGAAAGAATTTGGTCCCTCATACCGTGCTCCAGTTCCTGTACTTGGTGTGAAGGGCACAAGAACAGTCATTTTACCACCACTTCCAGGTCGTAAAGAAAACAGGTATATCTCCATTGACAATGTCAAGATACACAGGGTGGCCGATTCTTCTTAGTATGACACCGGCAGTCTCCTGTCCTTCGATGATGAGAAATTATGTATTGGCCACTGCTTCGAATCCTGAGCCGGAGGAGGCCCTCGAGATGCCTGCAATTTCTAGTCCTTTATTGAGTACATTCCCTGGTACTCAACTTGATGAAACTGACTACACTTACCCAACTGACTTATCGATGCCTGATTTGCAAACTCGTTTGGCCACAGAATCCAGATTTTCATTTGACACTGTTTCACACACATCAGGAAAGCCCTCAAGGTTTAGAGTCTAGGCAAGATTGTTTAAAAAACATTTTTTGATTCCCCCATGGACATATGTTTGGCTGGTGCTTTTTTCAATTGACCTATTTATGTCAATTGGTTTTGTGTTTTATTTTTTCCGGTTCGTTAATGGACACTATGTCAAGGAGAGAACATGCATTCGACATCTAAATGGAACATTGGCACCCCATTCCTCGTCACATTCTGCCCACAGATTGAAGAGAGACTTGGCTTTTGTTAACATAACTGCTTGGCCTGTCCTGGATGGGATAGTATGGGATGCTGTTAAATTTCAAATCCA
Organism: Lissotriton vulgaris; assembly: GCF_964263255.1. NCBI lineage: Eukaryota > Metazoa > Chordata > Amphibia > Caudata > Salamandridae > Lissotriton > Lissotriton vulgaris. Next base: position 461,244,298 of record NC_141700.1, on the reverse strand, counting down.
TGGGCCCACTAAAGTTATAATGTCCCTAATGTGCTTAGAGTTAACATGGGGGATGTGGGTAAACAAAAATACGTTCTGATGATTGGGATGTTCAGGCCATAGAGGCTTTGTTTGCTGATTTGAAATATTATGCTGCCTTTGATGCTGAAGATTTATATTTAGAATCTGCTAATTATGGTGATTTATTTTGTTTCCAACATTTTGGCAATCACTACCTACATAAAACTAATTCCAGGAGGAGTACTGTAAAATATACACAGTGGGACCATTGCCCAGCTCCTTTGAGAGGCAGCTCGAGTACCTTTTTGAAAAAGTACACTTATTTTAATCAGTCCAATCCCGCTTCATTTTATTTTCGAATGACAGAAAAATCCATGTCCGAAGTTAGACTTACCGATACTAAGTTATTGTATTTGAAGTCCTTTCTAGACCAGCTAGCTGTTGGAGGCTACGAGTTGTGGAAGGAAACAGTTGACCTAAAATCTGTTTGGGGTTCTAAAAGTTGGCAGGTACAAGGCACTGAGGCTTTGCACGGTGCATGTCTCATCCCGAATCATATGTTGTTTTTGAATTCTACCATTTCACAGACAACATGCTTTGGATTGGCTACTTCTAAAAAATTAAATACTCCTTCCGTCCCTGATTTGGAAGAATATTCAGGTTGGGATAATACTACAAAATTTTCGATTAGAGAGTTGCAAACTCTATTGCAAAATTCGTCCTTTAACATATCCAGTTTGGATCCCAAGGGTTGGTTGCTGTGGCACAGAAGTGCTGATTCGTGCCAACATCGTTTTCTGGGCATAGATGATGGCTTTACAGAGGTCAGGGCCGATCCCCGTTTTGAGAGTGACCATTCTGTAACCACTTATTCAGTAGGCAAATTATGTCAGAATTGGCTCAAACATTCTACCTTGGCGTCAGTTAAACTGCATTTGTCTAAACTGACTGACAATGTTGATTTGAATGATTTCATAAAAGGCCCGGCTAGAGGTAGATCTAGAAGATGGATATATGCCGTTTATAATGAAATCTGGAAAACATCATAGATTGAGGCGGCTACCCGCCTTAGGGCTATTGATCAAGCTAATTTAGAAAAAGTGCTTGCAGTAGTGGATAACATCATTAACACGCTTTCCTCCCGCATTTACACATTGGATAATTTTGTGTCATCTGTTGTTGATATTGTGCAAGATGATGTGTCTGTATTATACCATGGTCAAAATCAATTGCGATCTATTATGCAGTTTGTGTGGACCCCGCAGACGCTAAAGGCCGGGAAGGTGCCTTGGAATTACATGAATGTGTCGTCTCTTTTTGCCCCGTTTAATTTGACTGATAAGCAACGTTTGCTTTCAATGAGAGATGCATCTTTTTCCATGTTACACATTGAACGATTGGAGTCTTTACCTTTCTCAGTGGCAGAGGCCACTACTGCAACATGGCTTATCCATGGGTTAATAACTTTACCGTTTTCACTTTTCCAATTTAAAAATTGTATGAAATATTTTGCCATTGGTAGATACGAGCCTCTTGGTATCTCCTATTTACATGAAGCCTGGTCGCTTCCTTTTACTTACAGATGCCTTAGGGAGGGAAAGGAAGTTTATCTGAAAGGTGAAGAGTGCACCGAAACACCAGATCACTCATTAATGTGTAGACATGTTCAATTGCCCGGCTCTTGTAATCAAGATCAGCCTAATTTAGCATGTGTTTTGAAAGGTACACCCGTGCCCGCTATCGTCCCCACATGCACTTTACTGGCAAACGGTAGTTATTTGCTTTTAAATAATGAAGATTGCTGTGGGTTGATAAAAGGCATAGCTTATGTCGTTACAGTCAGTGAACGTGTGGTTTGCTGTAAAAATGTGTTGTATCCACCCACGCATGGGAACTTGGATGTTTCCATCTGGCCGAGGATTCCGACCTTGAAGGCAGAGTTCAATAAGATGAGTCGAATAATCAAATCAAATCAAATCAGAAATTTGTATAGTGTGCTACTCACCCAGAGGGTCTCAAGGCGCTTAAGGGGGAGGGGTTCGCTATTGATCAAACAGCCAGGTTTTGAGTTGTTTTCTAAAGGAGAGGTGGTCCTGGGTAAGACGGAGATGGATGGGGAGGGAGTTCATGGTCTTCGCCGCCAGGTAGAAGAAGGATCTTCCTCCCATGGTGGCTCTTCGGATGCGTGGAATCGTGGCGAGGGCTTGATTGGATGATCGCAGTTGGCGGTGGGAGTGTAAAAGGTTAGTCGATTGTTGAGGTATTTGGGTCCAAGGTCGTGGAGGGCCTTGTGTGCGTGGGTGAGGAGACGGAACTTGATTCTCTTACTGACGGGGAGCCAGTGAAGGTTTCTTAGGTGTTCGGATAAGTGGCTTTGTGGAGGTATGTCCAGGATGAGTCGAGCGGAGGCGTTCTGGATGCGTTGAAGTCTTTTCTGCAGTTTGGCCGTGGTTCCGGTGTAGAGGGTGTCACTGTAGTCCAGTCGGCTGGTGACAAGTGCTTGGGTGATCGTCTTCCTTGTTTCGATGGGGATCCATCTGAAGATCTTTCGGAGCATGCGTAGGATGTTGAAACATGATGATGAGACGGCGTTGACTTATCTAGTCATCGAGAGGGAGGAGTCTAATATGAAGCCCAGGTTGCGAGCATGGTCCGTTGGTTTGGGTGCGCTGCCAAGGGCTGGGGGCCACCAGGAGTCGTCCCAGGCAGAGGGGGATGATCCTAGGATGAGGACTTCTGTCTTGTCTGAGTTCAGTTTTAGGCGGCTGTTCTTCATCCACTCGGCTACTTCTTTCATCCCTTCGTGTAGGTTGGCTCTGGCGGTGGTTGGGTCTTTGGTGAGGGAGAGGATTAGCTGAGTGTCGTCCACGTAGGAGATGATGTTTAGGTTGTGTTGGTGTGCGATGGATGCGAGGGGGCTCATGTAGACGTTGAAGAGGGTGGGGCTGAGTGATGATCCTTGTGGTACGCCGCAGATGACTTCAGTGGCCTCTGATCTGAAAGGGGGGAGGCGGACTCTCTGGGTTCTTCCGGCGAGGAACGAGATGATCCAATCTAATGCCTTATCTTGTATCCCGACGTTTTTGAGGCGTTGTACTAGGGTGCGGTGGCAGACCGTGTCGAACGCTGCGGAGAGGTCCAGGAGGATGAGGGCCACTGTTTCCCCGTTGTCGAGTAGGGTTCGGATGTCGTCTGTGGCTGCGATGAGGGCGGTCTCGGTGCTATGGTTGGCTCGGAAGCCGGACTGTGAAGGGTCGAGGGAACCGTTAGACTCAAGGAAGGCTGCGAGCTGCTTGTTGACGGTCTTCTCTATGACTTTGGCGGGGAATGGGAGGAGCGAGATGGGGCGATAGTTCTTAAGTTCGGTGGGGTCTGCTGAAGGTTTCTTCAGGAGGGTGCTGAGTTCGGCATGCTTACAGCTCTCCGGGAAGGTAGCGGTGTTGAAGGAGCAGTTGATGATGTCCCGGAGTTGGGGTGCGATGGCGGAGTCGGCCTTGTTGAAGATGTGATGGGGGCATAGGTCGGTAGGCGATCCGGAGTGGATGGAGTTCATTATGCGGATGGTGTCTTCGGTGCTGATCCGGGTCCAGGCGCGGAGGGTGGCGGTGGGGGGTTTTAGTTCAGTGGTAGGGGCAGTGGTCTGGTCGCCGAAGCTGTTGTGTATGTCTGCGATCTTGCTGTGAAAGAAAGAGGCGAGAGAGTCGCAGAGGTCTTGAGAGGGAGTGATGTCGTTGTTCCCGACGCTGGGATTGGTGAGCTCTTTGACGATGCTGAAGAGTTCCTTGCTGTTGTGGGCGTTGTTGTCTAGTCGATCCTTAAATGCTGACTTCTTGGTGGTGCAGATCAGCTGGTGGTGTTTGCGGATGGCATTCTTGAGGGCGGTCATGTTATCTGTGGTTGGGTTTCTTTGCCAGGCTTTCTCGAGGGTGCAGCAGTTCTTTTTGGAGTTCTTGAGGTCGTTGTTGAACCAGGAGGCTATTTTGTTTCCTGGCTTGTTGGGATTGTTTTTCAGGGGTGCTAGGTCGTCAGCACAGTGGGTGATCCACTGTGCAAGATTGATGGCTGCTTCATTTGGGTCCGTTGATCTAGCGGGAGCGTTTTGATTCAGTGAAGTGGTGAGCTGGTCGGCGGTAATTTTATTCCAGCTTCTGCGGGGGACCTGTTGCGGGAGGTGGTGAGTTGTGTTCTTTCTGAAGCTGATGTGGACGCAGCTGTGGTCTGTCCAGTGGAGTCCGGTGGAGTGGCTGAAGGAGATGTGCTTGCTGGAGGAGAAGATTGGGTCGAGCGTGTGTCCGGCGTAGTGGGTGGGGGTGTTCACCAGTTGTTTGAGACCGAGATTGGCGAGGTTGTCCAGCAGGGTTGTGGTGTTGTTGTGGTTCTCCAGGTGGAAGTTGAGGTCCCCTAGGAGAATGTAGTCATTGGAGGGGAGGGCGTGTGGGCTGATAAAGTCAGTGATGTCTTCGCTGAATTGTGTGCGGGGTCCTGGGGGTCTGTAAATGAGGGTGCCTCTCAGTCTTGGGGTCGGTGTGTATCTGGAAGTGAAGGTGTTCAGTGGCTGTGAGGATGTCGTCGGAACTGGTCGAGATGGGGATGGTGTTCTTGTGGACGATTGCGATGTCTCCTCCTGTTTGGTTGATGCGGTCCCTTCGGATGATCTTGTATCCATTCGGGATGGCTATGGCGATGTCGGGCGCTGATGAGGCGTTCATTCAGGTTTCCGTGAGAAGGGTGACGTCCGGAGTTATGGTGTCGAGTAGGTTCCATAGTTCAATGGCGTGTCTGTGGACTGAACGTGTGTTGAGTAGGATGCACTTCAGGTGGTTGTTGTTGGAGCTCTGTTTGGCGTGTGCGGTTGTGGTGTGGGTCCTGATGCAGCAGAACTTGCAGGTTTGGCAGGTGAAGGGTCCATGGGTGCGTCCTGGGGCGGCTCGGTGGCAAATTGGGGAGTCGGCCGGTGTTGAGTGCATTGAGGGTTGCGGCGTCGTATGTTTTGCGGGAGGGATGGCCTCTGCGGGGGCCAGGGGGTCTAGCGCTGGGCGCGGTCCAGGCGCGGACGGGTGCAGACGGGCTTACCTTTGGCGCGCCTTGGGCGCGCCCGCTGCGCGTGAACGCTGCGCGTTTGCCACTCTGTCATAAGTGGAGAGTGTAGGGGGGCGGAGCGAGGGAGGAGCAGCTGGGAGGCGGGAGCGGGGTGGCGAGGTCCGGGGATGCTGGAGGGAACAGGGGTGGGGCACCAAAACAATGCAGGCGAGATCGGGGGCACAATCTGGCACAAATACAGCTTAATACGATACCAAAACAATGCAGGCGAGATCGCGGCACAACTAAGGCACAAATACAGCTTAATACGATACCAGGCACAATTGCAGGCAAGATCGGGGCACAAGTATGGCACACCAAGGAGCGAGTGGAGCGACCGGTTCTGACCAGGTCAGGACGGTCACAGCTCTTCACCTCGCGGGACTTCCCTTATGTTTACCAGTGGGAGGGAGGAGCAGCTGGGAGGCGGGAGCGGGGTGGCGAGGTCCGGGGATGCTGGAGGGAACGGGGGTGGGGCACCAAAACAATGCAGGCGAGATCGGGGGCACAATCTGGCACAAATACAGCTTAATACGATACCAAAACAATGCAGGCGAGATCGGGGCACAACTAAGGCACAAATACAGCTTAATACGATACCAGGCACAATTGCAGGCGAGATCGGGGCACAAGTAAGTCACACCAAGGAGCGACTGGAGCAACCGGTTCTGACCAGGTCAGGACGGTCACAGCTCTTAACCTCGCGGGACTTCCCTTATGTTTACCAGTGGGAGGGAGCAGCAGCTGGGAGGCGGGAGCGGGGTGGCGAGGTCCGGGGAAGCTGGAGGGAACGGGGGTGGGGCACCAAAACAATGCAGGTGAGATCGGGGGCACAATCTGGCACAAATACAGCTTAATACGATACCAAAACAATGCAGGCGAGATTGGGGAACAACTAAGGCACAAATACAGCTTAATACGATACCAGGCACAATTGCAGGCGAGATCGGGGCACAAGTAAGGCACACCAAGGAGCGAGTGGAGCGACCGGTTCTGACCAGGTCAGGACGGTCACAGCTCTTCACCTTGCGGGACTTCCCTTATGTTTACCAGTGGGAGGGAGGAGCAGCTGGGAGGCGGGAGCGGGGTGGCGAGGTCCGGGGATGCTGGAGGGAACGGGGGTGGGGCACCAAAACAATGCAGGCGAGATCGGGGGCACAATCTGGCACAAATACAGCTTAATACGATACCAAAACAATGCAGGCGAGATCGGGGCACAACTAAGGCACAAATAGAGCCCTATTGTCACAAAAAGAAGTTGCCCTGACACCTGCTCGTGAAACATTTGTCCTTCACGTCGCTAACACCCGCACAGAGGTGCATGCTTTATTAAATACTGACAAACCATTGCATTTTGGTGAGCTGATTCATACAATCTTTAACACTTCCTCCACATCGTGGCTGGCGCACTTTTTTAAAGTAGTAAGCAGTAGTCTTGTGACTTCTTTCCAAAAGATATTTGGAGTCATTCCTGCTTTCTTCCATTCAATCTTTTCCAGCCTAATTGGTGGATTTCCCGCTTTACTGGCGCTGGCTGCAGGCTTTCTAGTGCTATTTTTTTAAATTAAAAATGGATGCACGTCCTCTGTTCCAAGACGAGCTGTCGCGGTTGGCACTGTTTCGCAACAGGATGCTTGAATACTATGGAACGCTGCTGCTCGCCACCTTAAGTGCAGCATATGGATTATCATTTTGATTTTCCTATTTCACATGTGTCCAGCCTGTCTTTCATTGCCTGAGCTGCGATTTCGACTGGGCCCTGGATTTGTGTCTCTGCAATATGGTGTCTCCTGAAGTGGACTTTAATCACCTCATGAGCCCCCTAGTTGCTCATGAATTGCTTTGTTCTGACGGAGGGATTATGGCCTTTGCAGCGATGCATGGAATACTGGGTCGTTGGTATATATTCGCAGTGGCGCAAGATTTCTTGGCACACAGTTTCATTGAGAACCCGCTGAGTTGTCCTCTGATGGTGCTAGAGGCTCCGGTAATTGAAGAGCATGTATGTTCTTTCCCGCTATTAAATTGGATGGCTGAGTTATTTTCGGATGATAACAGTGACTTCCTTTTGGAAGCTGTTACTGCTTATTTTGCATACTCAGTATTAGGCTGAGACCTATCGAGGCCCTTGATATCATGGAACTTTTTCCGTATATTTTTTGGGGGAATTATGATGAACCTTTTAAGTCTCTGACCTATTGACTTTGATTAAAGTGAACACTAAATTGTCATGCTGGTGAGATTTTGTTTTTTTGGTTGACAAAAATATTTTTTCCTCACCTACTCAAATTTGGACTGACTATCTTTTTTGAACTCTGCATTTCAAAAATGAGTCCTTTATCTTAAATTATCTTATCCGTGCTCGGATCATGGGAGGGTGTCATATAGATATGCTATGCCTATATGCTGTGTTAAGTTAGCATGAGCTTATTAGGAGTTTAAACACCATCTTAGCTATCTGCTGCTTCTGCACACAACACATATCTGTTGCTTTAGCTTTGAGCCTAGTAGAGGGTTTTGATTCACGCGAAAATAATATGTTGTTACTCTGATATCAGCCTTGCTTGGTGAGCTGTGTCTGTACAGTGAGTGCTGAAACCTTCAAGGATATCTCAACACAGTGGTTGTTGTGAGGTCTGATCTTCTCATGTTCCTAGACATAACATACATGCAGCTGCGGCCAAATTCTGGCTTTAGGCGGGTTTTATATTGCTTTGCACAGAGCATACAAACACACTTGATGGTGCTTCGCATGCAGAGAGCTGGTGGAAGAGGATGTGATCTCTTACCACTAGGATCTGAGGTATGGGCCCGCCCTGCTAAAACCCAAAGAGACCTTCTTAGATATAAAATAATATACTAGCTAGGGAAAGTTAGAATTAGATGTTATTGAACCCTATTCGTTTTAGCATTTTACCATGCTTTCACATTTTGTATTCTATGGACTAGTGACTATGCTGATTACTTTGTTTCTTATAATATGTTTGCTTGTATTAGCTAAGATACTGCGCTTGAGAACACTGCATTAGTAAATAAACATTTCAAATGTGCACGCGTCCTCATTTACTCCTTGTTCTGGATTGAAATGATTGTATAATGAAAGAGTGTTCATGTGTTCCACGTTACCTGAGGTGTACTAAGTCCATGTTCTGGTTTGTCTGAGCATTGGGAGTTTGTGATAACCAATGAGACACTGTAGCTAGTCTGGTAGGGAATTTTGGGTACTAAGGTGAGTTTTGGTACACCCTAATTCACTGAGGTTCCAAGTCTCTATGCACAGTTCTGTATGAGAACAGAATCCCTGCGGCACTTCCTTGGACCGAAATCAGCATCCTAGGACCGGTTTCTGGCTATCAGCCATCATCAGCCAGGATAGCTTGACTCCAGTGGTGTGGAGAGCACGGGACTCACGTCTGAGCATACCCGTCGCACTCGGGGTGACAAATGCAAAAACAACAGTTGATGGACAGAATGCAGAACAATGTCATACATTCACCACAGTACAGAGATCTGGGCCTAAATCCATCATTTTTTTGCACTCCACACCACCCCAGTTCAGACATGGCCATATGCAAATCAGCCTTGACCCTGTGCCTCATGGGAACAGTCCAGCCCGAACTGCCAAGCCATGTCTTCCCTGGACCGGAATCAAGCATCCTAGAACTGGTTTCTGGCTATCAGCTACCATCAGCCAGGATAGCTTGACTCCAGTGGTGTGGAGAGCACCGGACTCACGTCTGAGCATACCCGTCCCACTCGGGGTGACAAATGCAAAAACAACAGTTGATGGACAGAATGCAGAACAATGTCATACATTCACCCCAGTACAGAGATCTGGGCCTAAATCCATCGTTTTTTTGCCCTCCACACCACCCCATTTCAGACATGGCCATATGCAAATAAGCCTCGACCTGTGCTTCATGGGAACAGTCCAGCCCGAACTGCCAAGCCATGTCTTCCCTGGACCGGAATCAAGCATCCTAGGACTGGATTCTGGCTATCAGCCATCATCAGCCTGGATAGCTTGACTCCAGTGGTGTGGAGAGCACGGCACTCACGTCTGAGCATACCCATCCCACTCGGGGTGACAAATGCAAAAACAACAGTTGATGGACAGAATGCAGATCAATGTCATACATTCACCCCAGTATAGAGATCTGGGCCTAAATCCATAGTTTTTTTGCACTCCACACCACCCCAGTTCAGACATGGCTATATGCAAATCAGTCTTGACCCTGTGCCTCATGGGAACAGTCCAGCCCGAACTGCCAAGCCATGTCTTCCCTGGACCGGAATCAAACATCCTAGGACCGGTTTCTGGCTATCAGCTATCACCAGCCTGGATAGCTTGACTCCAGTGGTGTGGAGAGCACGGCTCTCACGTCTGAGCATACCCATCCCACTCGGGTTGACAAATGCAAAAACAACAGTTGATGGACAGAATGCAGAACAATGTCATACATTCTCCCCAGTACAGAGATCTGGGCCTAAATCCATTGTTTTTTTGCACTCCACACCACCCCAGTTTAGACATGGCCATTTGCAAATCAGCCTTGACCCTGTGCCTCATGGGAACAGTCCAGCCCAAACTGCCAAGCCATGTCTTCGCTGGACCGGAATCAAGCATCCTAGGACCGGTTTCTGGCTATCAGCCATCATTAGCCAGGATAGCTTGACTCCAGTGGTGTGGAGAGCACAGGACTCACGTCTGGCCATACCCGTCCCACTCGGGGTGACAAATGCAAAAACAACAGTTGATGAACAGAATGCAGAACAATGTCATACATTCACCCCAGTATAGAGTAGAGATCTGGGCCTAAATCCATCGTTTTTTTGCAATCCACACCACCCCAGTTCAGACATGGCTATATGCAAATCAGCCTTGACCCTGTGCCTCATGGGAACAGTCCAGCCCGAACTGCCAAGCCATGTCTTCCCTGGACCGGAATCAAGCATCCTAGGACTGGTTTCTGGCTATCAGCCATCATCAGCCAGGATAGCTTGACTCCAGTGGTGTGGAGAGCACGGCACTCACGTCTGAGCATACCCATCCCACTCGGGGTAACAAATGCAAAAACAACAGTTGATGGACAGAATGCAGAACAATGTCATACATTCACCCCAGTATAGAGATCTGGGCCTAAATCCATCGTTTTTTTGCACTCCACACCACCCCAGTTCAGACATGGCTATATGCAAATCAGCCTTGACCCTGTGCCTCATGGGAACAGTCCAGCCCGAACTGCCAAGCCATGTCTTCCCTGGACTGAAATCAAGCATCCTAGGACCTATTTCTGGCTATCAGCTATCATCAGCCAGGATAGCTTGACTCCAGTGGTGTGGAGAGCACGGCACTCACGTCTGAGCATACCCATCCCACTCGGGTTGACAAATGCAAAAACAACAGTTGATGGACAGAATGCAGAACAATGTCATACATTCTCCCCAGTACACAGATCTGGGCCTAAATCCATTGTTTTTTTGCACTCCACACCACCCCAGTTCAGACATGGCCATATGCAAATCAGCCTTGACCCTGTGCCTCATGGGAACAGTCCAGCCCAAACTGCCAAGCCATGTCTTCCCTGGACCGGAATCAAGCATCCTAGGACCGGTTTCTGGCTATCAGCCATCATCAGCCAGGATAGCTTGACTCCAGTGGTGTGGAGAGCACTGGACTCATGTCTGGCCATACCCGTCCCACTCGGGGTGACAAATGCAAAAGTCAGTTCTTCAAACCTAAGCAATTCTCCATCCCGATATACCCCAGGCCATCATTGTTTCCACCTTTAGTCTCCTGTTGCTGAAACCCTTCAAGAGATTTAGGCAAAACCATGGTCTTAGTAATTCTCTCTTTTGTTTTATAGTTAGTGATAGGTCGAAGTATTTTTGCTTTGTTTTTGATTCAAATCGTACAACTGTAGACAATCCACGAGTGGCTCTTTGGCTCTAGTACAGCCTTATCTTGCATTGTTTCTTGATCAGAAATTTTGTAAGCTCATGATATATACCTCAAAGATTCAAGCCCTTTAACTTGGCTTGCCACACTAAAATCTTCAGTGTGCTTGTGGATCCATATATATATGTTTTGAGCAATGAGCCACAAAGGAAGCTTGTAACAACTGGCATTGTTGCATCAGATTGACTTCTAAGCACACTTGAGTTAGCACAGTGTTAATGACTGGACTTGAAAAATTCACTCACCCGCTCGCTATGGCGAGCCAGTTTTAATCAGGACGAGCTACTTTTAAGGTTTACTCACCTGTTCTGTGAGTTGACTTCAGGTGTTATGCTTGCTCACAGGATGAATGAGCAGTAAAGGTATCTTTATATCTTGTTATCTCATGACTTTTGCTTGGCTTTCAGTGATAGCGGTCAAAAGTCAGTGTGTCTTCCTACATTTACTTTTCTTTCTGTGACTGAAGTTAGAGGATTTTGGAAAGTGAAGTCTGTGACAATCGCACTGTGTAAAACATGTGAAATGAAAGGCTTTAAAATGTCATGCTTTTATTTTTAACACAACACTGAAATAACTAATAAGTTAACTTTTCAAACATTTCATATATATTTCACTAGGTATGAAGACACATTTTTGTAATTCTGTAGTGAAAAAAAAGATTTTTATAGGACCAAAACATTTCAGAGCACTTTACTTGGTGATATGAAAACTTTGAATATTTTTGCTGAAACCCAATTTCCAAACATTGTTTATGTGCTGTATAGTTTTATCAGTAAAACTGCATGTTAGTGGGAACGTTCTTTGCCCATTTCAGTGGAAATGTTCCATCTGTAATGACTGTGCGCTACCACGTCATGCTTTAGTGATATATATTGATGAAAAGTGAGTATTTACATATGAACTAGGAAATATTCCTTCACCTGCGCAGATGAGAATGCTATTAGTGATCTAAGAGACAAGCCATTGATCATGTGTACTCTAAATGTGGACTTGGTTCTTATTATACCTTGAGCAAACGTTTAGTCTAGTAAATAAAAAGGAGTATTTTGTACGGTAGAAATAGTGAACTTGCATATATATATATATTTTTAAACCCTTTATTGAGAAAATAAAAGAAAAGGTACAAGGTGTTGATAGAACAATCTTTGGATCCACGATAAAGATTTACCAAATGCATTAAATCGAGTGTGCAGTGTGCACAGCCCACTTCCCCACATCCACACAGAAATACAAGGATCGTCTCAATCATGAAGCATCGTACATTTAGATATAATACTGTACAGAGTGTAAGTCTACCCCACTCTGCTTCGTGCGATAGAACATGCATATCTGTCCATTTAGGGCGGAGTGTGTCATCAAATCCAGAGACTTCCAATATTTGGCGTCGATCACGCTGTAATTCAATGGTAGGGGATACACAGATGTCACCTCTATATCTGTTCCACCTCCCCCACTTTTGGTCCCATTTATTGGGGCACCCTCTGTGCTTAAACACGTCTTTCTCAGCAATCATTGCCCTGTCCATGTCAATCGCCCAGTCCCTCAAACATGGGGCCGTCGCCACACCCCACCTTTGCTCTATATTCTGTTTTGCACTGGACCACCCCATTGAGGCCCATGTCTGTTCAGCCTGTGTGAGGTCCGTGGCTTCCCACATGTTGAGGAGACCCAGTTGGGGAGAGGCCCCTAGAGATTTACCACACGCTCTCTCCACCTGCTTCGTGATCTTTTCCCAGTATTGTTGCACCTTGGGGCATTCCCACAATACATGAAAGAAGGTGCCCTGTAGGTTACAGCGCCGAAGGCACAGAGCGTCAGGTCTTCTATCCATTTTAAACAAGGTCCACGCATCGAAGTAGAAGCGGTGTAGGATTTTCAGTTGGACCAGGCGCAGTCTCAGTGGGATGGCCACCTCTCTAGGGGAAGCCAACGCATCGCGCCAGTCCTCATCTTCCATGTCCCCCAGGTCCACCCCAGCTCTACCGCATCCGGATCATAGGGTCAGGATGGTTGTTTAGTAATTTCTTATAGGTGAGGGATATGGCTTTTGTGGGCATATAGTCAAGTATCAACCTATCCTTCAACGAGGTGGATGCAGGCAAAGAACAGCCCTTAGGTAAAGCAGTGGTAATTGCATGGCTGATCTTTAGATATCTGAAGGCCTCGGACTGAGCTCACTTTGCCACTGGATTCAAGCAAGCCGGGCTGAAGACGGCTGGAATTCCAGAAACCGGTCCTCGGAAGATTGTTTCCTGTCCAGGGAAGACATGGCTTGGCAGTTCGGGCTGGACTGTTCCCATGAGGGACAGGGTCAGACTGATTTGCATATAGCCATGTCTGAACTGGGGTGGCAGAGTGGGCTAAAGAACGGTGATGGATTAAGCCCAGATCTTTTGACTGGGTGTGAGTGTTTGATTGATTCAGATGCTCCGTCCATCACCACCCCCTTTTGTACCGCTAGTTGATACTTAGCCCGCATATCTGCAAACGTTGCCAGTTTATCCTTCACCCACATATCTCCTACTGTCGAAATCCCTATCATGTCCCACCTGTCAAAACCAGGGCATTTGCTAAGCTGACCCAACATGTCGGGCTCCCAAAGTGGCGTGGCCTTGGTAAGTGTGTTATTCCAACCCCATTTTGTGTTGACTCCATGCCAAGTCTCCACTGTGCGTGCCGTGGGCCCTGTGAGGTGAAGTTTGCAGGGATTTGTGTGGAGTGCCCTGTTGTATCCACCCCATTCCAGAAGCCAACGGTCAGTATGAAAGTTTGGGTCACCATGCTCCCCGTGCACCCATCCATTAATTGCGATCAATTGAGATGCTTGATAATATAGCTTTATCTCTGGCAATGCAATGCCTCCATCATACTACCCCATCGTTAAGTGCTATGCAGGGGGCATGTCCCTCCCATAGTAGGTCTCGCACTGTGGCCTCCACACCGGCGAAATAGGTATCAGGGATCACGTTGGGGGAGGTCTGCAGCACATAGAGAAAGCGCGGTAGCGCCTGCATTTTAAAATGAGCAGCCCTTCCTAGGAGAGTGAGGGGAAGAGATTGCCAATGCTTGATGTCAGATCGAAGAAGGGTCAAGGGCATGATCAAGTTAGACTCGTGGAATAAGACCGTGTCTGGGGTGATGAAGATACCGAGGTATTTGAAGCCCTGGGAAGCCAATGGTATGCTATATTACTTAGGGTTACGCGGTGAGTCACCCCAGAGGACATAAAGCTGTGACTTAGCCCAGTTGATGGTATAGCCCGAGTGGGTACCAAATATACAGAAAATATGGAGGACTTGGTTAAGGGACCGCGCAGGCAAGGCTAGATAAAGGAGGATATCATCCGCATATAAGGAGATGTGGTCTTCATAGTCCTCTGTCCATTTCAGACCCATAATTACCAGACCCCCCCCTGATCCAGACCACCAAGGGCTTCAACACAAGCGCAAAGAGAAGGGGTGACAGGGGGCACCCCTGGCTAGTGCCTCGCTGCAGTGGAAATGATCCCGATACATGGTTGTTGACGATAACCTGCGCGGCGGGCTGTGAATAAAGCAGTCAGATCCACTTAAAGAACTCGGGATGGAACCCCATCCAAGCCCAAACAGCAAAGAGAAAGTCCCCCTCGATGGTGTCAAATGCCATAGAGGCGTCTAGGGACAACAGGATCGCAATATCCCTAATGGCGCCTATTCTGCCCAGGACCCCATTCAAACGGCGTAAGTTTAATACTGTGTTCCTTCCTGGCATGAACCCAGATTGATCCGGATGCACTAGCCCAGTAAGGTAGGGAATAAGCCTATTGGTCAATAGCTGTGCCAGAATCTTCGCCTCAACTATGAGGAGGGAAAAAGGACTGTATGATTTACAGTCCTCTGCTGGGTTGCCTGGTTTATGTATAACCACAATTGATGCCATCCTGTCTTCAGGTGGTAGAACCTGTGCATCAAAACTTTCAGTGTACATGTGTAAGAAATGGGGATAGAGCCTGGACGCCATTGGTTTGAAAAGTTCGATTGGGAGTCCGTTGGGTCCCATGGCTTTACCGGAACGCATATCTTGAATAGCGTTCTGAATTTCAATTTCTGTGATGTCGCCTTCTAGGCAGTCCCTGTCATGTTCGGACAAGCAGGCAACTTTAATAGTTGACAGAAGTTCCGTAGCCATAGCGGACTGGGACATCTCGGCAGGTGTGTACACTAATGAGAACTAAGAGGCGAACGTGTCAGTAATCTTTTGGGGGTCAGTGAGCAATTCCCCTTCAGCCCCACGGATCGAGGGCACCCACCTAGATGCTTTTTCCTTTCTCTCCAACCCGGCCAAAAGCCTGCCCGTGCGTTCGCCATGCTCGTATATTTTGTGCCGGTTGGCAGTGTATCTAGCTTTAGCCTCTTCAGTCAGAAGCTGATGATAATCTAGGCGCACCATGTCTAGCAAGTGTTGCACCTCCAAGCCAGGAGCAGTTGCCTGGGCCCTTTCTTTAGCGAGGATTTCCTCCTCTAGATCAACCACACGCTTTGTGAGTTCTCTCCTATGCCCCACCATAAGCGACAGAGTTCTGCCCTTTATAACAGCGCCGAACGCCCCCCACAATACTGATGCTGAAGTGACCGACGCCACTTTTTCAGTGAAATAATAGTCGGTGTCTTTGAGCAGTGCCTCCCTAATGTGAGGTACCTTAAGTGCCCAAGGGTGTACGGGGAGAGTAGAGCGGCGCTTAGGTTGCCCCATGGTTAGTATCATGAGAATTGGGACATGATCTGAGATTCCACGAGCAAGGCATCTGGACGCAGAGAAGAACTGAATGTCTTGTGCAAGTGTAAACATGTGGTCAATACATGCTTGACTATTGTGAGCCCCAGAATAATAAAAAGTAAATTGTGCGGTGGTGGGGTTAAAACAACGCCATATTTCCACTAGGCCCAGCAATGATGAAAACCCAGACAACTGGAATCCCCCTTGAGGGTCACTCCGAGGAGGAAGGCGATCCCTATAGCCGTCCATTGCCAGGTTAAAGTCACCCCCAACACCAATAGTCCCACTGGAAGGTCAAGTAGGAGTGCTCCGATATCTCACAAAACTGGATGCTGTAGACCAGAGGGGGCATAAACAGACACAACATTGACTACCTGTCCCTTCCAAGTGCCCGAGAGCGCAAGATATCTACCCTGGTCATCCGACCAAGTCTTGTTCACAATATACGGACACCTCCTACGCACGAGCACACCTGCTCCACGTGAACCCGAGGTGAACCCTGAATGACCGACCAGACGATAACCCCATCTATTCAATGCCCCGCATGAATTGCCAAATAGGTGTGTCTCCTGAGTCAGGACTATGTCCGGCACCTGGCGCTTCAGGTACTGCAGAACTACCCCCCGTTTGATCTTGTCACCCAGGCCATAGACATTCCATGTAAGGAGCTTTAGCTCTAATTGTGATCCCATGAGTGCAATGAAATGCAGCAAAATCGTGTCGAAGACCTGGTAACAGGCTCAGAAGAAAGCCATGCCGGCTCCAGGGCCAAGTGGGCATGCAATGTGGGAAAATGTAAGTGCACACAGCACTGGGAGCCACCCGCTGACAAGCAGACCTTATCATAAAACCTGGACGTGTATCCCATGGCGATGTGGACTGAGTTAGAGAGTGAAGTTGATGAACCATTGTGAAGACTTGAGGAAGCGTACATCTAGTGGAACCAGCAATGTGAGAGATAACAAGAAGCAATATCGCTCAAGTACCAAGAACAAAACATAATGAACAACCCTCCCACCCCCATCCCCACCCTGCCTCCCTGCGTGACGGGCATACTACCACCCGCCACCCCCAACTTGCAGAGTGCTTGTCGCTCACCCTTAACAGTTTAGGAAACATGACACAACCCCACTCCATGGAGCATCTATGCTTAAAGACGCTAACAACCCTGGCCATCAGACCCCTTAACGTGTAGTTCCAACATCCTCAGAGAACCTGCTGTGATAACATGACAACAGAGCCAACACCCCCGCAGCAAGGCAGTAGTCGATATAAAACTTGTATATATACAGTGTACAACATGTCAAGACAATGCAAGGAATAATGCATTCAAGGACAGTCTGTATCTATATATGGCATGCTCAGGGAGCCCACCTACTCTTTTGGTAGTAACTTAAACTTGCAGTTCCGTGTGCGTCACCGTTCCGGGCTTTAAGTCGTCCATTCACCCCCGGGCGGTGACCCCTGCTGGTGTCTTTGCCCACCGGTGGCCCCAGAGCCACCCCCGGACCTGTGGGGAGGCTTGCCAACAGTTCTCCAGCCCTCGAGCCTGTCCCATGCGTCCACCGATCTAGTGAAGAACCACAGTTTACTATCCGACTCAATCTGCAGCTTGGCCGGAAACAAAATAGCGTACTTGATTTCTTGATCCCTCAACGTGCGCTTCACTTCCAGGAAGCTACTCATCTCCATAGCGGAAATTAAACATCCTTGGCAGGAGAGGTCGGGGGAGCGCCCCAGGGTCTACCCCCGGGTACACGGTGTGCACGTTCAATTTGAAAGCACTTATATAACTCCCTTGGCTGACGCTGCTGGAGAATTGTGGGGAGGGGAATAGACTCACGGACACAGGTACTGCGGGTAAGGATGGTTTTATTGTTTTGAATATTTTTTTACGCTGTATGGCTTTTCTGTAGAAGGGTAAAGGTATCTCTCGGTCTCCCTCGGCTCCGGCGGAACGTCTATCCCGGTATCTTCTGGGACTTGTAGTCCAGATGTTAGGCACGTTGTCCTCCAGCTCGGTGTCCAGGTTGGAGCATGTAAATGAGGAAAAGGAGAGATGTCTTAGCGTAGTGTCCTACTTCGCTCACAGCGCTTCAGGGGGGGGGGTAAAGTGAGGGAGTCACACGTGCACAACAACTATTTCGGTTCTCGTGAATTGGCAAAGCCGTGACGGGATAGGGTAGTGCAGGGGATACTCGAGTGAAGACCTCACAGAGGTTTAGCCCACTTAGGTCCCGCCCAGCCCGCAAAGCGTGACCGTACCTGGGAGAGCCACACTTCCCTGGTTGAAGTGTGGCTAGGCGAAGCGCCTTCTCGGTGGCCTCCCGGCTTGTCGCTGCAGTCTGTCCTTCTCCCTCTGGTCTCTCCTTCGTCCTCCTTCGTCTCAAGGCTCCGGTCGTTCCCGCTGTTCCCGCTCATCTCCTCTGGTCTCTCTCCTCCAGCCTTGTCTCCTGACTCTCCTCCGATGGACTCGTCTCCGCTCTTCCTCCAGTCGCTTTGTTGAACTCCGAATCTCCACTCCTCGCCGTCTCCAATCTTCCACTCCTCGTCGTTACTTTCCTCGCCACTCCAAACGCCTCTTCCTCCTCCGGGTGATGAACACACCCCTGTGGGAATCTCGGGATGCTTTACCTGGTCGACGTGGGGGTGGATAACCTCGGGATACGCCCAGTTAAAGAAACAGTGTTCCTCCGGGTGTTTGTACTCGAGTCCCGGGGTAATCACGTCGTTCACCTTCAAGTTCTCGGGGTGCTGTTTGAAGAAAGGTAGACTGTCAATGCGATTATAGTCCCCGTTTGCAGCAACCCCGTCACAAGAATCAATTCCTCCAAGAAGAGGTCAGCCTCTTGACCCTCCTCTTGTTCCGGCACACCCAGGATTTGAACGTTATTGCGTCTCATGCGGCCATCGTAGTCATCAAGCCGCCGGGTCAGCGCCTCCTGTGCATTTTGAAGGTCAGACACTTGACGCTTGAGGAGGTCTGTATCGGTTTTCAGTTCTTTTGTAACTTCCTTGACAGCCCGACCCGGTCCGACATCTTCCTCATGTCTGCGCTTATCAGGGATACCTCTGCGGCGACTGTGTCAATACGGGATTCAAGGGAAGTACGCACCATCGTTATGGCCGATAGAATGTCCTGCAGCGTAGGTTCCGATTGCTCCCCCTGTGGCTTGGGGTTCGACTGCTCCCCATCATGGTCCATTTGCTATGCAAATTTATCCAGCTTAACTTGAACAGCATTACGACCACTGCGGCCGGAACGCCATTGTGCCAATGGTGGGCCCAAATTGCCAAAGAGAGGGGGGATGTCAAGCCCCGCCAGCTACTCACCGCCGCCTGCAATGGTAGTAGCCCACACCTGCCTGTCAGTTTCCACCAGCCAGGTCTCCTCACCCATCCAGGGGGGCTCCAATAAGCACTGCGCATCAGTAGCGTGGGGGGACCGCCACTCGTTAGGGGGATACACCACTGTCAGATGAGGATGCAAGTGCGTCCCTATCCCTTCCACTGGAGACAAGGCGCGAGTGGAGCCCCCAGGATCTCGCCTCCACCCCAAGGCATGAGGGGGAATACAGGCCAAGTCACAAGGAGACTGGGTTATGGAGCGACCTCACCACACACAGAGGGCCCCATCGTTTAGAGACACAGTTCCTTGGGTCCAGGTAGGGTTTTGCTGGTCACAGGGTAGCGTAGCTGGACTCACCGTTACTGTCGCGTTCTGCTGCTCCCCGTGGAGGCACCTCTTTGTGGATGTGGCGGGCGCAGCATGCCAGTGTTGCGGCAGTGAGGCTCCACAGGCTGCGCCGAAAATGCGTGCCTGCCGCTTGGGGTTTTCCCGAATATTGCCACTCACGGGGTGCCGGAGAAGTCAAGCCGCGAGGTGAGGGGTGGGAGCTGAGACGGCTCCAGCACCGCCCGGACCGTCAGGCCAGGAATTACAGCGCAGCCCCCACCGGCCCGACTACAGGCCCACACACCACGACGCAGCCGTGGCGTCTATTCACGTGCGCGCCCCTGGAAGGAGCAGGGCGCAGACAGGGCTGCAAAAGCCTCCGCCACGAACTGGAGGGTTTCTCCACGTGTAGGCACCTCCGATTGAGGCCAGACTCAACCCAGGTGTGGGGCAAGATGTAGTAAGCAGCCAGGCTCCACTTCAGGCGAGAATGGCTGGGGCACGAGTAGTATGGACGGATGAATCGGGAGTGGATCAACGGAGCTCGGCTACCGTGCAGCCATTTCCCTTGGCAGTTGGCCACGCCCCCAAACTTGCATATTTGAAGGTGCTCTCTTATGTGATAATGAAATAAAAAGCATCTCCATTAGACAAAATATTTGCCTAGGCAAATTTGAGACCAGTTCACAGGTCAAGACCATTACAGTTCAGGCCAGTAGATTATTTAAGTTAATAGACCTGCAGGTCTAGTAACATTTCTATGATTATTTAGCCCTGATTAGGTAAGTGAAACAGAAGTCTATATGTTTGACATTGTGCAATATCCATCCATCTGGCTACTTATCCATGCAATATTACCATTACATAAGTATGAGTTGGCATTACCCTGCTAGCTACTGCAGGCAACATTGGTCCTTAGTGAACAGGCAGGTGAGTGGGAGAATTGTGTTAAAGAGGTGTTAAGTGCCAGTGCAGTTGACTTTAAAGATGCTAACTGCATGCTTGAGCCTCCTCATTCTTCAAGTCATACTCCAAGACACAGATTATGGTAGCTGTGGTACAACAAACAAAACACATCTACATATCACAGCATCAGGTTAGTAGTTACAACAATGCATCATAATGAAAAACAATGCTATCAAGAAAGAACATAAACCCAGCTATCTAAATGTCTCAACATAAAAATCCTCTGCTCCACAAACAAATATTGATTTGTATTCATTATCTGAATCCAAATGATCACTATATTGATTTTGTGTTTATTAATCCTTAAACTATTTTCCATGCAGTGGCTAATCAGGGCTTTTAATGCTCTCTGCATACCTCCAGGAGTCCTATCCAAAACTACATTGTCATCCGAACATTGCAGAATATTCAAATTTTGTCCAGACACTTTGTGAGGGAAAGGATTTGCAACTGCCAGTTCCTCACCAATATCCACTATATAATAATTAAAAAGTAGAGGCGCTAAAATGCATCCTTGCTTCAGGCTCGTGTTTATAAATATTTTCTCTGTGGTGACCAATCCAAGGGATAATAAAACTTTTACCCATGTACGTGAGTATATACTAAGTCAAAGTCAAAACAACTTTATTCGGTGAGATGATATCACCATAAAAGCATGCTAATCAGAGGGGAGCAAATACAAGCTGCAGTTAATTCTCAAATTTAGACAATAAAAAGCTAAACACATATTTCCTGAGCATCAATATAACACAACATAGTACACTTTTATATAGTGAATAAAACAAAAAGACCACTGGTTACCTAAAATGCTAAAAGCTAATATATCAGATAAAAGTTGAAGTGCAAAGTGCGGAATCCTGACAGGATGAAAACAAAATAACCTGTTTCATACGGATAGATAATGTGCATAGTACTATTGGACATACAAATAAAAAGGGTATATAACAGGCTACATTTAATCATCTGGGTTTTCATATTACAGAGCATTCAGGAGTGCATAGGCCTTTCTTCTCCTTATTGCCAATTGTATAAACAGGATAACGGCATTAATAACTTTTTTATTGCCCAAGCTACATATAAAGTTAAAGGTAAACAGACATAATATCGAATCCAAAATATCGTTTGGACAAAATATCGAGTAAAAAATATAGACTAGCCAAAATATCGACCAGACATAATATAGACTACAAAAATATCGAGTAATATCGATATTAATAGCCAAAATATTAAATCAAAAATATAGACTAGACATAATATCGACTAAATAGAATATAGACAAAAAAAAATCGAAAATAAGGTAGTTTTTAATATTTTTTAATAACTGTGTAATATAAATCTGTAGCAGGTTGTGGGTTTATAGGGGAATAGGGTGGGAAGTAATTTAATTATAATTAATTAATTATGTAAATTAATAATAATTGTTAATTAATTATTAATTGGTAAATAATTAAAATATAATTGGTAAAAAACAATAATTGATTAATAATTAATTTTTAGTAAATTATTTTCTGTAGCGGGTTGTGGGTTTATAGGGGAATAGGGTGGGAAGTAATTTAATTATAATTAATTAATTATGTAAATTAATAATAATTGTTAATTAATTATTAATTGGTAATTAATTAAAATATAATGGGTAATTAATTATAAATATTTAATTGATAAATAATTAATATTTAGTAAATTATTTTCTGTAGCGGGTTGTGGGTTTATAGGGGGATAGGGTGGGAAGTAATTTAATAATAATTAATTAATTATGTAAATTAATAATAATTGTTAATTAATTATTAATTGGTAATTAATTAAAATATAATTGGTAATTAATTATAAATATTTAATTGATAAATAATTAATATTTAGTAAATTATTTTCTGTAGTGGGTTGTGAGTTTATAGGGGGATAGGGTGGGAAGTAATTTAATAATAATTAATTAATTATGTAAATTAATTAAAATTGTTAATTGTTAATTAATTAATAGTAATTTTAACCAATACGCTATCCAGCGCTTTCCCTACTGTTGCACCCACTGGAGTGGGAATAGTAATTTTAACCCCTACGCTATCCAACGCTTTCCCTACTGTTGCACCCACTGGAGTGGGAATAGTAATTTTAACCCTTACGCTATCCAATGTTTTCCCTACTGTTGCACTCTTTGGAGTGGGAATAGTAATTTTTACCCCTATGCTATCCAGAGCTTTCCCTACTGTTACACTCTTTGGAGTGGGAATAGTAATTTTTACCTCTACGCTATCCAGCGCTTTCCCCACTGTTGCACCTACTGGAGTGGAAATAGTAATTTTTACCCCTACGCTATCCAACGCTTTCCCTACTGTTGCACCCACTGGAGTGGGAATAGTAATTTTAACCCCTACGCTATCCAACGCTTTCCCACCTGTTGCACCCACTGGAGTGGGAATAGTAATTTTTACCCCTACGCTATCCAACGCTTTCCCTACTGTTGTACCCACTGGAGTGGGAATAGTAATTTTAATCCCTCTGCTATCCAATGTTTTCCCTACTGTTGCACTCTTTGGAGTGGGAATAGTAATTTTTACCTCTACGCTATCCAGCGCTTTCCCTACTGTTACACTCACTGGAGTGGGAATAGTAATTTTTACCCCTAAGCTATCCAACGCTTTCCCTACTGTTGCACCCACTGGAGTGGGAATAGTAATTTTTACCCTTACGCTATCCAACCCTTTCCCTACTCTTGCACCCACTGGAGTGGGAATAGTAATTTTTACCCCTACGCTATCCAACGCTTTCCCTACTGTTGCACCCACTGGAGTGGGAATAGTAATTTTAACCCCTACGCTATCCATCGCTTTCTCTACTGTTGCACCCACAGGAGTGGGAATAGTAATTTTTACCTCTACGCTATCCAGCGCTTTCCCTACTGTTGCACCCACTGGAGTAGGAATAGTAATTTTTACCCCTACGCTATCCAACCTTTTCCCTACTGTTGCACCCACTGGAGTGGGAATAGTATTTTTTACCCCTACGCTATCCTGCGTTTTTCTACTGTTGAATTCACTATAGTTGTTACAATAAATTTTAACCATTTTGCTATGCTACGGTAAAAATATTATATATGTTTAGTTAATAATATGTATTTATATATATATATATATATTTATTATTTTTGTTATATATTTTTGTAATTTACATTAATTATTTATTAATATTACATTTATTTAATCATTTTAACTAAGTTTATATTAAATATATTTATTATTATATTAGTTTTAACTTAATTTAAAGACATATAAAAAAACGATATTTTGACAGTCTATATTATTTACAGTCGATATTTTAGAGTCGATATTTTTGTACTTACCTGCATGAAGATAGAAACTCGATATTTTGTCCCTCGATATTTTGTCATCGATATTTTTGTTACTCGATATTAATGGGCTCGATATTATGTCAGTGATCCAAAGTTAAAGGCATGTTTGTAGTGGAAAAGCATATTAGATAAAAACTGAGGTTTTAAAATTGATTTTCGTATATCCGTATAAAAACTACAAAAAAGAATAAAATGCATTGTGGATTGGGGTGTTTTACCATCACAGGGGCAATTCGGGAGTTTATGGCACCACTTTTCCCTTTTGGGGAAGGCTGTTAAGTAGTGGAGCGTGCCTAATCTAAGTCGTGTTATGTAGAATCTGTGTTGTAAATTCCTGACCTGTGTTAGGTACATTGGTGCGCCCCTTACAGGTATAATTTCACAGTAAAAAATAACACTATGCATTTGACTAACTTCGACCTCCCTTACGCATTCCATAGTATTCATGTATCTTAACTTTAGATCTCTTTTACTAAAATCCTGGATAGCTACAGGGTTCTTTCTATCAGTATCTATCTTGCAAAATTACAAAAGGGTATAAATATGCTCCAACCATGGAATTGTTTTGCTGTAGTCAAGAGCTAAACAGTCCATAATTAAGTCCTTGGTGAATTTGGTCTCGTCTTTGCACCATATTCCTTGCCAAAAGTTGAGAGGTTGCCTGTTTATTAGATCACAAAGGAAAGGAACAGATAATTCTCTATGACCTATGTAAATCGCGGTAGAGCTAGGCACTGCCAACAGTCTTTTCAGGAATTTATTTTCTTGTATTTGAAGGGAGGTGATGTTAGCTCTCCCCCATACTGCAGCCCCATAACACACTCCTGTAACACACTTACTTTGCTATAAATCAAGGATTTCCTGTATATATGTATTACCTATTTTTGTAGCAAATCTAAAATTTCCCTCAATAGTTCTTAAAAATGTCAAGTTACAAAATTCTATATGAGAGTTCCAGGTACATTCCTATTAAATAGCAAACCCAGGTAAGAGAAGGTTGCAACTCTGTTTATAACTACCCCTCTCACGTAATGGTGTCTGTTCTTAGACCTAATACTCCCGCAAGTCATAACAAAAGCTTTTTTAAAGTTTATCTGTAGGTCTTTTTCAGACAAATACAGTGCAAAATTATCAATTAGTTTTTGCAGACTATTTGCTGTCCTTGATATCAGGACAGCATTGTCTGCATATAAAAGTACAGGGGTCAGACGCACCCCGCCTTTTGGTGCGTCTGCAATTTAATTTTGTAAAAAGGCATCTACGTTATTAATGTATAGCCATATTTTGGCTTGATTGACAAGATCGAAGGCACTAGTGAGATCGACAAAACAGAGGTGTAAAATCCCTTCCTTCGCTAAGGTATATTTGCCTATCAATAGCTCCAGGTTCACACATTGTTCCACATTGTTCCACTGTCCCAATGCATCTTCTGAATCTGTACTGGGCCTCAGTTAAGATGTTATCTTCGTTGGCCCATTTTTTAAACCTCCCCAACATTATTCTCCCCATTAGTTTGTAAGTAGAATCCAAAAGGGATATGGGGCTGTAGCAATTGGCCTTTCCTCTATCTCCTTTTTTAAAAATTGGTACAATAAAGCTTTCTACCCAGGATGCAGGCAATACTCCCCCTAATGTAGCAGTAAAAACTTTTAATAAAACAGGGATCCAAAAATCAATATCATGTTTAAAAACATCAATTGGGACCCCATCTGGGACAGCAGCTTTTCCATTAGCGCTACTTTGTAAGGCAGATGTGATTTCCTCTGGAGTTATAGGCGGCGATTTTACGGGTTCCACTAAAATAATACTGCCTTTATTATGCTTATTTACTTTCACAGCATCAGAATTAAAAATGCTCTCAAAATGCGATATCCAGTCCTCCGGAGGAACTTCTGTATTGATTTTCAGTGCAGCACTTTCATTAAAAAATGGATAGTTAATTGTTTTCCAGAAGAGGACCTCATCATGAGTTTCAGCGGCCCGAGTTACTTTCTTCCAAGCCTCCTCACTCATCTCCATTTTCCTTTCTTTCAAGGCATTTTTATAGGATTTCCGCAAGAAGGTAATCCTTCCGCTATCCCTAGGACTTACTTTCAAAGCCTTTTTTAGGTCCCTATTTAGCCTTGAGCAGACTTGATTGAACCATCTAGGGTTGAAATCAGGAACATTCTTTCTCTTCTTAGTAGTTAATTCACCTGCTATTTCTGTAGTTATATTACAAAACGCCATAATAACGGCTGAATTTGTAGAGGAACTATCTGAACATATATCTAATTCTCTCTGTCTTTTCCTCCTAACATCTTCCATAAAAGAGGTGGGGTTGACCCCTGACCACCTTATGGAAACTCCATTGTAACCCTGAGTCACAATATTTGTAGCCGCTACCTTCCCTCTTACTTTAGGTTTGGAATATATACTAATAATTGCTCTAAAAAAAAGGAGAGAATATCCAACTGTTCAATTTTTCCTCTGTCCATGCATTTGAATGCTGTAGCAAAACGTACAAATGTATTGTAAAAAGAGTTTGCCCTTTAAGAGCTAATAAATTATTCTCTGAGCTGCAACCCCTCTGTTTTCCTGTTTGAAAATATGTTGTGAGCCCTTCCATTTTGGCTCAATCTTCTAATAGTTTGTGTAGGAGTTTAGCATAAACTTTGCACTCTACGTCTAACAAAGTGTAAAGATGATAGTTTGATAGAAAAGATAGCTGTCCCTTTTATGTAGTGGAACCAGTAATGAGTCTCGCCAACTGACGACTACTGTGTTTGTACAGTACCTGTATAATGGGAGTAAAATCTGTGTCTGTAGTGAGTTAGTAGCTTAAACACTTTTGCAAGTATTCCATTTGGGTTCAGTGCTTCATTGCTACTGATGGTGTACTGAGCCACACACACTTCTCTTAAGACATCCATACTTTTCACAAAAGCATGTACAGATGGAGTTTCTGTCAAATATACTTTTTTATATGGATTGATATTCTTCAAGGGTTACGCATCTCATCCCACATTTCTTTCCTTCTGATAATGTTTGGTTTACCATTCTTCAAACCTTTCATGTGTCTGTAGATCTAGATGCCTCATTTAAATGAATCTAGTTTCGCTCCACCGGCTTGCAGCTTCTTCTCAGAATTTCTTTCTATATGTAACTCTTATTGAAGTTATTTAAGTTTTCAACATTGTAATGTTTATATATGTTTTTCCTCGATGCTTTATTAAATTTGTTCTTTAGGTCCTAATTTCTTTAATATGCCTGATCTCTATCCTAGGCCCATTTGCTGTATGTCCAGGAAGAAGGTCAGTTTTAAGTGAAGCCGCAGCAGCTTCTGATTCAGTCACCACGATCCGTTCCTCTAAGTTGGTAACCCTATCCCCAACATTGGCATGAGCCTTAGACAGTTTTCTGACAACACCTTGGAGTTTTTGCATTGCTGCCTGTGATTTCTTAGTGTCCTGTCTGGCTTCTTCTCTGTGCGTAAGAATAGTCTGGTAGATAACGTCCAACAGGGGGGGGGGGTGAGAGGCTGGTACCTTGACATTAAGGCTGCCCTGAAGTGGCAGGGCTGAGGAATGGTCCCAGACCAGATCCCTATGTGGTTGAGCATGAGCATTATTGTGAGCAGCAGGTCTTTTAGCCGTACTGGGGGGGTCTGTTCCAGTTCGCTATCCGATTCTATGTTACTGCCCTCTTGAGAAGAGCTCCTCTCATCGTCAGACCACTCTGCCTCTTCAGTCAGGGAATAGAAGCATTCACTGCTGTCCTTCTCCTTTTCCTGTCCACTCTCCATGCCGTCCATTAGAGTCATTAAGGCAAGAGGAGGAAATAACAATGTAATATCTTTCTCCCTGCCATCATCCCCTTTCACCGGATCCTGACCCGTAACAACCTCTGGTTCCTCGTTGTTCAACGGATCAGTTATGCACGCTGTTTGAGATAAAGCCTTGCCAGTAACATCTTTGCTGGTTATAGTCCCGCTATCTTGGTTTTGATCATCTGTCCCTGTCCCAGTAAGCTCGGGGGTCCCCTGAGTTACAGCTTCCCCCCTGCATCAGGAAAGTGAACAGAAAGTACAGCATCCTGTTCTATTGATGGACATTCTACAACCCCCAGCAGAGGCGTACACGCGGCGCCAGTACCTCTATCTTTTGTTACCTCCCTGGTTGGTGAGTGAGGCGCCACCGCAGCCGCGTTCTTATGGCTTTTACCACTGCGGAAAAGCACCTCCGATATTGAGGGAGTCTGTCTTGAGCGCGTCGCCGCTTGTTTGCCCTTTCTGGTTGGTTCGGGCGTATCTGTTTGTTCCATCGGGGGATCTACCTCAGGTATGCCTTCATGTGTGTGCCCTGTGGTAGGCGCTCCCTGGACGCCCTGAGCAGCTTGAGCAGCCTGTGCTGCCTGCGCTTTCTTCTTTGCAGCTGCTGCTGCTTTTGCCGATGCTCAGGAGGTTGTTTTTGGGGCCATGTCTTCTGCGGTCTGCTCAGCGTGCCGTCCTCGCCAGCCGTATCCGTTACGGCAAAGTACTACCTCCCCTCTGGGCTGATCCGCCACAGTACTCCACACAACACGCTGGCGATTCCGAGCCCAGAGCGTTAACGCAGCAGTTAGCAACCTCAGAATCCCGGCTGCTCCGGCTGTTCCAGGAGATTGCTTCCACCTGCGGGTTTCAGCGAGATGTGCTGCCTTACTGCGGCAACAACAGACCAACATGAATGAGGCAGGGCTTCAGGGCTTCACCAACAGGAAACCAACAGGAAACCGTAAGTGACTAGTGGCTACTCCCGCAGGGGGGCGAGGATTCTGGAGGGTAAGTTGCACAGCATCCCGCTGCTGCTCCGCGGCTCCTCTCACTCAGCTGCCATCTTCAATTAACACCGCTGGGAGTGCTGTTTCAGGGTTTAGAGCAGTGCAGGAGTGTTGAAAGAGTTTAGCAGGTTTTGCTAGGGATAGTGTTTCAGGGTTTAGGACAGTGCAGTGGTGTTCAGGCAGTGTAAGGGGTCAAGGTGGGACTGAGAATGTAGAAATGAAAATTCACTAAAATGATTACTACATGCTACAGAGAGAGTTGCTATGGCATTTCTACAGCACTCCCAGGATCTTTATTACATAGCATCGAGACTATTTGGGAATTAGGAGGCCTGACACACATGCTGCATAGAACTTTCTAGCACTACATGTCCTAAAGCCTGACTCACTTCATGAGTACACGTATTCCCACATTTTTAAACACATCAACTAAGCAAATTATTCTGCCACAATTTTCTGAAATGAATACTGACTCACACTGTGATCTTAGACACATGACAGTATCCCTTGCAATTCAGTAAAATGATAACTACAGTGCAAGAGAGTCTTGCTGTGAGTGCTGTTTCTGGGTTTAGAGCAGTGCAGTAGTGTTCAAACAGTGTAGGGGGTCAAGGTGGGACTGAGAATGTAGAAATTAAAATTCACTGAAATGATTACTACATGCTACAGAGAGAGTTGCTATGGCATTTCTACAGCACACCCAGGATCTTTATTACACAGCATGGAAAATATTTGGGAATTAAGAGGCCTGACACACATGCTGCATAGGACTTTCTAGCACTACATGTCCTAAAACCTGACTCACTTCATAAGTACACGTATTCCCAATTTTTCAAACACATCAACTAAGCAACTTATTCTGCAACATTTTCTGAAATGAATACTGACTCACACTGTGATCTTAGACACATGACAGTATCCCTTGCAATTCAGGAAAATGATTGCTACAGTGAAAGAGAGTCTTGCTGGGAGTGCTGTTTCAAGGTTTAGAGTAGTGCAGTGGTGTTCAGGCAGTATAGGGGGTCAAGGTGGGACTGAGAATGTAGAAATAAAAATTCACTGAAATGATTACTACATGCTATAGAGAGAGTTGCTATGCAATTTCTACAGCACACCCAGGATCTTTATTGCACAACATGGAGACTATTTGGGAATTAAGAGGCCTGACACACATGCTGCATAGGACTTTATAGCACTAAATGTCCTAAAGCCTGACTCACTCCATGAGTACATGTATTCCCATATTTTTAAACACTTCAACTAAGCAAATTATTCTACCATATGCTACTAAAGGATTTTCTATGACATTTGTGCAGCATACCCAGAATGTTTACTAGACTGCAAGGAGACTATCTGAGAATTCTAACCCTGATATACAAGTGTGTAAGTGGTTAGACCACTTCATGTACACACTCTACATTTTTAACAACAGCACTGTACTGAAAAAAATATCTCCTCAAACACATTAACATACCAAATGCTCCTATCCCAATGTTTTTCCGAAAGCAGACAAATTCAGATTCAAACTCTATACAAATAAACTCCTGCTTCTATATTAGAACACATTTTTCTTATTAACGTAAAGTGCACAACATAGATCCCCTTACAAATGTACAACTCCCCTTTAAAAATGCTTTTGTAGATTTAGAACAGTGTCAATCACACACCAGATTTTCTTAAGCAGAATCTCTGAATTGTGCACCAGTCACTGCAACCATAGAATGGCATTGCTTCCCTCTCATTTTCCACACATATTCATGTAGATAACCAATGAAATTTCTTCCCACACAAATTCAAAACCAAACTAACATTTTAATTGGTTATACATTTCTACACTTTCAAAATCACATAATGTTCAACTTTCCCTCACTGCTCTCTCTGCCTGTTACAATGGTAACACTCTATAGAACACCTAACTGAACACACAGGTGAAAAGTTCATCACAAAATGTAGCAAACCAAACTAGCAAGGGTGTTTGACTTCTCAATATACCAGCTTATCCTGTGCAATGTTCCTTTCAATTACTTTTTCTCAACCATTAGCATTTCTCCTTTTAAAAAAACAGTACCATGCACCCTAGTTTTCAATGTTGAATTTTCAGAAACCACCAATCATTTCTTTTTTTTCAAGTGCACTGAATCTCATCTACATTTTTTTCTAAACTCCTACTTTTCAAACTGCTGATTCATCTGAATACAACCACATCTCCCTTTAAAATGCTTAGAGTGTGGATTGTAGGACACAGCTATATTTTCTGGACTGAAACGTATGCAGCAATTTGATGCTTTCTCAACCTTGATTTACCAAATGTGGATATTATGTGGATTGGCCAGAGAGGATTGAGATGTCACCAATTGATGCCATTGGTAAAATCCTTTTTGCATTTCCCACACATCTGACCTCATAATTGTGCACTGTGGTGGCAATGACCTAGGCACTTTGACTGGGGTAAGTATGGAAATGCTTTTAAAGGACACCTTTGGGCAATTGATGTCACTTTTTCCACAAACTGCCTTTGTATATTCTAATATATGCCAAAGGCAAAAATGGAACTGGTCCAACCAATATTGTCCACAGATTGAGAAAGCAAGGAAACATGTGAATAAGTCTGTTTCTGCTTTCCTCAGAGACTATGGTATGGGTTCTATATACCACAACAACTTGCGTTACACCATGCAAGGCATTTTTAGAGGAGACAGTATACATTTCACAGAAGAAGGGAACAGAGTCTTCCTCTTGAACTTTAGACTCTGCATCGGTACTTACTTGTAGGTACAAAAAAAACTCAATGAACACAACGGCTCTTTTTAGAACCAACCAACATCTAAACACTCAAACTTGTTATTTAACTGTATTTTTTTTCTTTTTTTTGTAGTCGTTCGCGCACCGTGCGCCCACCTCCCGATTTAAAAAATAATAATAATAATTTTTGGGGGCCTTCGGGGTCCTTCAGGGACCCCCTGAGAAGGCCTAGGGGGTCAGGGAGTCTCTACCCTGCCCCCTTTTCACGTTATCCACTTTTGTTTTTGGCTCTCTTCTGCCTCGAAGTGACAAAATGGCAGCCAACGGGTGCGTGCACCCTGCGCGCACCCCATGATTTAAAAAAAAATGTTTTTTTGGGCCTTCGGGGTCTTTCAGCGACCCCCTAAGAAGGCCTAAGGGGTCAGGGAGTCTCTACCCTGCCCCCTTTTCACATTCTCCACTTTTGTTTTTCGCTCTCTTCTGCCTCGGAGTGACAAAATGGCGGCCAACGGGTGCGTGCACCAAGCGCGCATCCCGCGTTTTTTTTAAAAATAAAAATTTTTTTGGGGCCTTCGGGGTCCTTCAGGGACCCCCTGAGAAGGCCTAGGGGTCAGGGAGTCTCTACCCTGCCCCCTTTTCACGTTCTCCACTTTTGTTTTTGGCTCTCTTCTCCCTCGGGGGTGCGTGCACCGTGCGCGCACCTCGCAATTTTTTCAACAAAAAAATATATATTTTTTTGCCCTTTGGGGTCCTTCAGGGACCCCCTGAGAAGGCCTAGGGGGTCAGGGAGTCTCTACCCTGCCCCCTTTTCACGTTCTCCACTTTTCTTTTTGGCTCTCTTCTGCCTCGGAGTGACAAAATGGCGGCCAACACTTCCTGGTTTCCACCGATTGGAATGTTGACAAACGTCTAACAGCAAATCAAAATTTCACTCGCGCACACCTGATACGCTTATAGATATATATATTTTTTTTCTTTTGATTTTAACAAGAACTGCTGAAGGGATTTACACCATTTAAGCAAATGAGTGATCTGCGAATCAGACTCTACCATTTTGCCAAATTTCTTGTAAATCCATTCAGCAGTTCGGGCTGTAGCCGTGTCTAATTCTCCTATGGAAAATACCATGGGGAAAACACGTTTTGGGACCCCCCTTTTCTCTTGGCCCCCACTTGACGAATCCCCCCAAAACTTTCAGGGAAGGAGCGGGCCAACTTCTTTGAGAAATTCGCGAAGATTCGTCAACCGGCGCCAAAGTTATTCCCAATAGAATGTTGCGGATCTCCTATGGAAACTAGGTCCTAACTATAGCTACCTACTGGCAATAGCGAGTAGGTAATATATACAAATATATATTTCCAGCTGGGCTCCTCTCCCTGCCGGCCCCGCCCCCTTGGTAACTCAAGGTCACCTATAAAGAGGAGTGGACATACCCGCTGCGCGGGAGCACGCGGGAGGGCGCCGGGAGAAGCCCGGGACAAGGGCAGGACCGTCTGTGGCCGTCCAGGGCCGAGGGAGGCCGGGCTGGGCTAGGATATTTACATTTTGTTTATTGTTGGCTGAGCCATAGTGTTCTTACATTGTGGATAGTTAGCAGTGGTCTATAGTTATTACATTGCCTCTTCATACTGATCTATCCTCCCTGAACATGAGCCATTCTGCTCCGCCTGGTGTGAGTATCTCTGTTCTGGGTCCCCTGGATAAATTTTTTAAGAAATCTGCTAAGGAAGTAGACATGGACTTACTCCTTGCCGAAAGAAGAGCCGAGCGTAGGCGTTCAATTGAGCAGTTAAAGAAAAACCCTCTACCACTTTTTAATACCACTAAAGAATTTCCCGCCCAAGGTCTGAGCGTTATTGATGCTGACGCGACTGATCTCAACCTTACCCCTAGTATATTTAGGTTTCCTGCTATCTCCCCGCCCTGTAGTAGTGCCACCTGCGGAGGTCAGCTTGTTTGTCCTCCTATTGATCACTCAAGCATTATTGAAACAAACATCCCCGAGACTTCCATTAGGGAAGTAGAACCAACCCCCTTGCTGTCCAACTTGTCTCTGGTCTGTATTGATCCAGGCGAGATCATTCCTGAGACGAGTGGACTAAAGCCAGGAACTACGTCTGATAAAGCTACAAGGGTTGTTCACTCCCCACCTAGTAAGAAAAGGAGAAAGGGAGGGGTTAAAAGGAAAGGACGTAGCTGCCCCACTCCACCACCACCCCCATCAAACCCAAATATTGAGCCGGATCCACCTCCAATAGTAGAGCCCCTTCCCTCAGACACACGTGACCACGCTACCCCAGAGTTGGTAACTGTAGGGGTAAGTGAGGTGCCCCTTGATATCTTGGAGAAGCTTATCAAATCCTACATGCTTCCCTTGTTAGAACGTGTGAGGATTATGGGTGAAAAACTGGATCACCTTGTGGCGACCATTGAATCTACACACACCACGGGCCTGGATAAGAACAGGGGCCCCTCTACCAAACCTGCCGGTTCATCTCTTGCTGCTGGCAAACCATCTAAAAGTACCAGCCAACTCACCACTAATACCACTAAAGCAGCCACCATCTCAAATAAAGCCCCGACGGTGGTGGCGAAACCCACTACAACATTACCCCCCGTGAAAGCTAACCCCAGTGTGGTAGTCAGTAAATCACTGGCCAAGGGATTAGCACCGCAGACAAAGAAAGGGATGGGTAAACCTGCTGGCGTAAACGGTAAAAAGAAAATTCCATTGCCTTCAAAGAGAAATGTCGAGTTGCCGCCAGACTCACTAAATTTTGTTATTGTCATGACAGGTGTGCCACCAGTTCATTAAGGGGAAAGAGAAAATGACGAAAGTCTAAAAAACAAAGTCATTTTCTGGCTAAAAACAAACAGACGCCTTCCACCTAACCTTAACGGGGATATCGTCACGGTCAGAAGATGTCAGTGGGTTGGGGTCCGTCCTAAGGATATTGAGGGGGACATTGTGATTATTAACTTCAGGGACCATCGGGTTGTATCTCACCTTACAGATTGGTATGTGGGAAACAACGAGGGAGGGATCTCCACAAGGAATCTAAGTTATTTCTACCCCGAAACTTTGATTAATACTAACAATCAACCTCCTGGTAGAGCTAACAAAAGCACCAAAAGCCTCCTTAAATGGTCCAACTTCACACCAAGTTTCCATGTTCCCCACTTTAACCCTGAGGCGCTATATCGCTCTTATATCCAATCCACTTACAACTGCCCAGTACAAACGCCAGGGTGGGCAAAGCCTTATATCCAGCCCTCTGGTCCCCCATCACATCTGGAACTGCCATATGCAAATAATCCCCCGTTTCCACTGGTTCCCCCAATGCCTGCCTTTACACAGTTACAGCAGCCTCCCAGTTTATTTTCAGTGAATCCTTACACTATTAGGCCCTCCCACCCAAAAGACCTTTGGAACAACCCACTGAGAAACCTGTATGATCCTCTCTCTGGGCTGTCGTCTAATGATTGACAAACAAGAGAGAGTAGTAACGAAGACCTGTATAATTCGCATGTGGGAGGTGATCCGGGTATCCTCCCACGTATTGTTGCAAGTTCTAATGGTTCTCTGCGCTGTTGTGAGGAGGGAAACTTAGTTCAACTAAGTGAGCTGGTCTCACCAACACAGTCTCTTGCCACACTGCAACCCCAGGTTGCTTCCTCCCTAGGCTCTCTTGCATTGTCAGCAATACAGGATGAGTTAATAAGCACGAAAAGGAAAGGGATGTTCAATGAGGTTTCTCCATTCGTTGGTTCTTCCCTGCAACCCTGTGAACCCCACTCTACTGATACAATAGTCCCGTGTGTCCAAGCTTGTGTTAAGGGTACTACTTTGGGATGTTGGAATGTGGCGGGTATAGAATCTTGTATATGTATACCTGACTGGGCTGACTTCATCAGTCATGGTGATATTTGGTCTTTTCAGGAGACATGGTCAACCAACCCAGTTTTTCTTCCAGGTTTTCTGAGCTTCAACAAACCCGCAGTTAGAGGCCAAAGAGGCAGGGCTATGGGGGGCCTCACTGTTTGGGTTCGTCAAACTGTAGGGGTCTCTGTGAAGGAAATTTATATTGACTGTCCTGATATCCTTATAGTAAACATGAAATTTAATAGTGGGCTGGATATTTTGTTGTTTAATGTATATGCCAGAGGAACCCCGGGTGGTCGTGTATCATCCACCCTAACATGTCTAGATGAATTCCTTGGCTCTACCAATTCAGTGGGTCAGGTGGTTGTAATGGGCGATTTTAATACTTGCTTCGAACCTCTAAGCAGGGAGGATGGGATGCTAACTGAGGCCGAGGACATGATGTGGGGAATTCCTCAACTTGAGCTTCCTCCCATTACTAAGTGGTCCCAATGCGCTACTTTTATCAAAGGCCTATGTCTGAATTGGGGGTTGCGCGCCCTAAACGGTCGTACAAGATCGGATAGATTGGGCAGCCCAACATTCTTCAATGGCAGGCATAGTAGTCGCATCGATTATATCCTAGTCGATACATCCCTGTGGCCCTTGGTGACGGACATGGCAATCAGACCACGTCCTGAAAGTGAACACGAACCACTCATCGCAGAACAGAAGGACTTTAGTTTTTCCGGGCCGATTGTGCGGCAATCTAAACTCGTTCAAGGGGCCGTGGCACTAACTAATGATATGAGGAGGGTTCGATGGCCAAAGGTTGCTGTAGACGGGAGTGCACGTAGTAAAATAAGAACCCTGGTTTCCAGTTCCCTACGGGAACTAGAGAAGTGTGACGATCCGAAACGGACAAATCCCAAAATCTTAGACGTTCATGCCAGCCTGTTTGCATCCCTAAAGACACTATTTGTTAAAATTGTAGCCAAAAAGGGCATAGGAAAGACGAGGAAACCTGCGAACTGGTTTGATGAAAATTGTGTCAATTCCCACTCAAACTTGTTTAAAGCACTAAAATCTAGGAACCCAGCCCTTATCAAAGCCTGCAGGAAGGCTTACAGTGAAGCTAAACGGAGGGCCAAAGCCGCATGGGATGATGAGCGCTGGGCTCTCCTTGTTGATGCCTGCGGCTCTGGGAACATCACGCAATTTTGGCATCTCCTCAAATGGGGACAGTCCCAGGACGATCGACCTAGCCCTGCTTCTGTTGATCAACTTACTTGGGTATCCCACTTTGAGGAACAGTTTAGGTGTGTTAGGGAGGGGGATGCTCCCATTAGCTGGCCACTGACCTGTGATACCCTTGTGTTTTCTGCCAAAGAGGTTGAAAACGTTTTGAATGCCATCCCTAGGGGCAAAGCGCCCGGTCCGGACTGCATCCCAGCAGATATCTTCCAGCAGGACCAAGACTTATGGGTACCTTATCTACTGTATTTGGCAAACTCTTTGGCTAGGGGTGCAAAGGTACCCGATTCATGGGCTGGTGCCGAGATTTTGCCCATCTTCAAGAAGGGTGATTGGTCGGTTCCCTCCAACTACCGGCCAATCAGCCTTATTGACGCGGTACAAAAGATAGTTTCCCGTCTTGTCCTTTCCAGGGTCCAGGCATGGATTGAGGAATTTAATGTACTCACTCCTCTCCAAGCAGGGTTTAGACCCCACGTAAGTACCCTGGATCAGGCTTTTCGCTTTATGCTTCTACACTGGAAGACGGTCACCCTTGGTAAAGGAAACTTATTTGCGGCATTCGTAGACCTTCGGTCTGCGTTTGACCTTGTCCCGAGGGCTGGGCTCTGGAATAGCCTTCTAGAAATGGGTATGCCTCCCACTTTGGTCCGCATTATTGTTAATCTCCATGCAGAGACCTATGCCTTTGTAAAATGGGGCAAACCTGGTGAGGTGACTAAGAAATTCCCTGTGTCGAAAGGTGTCAGACAGGGATGCGTTTTGGCACCAACCTTGTTTTCTCTATATATTAATAGAGTCACCAAGTATTTCGACGGATTTCCCACTGATGCCCCGAGTTTGGCTGGCATGAAAATCCCCCTGCTCATGTTCGCAGACGACACTCTCCTGATTTCACGAACCAGACAGGGCCTCCAGCTTGCGCTGTCGAGGTTTGAGAGTTTCTGCAGCGAACATGAGCTCAAGGTGAACGTAGCTAAAACCAAATTTATGGTGATGAGGGGGCACAAACAGGTCAAGGCTAGGGTCACAATGGGGGACACCCCCCTGGAGCAGACCAAGCACTTCACCTATTTGGGCGTTACATTCAGTGACACCCTTGGCTGGACCCATCAGATTGAGCTCATGACCCTGAAACATCAACAGTTGGGCGGAGCCTTGATTAAGGAACATAAAGGGTCATTCACGAAGCCCATGTCACCGCTGATGAAGATCTATGGAGGGAAGGTATTGTCAGCGGTGTTATATGGAGCAGAGCTATGGGGTGGAAGTAATCTGGAATCCCTGAAACATGCCCAAAACAAGTTTCTAAGGATGGCAACAGGTCTGCCCCAGTCAACTCCACTAATCCCTTTATTATTTGATCTGGGCTGCCACTCGGTGGTCGACTATGCTAAATTTCGACCCTTATCATTCTGGCGACGCCTGTGGACAACGCCAGAACTACACCACTATGCGGAAGCCTGTCTGGAGGTAAAAAATAGTCCTGGAGCCACTAAAATTGGTTGGCTAAAAGATCTTAGGGCCACTCTACTATCTTTGGGCCTCAATGAGTTGTGGTCTTCGCCCGAGACAGCCAAATTCCCATCAAAAAATGAGCTTAAAAAATGCTATTGGGATTGGGTGACGCACAACATTTTTTCAAATACGAGCTCGAGCAGTCTCTCTGGACTATTTATGGTTCACAAAGATTCACCCAGGTTAGAAAGGTACTGGGAAACCATTACCAAACCTTTGGACCGTAAACTTTTTTTTCAATTTAGATGTGGTACTCTTCCCCTGGGGGAGTTCACGAAAAAGTGGGGAATGGGCAGTATGGGGCTTTGTGCTAATTGTCAGGGCACAGGGGAAAGTCTTTCTCACTTTTTGTACGTGTGCCCACTATATTCAGCCCCCAGAACCAAGTGGCTCAAACCAATATGTAGACTACTAGGTACCAGATCGGCTGTTGAAGCCTTGAGGCTGTTAAAAACTAATCTGGACCCATTTATTGTTGTGGGGGTTGCTAAGTTCCTTGGGTGGGCATGGGTGATTAGATGCAGGTTTATTAAACACATATCAGCGGAGATTGCCTAAACTTTTTATATGCATTGTGATAATATGGACATGCACGATACCATTTTAAATTTTTGTATAGTTCTGTATGAAGTCAACTCGATGCCGAATATTTAATACTGGTTTTATATGTTCTTGTGTATTTGTATTTATGTCTTTTATGATGAATCAATCGAATAAAGACTTCTTGAACTCTATATATATATATATATATTCATTGAAAAAACAATTGGTTAGAGACCATATATAGTTAGGAATTAGCATTTTCAAAACCATAGAAATTCAAATATATAGTTAGTTGCAATAACTATATATCGCGCACCCGCAATCCACTGCTGATGATGTCACATATTACATCATTCATGACATGGTCAGTGACATCACTGATGACATCACTGATGACATCTCAAATGACATCACTGATGACAACATTCAGTGACTGTATGTTTCTGTAAAGTTAAAATATGTCTTACATATTGAAGAATGAGTGGATGTATAAGTGTCTGGATGAAGGATTTAGTAGGTGCATGACTGACTGTATGAGTGAGTGATTTAATGTGTCTCACTGAGTGCATGTGTTAGTGACTAAACTGTCTTAATTTGTGCATCATTATGTCTGTTGTTCTGTAAACTGCTGCATGTGTTGATCAGTAGCTTTATAATTAAGTATATGCGTTATTGATTGGTTGCCCAAGTATTTGTATGGGAGACTGAGTGTGTGTATGGGTGGCTGGGAGGTGTGTGCCTCTGTGCATAAATGTGTGAACAGTTGATTCACCAGATGTATGGGTTCAAAAGTGCATGTGGAATCAGCTGTATGGGCGGTTGACTGTCTGCCTGAGTGTATTGGTGAGTGAATGGATTTCTCAGTGCTACATGTCAAAGTAAGTACATATGTAAAACACAGTACATGTGAGAGTTGACATATATAAATAACTGTGCATAAGAGCCAGTGAATGTGTGAGTGGCTGTATGGATCATTGTGAACATGTATCAGGGATTGTATAAGAGAGTAAATATGTGTTAGTATATGTTTGAATAAGTAAGGTGTGTATAACTGTATAGTTGAGAAAATGGAGGTGTGATTGATTCTTTGCATGACTGACTAGGTGTGTGAGTAACTCCATGGATGAGTGACAGTCTGTGAGTGTCTGTTTACACTGAGTGTATCTAAGGTTATATTAGAGTCTGAAGAGGTTCATCGTATTATCACATGAATGATGTCATCAGTGATGTGATCAGTAATGGCAAATGAGATGTCATCAGTGATGTCATCAGTGATGTCATTTGAGATGTCATCAGTGATGTCATCAGTGATATCATCAGTGATGTCATTTGAGATGTCATCAGTGATGTCATCAGTGATGTCATTTGAGATGTCATCAGTGATGTCACTGACCATGTCATGAATGATGTAATATGTGACATCATCAGCAGTGGATTGCGGGTGCGCAATATATAGTTATTGCAACTAACTATATATTTGAATTTCTATGGTTTTGTGCGAGTAAATTAAGGTTTTGAAAATGCTAATTCCTAACTATATATGCTCTATAACCAATGGTTTTTTCAATGAATTTTCTTGGTTTTGTAAATGCTAATCCCTAACTATATATGGTCTATAACCTATGGTTTTTTCAGTGAATTTCATTGGTTTTTTGAAAGCTAATATCTATAGCTGTAACATATATATTTTTTCTAATTCACAAATATATTTTATATATATTTGTATTATATTTTTTTAATTCAATTTATATTATAGTTTAAATTATTTTTTCTTGTTTCGTTGCCGGTCCGCGAATCGGTAAACGTTCCGTTACTGCAAATACCGCGTTAGCAAGGCACATCGTGACGCGTCCCGTAAACGCAACATATCGCGTTACTACGTAATGCCCCTTATGACATGCTGCGTTAGCGCACCCGGAAGCGTTCTGGAACGCGAACCAAGGCGCGAAACGTAAAGCCCCGGAATCGATCCGAGGCGCGGCGCGGAACGCGGAACGTAAGCATAACAGGTCATGTGACTAGTTAATAAAACTTTTCATTGGTTGATTTTACTTTTAGTTTCCTAATGATGGAACGCTTGATCATATGACGTAAAACAAACACTTTTCATTGGTTTAGAACATTTTCTTTTCTCAAATGATGAAAGTCCCACCTTTTTTCCTCACTCCGACTTTCATTTTTATGAGAGAAAGACCTGTTTTTGTTTGCTAAGACATGGCATTTCTATTAGCTGCAGCTGGTGGATCTCCACCACCTCCACCACCACCAAAGAAGAGAGGACCGACTAGCCAGGTCATCTTCGACCAGGAAGAAGAAGAAGAGGAAGACGAGCAACAGGAGCAAGGGACAAGTGGCTTTCTGAAAGAAATGCCAAGAACGTCTCGTGTGAAAGTGAATTTTATCTGGCAATTTTTTTCTTTTCCTTCTCATGCAAAGAAAGTTAATGCCAGGTACGTTACCTGCCTCATCTGCAAAAAAACACTCTCGAGAGGGACCGAAAAAAAATATAGCTTTGGTAATCATACCATGCATCGGCACATGGAGACTTGGCACCCTCTTAATTATTCCAAAGCGCAATTTTGAGATTTGGTAAATAACCCCCGACCGGCAAAAACATCCACCAATGACTTAACAATAAGTGAGTCAGAGGCAAGGGAAACGGTTCCAAATCTGCAAAAGAACTTTGGGCAGATGAGATTGACTTGTGTAAAGTGTGGAAAATTAATTTCATGCGGAGAAATGAGTATTATTTTAATAAATAGATCATTTGAAAATCATCAATGTCCAAAACGTCCTAGAAAGTATTTTTTTTTTTTTGTTGCTCCTGTTGAGCCCTTTGAAGTAAATCATTTTTGTTTCTCCTTCCTCAAAAAATATATAAAACATCAAAAATAATAAAAAAAAGTTCTTTTCAGAACTACCTTCCCTTTTAAAAAAAATTTCTAGAATGTTTAGCACTCTAGCATCCTCTATTTCTATTGATACGCTTCCCGGTTAGCGTTCGGGTAAGCGAACCGGGAGCGAAGTAAAAAAAATATTTTTTTTAAAAAAGACGAATTAATAAACAGAGAGTAATGTGAAAAGAAAGAAAAATAGAGGGAGTAACACACAGTTACTGTTGAAAGAGGGACTGATAAAAGAAGTGAAAAGAGTAGTATAAATAAGTAATAGAAAAAGAAATGAAGGAAGTAGCAAAGACAGGAAACTAAGGGTAAAAAAAAAAAGAAGCAGAGGAACTAATAAAAGTTAAATCTGATAGACATGTAACGTAAAAAGTACTAAACGCTTACCTTATAATTGTCATTACCGTAGTGTATTATCATTTTCATACTTTTAATCTGTGTAAGAAAGAACAAAAAAATTTAAATTAATACAAGATGGTAAAAAAAGAGTGAGCATAAGACAAAATGAATGTTAAATGTTGAATGTGGTATACTAGTAAAGCGTACAGCTGACCCAGCAAAGAGGCGTCCCGGCGCTGTATACCGCTGGGGAACCCATCCTGGCTTTCCCTGTGAGATGGACCCTCCTGAGCATCCCCAAGGTGATGCCAGGCATCCCCGGAGCTGATGGGGCTGTTAGTTGAGATTAAGCAAGCTATTACCCAAAGTTGCTGAGTGGGACACATGGTTGGAGTAGGCACCGAAGCGAGAATTATCGAGTCCGCTGACCAAGGCCCAAGATCCTGCCACGTCAGGATTGAACCCTGGTCCCAGGCCGACCTCTGCTTCTGGGTCTGCCGCCTCTAATCAGTGAGCCACACCAATCCATATACATATTAGAAATCACAATTCAAATTAGAAAATTAATTAAACATATTTAATGGTTTATTTTTGCTGTTATCAGAAAAAATCAAATTTCACTGAAAACAGTGAGTTGAAGGTATTCATCATATAACAGCGGGGAAAAAAACCACAATCAAAATGATTGTGTTTAAAAAACCCAAATAATATAAATAAGCAGAAATAGGAACTTCTCCAAAGTAACTTACTTTGTATGATGTCAAAGGATATCCTATGAACAGCTTATACTGAGTTGTGCTGTTACTATTTTCTGCCCGCCACTTTCTGAAAGATAAACTCAATTGTTTTAAGAAAACTGAGACATACAAAGCAATTTGAAACAGCACACTAAGTTACAGCAACACCTAGAATCATTGTAGTCCAATTACCTACCCTAAATTCTGACTTCAAAAATCAAGTTAAAAGGCAACATTGCTTCATACTCAATTAGTAATATTTGCTGAAAGAATAGCCATTTTTAAAATTTTAAATAAGCTGTGTAATATCCAGATGTTGTCAAAGGACCAGCATATTATGTAATAACTGCAGTTGCAAATGTTCTTCCTGAAATCGATGACTGTGTAGCAAAAACATTTTTAATTAGACTGGACAACTTATTTTCTTCTAGTTTATGTAGTTGAAATTGTAAAATGACATTTCATCCATACGTTTTCAAAAATAATGTGGACAGCATTGCAGACTTACATTTCCTCTACTCCTTATTTTGATCTGCTGCTTGACTTTGCTTATAAAAACAAACAGTTTTCGCTCTGTACTACAATTATCCACAAGGCCATATGTAGTAGGAGCCATTAGAACCTCTGTAAATTCCTCTAAACAAATCCCAAGCTTCCTTTCCTAAAATTTTGGTTGTAAGAACACCAGGTAAGAATTTTGAAGGTGGAAAGGCAATCTTTTTTTAAAAGTTAAAACAGAATCATTGCAGAATGACCATCCGTTTCCAGATTTCAAATAAGCTGTCTAATGTCCTGAATTAGTTGAAGGACCGTTATGATATATAATTGCAGTAGTTTTAAAAGTCCTTCCTGATATTGACAACTGCAAAGCCACAAAATTATTAATTAAAGTTGTCAATTTAGTTCCATCAGGCCTACATCGTTGGAACATTAAAATGACATACTGGCCATAACTTCGTAAAATTAACGTGGACAGCATTCCAGACTTACATTGGCTGCACTCCATATTTTGATCGTCTGCCTTTACTAGCTTATTGAAGGATACTGATTTACTGTCAGGCAAAGTTAAATATATAAATCTTTCTGAGTCTACACTATTAGTACTTGATAGCCTACAGTTCTCGCAGTCATGCTGCCATTGATAAGAAAGGCCAAATAGATAATCTACATCTACACCCTCATCTTGCAATACATCAAGCATATACATTAAAAACTCCTGACAATCCTGCTGAATATTTTCAGAGAATTCTGTTTGACCTGAACATTCGTCTAACAGAAAACGAATTTCAGACACACTTTCTACTCTCGTTTTATCAGCACTACATTTCTCTAACACAGAATTCAACAAACAGCATAAACTTTGTTCCGAATTGATCACAATCTGTTCTTTGTAAGTCTCTAGTGAAAAGAGAACATTAACAACTACATTAGCATAGCAGTTGACACCAGAACTATTTTCAAATTTAAAACCAACAACATTTTCAACAGAATTCATGTTATTCCTGCTTCCACTTTTGGGTTCATCGACTTTTGGTCTTTTTGCTACAACCTCCCTACTATTACTGATATTTCTTCGTTTCCGGCCTACCACACGTTTCTCAATCAAAGGATATTGAGGCAAATGTGGCGCATACTCTCTTCTTAACCTATTGTATTCCTTAACATAATCTAGATCTGCACAAATGTTTGTGACATCACAGTCAATCAAGTACAAACCCGATAAAGTTTTGACCCGTGACAATGCTACATAAGCCATACCCTCTTTGAATACAGAACTGCCAATATTCACTAAAGCAGTGTCTACACTTAAACCTTGCGATTTATGAATTGTCACCGCATATGCCAAGCAAACAGGAAACTGCTTACGGCGAACATATAAGTCTTTAACAAGCAAAAACCTAGCAGAGCAACAACCAATTAGCTGTACTTCCTCAATGCCATCAAATTTAATTTTTAAAAATTCAATTCCATCTCTATTTCTGTATTTCTCAAAATCAACAACATTACCCATTGATCCATTTACCAGACCTCTTTCAACATGTAAATTCCTTCTCAATATGATTTGGCAATTTAAGCACACATTCAAAGTCTTTTCAAAACCCGCAGTTTTAGATATAGTCTTCTCTAATGAATCCAATTTAGATTTCAAATTCTCTGACAAAATAATTGTTGCTCCCATATGCTCTATTTTGTCAATAGCTTCAAGTTTCACAATTTCTTATTTTTCTAAATTCAACATTTTGTTGTTGAAGATGGAACATTCTGCAAGAGTTGGCATCAAACATATTCCAGATTTCTTCACAGTAATTTTCTGAAAAAAATCCTCTGGCAAAACGTCTTCTTCTGGATATAAATTTGACAGTAAGCGTGCATGTAAAGCTTCTTTACCACGCTCAGTCACTCTCCCGATTCTAATATCTTGTAGAATATTCTTGT
Organism: Lissotriton vulgaris; assembly: GCF_964263255.1. Taxonomy (NCBI): domain Eukaryota; kingdom Metazoa; phylum Chordata; class Amphibia; order Caudata; family Salamandridae; genus Lissotriton; species Lissotriton vulgaris. The sequence goes on along the minus strand of NC_141700.1, from coordinate 461,199,386 downwards.
AATCTTCGTCCTTCGCCTGACGCATATTTTCACGCAGCTCAGCATAACTGAAGTTTAACCATATGTTAACGTTGCCAATGCTCCCTAGGCACTTCTTGGTATCTTCATGTGTAAGCAGTTTAAACACTGGTTGTCCTTTCACTGGTGTCAGCTGCAGAAGATCACCAAAAACAATGATGTGTTTGCCACCGAATAACACATCATACTCTGTTTTAAGAACTTCCTGCATTCTTAAATGCACAAAAGCAAGCATGAGATTGGAAACCATGCTTACTTCGTCAATGATGAGAAGTTTCATCTTCTTCAAAACTCGAGATACTTCACAACAAGCATCTCCAGATAACTTGTGGTATTGTAATTTGTTATCTTGCTCCACTGGCAGCATCAGTAAACGATGCAAAGTAATCCCTTTAATGTTATGAGCTGCCAGTCCAGTTGGAGCAGTCACAACACAAGACAGCGATGAATCAGTCCTTTTCTGCATATAACATGAAATTGCTTTAATAAGGAAACTTTTTCCAGTTCCTGCTTCTCCACTCACGTACAGTCGGACAGGCTTCAGCGACGTACATGAGCACTCTTCCTTCTCATGACTTAATCCATGCTCAATTTGGTTGGTAACTTCGACATATATTTTCCTCTGCTCAACGTTAAGTTGTCTTTCCAATTCTTCTAAGTTAACCGCATCCTTCTGAGCATGTGCCATGGCTCTTTCCACTTTAATCATGGCAGTGGCAGCTTCATTTTCAATAACTGGTTCTCCTAGTGGATCCTGACTCAATAAAACAGAACTCTGACTGTCCTGAGAACTGTCTCTAGCAATCCTGGCTGCAATTGTTGCTTCCTGCTCAATTTCTGGATTCAACATTTCTAGATATTTTGGAAAAACAGGACATTCTATGGACTCCTTGGCTGCATTGAAAGAGTCTTCGTAACAGAAGAAATCCCCAAGCAGTTCCTCTTCTGCACGCCAAGGCTTGAAAAGTTGCAAAAGAGCTAAATAGAAAAACTCTGTTCTTTCGGGAGATTCGCAATCCAATTTTCGATGATTTATCAATTGACATTTTTTTTTGCTTGACCAGACATCCCTCACTTCCAATTACAGCATACACTCCTTTATCAATATCTTCTTTGATGTTCCTCTTGAAAACGTAATTTTGAAGAACTTTATACAGACAAGCATTCTCCAGGTGACTGCTTCTATTTGGATAATATGTATCCAACATGTTGCTCTTCAAAATATCTGTACTGTTTGGCTCCTTCTCCGCCAAATACTCAATTTCCCGTACAGGTTTCAGAACTCGATTACGCGTTGCAGCAAGACCAAGACTCGCCCAAATGATACTCCTAGATTTGGCATAGAGACTTGCTGAAGATAACCGGTCAGAACATTCGTAAGCTCCAATTTCTCGATGCGACAACATCTTGAGACTGAAACTGTACAACTTCTTACTGAGGCTCTTTTCATGGGAAATATCCTCCCACATATCCTTCAGTTCTGTCTTTTCTTTTTTAGTGATGTAAGACGTCACATACCGAGCCACAGCCATACAGTTGTCAGCCACAAACTGTATATCCATGTTAGCATTCCACATGGACAAAATCACTGGGTTGTAGTCGTTGATGTACTTGGACTTTTCATTTCTTTTCAAATTGTATGTGTTTTTGGGTGATTTCCTCGTCACACTATGTCGCAGCGATGACATCAAATTGTTAACTCTTCCTTTTGATAACACCGACCGTGGAAATGAAAAACGACATTTGGTGTAGTATTTGTCCTTGTTTCTGAATTTACGACAACAGTACTTTCCACAACGATGACTTTGAAACCGTAAAACTTGTTCTCTTAGACTTTTGTCTTCGTTTGTCTTTGGAACAGCACATGTAGCATACTGTTCTATGAAACTCATCACTAAGTCATCCGGATCTGTTCCAAATTTGGGTGCATCTTTGATCCATAGTAGCATATGTATATGAGGAGCACCTCTTGCTTGATAGTCCTTTCTCCAGAAGATATCCAACACCTCTCCAAGAGGTGGATTTTTCTTGTTCGTGATGAAAGACATCATAGCTTCAAATCTATGATTGAAGTACCTGCATACATTCACAGGATCCAAAGAGCACAGTTCTCCGGGTGTCTTGAATTCAATATTTTCAATGTTTCCATTTACCTCTCGTAGAAATTCAAGTAAGTCTTCCCAGCCATACTCAGCACAGCTGAGAGTGAGGAACCATGTGGGAGTTCCTAAGTTCCTCAGCATACATTTTAAGTCACCATGACGGCGGTACCAATACTCATTAGTACCACGCTGACAAGCCATGAGATTAATCAGGTGAGAATCCAAAATACTGTCTTGCACATTGACTTTATCCATAAAGTCCCTTGCCGAGATAATTCGCAGTTGTATACCACTTTTCAAGATGTGGTTCACTGCATAAGACAATCCAGAGAGATCACTTTCAAACAATAGATGAAATAAATAGGGAATGCATTGTCGAAACCTAGGATCTTCTGTATACAATCGTAAAGTCCGGTATTCTGAAGCAGGAATTTGAACAGGTCGCTCATCATAACGTCCTCCTCGACCTGGGGGAAATAACTGTGGGAAACACCGAGCTTCCAAACTTTCCTCCCAAACACTAATGGGACTCCCTTTGGCTTGTTTCATTTGAAACAACTCAATAGCATTCCCCATGACTTCCTTAGAATGCAAAGGATGAACACTATAATGTTCATATATTTCTTCCTTTTTAGAGGCTTCTACTTTCTCAATTTGACCAGGACACAAATCGCTGTCCTCTTCTTCACTTACTTCCTCTTCTGCAACACATACATTCTTGTAGTACTTATTATTTTTTATCAAATACAATGTTGCCTTTTTAACTTTCCTAACATCCACTAAATCTTGCCAGATTTTCTTACTCTTTGTCGGAACACCATTAACTATGATAACCAGAGGTTCCTCTTCCACTTTCTCTACTCCAATTGTATTAATGTTTTTCTTCAAATCCAAAGGCAAATAAACAACCCTTCCCTTTAATCCTCTCTGTAAATCTGATGGAGGCAACTTCCCTGTCTTTGGCTCCATTCGTACAATAGCCTGGAAGGGATGGACACTTTGAATCAAAATAGATTCATAAGTATTTAAATCCTTTAATTCATAAGGAATGTCATCTAATTCCAGATTATTGTAAACCGCTCTAGCAGTCATCTGGTTTTGGTTTAATTTGTTATAGCAATAAGTACACATATGTTGGTCTGCTCCCAAATCAAAACAATTTTCTACTATCAAGTATGTGGCAAAATCCTTCCATTCACTATTGTTTTCCATATCACTCTTTGCATATATATCCACTAACTTAGTCTGATTCTTATAATAAGTCCGTCGACAACACACACAAGTGAAATTAGGCCTCTCACTTGATTTCACCATAAACGTGGAAATTTCCTTGTGAAACTTATCTGTACTGAAAATCTGTTCACTATCTTCCACACTACCATCTTCTAGTTGTTCAATATCAACATTGTTCTCTTTACCAGCAAAATAACAGAACTCAATTTCTTGACAAATATTCTTCACATCTACTTCAGAACCATGCAAAAGAGCTCTGCTTAATTTTTTAAGCATAATTGCTGGACTCTTAGCATAATACAACATTCTAACTAATTTCCTCACTTTATTATGATGCACTGCTAGCATCCTGAAATGATGAAATACACTCTGGCATACTCTCCTAGAAAGACAAGCCAGTGAATGACCACGCAAACCTGCCACTTGTCTCACTCTGCAAGGATCTAATTCTTGCAACAACTTTATTTTTTGCTTTACACTTTTCTTATGAAATGTCCGTATAAAATCACAAAGCAAATTGATGGAATCCTGTTGCACACTGCAAATAGAACTACACTTCCAGGTGTACACTGGTCCCTTAGGACGTCTCCCTAAAACCTCATCACTTAGCGCCTCTTCTGCATCTGCAGACACAAGTATTTCTTTTTCAACCGGATGACCATCTTTTACCTCATATGCTCGACCACTACTGTCAACTGCATGCACCAAAACATTGTCCTGAAAATAACTCTCCTCATTAAAAAATGCCTCACTATTTGAACTATGCATCCATTCTCCTAAAAAAACTTCACAAAAATTAGTACGATTAACTTCTCTCTTCCATCTACTATTAGATTTGAAAACATAAATTACCTTGTTTAGTTTCCTAATTCTATTAATTACCAAAATAAATAACTTTCGCTTGATTTCGAAAGCCTGATCAATAATTTTCTCTACATTTTTCTTTTTCTTATAAAATGACACTTTCTGTTGACCTTTTTTAAATTGTTTCATTAAATTGACAATTACCCTGTTGCGGAACATTCGCTTACGAATGTCCCTGAAAATATTTGCCCTTCTACTGCCATGCACAGAGTTATCTCCTGCTCTAGCACAAACTTTTTTCACGGACCTTTCCTTTCCATTTAAATTGGCTCTCTTTTTCTGGACTAAAACTTGTTCTGTAGTTATACATTTTTTTCTACAAATGTTTTTAAGGAATGATTTCGTTCTCTTACCCGGTGTTCTCTTCGTCCGTTGAGGTAATACTAATGTAGAGGACTGCTGCAAAATGTTAGGTAACTGCTGTCTTTGACATTTCGTAGCCTTTCGAATTCTATCCTTAGACGGCATTGTCAAATTTCCAAATAATTTGCAGTTGAATCTGTGGTGAAATATAATAAAAAATTTTATTAACCACTATTACCTAACAGTAAATCAATAACAGTAAGAACTAGATTCAACAATGCTATAAAAATAAATAAAATAAAAGTATTCACAAGGGTGCAGGGGGTATCACTTTGACACCCTCTGGCACCCTCAAAACAGGCACAGGTGCCATGTGGCAGGCAAACCAGCCCTAAGGGCAGGTCTGCCTTTCACATGACATAGGTGTGCGAGCACACATGTGCATGCACACCGGAATCGGTATTTTACCATGAAATTTTATTTCATGCTAAAATACCGATTCATTAAGGCCTTTGGGACTCAGAAGACTCCCCCCTACATAGCAAATGTACAGAATCGGTAAAATTACCGATTCGGTATTTTACCGAACCAATAATTTTTCCGATTCTGTAAATGTATATTTACCTACATGTGGCCTTGGATTTAGGCCCCTACATACCGATTGGCCATTTAACGGTCGGAAACGGCCGAAATCGGCCGTAACCGGTCGGTAAATGGCCTGAAACGACCACCTACATCGGGCCCTTTAAGTCTGTTCCCAATGAATGTAGGGGCCAGATGTAGGTGGCCGAAAATAGCCATTTACCGATCGGTAACGGCCGAATTCGGCCGTTACCGACCGGTAAATGGCCATTGACATGTAGGGGCCCTTAAATGTTGCATTTTCGGTAATTGTACCGAATCGGTAATTTTACCGATTCGGTAATTTTACCGATTCGGTAATTTTACAGATTCAGTAATTTTTCCGAAAATGCAAGATTGAAATGTGGGTAGCCAATTTTCCATTGGCACATGGCTTTCAGAATCGGTATTTTACCATGGAATACAAATCCATGGTAAAATACCGATTCCTGTGTACATGCATATCTGTGCATGTACACATGTGCCATGTGACAGACAGACGTGCCCTTAGGGCATGTCTGTGTGCCACATTGCACACATGCCCGTTTTGGGGGTGCTAGAAGGTGTCAAAGTGATACCCCCTGCACCCTTGACAAATTCGGTATTTACCGATTCGGTAAATACCGAATCGATATTTGAATTGAATCCTATGGGCTTCAAGGCCCATAGGATTCAATAGCAAATACCGATTCGGTATTTACTGAGTCGGTAAATACCGAATTTTTAAGGAATCGGTAATAAATCAGATGTTGGTACCTACATCCCATTTACCGATTTTGAAATACCGAATCGGTAAAATTCGGTAATATACATGGGGGCATATTTACAAAGGCCTTACACTACGAGGAAAGTGACTTCAAATGACCAGACACACATGGGGACGTATTTACAAGGCCCTTGAACCAGGGGGAAGTGACTTGAAATTGCTAAGCACACATAGGAGAGTATCTACAATGCCCGTGCAACACTTATACATCATTTTTTACATGTACACCGTAACATTAACAACACAATTACATCATATATCTGTTCCGCAAAAGCGACGCATTGCAGGAGTCACATCATTTTACCATCAAAAACAATTTCACCGATTCTGTAAATGTAGATTTACCTACATGTTGCCCTGGATGTAGGCGCCTACATACGTTTTCGACATTTACAGGTCGGAAACGACCGAAATCGGCCGTAACCGGTCAGTAAATGGCCTAAACGACCACCTACATCTGGCCCTAAGTGTGCATGCATTTGATTTCAAACAAAGTTTTAAAACCTTTTATGTAAAACAATAATACACCTACATTCATGTAAGGGCAGGTCTGCCTTTCACATGACATACGTGTGCATGCACAAATGTGCATGCACACCGGAATCGGTATTTTACCATGAAGTTAGATTTCATGCTAAAATACCGATTCGTTAAGTAATTTGAGACTCAGAAGAGTCCCCCCTACATAGCAAATTTACAGAAGCGGAAAAATTACCGATTCGGTATTTTACCGAACCAATAATTTTTCCAATTCTGTAAATGAAGAATGCAAAATCGCCTTTGAAAGCAGATTGCAAACACTTGACGCAAAACATCATTTTAAATACACAGCTGACTTTCTTATTTACGCAAAAAAGCATACTACTCTTTAACTAAAATATATAAACGATAACTCACCTTTACAAATTCTTTTTGAAATTGAAAACAGTCTCGGAAACACACCAGTTAATCTGTACCAGAATTAAAGGTATGCACTCCAGAGGCTGGAACCAACAAAGGCACCGAAACGCTGATATTCAACACACATATCTCTCATGTCAGCCAATAAAAACTCTTCCCTCACTTTTTTCAAATCAACACCCTTCCCCCTCTGCCCTTTCTACCTCTTTTCCATAGCAACTACCGCCTGCCTGACCTGTCATGGTCACAAGTTCACACAACAATGTTTCAAATGAACTCTGAACTCTCAGTACACCTGCTAATCCACTGCAATCTTTCATAACAACATTTTTAAATAACCATTCAAAATACATCTTTCAAAGAACACATCCATGCACCCTAACTTTCTGTTTTCAGCAATGGAAATACACCAATCACTGCTAATGAATCATTTACACTTAAACTCCACAGTTTTTTACATTACAAACATCACTATTTCAACTGCCATTTCATTCCCACACTTCATCTGACTGCAGCAAAAACTCCTCTAGCCATGTTTTCAGTCTGGATTCTTGGACATAGCTACATCCACTGGGCTCACAGGTATGCTGATAACAGAAATTTACACAACCTCGATTTACAAAATGTGGAAATCAAATGGATTGGTCGAAGAGGATTGAAATGTCACCAATTGATACCATTGGTGAAAACCTTTTTACATTTGCCAACCCCTGACCTCATAATAGTGCACTGTGGAGGAAACGATTTGGGCACTTTGACTGGGGTAGGTCTGGAAATGCTTTTAAAGGACACCTTTGAGCAATTGATGACACTTTTTCCTCAAACTGCCTTGGTATATTCCAATATATGCCAAAGACAAAAATGGAGGTGGTCCAATCAATTTTGTCCACAAATTGAGAAATCGAGGAAGCATGTAAATAAGTCTGTTTCAGCTTACATGAGAGACCATGGAATGGGTGCTATCTACAACAATAACTTGCGTTACTATATGCAAGATATCTACAGAGGAGATGGCGTGCATTTCTCAGATGAGGGGAACAGAGTTTACATACTAAATTTAAGAATGTGTATTGGTTCCTACTTATAAGTTTCTAGAACATACACAGAACCCAAAAGCTCTTTTCAGAGCTACCTTAACTTAGTGTACTCTTTTGAAATTTAGAATGCACCTTTTTTTCACTTATTTTCACCTATATTCGCTTCCCGGTACGCTACCCAGTTCGCGTACCGGCAGCTAACCACGCGAAAAAAAACAATTTTTTTTATCGACATATATGAGCCTCCTCAGCCACCCTCAGAAAACTTAGGGAGACAGGATACGTCTAAAGTACCCCAATCTACCCATTCTGAACATTATTTACCCTCCATCTTGTATCTCAATTCTACCGAAACACAAAATGGAGGACTCCCGTAACGCTGCAAGTTCGCGTACCGGGAAACGCACTGACAAGCACTCACTCAAAATAGGTGGGAAAGTAATTTACAGAAAAACCACTGGAGACACTTTCACCAATTAAACAGTAGCTCATACTACATAACAATCCCTACCATTTTCACAAATTTCGTTGCAATACCATTTAGCCATTTAGCATGTAGAACTCTCTAAAATCCCTGAGGTAAATTACTTCACAAAACATATCGGAAGTGTTGGAAATGACAACCAATTAAAATATTACTTTCAATTTCTACTATTATATCATGACATTTGATTGGTTATGTACCTGAATATATATAAACAAAGAGAGAGAAACACACCCATTTTGACTACTACTTCGTGAAGAGCAGAACAACAAAAAATCAACTGATAACTTCAAATTATATTTAAAAGGTAAGATATTATTTATAAAACTAAAGTATGTTCTGTACTGAAAGCTAATTAGAAAAACATTTTCAGACAGTTATATTCTATCACTCTGTAATACTTATAGAATAAAATAGACTTCTCTGTTTTAGTTATGGCAGGGCCAGTCCAAGGATTTTCGAGGCCCTGGGCTAAAAAGGAACGTGCTCGAGGCCCCCTCCAATTTACATAAGTGGTCCCTTGCAAGGAGAACATTCACAGACACTGTGGGGGCCCCATTGTCCAGCATTTTGACGCCCCCACAGTTTTTACTTTTAATCCACACGCATTTCTCACACCTTCATAGGTGTGAGAATTGATTGTGGTCTAAAAGTTAAAACTGAGGGTGCGCCAAAATGCTGGACAATGAGCCCCCCACAGTGTCTGTGAATGGTCTCCTTGCAATTGAGGGAGCGTCTCCTTCTCCCTCCCCTATACCTCCTGACACCATCCATGAGAGGCCCAAGGAGGGGGCCCCCGCCAATGGACCTTAATTGCAGGCGACACCTTTCTTTGTGATAGATCTCCAGGAAAACAAAAGGACACATCACCAGTGCGTGGCCCCATGCTGGTGGGCTGAGTGCGAGGCCCTGAGCGGCAGCCCACGCTGCCCATGCCTAGCGCCGGCCCTGAGTTAAGGATAGAGTTAGACTTCTCTAGTATAATTCAGAATTGACTAAGAGTTTATTTGATAATTTTCTTCATATTTCTACTTCCAATTTGATACCATACACTGCCCAAAGAAATAAACACTGTTTAAATAACCAAACTGCCTGTCTGTACTGAAACCCAACAGTGCCCTATCTGTACTGATATATTTTTTTTAATGCAATTTACAGCAAGAAAATGGAAGGACAACAAAATGAAATTAATATTTCATTTGAAATTAATATGGAAAACAATCCTAAGGAAGACAAAGAGGAAATAGACTTTATGGATCACTCTCTGGACCAAGACTCAATTAATTGTGTAGAAGAAATTGAATCATGGAATGAAAAGGAGGACATACCTAATGAATTAATGTTGGAAATTCTTTTAGATTTTGAAAAATCACAACAATAAATTTTTATTTAAAAATTAAAAATAGTTTGAGACATTGTTCTTTTTTATATGTAAATTATGAAATAGTACCAAAATAGATATAATATAAAGTGAGACTTAAAATATACTGTGCAACTTTTTTGTGTTACATACTAACTTTGTTCATAGTTACTTCCTTTCTCCCACTATATAATCCCCAATGTGTATTTAACATCTCTTTATCATCTCCTGCCACCATGTTGTTTCGGCTTTCCAGACAGACTATGGTATGAATTCCATATACCACAATAACTTCTTTAACAACAAGCAAGATATCTACAAAGGAGACAGCGTTTATTAAATTATAGACTCTACATTGATACCTACATGTAGCTACGTAAATAAAAATAAACAAAAGAAAAAAAAACGAACAATCAATAAACATACAATAAGTTAAAAGTCAATCATTCTTGTTTCCTGATAGTACGCTCCCCAGACCGCTTTCCGGTACGCGAACCGGGCGCACCCCACGAAAAAAAACATTTTTATTTTTATTTTTTTTTTGGCCCCGCGGGGCACTTTAATATCCCCCTCATCAATCCTAGGGGGTCAGAAGGGGTCTACCTTGCCCCCTTTCCTTCATTTCCCCCTTCGTTTTGGCCTCCTCTTGTCTCTCGATCCTACCGAGAGACAAGATGGCGGCCGCTACGGACTGTTTAGAATGTTGACAAACACCAGAGAGCCAATCAGCTTCGCTTCGCAAAGCTCCGTTACGCGAAAAGTACGCGAACTGGTGCGCTATCCAGGACGCTGTCACAGATATATCTGTTTTTTTAAACGTTAATTTCTCGAAATCCACTGGAGCACATATATTGAGACCCAGCAAAGGCACATCGGGCTAACAGTCCCTACAATTTTGCCTAGTTTCGTGCAAATCCATTCAGCCGTTCGAGCTAAAAGTGAGGCCAAAGGCTTATGGAAAAATGAATGGGAAAAACGCGTTTTGGGACCCCCCTTTTTTCTCGGCCCCCCCTTGACGGAACCCCCCCAAATTTTCAGGGGCTGATCGGGAACAAAATGTGCCGATTCCGTCCACAAACGCCAAAGTTATTAGACATAGAATTTTCAAAAGCCCCATAGAGAAAAAATCCTAACTATATATACCTACTGGCGACCGCCAGTATGTCATATGTATATATATGTATATATATATATATATATACCTGCACATATATATATATATATATATATATATGTGTGTGTGTGTGTATAGCTAGATAGTTAGATAGAAAGATGGATACACAACCTTTTGCTAGCCCAAAATGATAAATATAGGGATGCTTCTATAAGTAGATAAAATAGCATTAGTACATCAGTCTCCAAACTCAGTACTCACCCATTCTAAAACACAACTTTGCAGAGTAAGTGAAAAGATTAAACGCGTGCAGGCAGTAGGATGCAAATACTCTTGCATCTTAGAGGCAAAAATAAAATGTGAGTTTTTATTTTGGTCGGCCTAGCGCCTAGTGGCTGCAGTGTGTCCCAAGGACCCCAGCTACTCCGATACTTGTCGCAGCCCACTAAGAAAGCATCCTAGTTTTCCATAGTGGTGCAAGTGTCTGTGTGAAAACATCCCCAGTCCTCAGCACTGGCTACTCCTAAAAAATTAAACTGTAATGTTTCATTTTTGTTCTTGAAAAACATCCTGTTTTCCTTCAAAGAGAATTGGCTCCATTTTAAAAAAACATGTTGCTTTATTTAAAATGCAAACACAGACATGGGGTCTGCTGCCCCAGCAGGCCATCAGTGCTGTATTATTGCCCATTACCAATGGGTTGCAAATTGCAACCTTCCTCATGAATATTGATGAGTCGGGTCATTTGCGACCCCATTGGGAATTGCAAAATATATCCGAGACTGATTAATACATTTCAGTTTGGGACACACAAATTGCAAGTCAGTAAAATTAGCAAATTATGAAGTCACCTTGTTGTCTAATGCTAAGACCACCATTAAAAGATGCCCACCTGGTAACAGTATTACCTGCAGTAGGTTTTTTCGATAAGAACCCTAAGCATGTCTGTGTTGGGAGTGTAGAAACTTGCACTTCACCATGGCCAGATGATTTACAGTAGGCACCATTAGAAATGACAGACTATAGGTGGTATACTGATGGTTCCTCGAGCAGGCTGATTGACACAAATTATAGAGCAGGGTATGGCATTACAACAAGTTGACACTATCGTTGAAAGTCTTCTACCAATACCTTGTCTGTGCCCAACATTGTAAAGTTGTTCCCCTGCTATTCATGATCACTTGCCAATGCCACAGGGTCCGTTTCCCAACTTGGAGAGCGTTTTCGCCCCCAGCCTGGCAGGGCTATATGTAGGCGCATTTGAACATCTAACCATATTGGACAGCAATGGACCATGGTGTGACAACCTCCGACTATGGCGCCGTTACATCGATGACGTCCTAATAATCTGGAGGGGTGACAAATCATCAGTAGATCGCTTTTTGGAATGGCTCAATGCCCAAAATCCTTTCTTACATTTCACCTCTACCATCACCACAACACAATTACCCTTCCTAGATCTTATGATTGAAGCTTCGAATGGGACCCTCAAGACAAAGGTGTTTCACAAACCCACGGATAAGAACTCCCTGTTGGAATTTGGGAGCTTTCACCCCCGCTCCCTGCGGGAGAACTTACCCGTGGGACAATTTTTCCGGATTCGGAGAAATTGTTCAGCAATAGAAGATTTCCAATCTGAATCAGAGATTTTGACTAATAAACTCCAACAGAGAGGATACCCACCCAAAATAATCAAAAAAGCCAAGAAAAGGGCCCTCAACACGAACCGAGAGGCATTACTTGTGAAAACCGTTAAACCAGAAATGAACAAACCAGTTTTCGTGTAAACCTTTAATACGGCCTCACATCACATTAAACGCCTGGTGATGCAAAATTGGAAAATCTTGAACACAGGGGGAATGAATATTCCACCACCTCTTTTTTCATTCAGACGGAGCCAGAATCTAAAAGATTTACTGGTACACACCAGACCCAGGGAGCTGGGGGGAGCACAGGAGACCAACATACTATCAGGTCTACCTAAACTGACTGGCCACACGAGGTGTGGGTCATGTAGCGTTTGCCACCTCACACGCAATTCCAAAACCATAGATCTAGGCCTTCGTACTCCCTAGGAACAACGAACTCATGCCAACTGTAATTCCCAGGGGGTAATATACTTGATCACATGCCCTTGTCATTTAATGTATGTAGGGATGACAAGTAGGAAGGTACGTGTGAGAATCACTGAACACCGCAGTACCATCAGGTGCGGGAAGACCAATACCCGTCTCACAGCCCACTTCCAGGCAAAGGGACATTGTATAGATGACCTGGAGTGGACTGTTATAGAAAAGATTCAACTTGGGAGATACCAAGTAGACAACCAGAATCTATTGCTCCGGAGGGAGCAAAGATGGGTGTATCGTTTAAAAAGTCACCTGGTAGGACTTAATGATGATATTCCGTGGCAAGCTTTAAGTAGGCAATAGCTCAGAATACAGAGATTAAGCTATTGATGCCCCTAGAGTAGAACCTGTCAGACCCAACAACAGGGTTGGCTCCAGTACTAGAGGGGTCTAGATATCCCAGAAAAATCCACATAGGGCCCTCTGAATATGTTGATGCGCTCTTTAGAACTGACTGGAGCGTCCACTCTAAGACCTATGTTGGATTCAGAAAGCCGAAGAGGGTGTTGAATCTGTCCAATAGATTCCACCATTGTGTGTATTTTCCCTTATTGGAACCCCTATATAGGTTGATCTAGATGTATATGAGTGGAGGCATGGGACACCACTATGGGGAGTGCACGCAATAACTATAAACTCTTCCTTAGGGACCTGGTAGGACTTAATGATGATATTCCGTGGCAAGCTTTAAGTAGGCAATAGCTCAGAATACAGAGATTAAGCTATTGATGCCCCTAGAGTAGAACCTGTCAGACCCAACAACAGGGTTGGCTCCAGTACTAGAGGGGTCTAGATATCCCAGAAAAATCCACATAGGGCCCTCTGAATATGTTGATGCGCTCTTTAGAACTGACTGGAGCGTCCACTCTAAGACCTATGTTGGATTCAGAAAGCCGAAGAGGGTGTTGAATCTGTCCAATAGATTCCACCATTGTGTGTATTTTCCCTTATTGGAACCCCTATATAGGTTGATCTAGATGTATATGAGTGGAGGCATGGGACACCACTATGGGGAGTGCACGCAATAACTATAAACTCTTCCTTAGGAACTTACTTGTCAATTATCAAAAAATAACCTGACTTCCTTAGAAGTATTTTGGATTTTCTTTACATCTTTCACGTCAATATTAGGGAAATGTGAATGGCCATTATCATCTTATCTGAGATAATTCATGTATTATAACCAAGGGTAATATTAGGACATTTCTTTCCTTAATACTAGGCTTTTTTAATGAATATGCCTTCCTCTGCTCCCATAGCAGCCTCGAACCCGGGGCTCAGTGTGCTATGGGTGTGTGAAACTACACCTCCCATGATCCCCGGGGCACACGCAGGAGACGCGAAGACGTCCGTCGACGTGGTCACGTGGGACGCGAGTGCATCCCGGATCAACAAGAAGGCGGGTGCACCACCGCGTACTCCATCTACGCGGTGCCACGGGTCGTACCAGACCTGCGGAGGACGAGCCTTCAGAACGGTATCATGGGGATCTCACCAGGAGGAAAGGGTTTATTTGCTATAGGCATAAGCGGCTGCTTTTATACTGATGAGGGCAATCGCGAGTGTACGTGTTTGGATGGGTGAACGCTTCTGACATAAGCGGTTTTTAAGGTTTGATGAGGGCAATTTGAGCGCTGAGTTGTGAGTGGGGATCGCTCCTGGCATAGGCGATTTCTCCACTCGTGAATAAGATGACAATTATACTGGAATAAGAACACAAGAGAGTGTTTGACATATAAGAGGGACATATACTTTCCACCTCATTGTTCCCTCTATATGTTTATTTACAGATTGTGTTCTCTGGCGTCCTGTACACCGGACACCAGTGCGAGTATTTGTAACACATAAACTCGGTAAGTTGATTGACTGTGTGTTACACCTACAGTGGGGACATTACAACGGTTTTGGTTGCTGTTGATTGGAATCGGGTTTTGTACTGTATATAGTGTTTCTTAGTACTTGGGACTGCTGTCTGCACTAAGACAGTTAAATGGTTTACTACAAGGGATGCATGCCTTAGATCCTCAGACTATTAGGGATTCTTAAGGTTGTTTTTTTTAAAAAAGCCTATGCACGAACATGCATCTGGGGCTTTCGAAAAATCATCAGACACACCATTTAGTGGCCAAAAAGTACATTATTGTAAGTTGGAATGGGTGGATATACACAAGGGTCCTCATCCGCCCCCTCTGTTCTTTTTTCTTTGCCACAGTGATTGTTTTCCCGCACTTAAGGGGACACTCTCCACAGATTACACAGGATTGGTAAGGATCCTTTGGACCTACCTACCTCCCTGTAGGGGTAATAATTTCCCCCCAGATTACGGGGGGACCCCGAGAGAAACCGAATGCGACGGTCCTGACGAAGACCGGAGTGACCATACAGGCGCATCAAGAGCGGTCGAAACATGTTGACTCTGGCAGTGGTAGGAGGGAAGTCTTGAGGTTCCTAATTATCTCCTGAAGGCTATATCCCATCCTCTGGTTTTTCATCTTTTTAATCCTGGTAGAGGTGCCAAGTAACGTTTAATAAAGTTGTTTTTCCAGTTGACACCTTTAATCAGTCTTAAATCACTCCCTATACTGCACTATTTCTTTGTCGCACTTTTCGGTTTTGAAAACACAAGGTGTTTGCACTATTTTCACCACAGTGGATGTATTAAGTGTTGTGTCTGTCTAGTCTGTTTGACTATATGTTGTGTTAAGTGGAATTTATTATTTTTTCCCCCTCCCTTATGCTCCGTCCTGTGTGGGGTACACCAGGGCGTATTGTAAGCAGGCCCGATGATGAAGCATGTCACATACCTCGGTATGTGAGTGAGGGCAGTTTTTCCAAATAGAGCGATTTGCCCTATTGGGGCTGACTCTATTCTTTACCATATTAGTATATACGGTATTATTATTTACTCTTTCCACCCCTTTCGTGTGTACACTAGTGTTCTCTCGGGGGGTCCCGGGGTGGCGGAGTATAAATTGTATTTAACCCTCGCCCCTTCTTTGTGATTATAGTTATATTCATGATCACTTGCCAATGCCGCAGGGTCCGTTTCCCAACTTGGAGATAGATTGTTTTTCCCAGGGAATGGTTTGAAATATTAGCTGGTGTGTGTGTGGATCATTTTTCAAATTGGGTGGAGGTTTTTCCCACAAGGAAGCAACGGTTATGCAATGCTTGAGGAAAGATATCGTACCCAGGTTTGGGGTGCCCCAGCACATAAATAGCAACAGAGAGGTTGTATTTGTGGCTTCATGTATGAAAAAAAGATGTGTGAGTGCTTGGGAAAAGAATAAAAACTGCATGCCTCATACCATTGCCAAAGGTCAGGCCAGGTGGAGAGGATTAACAATAAAGAATAGGTTAGTGAGGACACCTGATGTAGCAGGCTTGAATTTGTCTGATGCTATGCCATTAGTGCTGCATGCATTAAGGGTAATATACAAAAAGAATGATGCCTAGGGAATAATTAACACAAATCTATTTCCAAAGGACGAGACAAATAAATAGTCCCTTCCTGTGTGAAGTAAATCACCTCCAAGAAATAAATTCTATCTCATTTAAAAAATTTTAAACCTCCACAACCAAACCGAATGACATAACACGAATTTCCAACTGCTTTTTTTTTTCATTGGTTAGAAAAAATAGAAAAAGGGATTTTTTGTTTCTCAAACCCATATTTATATACAAAAACAAACAAGTAAATATACATCACTTTTCACACACATATATACACAATATATATACAAACATTAATACATTGACATTTGTTTATATTTTTTATATATTCTAGCCCACATTTTTGAAAAAAGGATGCTTTATAAACATAAGGCCAAGCATTCCTGTAAAAAGAGATCTACCAAACAGAAAAAGGAGCAAAATTGGTCTATATTATTTCAACCTCTCTAAATATAACACTCCTTATTGAATTTATTTATACAACGTAGGTTTTTTGGCTTGTGTCTTCTTATAAATGTCATCACATCACAACCTACGTTGTGTAAATAAAACCAGGGCAAAAGACCTGATTTCCTTTAGAGAGATAGTCATTCTTCCACAGCATCTTTTACGGGTACTTGGGTGTTACTTGTCCAGATTCTCATCCAGAACATAAGCACCTTCAGGACAGCACAGTGGGAGATAGATTTTAGCCCAAGGCAAAAAGGGTGTGTTTTTTTGGGATATTTAGGAGAACTCTTAAAAATGTTTTTTCAGCAACTTCTTAATTGTTTGGTATCCTCAAGACCCCACAGTTCTGTGGTTGATTATCGGAATGGGCCAACCAATCAATCAATCAATCAATACATTTGCCAAAGCATTTGTCTGGCGGGGTAGCTGCCTCAGTGGGCTGTTCCCCTTTTGGTAAGTATTAAGACTCTGGATTTCAGACCTAGGCCTGCCACCAGCGACTTGGCTGTCATTTATGTGACTAGTATACTCTAGGACCCTGTTTTTGGTGTTAGCTTCCACCAAGGCAATCCCTGCCACCCCAGGCAGGACTACTGGTGTGTGCAGATTGTTCTAGTTCCCTAACCTATTGTGAGTACCTACTAGGCTGTGAGACCCCCCATGCCGGAGCTTCCCGCATGATGTACTATATCTTTTCCTACCCCTTCCAGAGCACATGTAACAGATTTTGTTCAAAGTTCCACGTTATGCTCAAGCTTGTCAAGTCTAGACAAAATTGGTTTGAGGTTTTTAGTTAATAGTTCTTCTAGCCGATTTAGGATAATATCTGTGTCATGTAATGGGCACAGTAAGGTGACTAGTTATGGTTCTTGCACAGTAACTGGTGCTGTTAGTCCCTTGCGATAGGTCCTGCAGCTTTTTCTTGGACCTTGTCTTAGCTCCAACTGAGGATTCCAAATGCTTCAGCTTCTTCTTCCTTTTGGCGGGAGGACCAGCTATCAAGGAAACTGAATGGGGGGGGGGGTGAATTCTCTGAAGGTGGCAATGACTCAATTTGGGAAATAGCTTAAATTTGTATGCTCTCCGGAACTCTATGTTCATTAGACTGATGCACCCCGCTGTTCATTAGGTCTTGCTTCAAGGTGGTATAACTGTTGTTCGACTGCCAACATTTCTTTGTCTAGAGCAGAGGCAGCCTTTGTTAGAAAGAAGTTGAGAGTAGAATTTTGGAGAGTCTTGGGGGTCTTAGGAGCCCCCCCCGTTCCCCTGTTGCTTCCCTGTAGCCATTTATAATCAGGAATTAGCTTCAGCTTTACAGAACAGAGATCACCACCACAGAGGGTGGCCATACATAGGGAAAACTCAAGCAACATTAAATAAGTATTGTTAGTAGCTTACACAAAGTGAAACACTAATACATATATTTAAAAATTTAAACATTGCTCACTAATATTTATTTTTCAGAAAGCCACACATTCACTGGATGGTGTCTTCAGTGATGTCATGAGTGATGTCACTGACCATGTCATGAGTGATGTAATATGTGACGTCATCAGCAGTGCATTGCACGCGCAAGTTATAGTGAGTCCAACTAACTATAACGTGGGAATTTCAATGGTTTTATGTCAGTAAAATTTCCAGCTAACTATAACTGGTGTCAGTTTATAGGTAAGACTGTTAGCGCTCTAGTTGTTCTTTAGAACACTCTGGGACATTCTGTCATTGGGCTATATTTGGGCTACATCTGGCTGATATTTGGGCTACATTTGTTTTTTTTGTCTCTGTTGGCCATCTTTGGGCTACATTGGGCTACATTTGGGCTCTAACATATATATAGCCCAATGTAGCCCAATATATATGTTTTCAAAGTAAATTTTCGTAAAAACCACTTGAGCATATATCTTGAGACATAGCAAAGGCACATCGGGCTACCAGTCCCTACAATTTTGCCAATTTTTTCTTTTATATTGTTTTTTTTTGTATTTTTTTTTTGCATTGGAGCGCTCCTGGTGCGCACCCCGGTGAGCGCCCTGGAAAGCGTAGTTTTATGAAGCGCCCCGGGGCGCGCACCGGGGAGCGTCCCGTAAGCGCCAATATCGCGAACGAAAACATGATCGTGACGTATCGCGTAGCCGCGACCGCGTGATACGCACGGCGTAAACGCACCTGGAAGCACTCGAGCAAATACGATCGCACAATGTAGGCGTCCGACGCGCTTACGCGACGCGCCCCGGGGCGCGTAGCGTAAGCTCGCAGGGTCATGTGACCTGAAAATAACACTTTTCATTGGTTCATAACAGTTTTGGTTTCATAATGATGAAGCCCCTGGTCATGTGACCTGAAAATAACACTTTTCATTGGTTCAATATTTTTTTTTTTCAAAAGGATGAAAGACCCCACCTTTTTTCCTTATTCTGACTTTGTCCTTTGACTTAGGAAGACCTGTTTGTACCTCTCTGTACCTTTATGATCTTTATAATGGCTTCAGTAGCAGCAGCAGGTGGTGCATCTGCACCACCACCACCACCACAACCACCAAGAGGACCACCACAAGATATCATTGGTGGTCAACAAGAGGAGGAAGAGGAGGAGGAGGAGGAAGAGGGGAGGAGAAGATGGCTTGAAGAACAAAATACTCCATACCAGCCAAGACCACACATTATATGGGAGTTTTTTTCGATCCCAGAGGGGAAGAAAAAAGTAAATGCAGCCAAGGTGACTTGCCTAAACTGTGGCATAGAACTTTCTAGGGGGAACCCTAATAAAAAATATTCATTTGGAAACAACACGATGATTCGCCACATGCAGCGCAAGCATCCAATAAACTATTCTGCTGCAGAGATGAGGGAACTGGCCAATAACCCTCCCCAATCCACAAGCACCACCTCAAAAAGAAAGCAACCCACTCCGTCGGCACTAGAGAAAAGTGAGACGATGCCTTGCATTCAGCCACGATTTGCAGATTTCCGAATTATCTGTAAATATTGTGGGAAGACCATCTCCTACGGAGAACAGAGTGTAAAGCTCATCGTCCTTGCTGGGGACAACCACAAATGCCCCAATAAACCCTAATTATTTCTTTTCTGTTTTTTTTTTGCTCCAGTTGAGCCATTTTCAATTCCGTTTTTTCGTTTCTCCCCATGAAAAATACAAAAAAAATATAAAACTGTTCAGAAAACCTCCAAAAAGTTTAAAATGTTCAAAAAACAATAAAAAAATATAAAACAACAAAAAGAAGAAAAAAAACAGTTCTTTTTAGAACTACCTCCAATTTCTAAAAAAAGGCTACATTTTTAAAAAACTCTATTATTCATTTTTCCCCATGGGACGCTCCCCGGGACGCTCCCCGGTGCGCGTACCGGGTAGTCCCCCCGCCCTTTTATGGCCCCCACATCAAACCTAGGGGGTCAGGGGGGGTCTATCCCTGCCCCCTTATGGTCATTTCCCCCTTTGATTTTTCCACCTCTTATGTCTCGATTTTAGCGAGACACAAGATGGCGGCCGCTCCGGACTGTTTCGAATGTTTACAGACACCCGAGAGCCAATCAGCTTTCTGTGCGCAAGTCACGTGGCGCGCCCGGAGCTCGTACCGGGGCGCTGCCATAGATATATATATTTTTTGGAACCTAAATTACTCAAAAACCACTGGAGCACATATCTTGAGACATAGCAAAGGCACATCGGGCTACCACTCCCTACAATTTTGCCAAGTTTGGTGCAAATCCATTCACCCGTTCGGGCTAAAAGTGAGTTCGACCGCCCTATTGAAATTAACATGGGGAAAACACGTTTTGGGACCCCCCTTTTATCTCGGCCCCCGCTTGACGAATCCCCCCCAAACTTTCAAGGAAGGAGCGGAGCGGAGCGGAGCGGAGCGGGCCATTTTCTTGGAGAAATTTGCGAAGATTCGTCCACCGGCGCCAAAGTTATTCCCAATAGAATGTTGCAGATTTCCTATGGAAAGTAGATCCTAACTATAACTACCTACTGGCGACCGCCAGTAGGTAATATATATATATTCACTGAAAAAAACATGGGTTATAGACCATATATAGTTAGGAATTAGCATTTACAAAACCTTATTTTACTCACACAAAACCATTGAAATTCCATATATAGTTAGTTGCACTAACTATATATCGCGCACCCGCAATCCACTGCTGATGATGTCACATATTACTTCATTCATGACATGGTCAGTGACATCACTGATGACAACTCAAATGACATCACTGATGACATTATCCAATGACTGTATGTTTCTGTAAAGTTAAAATATGTCTTACATATTGAAGAATGAGTGGATGTATAAGTGTCTGGATGAAGAATTTAGTAGGTGCATGACTGACTGTATGAGAGAGTGATTAAATGTGTCTCACTGAGTGCATGGGTTAGTGACTAAACTGTCTTAATTTGTGCATCATTATGTCTGTTGTTCTGTAAACTGCTGAATGTGTTAATCAGTAGCTATATGAGTAACTATATGGGATATTCATTGGTTGCCCAAGTATTTGTATGGGACACTGAGTATGTGTGTGAGTGGCTGGGAGGTGTATGACTATGTGCATAGATGTGTGAGCAGTTGATTCACTAGATGTATGGGTTCAAAAGTGCATGTGGAAACAGCTGCATGGGCGGTTGACTGTGTGCATGAGTGTATTGGTGAGTGAATGGATATCTCAGTGCAACATGTCAAAGTAAGTACATATGTAAAACACAGTACATGTGAGAGTTGACATATATAACCGTGCATAAGAGCCAATGAATGTGTGAGTGACTGTATGGATCATTGTGAACTTGTATCAGGGATCGTAAAGGAGAGTAAATATGTGATAGAATATGTTTGAATTAGTGAGGTGTGTATAACTGTATAGTTGAGGAAATGGAGGTGTGATTGATTCTTTGCATGACTGACTAGATGTATGAGTAACTCCATGGATGAGTGACAATCTGTGAGTGTCTGTTTACACTGATTGTTTCTAAGGTTATATTAGAGTCTGAAGAGGTTCATCGTATTATCACATGAATGATATTATCAGTGATGTTGTCAGTGATGTCATTTGAGTTGTCATCAGTGATGTCATCACTGATGTCACTGACCATGTCATGAATGATGTCATATGTGACATCATCAGCAGTGGATTGCGGGTGCGCGATATATAGTTAGTGTAACTAACTATATATGGAATTTCAATGGTTTTGTGTGAGTAAAATAAGGTTTTGTAAATGCTAATTCCTAACTATATATGATCTATAACCCATGGTTTTTTCAGTGAATTTTCAAGGTTTTGTAAATGCTAATTCCTAACTATATATGGTCTATAACCTATGGTTTTTTCAGTGAATTTCAATGGTTTTTTAATAGCAAATATCAAAAGCTTTAAAATGTCAAGTACGTGGTAGGTAAAAACATTTTCGTGTCTATGCACGCTGATGTGCTTTGAACGCTGCCCTCTCCCCCCCTCTTTTCTTTTAGAAGTATTCTCTCTTTGCAGATAGTGAAGGGTAGGTAACGCAGGCCTTTGCCCCAGTTGTGATCCGTCGTGCCTGCTTCCCTCTCCATTTGATTGATTGTTATCCAAGCATTTACTGTTTTAGAATTGGTTCTCTTTGGTTCATTCTCTATTTACAAACAAGCACAGAGTCTCAAGACTCTGTTTAGTCTTTGCAGATAGTGAAAAATCGTTAGAAACAACAAAAGGAATCAAGCAAAATCAGTAGGCCACTAATGGGATCTCTTTTTGACCTCGCTAAAATAGAAACATTAGGAACAACCCCTCATGAGAAATATGAAACTAGTGAGAGGAACTGAGCTCGACGCCATGATGGCTGCAAGACAGCTCGGCTCCGCCGCCCACCCCGCCCAAAACAACGACAAACCCTATGCAAATATTATAAATATATACAACACACCAGCAAAGTAACAGGGTAAAACGTTTTATTAAATAACTATTTACATGGCAGCCTGCTGCAACATCGATCCAAATGCATGCTGCCGTTCCCAGGATTTCTCCCCGACTACTCTGTGGCCTACGAGATGGAGAGGCCGGGGCGTTGACTACGCGGGGCCTCCGGCCGCAACCACAGCACCAACGATCTCTGCCGACAGCCACTGATCTGAAGAACCGCTGCCTGCGGTGCCTCCCTGAGCCGCTTGACGGAGGCCCCCGAAGGGTGGTGTGGTGGCGCGGACTCGGAGGGGGCGCTTGACTCCTACCCCCTCCCCAAGTCTTGTTCCCCTGGTGTGGCCTGAGATCGCCCCCGACATAGGCGGTCGGCTCCCGGGGTCAGGCGGAACTTGTTGCCTTTTGGTGACTCTTCCATTCTGGACCTTGTCCCACAATCCGTTTGACCTGAAGACACGTCCTGCGGTGCCCTGGTCCAACCATCACATATACCTGCGCCAGGAGACGGCGTGGGGTGCACTGGAAGGGAGAGGCGGTGTGAACGAGCCTCCCCCACCTCCCCAGGTGGAGGTTTGTCAGCTACACCCCAGCGCTTCACTCAGCCACCTGAGTTGCGCCCGCTCCTGCGGCACAGGGTCTCGCTCGGCCAGCTGAATTGCGCCTGCTCTAGTTATTACAGCGTCTCACCCGCCATCCGGATGAATTTCACCCACTCTTGCAGTACAGCGAGAGGCGGCTGCCACGGAGCTCAGGAAATGGCGGTCGGCTCCACAGACTTGGGCCTGGCCTGCAAGGATGGCTCTGGGCAACCCTGGAACTCGGACGCTTGACTGCTAGGGCATGGGCCCCATTCCCAAAAGTGTCCCCTCAGCCTTGAAGATTCTACAAGAGTCACCGGGGCCCCTGACTCCCGCAGACTTCCGGTGGGGAGCGACTGCCATGATTGCTCGCGGAATGGCCACGACGTAGCCACGGAATGCTCTCATGCTGACGCCAGCTTCAATCTGAAACATCCAGAAACACTGTAGACTACCAATTCGATCAGTTCCGGTGGAGCCCCAACGTGACCCGGTAGAGAAGAACTTGCCCTCCCCTCTTAGACTGATGGTTCTTGTTGCCTGTCCCTTCTGTCATATGACGCGCCGCGTTAGTGCACCCGGAAGTGCTCCGGTGCGCGAGGCGCGAAAAGCAGCTACCCGGAAGCGATCCGGGGCGTGGCGCGGAGCGCGTAACGTAAGCATAACAGGTCATGTGACTTGTTAATAAAACTTTTCATTGGTTCATTTCACTTTTGGGTTCCTAATGATGTAAGGCTAGGTCATGTGACCTAAAAATAACACTTTTCATTGGTTCGGACTGGGAGGGGGCGCTTAGCTCCTGCCCCCTCCCCAAGTCTCTCTCGGCCAGCTGAGTTGCGCCTGCTCTTGCTATGACAACGTCTCACCCGCCATCCAGCTAAATTTCACCCACTCTTGCGATACAGCGACTCTTCCATTCTGGACCTTGTCCCACAATCCGTTTGACCTGAAGACACGTCCTGCGGTGCCCTCGCAATGCGGCCTGGTCCCTGAATGTGTGCAGGGGGACGGTATTTCTCGCTCGGCCAGCAGAGTTGCGCCCACTCTTGCGGCCTACGACATGGAGAGGCCGGGGCGTTGACTAGGCGGGGCCTCCGGCCGCAACCACAGCGCCAACGATCGCTGCTAAAGGAGGGGAGCCTTGCCGGTGAGAGCCACTGATCTGAAGAACAGCTGCCTGCGGTGCCTCCCTGAACCGCTTGACGGAGGCCCCCGAGGGGCGGTGTGGTGGCGCGGACTGGGAGGGGGCGCTTGGCTCCTGCCCCCTCCCCAAGTCTCTCTCGGCCAGCTGAGTTGCGCCTGCTCTTGCTATTACAGCGTCTCACCCGCCATCCGGCTAAATTTCACCCACTCTTGCGATACAGCGACTCTTCCATTCTGGACCTTGTCTCCCCAGAAGTACATCACCTTACACAGACATGCACTCTGATCTCCTTGGCCTCAGTCAAGCATCAATAGTAAGATTTTCATAGGTGAGTGTAGGTGTTGTGAATTGAACTTTTTGCCTTTTGGTGACTCTTCCATTCTGGACCTTGTCCCACAATCCGTTTGACCTGAAGACACGTCCTGCGGCCTGGTCCCTGAAGGTGTGCAAGGGGACGGTATTGATTGGATCAAGATGGCGGCTTCACACAAAGCTGACTCAAGTGTTGCTGCTGATGCTATGCAAACAAAAACTGGTTTTCAGTTTGTACATTCTTCAGGATTTTTCCATCCAAGGCTGGTTGAGAGTTTGTAGAACGATGGCTTCAGATTTTCAACATACTACTCTTCAACATTCTTCATAAATGTAACAATGTGAGACTCACTAGGAGAACGGCCGTTTATCTTTCCTTTCAAAATGCTGCTAACAATATTTTCTGAATGGAAGACACCATCTTGTAGCATAAAGGGCTGCGTCAAGGGTGGTATTGCCCAGAATGTCTTGTTTTCTAGTGCTCGTAATGACGAAGCCAGAACTGCCGAAAGGGATTCTGGTCCTGCCGCTACTTATTGGAGACATTGAACTATACTCTGGACCTGCCTGGCCTCGACCAAAATGGCGCCAGTATGGGAGCGACTTGCAACTCCTTATGACGTTCTAGTTACTTAGCCTTGACGTTATGGGGGATGTATGCGGTCTTTGTGCACATGGCGGGCGGGGAAGGGTACTGACTGGGAATACGGACAACCCTATTGATTTCGATTTTTCATTATTGTTTATTGTATTAATAAAGCTTCGAAGTAATGTTACCCATGATACTCGCCCATGGTGTGCGTATGAACGATTTTATTGTAACTGATCCTGTTATACTTTCAATTAAAACAACCTTCACTGATCCTACAACCTTTTGTCACGTTTAGTTTTTTCAATTAAATGGCTCGCTTGTTACATACTCCTATACCCCTGGCTTTTGAAAGACACCATCTTGTAGAATAAAGGGCTGCGTCAAGGGTGGTATTGCCCAGAATGTCTTGTTCTCTAGTGCTCGTAATGACGAAGCCAGAACTGCCGAAAAGGATTCTGGTCCTGCTGCTACTTACTGGAGACATTGAACTATACTCTGAACCTGCCTGGCCTCGACCAAAATGGCGCCAGTATGGGAGCGACTTGCAACTCCTTATGACGTTCTAGTTACTTAGCCTTGACGTCATGGGGATGTATGCGGTCTTTGTGCACATGGCGGGCGGGGAAGGGTACTGACTGGGAATACGAACAACACTATTGATGTCGATTTTTCATTATTGATTATTGTATTAATAAAGCTTCGAAGTAATGTTACCCATGATACTCGCCCATGGTGTGCGTATGGACGATATTATTGTAACTGATCCTGTTATACTTTCAATTAAAAAATCAACCTTCACTGATCCTGCAACCGTTTGTCACGTTTAGTTTTTTCAATTAAATGGCTCGCTTGTTACATACTCCTATACCCCTGGCTTTTGAAAGACACCATCTTGTACAATAAAGGGCTGCGTCAAGGGTGGTATTGCCCAGAATGTCTTGTTTTCTAGTGCTCGTAATGACAAAGCCAGAACTGCCGAAAAGGATTCTGGTCCTGCCGCTACTTACTGGAGACATTGAACTATACTCTGAACCTGCCTGGCCTCGACCAAAATGGCGCCACTATGGGAGCGACTTGCAACTCCTTATGACGTACTAGTTACTTAGCCTTGACGTTATGGGGGATGTATGCGGTCTTTGTGCACATGGCGGGCGGGGAAGGGTACTGACTGGGAATACGGACAACCCTATTGATATCGATTTTTCATTATTGATTATTGTATTAATAAAGCTTCGAAATAATGTTACCCATGATACTCGCCAAAGTTATTAGACATGGAATTTTCAAAATACTACCGCCCTCGGCCGATCTATGTAATGAACAGACTACCATTGCCGAAACACAAGGGAATGCATCTCAGAGAGATAAACATTTTCGTGTTTATGCACGCTGATGTGCTTTGAACGCTGCCCCCCCCCCCTCCTCATCATTTAGATTACCACCGCCCATTGCACAAAAGCGTACCAGGCGCTCCCCACGCAAAAGCCTCCACATCAAACCTAGGGGGTCAGGGAGGATCTACTATGCCCCCTTATGGTCATTTCCCCCTTCGTTTTGGCCTCCTCTTGTCTCTCGATCCTACCGAGAGACAAGATGGCGGCCCGTCCGGACTGTTTAGAATGTTGACAGACACCGGAGAGCCAATCAGCTTCGCTTCGCAAAGTTCCGTTACGCGAAAAGTACGCGAACCGGAGCGCTAACCGGGACGCTGTCACAGATATATATATTTTTTGAACGTTAATTTATCAAAATCCACTGGAGCACATATATTGAGACCTAGCAAAGGCACATCGGGCTAACAGTCCCTACAATTTTGCCAAGTTTCATGCAAATCCATTCAGCCGTTCGAGCTAAAAGTGAGGCCAACCGCCCTATGGAAATTAACATGGGAAAAACGCGTTTTGGGACCCCCCTTTTTTCTCGGCCCCCCCCTTGACGAACACCCCCCAAATTTTCAGGGGCTGCTCAGATAGAAAATGTGCCATTTTCCTGAAAATTTCAGCCAATTCCGTCCACAAACGCCAAAGTTATTAGACATAGACTTTTCAAAAATCCCATAGAGAAAAAATCCTAACTATATATACCTACTGGCAACCGCCTGTAGGTAATATATATATATACTATATACTAGCAGTCCGTCCCGACGTTTTCCGGGTATGAATTGCTGCGGGCCAGTAGTATATTGTTTTGTAGGATTTCGTTTTGATAGCATTTCTTATCTGTGACAGGCCTGTGAAATGCTCCAATTCACAGTGCACTGCTGATGCACTTAAGAGTGCACGTTCAGTAGTGTGTGAACTCGAGTTTCCCTACTTTATTTTTCCTTGCAATATAATATAGCGCAAACTCGACAACATGGCATGAGCACAATTTACATTACAGAAGAACATTTGTGGTAGGCACGGGGAGACAAAACGATTTGCCTGGAATCACAGGATGTTGAGCTGATGCCGAGATTCGAACGTAGCTCAACAGCTCTAAAGTTCGCAATTCTAGAACTTGTGGCGGGAGGTGTGTCTAAAAGTGTATGTCCTGCTGGCCATCAATGAGAGAGATCTGTGCATTTTTCAAATCGGTGGTGAAAAAATATGAGTATGTTGCTGGAGATGTGGGCCGCTATGCCACCAATGTACTTTCCGGGGAGGGTAAACACCCATTATTCCGCAACTTTCTTTCCGCATACCATCACTCCGCATACTTTCATTACGAAAGTACCATGACTCCGCGATGCCATTATAATGCATGGCATTACATTTTATATGATTTTACCATGCATACATTTACAATGAAATTCGTTGTAAAAGCATGAATGGTAAAAGCATGTTTTTTTTAATGTTTGGATAAGGTAAGTATGGGTACAGGGGTATATGTTTTGGGGTACTGAGGTATATGTTTTGGGTGTTTGGATATTTTAATGGTTCAGATATAGTTTTGGGTTATGGGGTACAGGGGTAGTTTAGGGGGTTTAGGGATAAGTATGGGTTTTGGGGTACAGGGGTATTTTTAGGGTTCAGGGCTAGGTTTGGGTTTTGGGGTATAGGGGTATTTTTAGGGTTCAGGGGTAGGTTTGGGTTTTGGGGTACTGGGGTATTTTTAGGGATCAGGGCTAGGTTTGGGTTTTGGGATACAGGGGCATTTTAGGGTTCAGGGGTAGGTTTGGGTTTTGGGGTACAGGGTTATTTTTATGGTTCAGGGCTAGGTTTGGGTTTTGGGGGTACAGGGGTATTTTTAGGGTTCAGGGGTAGGTTTGGGTTTTGGTGTACAGGGGTATATTAAGGGTTCAGTGCTACGTTTGGGTTTTGGGATACAGGGGTATTTTAGGGTTCAGGGGTAGGTTTGGGTTTTGGGGTACAGGGGTATTTTTAGGGTTCAGGGCTAGGTTTGGATTTTGGGGGACAGGGGTATTTTTAGGGTTCAGGGGTAAGTTTGGGTTTTGGGATACAGGGGCATGTTAGGGTTCAGGGGTAGGTTTGGGTTTTGGGGTACAGGGGTATATTAAGGGTTCAGTGCTACGTTTGGGTTTTGGGGTACAGGGGTATTTTAGGGTTCAGGGGTAGGTTTGGGTTTTGGGGTACAGGAGTATTTATAGGGTTCAGGGCTAGGTTTGGGTTTTGGGGTACAGGGGTATTTTTTGGGTTTAGGGATAGGTTTGGGTTCTGGGGTACAGGGTATATTTATAGGGTTAAGATGGGTTAGTGTTTAAGGGTGTTGGGGTATTTTAAGGAGTAAGGGTGGGTTATGACTATGGGGTGCAGGGGTATTTAAAGGGAGCAGGGTGGAAACCCGGAGCTGGAATGTACAGAACCTGGGAAGAAAAAACAATGAAATATTGGGCACAACGCTCGCTTTTTTTCCCCGTAATATGCACCCCGCACACGCCCCCAGCACACGCCCACAGCACACGATATGAGGCATGGCCTGAAGTGCGGAACATACCACACGCCCCCAGCATTTGTCACGCCCCCAGCACACGCCTACAGCACAACGCAGACATGCCCACAAGGGACTACTTTGCTGGCACCGTTCTTTTGCCTTTTAAATGTATATGGTGGGAGTCTGAATAGCCTATGTCCTTCTGTTGCAACTGCCCTTTCTAACGCTATATTGGGTGTTTTGATTGGTGCTGTGGTTCCTGAGATTACCCGCCTCAAAGGCTTCGACTCTCTCTTTAACATATTAGTATAGATATATATATATACTAGCAGCCCGTCCTGACCTTGTCCGGGAGCAATCAGGCTTCCCCGACCCCCGCCCACCCCGACATTGTCCAGCAGCCCGGGACCCCGCTCGCCCCGACCCCCGCCCGCCCCGACATTGTCCAGCAGCCCGGGCCCCCGTCCGCCCCGTCCCCCGCCTGCCCCGACCCCCGCCTGCCCCGACATTGTCTGTGGGTCCACCGGAGCCTTACCTCAGCCGCTGCTCCTCCCCCGCGCTCTTCAGTTCACGGCTCCGCCGCTCCTTGCCGCTCATCACCGCTCCTCCCTGCCGGTCCTCACCACCTGTCCTCCGCTGGTCACCGCTCCTCCCCTGCGCCATGTCCGCTCCTCCTCTCGCTTCTGGATGCCGCTCCTCCCCGCGCTCCTGACGTCAGCACGCAGGCCGCGGCCGGCGCTACTTCGAAGGGACTACTTTTTTTTTAAGGTACATTTTTTAAATACCGCATATTTTTATAGTTTATATAGCATATGTCCATCTGCACACCCTGACAATTACAATGATGTATCGGGTGTGTGGATTGGCGCTGTGGTTACCGAGTTTACCCGCCTCAAAGGTTCAAAGTTCTTGCTTTATAATAGTAGTATATATTTTTTTAACACAATTGTAGGATATAAATATCCTAAAGGGAGGATTGTTGAATGATATATATATGAAATAGATTTTCGCCACACGCCAACGCGCTCCAACCCGTCTCTGGTTGCAAAAGAATGACGATGAGCAAAACCCAATTCTGGTGCCAGGTATTCAGTGCTTTATTTGTGCAGTCAAACGCCCAGCTTGTCCGCCATGACGCGCTAAGCCTCTGTCCAGAGGCTTGATCACATGATGTGTTGACAAACATAAAAGAGGGTACTTATAGTTTAAAAAGGCCGGGTTTGATAGCCACTTCCAATGTATAACATTTCATGGAAACTGAAAACATACTTATAATGGAGCATTCGTAATATGAACAAAATAAAAGACAAAGTGTCTTGAATCAACATATGACCATTATAAAATCAGTGTATAGCATTTATAAATATGTGCAAATACGCAGTAAAGATGATTCTAGATTCATTTAAAAATCATCTATATACTAACAGTTTCACAGTAAGAATCTTAAAGTGTAAATACAACCCCAATGGGTTTTTGTATATCAATTCATGGAAACTGAAAACATATTAATAATGGAACATTTGTCATATAAAAAATAATAAAAGACAAAGTGTCTTGAATCAACATATGACCATTATAAAACCTGCATATAACAATCATAAATATGTGCAAATATGCAATAAAGATGATTCCATACTCAATAAAAAATCATCTATATACTAACAGTTTCTCAATCTGAATGTTAAAATATGGATATGACCGTACTTTATCGGTTCAATCAATAAATAAACTATATACTCCCTATTTTATTATGGGACCAAAGTGCTAGTGCTGTGCAAAATCTTACTATAAAGTGACTAGTGCAAATACATAAAATTATGAAGAAGGGTTGGAATATTTTACAGATGTTTACATGTTCTTTCTTTACTGTTTTGATTTCCTTGACAGGTCGCTAACCAAAGCTCTAATGTAGGGATCGGGAATTATCTTATGAAACACAGATACTGCTCTGTCATACAGCTTTAATATGTAAAAGAGTATATACAGGTATAAAAATCATCACTCATATTGAGACCTCTTGGGGTCTTACTATCTAATTCTAATATGTATCTGGTTTCTAGAAGGCGTAACAACGCCTCCCTATTCCCTCCTCGTTTCAAAGGCAGTACACAATCTATTACGAAATATTGCAGATGTTTAGGGTCACTCATCACATACCACAACCCACACGGACATTGCAGCACATAGACTGCTTAGTCTGTTTTGCAGGTTAGTCTCTTCTTTATTAGTACTGGAATATCTTTGAATGGAACCGAGTAATGGGTTTTGTTGCAGCCATATCGACAAGCCTTGCAAACAAAACATTTTTTAAAACCCTTATTTAATGCCATCCAAGTACTAGATGTAGACACCTCTGGGCAGTTGCTGACTAGTTTATCTGCCAGCGATGGAGATTTTCTAAATGTTAGCTCAGGTTTCTTTGAGACTAACCCTCCTATGACAGAATCCCCTGTCACTAAATTCCAATTTTTGTAGAAAATCTTCCTAATCTCATTGTGTTGTCTGTTGAATGTAACTATTGCCCTGGGTTGGATTTCAGACATATTTTCCAAACCCCCTGTTGGTTTTGATTTTGGAGTAAGAGCTTGATCTCTTGTTAATGCTCTAGACCTGTTTATTGCTCTTATAAGAACCTCCTCCAAGTATCCTCTGGCTCTAAACCGTTTTCTACTCTCTTCTTGGGCAATTTGACCCTCCAGATCCGAACTACATACCCTCCTAATATGCAGCATTTCCCCGAAGGGGATGCTGCTTATTAGGTGGTGTGGATGTTGGTTTGCCGCATGCAGGACAGTGTTACCTGCAGTCGGCTTTCTATGTGATCGGGTGGCAAGACCAGTGTCCTCTACATACATCTCAGTGTCCAGGAAACAGACTGATTTCTCATCAATTGTGGAGGTAAATTTCAGATTTAGATTGTTATTATTTAACTCCTCCACAAATTGTTGTGCCTCTACCTTGGATCCCTGCCAGACCATAAATAAATCATCTATGTATCTCAGGTAGATGGGTACATGTTCTCGCATGGTGGCCAGGTGTTGTGTCATGAGGACCTGCTCCTCCCACAGTCCCATGTGTAGACATGCGAAACTAGGGGAAAAACAGACCCTCATCGCCACCCCCCTAATTTGCTGATACACCTGATTGTTGAACAAAAAATTATTTTGTTCTAAACAAATCTGTATCATGGAGATTAGCATTTTGTTGTGCAACAAAACATTCATTGCTCTCTTGTTTAAATAATGCTGTACCGCTTTTGTCCCATCACAGTGTTTTATAGAGGTGTATAGTGTAGGCACATCTAATGTCATTAGTAAACATTCAGAATTCCAAACAACATTACTCAATTTGCGACTAAAATCCGAGGTGTCTTGTATATATGACCATAGGCCCTTGATCCAATCCTGCAAATAATAGTCTATGTATTTTGAAATATTTTCAGTGGAGCTATTGATGGCAGAAATAATTGGACGACCAGGAGGCATGTCCACATTTTTGTGTATTTTAGGTATCAGGTAAAACGTTGGTATCACCGGATGTTCTTCCTTCAGGAAACCATACTCCTCCTTAGGGATTGATTTCCACTCCTCCATGCCATTAATTTGGAATTCTGGTCTTGCCATGCACTTTTTATAGCTGCAAGATTGCTCTTCCTGTAACATAAGGAGTCCTGTAGTTGTTTCTCGGCTTCACTTATGTACATTTAGCGGGGCCACAAGATAATATTTCCCCCTTTGTCAGCTTGCCTAACAATTATATTTTTATCCGATTCAATTTTCTTGATTAAGTTATTATAACTTTGGTTCTTTTTATTAATTTCGGCATGCTTTTTGTTTGTGGCAATGTAAAGTTTTTTTCAAATCCCTGGTGATAAGCTCCTGATACACATCCAAGTTATCGTGGGTCATGACTGGTTGGAACATAGATTTGGGTTTGAAGGGAGTTCCACAAATTCCCTGATCTTCCCTTGATGATGTCATTGAAATATCTATTGATGTTTCCGATTCTCTCTGTAAAGACCAAATTTCAACAAAGGCTGCCCGATCTCCTGCTTCCAGTAATGATGGACTACTGGGTATCTCCATTCGATTTTTCTTATTTGGTTGCAATAGAAAGAATGTATTCATTTTTAACTTCCTCACAAATCTGTATGCGTCCATCCTGGTGTCAGCATAATTAAAGTTGCATGGTGGGCAATATGACAAACCTAAACCCAGGATTGTCTCGTCGTTTTTAGTGAGTTGCAAGCTAGTGAGATTTATTATTGAGCTGGTGTGAGTGTTTGCACTTGATTGCAATTCTGTTTGTTCCATCGACCTATTTGTGGTCTTTTTTCGTCTTGGACCTTGTCTTAGCTCCAACTGAGGATTCCAAATGCTTCAGCTTCTTCTTCCTTTTGGCGGGAGGACTAGCTATCAAAGAAACTGAATGGGAGGTGTGAATTCTCTGAAGGTGGCAATGGCTCATTTTTGGAAATAGCTTACATTTGTATGCTCTCCGGAACTCCATGTTCCATAGACTCATGCACCCCGCTGTTCATTAGGTCTTGCTTCAAGGTGGCAAGGAAACCCCCCCCCCCCCCCGGATAACTGTTGTTCTACTGCCAACATTTCTTTGTCAAGAGCAGAGGCAGCCTTTGTTAGAAAGCAGTCAAGAGTAGAATTTTGGAGAGTCTTGGGGGTCTTAGGAGTTCCCCTGTTGCTTCCCTGTAGTCATTTATAATCAGGAATTAGCTTTAGCTTTACAGAACAGGGATCACCCCCACAGAGGGTGGCCATACATAGGAAAAACTCAAGCAACCTCAAATAAGTATTGTTAGTAGCAACTTACATCACCATGGAGCTCCCACAGGAACCAAAACATGAACAGCAGAACCAAGAGAATGGGCCCAGACCAGTCTCATCCGGGCTGTGATGGGCACGTAAAGGCCCACCCTTGGCCCGGGCGCTGCCCGGGCATGCCCGCGGGCGTCCCGGGCTGCGAGAACCCTGGTCGAATAATAAGCACCTCCTGGCATGGACAGGAAGCGTTGGCGGCGTAGTCGCCACAAGGCAGGCTGAGGTTTGTAGTTTCTGCCCCCGCTAGCGGAACAACGTTGGCAGCAAAAAAGTATTCCTGGGCTCCCCCACGGTGGCAAAAACAGAGGCTGACATGCTGGAACGGGCTCTTTGTTAGATACTTATTTATGTCATTATAATTGATAACTTTATTTAGGTCGGCTGACCATAAAAGTGCAAATAAAATACATACAAAGAAGCACAGATCATTAAAAGAATAAATAGAAAGCCAGGTCAATATTAGACGTAAAAATTAATGAAACTAGATGGTTATCAAGGACATGAGATTATAAAATTCATGGTTAAACACAGATATTATCTAAAACTTTTCCTTCTACACCACATGCCATATAAAAAACGAGATACAGCAAAGACGATGGGGGGTGGG
Source organism: Lissotriton vulgaris (assembly GCF_964263255.1). Taxonomy (NCBI): domain Eukaryota; kingdom Metazoa; phylum Chordata; class Amphibia; order Caudata; family Salamandridae; genus Lissotriton; species Lissotriton vulgaris. The sequence goes on along the minus strand of NC_141700.1, from coordinate 461,164,702 downwards.
TATCATACGTTAGAACCCTACAGGCTTGAGTATAATATCTGAAACCTAAGTTCCTACATAATGGAATCAACCAGCATTTCCTTATTACTTCATACGCAGGGCAGAAAAACATAACATAACATGGCATGCATCTTCTCGCTTCCATCAGCTACCCTAATGCTAGTTGGTGGCTTACCCTTACTTTGGTTAGGCCCACTGCAACACATTGGGATCTCAGTCTCTGATGTCTTTTCCTTTGCCTCGCCTCTTGACAGCTCCTTAATAGAGGCACAGGCCCCCACATGTTGTATATTTTCCCCCGGTTCCATCCCACCCTCTACGCTCACATATTGAGATATAGTTACGTTTTCAGGGGTATTGATGTCACCATTACCCTCTGCTATCGCTGTTTGAATGCCTAGGCTACTAGCAGTTTGGGGTATAGGGATCTGCCCCTCAGGGCATCAATCGACCTGTTCCAACATGCTAAACCTAGGGGGGAAGGGCCTGTTGGAACTAAGCCAGTGTATGCATTTATTTTTAAGTTCGGTATAATCCTCACTTTTACCCTGACTTAGGGCAGGGACCCCAGCAAGCACTACAACATATGGTCGAGACTCAGGAGGCAGATCGATGGAGGGCAACACATTTGCAGGCCCATCTTCTGTAACATTTCTACAGACTTGGACTTGTTGGTCCAAATGCTCTGACCCCACTTCAGACACCGCCCTCGTAGGTTTGGTGTTACTACTAACTACATTTCCATCCCTGGGCAAAGATGAAGTAATATCAGCAGTAGAATTATCAGTTACCCGAGGAGGTTCAGCTGGGATATTATTGATGGCTGACAAAGTTTTAAGGTTGGAAGTACACTTAGAAGTGCTAGAAATCAGTCTAGTGACAGGGTTCCCCGGTGAAGAAGTCGGCTGAGCTCTCCCTAGGCCTATGTTGTTTATTGTTGAAACTAATCTATCAAGCCTGGATGACAGAGATTTAAAACGTGAACCAATAATCTGTTCCATATGGGCCTGGAAAACAGATAGTAAATGAGTAACCCAAACAGGAGTTCCCACAGAGGACAGAGAAGGACCAGCGGCAACAGGTAAAAAATCAGATATAGGCATAGTTCTTTTAGTTAGTTTTTTTGCAGGTTTAAGTTTCTTACTTCTGGGGCGGGGTTTAAGGGCCTTTCTGGCTACAGAGTGTGGAGGGGATTTAGCAGCCTCTGGGGTGACATCTACGTCAAGAACCACCTGTTGGAGAGGTGCAGCGACGGCAAGGAGACCAGGGAGACCGTCAGCGGGACACAGGAGCAGCAAGCCAGGTAATGCCGCCAATGAATAATCACAGAGCCCTGCTCCACCGGGGCTCTCTTCAAATTTAAGCGCCTCCGGGCGTGTGTAGGCGGTGGCGGCTTCCGCCGCAAAGGCTCCCGGGAATTGTAGTCCCCCCTCGGCCGCTCTGCACTGGTGGAGAGGTGCAGCGACGGCAAGGAGACCAGGGAGACCGGCAGCGGGACACAGGAGCAGCAAGCCAGGTAATGCCCCCAATGAATAACCACAGAGCCCCCTTATTTATGTATTTGCTGCCTATATTACGACCACCTGCTGATAACATAATCAGAGGCGTAGCTTGGTCAGTAAGATTGGGGCGGGGTGAAGTTTGGTTTTCCCAACAATCAAACTGGAATGTATTAAAAAACATAATATGACAAGTAAGGTGCATGAGAGGGGCTAAAGGGGAAGTGGAAAGGGAGATGAAGGGCGATTTGTACGGGTTCGAAGTGAGAAAAATCAATATTTTGTAAAATAACCAACTTTTTAAAAGTCTTTTAGAACAGAGGAAGAAAGTGTGTGTGCATTTTTTTCTGTGTGTATGGAACAATTCCTGGTGAACTCCGACTGCCACCTTCACCATACGCATCTGAAAGCACCTAGACCCAACAAATAACCAGAAAATACATTTACTAGGGGGGTAACAACCCAAAGACCCCCTCTGAAGCTACGCACCTAACCATAATAGAACAGGAAATAGAAGTAGCACATAAATAAATATTTCAATTAATGTCTATTGACCCGTATCACATAAATGTATTGAATACTAGTATACTATTTTGTCTATGTTTCAGTGATGATTATCTAATCAGTGTGTATATATATGACAAAATATGCATTTCATCTAAGCACTTTGTAATGCCACCCAAATATATTGAACTATGTTTCTACCACACAGGGCTCCCCGAAATTAAAAATAAATAAATACACTATGCCCCAGGGAGGTGGTGGTCACCAGAGTTTCCATGCAGCCCAAGAGGGGGGCCCCATGAGCCCCCCTGCTTTATGCCCCCGGGAGACCGCACATCTTTTTTAAAAAAACATTTTGCCGTGGATTTGCGGATCCACAGCGACTCCGTGACAAAAAAAATACTTTTAAAATGTGGTGGGGTCCCTGTGAACTATGCTTTCTGTGCCGTTCTGTTCATGTCAGAGTATATATATATATATATATATTTATTTTTTTAGTTGGCTATGTGACCGCGGTGGCAGTGCGGCCACGTGACTTGGGGGCGGAACATTCCCTCCTATGAGGGCAAAGCAGAACACTTAAAAGGCGGGGTTAGGCTTTAATTCAGGTAACAGCGGCGTCTGAAGAAGGCTACATCGCCGAAATGCATTGTGCCTATGCTGTTTTCCAATAAAGGTTCCCGTTGTTTCCCTTATGTGACCTCTTATCTTTTCTGCACTGGAGAGGATTTGTTCATGGATTTTCACACGCCGGCCTGTGGCGTGCAAGAGGCCCCGCTCTGTCAAGCGGCAGGAGGAATGCTGGCATCAGCTGTTTCAGCTCGCTTCTCTGTTTCCGAGGTATCGGTTTCACTCCTGTCCACCTTTGTTCCTGACAACGCTATGGATGCTGCCGGAATTGGCTCGTGACTGCACGAGGAGCAAAGTGCACTGTCACTTAGACTCACAGCCCAGCAGAATCTGTTTTTGGAGGTTGGAGCATCACAGGGACCCAAGGGAGCCTGGGGACATTATTTCTACCAGAATTGACCTTCCTAAAATCAACACGCCTTTTCCCTGCAGCCTTCCCCATCCAGCACTCTACCAGAAACACTGCTTCCTGGGACTTGTAGTTGGCTATGTGACCGCGGCAGTGCGGCCACGTGGCTTGGAAGCGGAACATTCCCTCCTATGAGGGCAAAGCAGGACCCTTAAAAGGCGGGGTTAGGCTTTAAATCAGATAACTGCGTCGTCTGAAGAAGGCTACAACGCCGAAATGCATCGTGCCTATGCTGTTTTCCAATAAAGGTTCCCGTGGTTTCCCCTATGTGACCTCTTATCTTTTCTGCACTGGACAGGATTTGTTCATGGATATATATATATATATATATATATATATATTCACTGAAAAAACCATAGGTTATAGACCATATATAGTTAGGAATTTGCATTTACAAAACCTTGAAAATTCACTGAAAAAACCATAGGTTAGAGACCATATATAGTTAGCAGGACATTTTATTGACATAAAACCAATGAAATTCCATATATAGTTAGTTGCACTAACTATATATCGCGCACCCGCAACCCACTGCTGATGATGTCACATATTACATCATTCCTGACATGGTCAGTGACATCACTGATGACATCACTGATGACATCATCCAGTGACTGTGTGTTTCTGTAAAGTTTAAATATGTTTTACATATTGAAGAATGAGTGGATGTATAAGTGTCTGGATGAAGGATTTAGTAGGTGCGTGACTGACTGAGTGAGTGAATAAATGTGTCTTACTGAATGCATGGGTTAGTGACTAAACTGTCTGAAAGTGTGCATCAATATGTCTGTTGTTGTGCAAGCTGCTGCATGTGTTGATCAGTAGCTATATGAGTGGCTATATGGGTTATTGATTGGTTGCCCAAGTATTTGTATGGAAGACTGAGTGTGTGTGTGGCTGGCTGGGAGGTGTGTGACTCTGTGCAGATCAATGTGTACTTGTATCAGTAATTGTATAAGAGAGTAAGTATGTGTTAGTATATGTTTGAAAAAGTAAGGTGTTCTGTGTTTAACTGTATAGATGAGGAAATCGAAGTGTGATTGATTCTTTACAGGACTGACTAGGTGTGTGAGTAACTCCATGGATGAGTGGCAGTGTGTGAGTGTCTGCATAGGTGTATGAGTGCATATGATAGTGTTGTAATAATGAGTGACTGTATGTATGAGTGATTGTATGGGTGAATGAGTGAATGTGTGTGTAGACGTAGGAATCAGTGAGTGCGTATGTAGTAACTGGTATTGGTGTGTCATGATGTCATCAGTGATGTCATTTGAGATGTCATCAGTGATGTCATCAGTGATGTCATTTGAGATGTCATCAGTGATGTCATCAGTGATGTCACTGACCATGTCATGAATGATGTAATATGTGACATCATCAGCAGTGGATTGCGGGCGCGCGAGTTATAGTGAGTCCAACTAACTATAACGTGGGAATTTCAATGGTTTTGTATGAGTAAAATGTCCAGCTAACTATAACTGGTGTGAAACCTATGGTTTTTTCAGTGAATTTCAATGGTTTTTTAAATGCTAATTCCTAACTATAACGATTGTGAAACCTCTGGTTTTTTCCCTGAATATATATATATTCACTGAAAAAACCATAGGTTATAGCCCATATATAGTTAGGGATTAGCATTTACAAAACCTTATTTTACTCGCATAAAACCATTGAAATTCGCATATATAGTTAGTTGCGCTAACTATATATCGCGCACCCGCAATCCACTGCTGATGATGTCACATATTACATCATTCATGACATGGTCAGTGACATCACTGATGACATCACTGATGACATCTCAAATGACATCACTGATGACATCACTGATGACATTATCCAGTGACTGTATGTTTCTGTAAAGTTAAAATATGTATTACATATTGAAGAATGAGTGGATGTATAAGTGTCTGGATGAAGGATTTAGTAGGTGCATGACTGACTGTATAAGTGAGTGATTAAATGTGTCTCACTGAGTGCATGGGTTAGTGACTAAACTGTCTTAATTTGTGCATCATTATGTCTGTTGTTCTGTAAACTGCTGCATGTGTTGATCAGTAGCTATATGAGTAACTATATGGGTTATTGATTGGTTGCCCAAGTATTTGTATGGGAGACTGAGTGTGTGTGGGGGTGGCTGGGAGGTGTATGACTCTGTGCATAGATGTGTGAACAGTTGATTCACTAGATGTATGGGTTCAAAAGTGCATGTGGAAACAGCTGTATGGGCGGTTGACTGTGTGCATGAGTGTATTGGTGAGTGAATGGATATCTCAGTGCTACATGTCAAAGTAAGTACATATGTAAAACACAGTACATGTGAGAGTTGACATATATAAATAACTGTGCATAAGAGCCAGTGAATGTGTGAGTGGCTGTATGGATCATTGTGAACTTGTATCAGGAATTGTATAAGAGAGTAAATATGTGTTAGTATATGTTTGAATAAGTAAGATGTGTATAACTGTATAGTTGAGGAAATGGAGGTGTGATTGATTCTTTGCATGACTGACTAGGTGTGTGAGTAACTCCATGGATGAGTGACAGTCTGTGAGTGTCTGTTTACACTGAGTGTATCTAAGGTTATATCAGAGTCTGAAGAGGTTCATCGTATAATCACATGAATGATGTCATCAGTGATGTGATCAGTAATGTCAAATGAGATGTCATCAGTGATGTCATCAGTGATGTCATTTAAGATGTCATCATTGATGTCATCAGTGATGTCATTTGAGATGTCATCAGTGATGTCATCAGTGATGTCATTTGAGATGTCATCAGTGATGTCATCAGTGATGTCACTGACCATGTCATGAATGATGTAATATGTGACATCATCAGCAGTGGATTGCGGGTGCGCGATATATAGTTAGCGCAACTAACTATATATGCGAATTTCAATGGTTTTATGCGAGTAAAATAAGGTTTTGTAAATGCTAATCCCTAACTATATATGGTCTATAACCTATGGTTTTTTCAGTGAATTTTCAAGGTTTTGTAAATGCTAATTCCTAACTATATATGGTCTATAACCTATGGTTTTTTAAGTGAATTTCATTGGTTTTTTAAAAGCTAATATCAAAACCTTTAAAATGTATTCTTCTTTAAATCTTAAAATATATTTTACATGTTTTTAATACAATTTTTTTTAATTATTTTTATTGTTTCGCTCCCGGTCCGCGAACCGGTTAGCTTCCCGTTAGCTCAATTTGGAGCCGCGACCCGGTCCGCGAACCGATAAACGTTCCGTTTGCGTAACTGTCGCGTTAGAAAACGTCATATGACGCGCCACGTTAGCGTACCCGGAAACGAACACTTTTCATTGGTTCATTTCACTTTTGGTTTCCTAATGATGTAAGACTAGGTCATGTGATCTAAAATTAACACTTTTCATTGGTTTAGAACTATTGTTTTTCCCAAATGATGAAAACCCCTCCTTCTTTCCTCACTCTGACTTTCATCTTTGTGAGAGAAAGACCCTTTGTTATCAGTGAGCAATGGCTTCATTAGTAGCTTCAGCTGGTTCTTCCCCACCACCTCCACCACATCCAAGGAAGAGAGGACCACCTGCTGAAGTTATAATTCAGCAAGAAGAGGAAGAAGAGGAAGAGGAGGAAGAGCAGGAAGAGAGGCAGTTTTTGTCTGAGGAGCCCAGGAGGTCTCATCGGAAAGAAAACTATATTTGGCAATTTTTTTAATTTCCCCGGGGCCAAAAGAAAGTCAATGCACGGTACGTAACTTGCCTTATATGTAAAGATAGACTGTCCAGAGGGACCGAGAAGAAGTACAGTTACGGCAACTACACAATGCATCGGCACATGAGTAGGTGGCATCCTATCAACTACAGTGCTGCGCAGTTACGTGACGAGCAAGATAATCCCCCTTCGATGGCCAGAAGATCAGTAGTACAGGAAGTGACGGGACCAGAGGCGAGGGAGATGGTCCCAAATATACAAATGAGGTTCGGGGAAATCAAACAAGTGTGCGTGCGTTGCAGTCAGTTGATTTGCTACAGAGAAAGTAGCATCACTCTAATCAACAGAGCTATTGACAATCATGATTGCCCGAAACGCCCCAGAGAATAAATTTTTTTTTTTTGTTGCTCCTGTTGAGCCCTTTACAATGAATCGTTTTCGTTTCCCCCCCCCAAAAAAAACAAAAAAAATATAAAAACGTTCAGAAAATACAAAAAAACTAAAAAAATGTTCAGAAAAATAATAAAAAAAATATAAAACAACAAAAACAATAAAAAAAAGTTCTTTTCAGAACTACCTCGCCGTTATAAAAAAATTGGTAGAATATTTGGAACTCTGCCAACCTCTATATCTCTTAGTTCGCTTCCGGGTTCGCTCTCCGGTACGCGAACCGGGAGCGAACCAAAATTTTTTTTTTTTTAAAAAGAACAGTAAGTATAAGGGAAGGAAACAGACAGTTATGTTAAAAGAAAGACAGCTATAGGGAGTAAACTAGAGATACTGTTAACCGCAATCCACTGCTGATGATGTCACATATTACATCATTCATGACATGGTCAGTGACATCATCAGCAGTGGATTGCGGGTAACAGTATCCCTAGTTTACTCCCTATAGCTGTCTTTCTTTTAACATAACTGTCTGTTTCCTTCCCTTATACTTACTGTTCTTTTTTTAAAAAAAAATTTTGATCAGTCAGAAACAGTGACGATAATAGAGACAGAGTGAGTGAACAAGAGTGAAGAAGTATGAGAAGAGAGGGACTGAGAAAAATAGTGGAAGGAGTAGAGTAATTAAGTAATAGAGAAAGGAATGAGGGAAGTAGCAAAGGCAGGAAAGTAAGGGTTAAAGAAATGAAGCAGTGGAACTAATAGAAGTTAAATGTGATAGAAATATAACGAAAAGAGTACAAAACATTTACCTTATAATTGTCGTTAAGTTAGTCATTTGTTATTTTTATACTTTCAATCTGTGAAAGAGAGAACAAACATTTGAAAAATATTAAAACATGTTTTTAAAAATTAGAAAAGACAAGGGAAAAGATTGAAGGACAAACAGTTTTTCAACAACTTTGACACTTACAGAAGCCTCTGCTTCTCCATGCCCCTACAGAGTCCTAAAAATATACATTTTAAACTAACAGTATCTTGATGCAGATGAAGTGAGTCCTATCTTGCAACATGGTGCATCTTTTGCATCACTGCTGCATCGGTTTCATGTGGCACGGTTTTTTTACAGCACGACACATCTGCGTAGATGCATCAATTTGTAATTTTGTCGCCTTATAGCAAAACTTTTCCACCGCCACTGCGTCACAAAAGTGACGCACAGTGGCGCAAAAGAGGCATACACCTATCATAAATCTGTCCCTAACATGTTAAATGATGGATTCAGGATGACGATAAGGTGTGGCCTCTCCAAAGGTTTGTTTAAGGTGAGGCCTACTCAGGCTTGCATATCAAATTTATGCTTGTTGAAGAATACAGAGGAGATAATACATGTGAAGGCCTACCAATGAAGTAAATCATGTCCACTTCACTCTTGAACAAAGGCCAGACCTCTTCTGTGTCCGTGGACAGACCTAAACTTCATCTGCACAATGTCATTCGTAAACTTAGGAAACACAGGTGATGTAATTGAAAAACGTGGAGTTTCTTTTGCTCATTTCACAATCACATCACCTGTGTTGCCTTTGCTTAGGTATCTCATAGTGCAGATGTAGTCCAGCATATGAAACAGTACCCAGAAGTGCAGCAGTGTATGCATTAACTTTGACACTTACAGAAGTCTCAGTTTCTCCATGTCTACCTCACATTTCTAAATGTATATCATAAGTACAAAAAGTAGAGAATTAATTATACATGTTAAATGGTTTATTTTTGCTGTTCACAGAATGTATCAAATTTCACTAAAATCAGTGACTTGAAGGTATTCATCATGTAACAGCGGGGAAAAAAAAACACAATCAAAATGATTGTGTTTAAAAAACCCATACAACATAAGAAATCAGAATTCAAAACTCCTTAAAATTAACTTACTTTCCATGACGTCGAAGGATGTCCTATGAACAGCTTACACTCTGTTGTGCTATTAATATTTTCAGCCCGCCACTTTCTGAAAGAAAACCTCTATCGTTTTGAAAAATATGTTACATACGATAAAAGACTTCTCACATTCTACCACATGTTTCCACAAGGCCAAATCATGTTAGAGCGATTTACAACTCTTGGAATTCCGTCATTTTTTATTTTCGCAAGTTTCAGAAAGAAAACGTTTAAGATTACTTTCACAATTCTGGACTACTAATATCTTACCCTTCTTACTCAGTCATGTTCTACTTTTCCTATGACACTGATACTGCTTACTATGAAGCAGACTTACTTGCATCAGGTTTATATAGTTGGATTTTTAAAATGACATTATAATCAAAAGTTTGGACCAATAATCTAGACAGCATTGCAGACTTACATTCCCTCTACTCCATGAACCTCTTGAAATTCCTCAGAGCACATCCCGAGATTCTTTCCCTAAAATTTTGGTTTTAAAAACACCAGGTAAGAATTTTTAAGGTCATACAGCAATTTTTTTTGAAAGTTATAATAGAATCGTTGCAGAATGACCAGCCGTTTCTAGACTTTAAATATGCTGTGTAATGTCCTGATGTTGTTGAAGGACCGCCATGATATATAATTGCTGCAGTTACAAAAGTCCTTCCTGATATTGACAACTGCGAAGCAACACATTTTTTTATTAAAGTTGTCAATTTTGTTCCATCAGGCCTACATCGTTGGAACATTAAAATGACATACTGGCCATATCTTCGTATAAATAATGTTGACATCCTTTCAGATTTACATTGGCTACACTCCATGTTGTGATCAGCTGCTTTTACTAGCTTATTAAAGGACACTGATTTACTGTCTGGCAAAGTTAAATATATAAATCTTTCTGAGTCTACACTAGTAGTACTTGATACCCTACAGTTCTCGCAGTCATGCTGCCGTTGATAAGAAAGCCCAAACAGGTGATCTACATCTACACCCTCATCTTGCAATACATCAAGCATATACATTAAAAACTCCTGACAATCCTGCTGAATATTTTCAGAGAAGTCTGTTTGACCTGAACATTCGTCTAACAGATAACGAACTTCAGACACACTTTCTACTTTTGTTCTATCAGCGCTACATTTCTCTAACACAGAATTCAACAAACAGCATAAACTTTGTTCCGAATTGATCACAATCTGTTCTTTTAAAGGCTCTAGTGAAAAGACAACATTAACAACTACATTAGCATAGCAGTTGACACCAGAACTGTTTTCAAATTGAAAACCAACAACATCTTCAACAGAATCCGTTTTCTTTCTGCTTACAATTTTCGGTTCATCGACTTTTGGTCTTTTTCCTACAACCTCCCTACTATTACTGATATTTCTTCGTTTCCGGCCTACCACACGTTTCTCAAACAAAGGATATTGAGGCAAATGTGGCGCATACTCTCTTCTTAACCTATTGTATTCCTTAACACAATCTAGATCCGCACAAATGTTTGTGACATCACAGTCAATCAAGTACAATCCCGATAAAGTTCTAACTCGTGACAATGCCACATATGCCATACCCTCCTTGAACACAGAACTGCCAATATTCACCAATGCACTGTCTACACTTAAACCTTGCGATTTATGGATTGTCACCGCATATGCCAAGCAAACAGGAAACTGCTTACGGCGAACATATAAGTCTTTAACAAGCAAAAACCTAGCAGAACAACGACCAATTAGCTGTACTTCCTCAATGCCATCAAATTTAATTTTTAAAAATTCAATTCCATCTCTACTTCTGTATTTCTCTAAATCAACAACATTACCCATTGATCCATTTACCAGACCTCTTTCAACATGTAAATTCCTTCTCAAAATGATTCGGCAATTTAAGCACACATTCAAAGTCTTCTCAAAACCCGCAGTTTTAGATATAGACTTCTCTAATGAATCCAATTTAGATTTCAAATTCTCAGACAAAATAATTGTTGATCCCATATGCTCTACTCTGTCAATAGCTTCCAGTTTCACAATCTCTTGCTTTTCTAAATACAACATTTTGTTGTTGAAGATGGCACATTCTGCAAGAGTTGGCATCAAACATATTCCGGATTTCTTCTCAGTAATTTTCTGAAAAATATTCTCAGGCACAACGTCTTGCTCTGGATATAAATTTGACAGTAATCGTGCATGTAAAGCTTCTTTCCCACGCTCAGTCACTTTTCCAATTCTAACATCTTGTAGAATATTCTTGTAATCTTCATCCTTCGCCTGACGCATATTTTCATGCAGTTCAGCATAATTAAAGTTTAACCATATATTGACGTTGCCAATGCTCCCTAGGCACTTCCTGGTATCTTCATGCGTGAGCACTTTGAACACAGGTTGTCCTTTCACTGGTGTAAGCTGCAGAAGATCTCCGAAAACAATGATGTGTTTGCCACCAAATAACACATCATACTCAGTTTTAAGAACTTCTTGCATTCTCAAATGCACAAAGGCAAGCATGACATTGGAAACCATGCTTACTTCGTCAATGATAAGAAGTTTCATTTTCCTCAAGACTCTTGAAACTTCACAACAAGCATCTCCAGATAACTTGTGGTATTGTAATTTGTTGTCATGCTCCACTGGCAGCATCAGTAGACGATGCAAAGTAATACCTTTAATGTTATGTGCTGCCAGTCCAGTTGGAGCGGTGACAACACAAGACAGCGATGACTCAGTCCTTTCCTGCAGATAACATGAAATTGCTTTAATGAGGAAACTTTTTCCAGTTCCCGCTTCTCCACTCACGTACAGTCGGACAGGCTTCAACGACGTACATGAGCACTCTTTCTTCTCATGACTTAATCCATGATCAATTTGCTTGGTAACTTCGTCATATATTTTCCTCTGCTCAACGTTGAGTTGCTTTTCCAAGACTTCTAAGTTAACCGCATCCTCCTGAGCATGTGCCATGGCTCTTTCCACTTCATTCATAGCAGTGGCAGCTTCATTTTCGATAACAGGTCCTCCTAGTGGATCCTGACTCAATGAAACAGAACTCTGACTGTCCTGAGAACTGTCTCTGGCGATCTCGGCTGCAATCGTTGCTTCCTGCTCAATTTCCAAAGTCAAAATTTCTTGATATTTGGGAAAAGCAAGACATTCTATGGTGTCCTTGGCGGCAGTGAAAGAGTCTTCGTAACAGAGGAAATCTCCAAGCAGTTCCTCTTTTGCACGCCAAGGCTTGAAAAGTTGCAAGAGTGCTAAATAGAAAAACTCCTTTTTTTCTGGAGATTCGCCACTCAATTTTCGATGGTTTACCAAGTGGCATTTTCTTTGCTTGACCAGACATCCCTCACTTCCAATTACAGCATATACTCCTTTCTCAATATCTTCTTTGATGTTCCTCTTGAATATGTAATTTTGTAGAACCTCATACAGACAAACATTCTCGAGGTGACTGCTTCGATTTGGATAATATGTATCCAACATGTTGGTCTTCAAAATGTCGGTACTGTTTGGCTCCTTTTCGGCCAAATACTCAATTTCCCGCACAGGTTTCAGAACTCGATTACGCATTGCAGCAAGACCAAGACTCGCCCAAACGATACTCCTGGATTTGGCATAGAGACTTGCTGAAGACAACCGGTCAGAACATTCGTAAGCTCCGATTTCTCAATGCGACAACATCTTCAGACTGAAACTGTACAACTTCTTGCTGAGGCTCTTTTCATGGGAAATGTCCTCCCACATATCCTTCAATTCTGTATTGTCTTTTTTGGTGATGTAAGACGTCACATACCGAGCCACAGCCATACAGTTGTCAGCCACACACTGTATATCCATGTTAGCATTCCACATGGACAAAATCACTGGGTTGTAGTCGTTGATGTACTTGGACTCTTCGTTCCTCTTTAAATTGTATGTGTTTTTAGGTGATTTCTTCATCATATTATGGCGCAGCGAAGACATTTAACTGTTTACTCTTCCTTTAGAAATCACCGGTCGTGGAAAGCTAAAACGACATTTGGTGTAGAACTTGTCCTTGTTTCTGAATTTACGACGACAGTACTTTCCACAACGATGGCTTTGAAACCGTAAAACTTGTTCTCTTAGGCTTTTCTTCTCCTTTTTGTTTGGAACATCACACGTAGAATACTGTTGTATGAAACTCATCACTAAGTCATCCGGATCTGTTCCAAATTTAGGTGCATCCTTGATCCACAGCAGCATATGTATATGAGGAGCACCTCTTGCTTGATACTCCTTTCTCCAGAAGAAATCCAACACCTCTCCAAGAGGTGGATTCTTCTTATTCATGATGAAAGACATCATAGCTTCAAATCTATGATTGAAGTACCTGCATACATTGACTGGATCCAAAGAGCACAGTTCTCCGGGTGTCTTGAATTCGATGTTTTCAATGTTTCCATTTGCCTCTCGTAGAAATTCAAGTAAGTCTTCCCAGCCATACTCGGCACAGCTCAGAGTGAGGAACCATGTTGGAGTTCCTAAGTTCCTCAGCATACATTTTAAATCACCATGACGACGGTACCAGTACTCATTAGTACCACGCTGACACGCCATGAGATTAATTTGGTGAGAATCCAAAATACTGTCTTGGACATTGACTTTATCCATAAAGTCACTTGCCGAGATGTTTCGCATCTGTATACCACTTTTCAAGATGTGGTTCACTGCATATGACAGTCCAGACAGATCGCTTTCAAACAGGAGATGAAACAAATAGGGAATGCATTGTCGAAACCTAGCATCTTCTCCATACAATCGTAAAGTCCGGTATTCAGAAGCAGGAATTTGATGAGGTCGCTCATCATATCTTCCTCCTTCACCTGTTGGAAATAGCTGTGGGAAACACCGAGCTTCCAAACTTTCCTCCCAAACACTAATGGGACTCCCTTTGGCTTGTTTCATTTGAAACAACTCAATAGCATTCCCCATGACTTCCTTGGAATGCAAAGGATGAACACTATAATGTTCATATATTTCTTCACTTTTAGAGGCTTCTACTTTCTCAATTTGGCCAGCACACAAATCGCTATCCTCTTCATCACTTACTTCCTCTTCTGCAACATATACATTCTTATAGTACTTATTATTTTTTTTCAAATACAATGTTGCCTTTTTGACTTTCCTAACATCCACTAAATCTTGCCATATTTTCTTATTCTTTGTCGGAACCCCATTAACTAAGATAACCAGAGGTTCCTCTTCCACTTTTTCTACTCCAATTGTGTTAATGTTTTTGTTCAAATCTAGAGGCAAATAAACAACTCTTCCCTTTAATCCTCTCTGTAAATCTGATGGAGGCAACTTCCCTGTCTTTGGCTCCATTCTTACAATAGCCTGAAAGGGATGGATACTTTGAATCAAAATAGATTCATAAGTATTTAAATCCTTCAATTCAGAAGGAATCTCAACCAATTCCAGATTATTATGAACCGCCCTAGCAGGCATCTGGTTTTGGTTTAATTTGTTACAACAATAAGTACACACACGTTGATCCGATCCCAAATCAAAACAATTTTCTACCATCAAGTATGTTGCGAAATCCTTCCATTCACTATTATTTTCCCTTTCACTTTTTGCATATAAATCCACTAACTTACTCTGATTCTTATAATAAGTGCGTCGACAACACACACAAGTGAAATTAGGCCTCTCACTTGATTTCACCTGAAACGTGGCAATTTCCTTCTGAAAATTATCTGTACTGGAAACCTGTACATTATCTTCAACATTACCCTCTACTTCTGGGTCAATTTGAACATTCTAATCTTTACTTCCAAAGTAACAGAACTCAATTTCTTCACAAATATTCTTCACATCTATTTCAGAACCATGCAAAAGAGCAGCGCATAATTGTTTAAGCATAATTGCTGGACTCTTAGCATAATACAACATTCTCACTAATTTCCTCACTTTATTATGATGCACTGCTAGCATCCTGAAATGATGAAAAACACTCTGGCATACTCTCCTGGAAAGACAAGCCAGTGAATGACCATGCAAACCTGTCACTTCTCTCACTCTGCAAGGATCTAATTCTTGCAACAACTTCATTTTCTGCTTCAAACTTTTCTTATTAAATGTCCGTACAAAATCACAAAGCAAATTGATGGAATCCTGTTGTACACTGCAAATACTACTACACTTCCAGGTGTACACAGGACCCTTAGGACGTCTTCCTAAAACCTCATTACCTAACACCTCTTCTGTCTCTGTTGTCACAAGTTTTTCTTTTTCAACTAGACAACCATCTTTCACTTCATAAGCTCGACCACTGGTGTCAACTGCAAGCACCAAATCATTATCCTGGAAATAACTCTCCTCATTAAAAAATGCCTCACAACTTGAACTATGCATCCATTCTCCGGAAAAAACTTCACAAAAATGACTACGATTAACTACTCTCTTCCATCTACTATTTGATTTGAAATCAGAAATTACCTTGTTTAGTTTCCTAATTCTATTGATTACCAAAATAAATAACTTTCGCTTAATTTCGAAAGCCTGATCAATAATTTTCTCTACATTTTTCTTTTTCTTATAAAATGCTACTTTCTGTTGGCCTTTCTTAATATTTTTTAACAAATTGGCTATTATCCTGTTGCGGATCATTCGTTTTTGAATGTCCCTAAACTGTTGTTTCCTTCTACTATCATGCACAGAGTTATCTCTTGCTCTAGCAGTAACATTTTTGATTGGTCTTTCCTTTCCGTTTAAATTGCTTCTCTTTTTCTGGACTGAAACATTTTCTGTAGTAATACTTTTTTTACTACAAATATTTCTTATGAATGATTTCGTGGTCTTACCCGGAGCTTTCTTGGTGACTTGACAAGTTTTTTTTATAGAGGACTGCTGCAATAATTGATGAACCTGCTGTCTTTGACATTTTGTAGCCTTTCTAATTCGATTCTTAGTTGGCATTTTCAAATTTTGAAATGATCTGCAGTTGAATCTGTGGTAAAATATAATAAAAAAATGTTATTAACCACTATTACCAAACAGTAAATCAATAACAGTCAACAAAAACTTAACACCCTACTTATTATTTTAACATAGAACAATTTTTAGTGCATTGGCAAATTGACGCAGGTTTCATGTGGCACAGGACTTTACAGCATGACACATCTGCCTAGATGCATCAAGTTGTAAATATGTCGCCACATAGCAAATCTTTTGCACCGCCACTGCGTCACAAAAGTGAAGCACAGTGGTACAAAACAGGCATACACCTATCATAAATGTGTCCCTAACATTTTAAATGATTGATTCAGGATGACGATAAGGTGTGGCCTATCCAGAGGTTTGTTTGAGGTGAGGCCTACTCACGGTTGCAGATGAGATTTTCGCTTGTTGAAGAATACAGAGGAGATAATACATGTGAAGGCCTACCAATGAAGTAAGTCATGTCCACTTCACTCTTGAACAAAGGGCAGACCTCTTTTGTGTCCGTGGACAGACCTAAACTTCATCTGCACAATGTCATTCATAAACTTAGGAAACACTAGTGATGTAATTGAAAAATTTGGAGTTTCTTTTCCTCATTTCACAATCACATCACCTGTGTTTCCTCATTGACTTAAAATGTCCTTAAGACACATGAAAGCGTTTTTTGATTGCCCTTGCACCATTTTTGGGTCATTTTTAACATGGCTATGTAACTCCAAGAATCAAAATCTAAATTTGCCAAGCACAGGTGGGAGCATAATTACAAGAAACTTGCCCCATGGAGAAAGCTCTTCAATTTAAATGGGAAAAATAACATCATAGACACTCAAATGCCTTATAAATATGGCCCAAACAACCTATGAAGCTCTAGCAGTACATATCCAGAAATGTAATTGATTTCAAAAAACGTTTTTAAACACAACATATAAATCAATTGTATACCTACATTCAAGAGGAAATGACTTAAAATGTCCTTAAGATACATGAAAGCGTTTTTTGATTGCCCTTGAACCATTTTTGGGTCATTTTTAACATGGCTATGTAACTCCAAGAATCAAAATCTAAATTTGCCAAGCACAGGTGGGAGCATAATTACAAGAAACTTGCCCCATGGAAAAAGCTCTTCAATTTAAATGGGAAAAATAACATCATAGACACTCAAATGCCTTATAAATATGCCCCAAACAACCTATGAAGCTCTAGCAGTACATATCCAGAAATGTAATTGATGTCAAAAAACGTTTTTAAACACAACATATAAATCAATTGTATACCTACATTCAAGAGGAAATGACTTAAAATGTCCTTAAGACACATGAAAGCGTTTTTTGATTGCCCTTGCACCATTTTTGGGTCATTTTTAACATGGCTATGTAACTCCAAGAATCAAAATCTAAATTTGCCAAGCACAGGTGGGAGCATAATTACAAGAAACTTGCCCCATGGAGAAAGCTCTTCAATTTAAATGGGAAAAATAACATCATAGACACTCAAATGCCTTATAAATATGCCCCAAACAACCTATGAAGCTCTAGCAGTACATATCCAGAAATGTAATTGATTTCAAAAAACGTTTTTAAACACAACATATAAATCAATTGTATACCTACATTCAAGAGGAAATGACTTAAAATGTCCTTAAGACACATGAAAGCGTTTTTTGATTGCCCTTGTACCTTTTTTGGGTAATTTTTTACATGGCTATGTAACTCCAAGAATCAAAATCTAAATTTGCCAAGCACTGGTGGGAGCATATTTACAAGAAACTTGCCCCATGGAGAAAGCTCTTCAATTTAAATGGGAAAAATAACATCATAGACACTCAAATGCCTTATAAATATGGCCCAAACAACCTATGAAGCTCTAGCAGTACATATCCAGAAATGTAATTGATTTCAAAAAACGTTTTTAAACACAACATATCTGTTTCAGCTTACATGAGAGACCATGGAATGGGCTCCATCTACAACAATAACTTGCATTACTGCATGCAAGATATCTACACAGAATATGCAATTACAATTTCTCAAAGAAACAAAATCTATTTGTATATCACTTGAGACAAAGCAACATTTTAAAAACACAGCTTTCTTCATAATTTTCTCCTTAAATCATTCTATTCTCTATCTAAATTAAATACATCTTTTCTCACCTTAGCAAATACTTTTTGAGTTTCAAAACAGTCTCAGAAATACACCAAATTGTCTTCAGCAGAACAAAGAGTATGCACTCAAGAGGCTGCAGCTATAGAAAGCACAGAAATGCTGATATTCATTACACATATCTCTCATGTTAGCCAATCAAAACTCTTCCCTCACTTTTTTCAAATCAAAACCCTTCCCCCCTCTGCCCTCTCTGCCTTTTTTGCATAGCAACCACCTCCTGAAAGACCTCTGATGTTTGCAAGTTCACACAACAATGTTTCAATTGAACTCTGAACTCTCAGTGCACCTGCGTATCCAGTGCAATCTTTCATTAAATGTTTTTTCCTTGACCATTCAAATTACATCTTTCAAAGAACACATCCATGCACCCTAACTTTCTGTTTTCAGAAATGGAAATCCACCAATCACTGCTAGTGAATCATTAGCACTGAAACTCCACAGTTTTTTTTCTTTACAAACTCCTACTGTTTCATCTGCCATTTCATTACCACACTTCATCTGACTGCAGCAGAAACTTCTCTCACCATGTTTACTGTCTGGATTGTTGGACATAGTTACATCTACTGGGCTCAAAGGTATTCTGAGAACAGAAATTTACCTAACCTCAATTTACAAGATGTGGAAATTAAGTGGTTTGGCCACAGAGGATTAAAATGTCACCAATTGATACCATTGGTGAAAACCTTTATGCATTTGCCAAAACCTGACCTGTTAATTGTGCACTGTGGAGGTAATGATTTGGGCACTTTGACTGGAGTAGGTCTGGAAATGCTTTTAAAGGACACCTTTGAGCAATTAATGGCACTTTTTCCTCAAACTGCCTTGGTATATTCAAATATATGCCAAAGACAGAAATGGAGGTGGTCCAACCAATTTTGTCCACAAATTGAGAAGTCGAGGAAGCATGTAAACAAATCTGTTTCAGCTTACATGAGAGACCATGGAATGGACTCCATGTACAACAATAACTTGCGTTACTACATGCAAGATATCTACAGAGGAGATGGAGTTCACTTCTCAGATGAGGGCAACAGAATTTTCATTCTGAATTTAAGACTGTGCATTGGTACCTACTTATAAGTACCTAAATGTACCATAATCCCAAAAGCTCTTCTCAGAGCTACCCTACATCTGATCACTCACAATTATTATTTGTTTCTAACTTTTTTCACTAATTTTCAACAAACTACGCTCCCCGGGGCGCTACCCGGTACGCGAACCGGAAGCTAACCTCGCGGAATTTCATAAAAAAATGTTTTTTTCCGCACATATAAGCCTCCTCAGCCACCCTCAGAAAACCTAGGGGGTCAAGATAAGTCTACCGTGCCCCCTTCTACCTATTCTGAACATTATTTGCCCTCCATCTTGTATCTTAATTCGACCGAAACACAAAATGGTGGACTCCCGTAACGCTTCAGGTTCGCGTACCGGGTCGCTCCCTGGGAAGCGCACCATCAAAAAAGGTGGGAAAGTAATTTACAGAAAAACGACTGGAGACACTCTCACCAAATATAGATTAGCTCATACTACATACCAATCCCTTTCATTTTCACAAATTTGATTGAAATTCCATTTAGCCATTTAGCCTGTAGACCTCTCTAAATACCGTGAGGTAAATTACTTCACAAAACACATCTGAAGTGTTGGAATTGACAACCAATGAAAATGTTACTTTCATTTTCTACTTTTATTACCTGACATTTGATTGGTTATATACCTGAATATATATAAAGGAAGAGAAGGAAACACAGCCATTTTGACTACTACTTCTTGTTGTACATTTCAATTGGATTTTCACTAATCACTTCAACTTCTTTGTAAAGGTAAGTTGTTATTTTTAAAACTGAAGTATATTGTGCACTATAAGTTAATATGGTAAACTTTTTCTGATAGTTATATACTATCCCTCTGTAGTAGTTATAGATTTAGATAGACTTCTCTGTTATAGTTATGGATGGAGTTAGGCTTCTCTTGTATAATTATGAATTTACTTACGTTAAATCACATACACTTTTTTATATTCCTACTTCCACTCTGATACTATACACTGCCCAAAGATAAATTCACTGATAAAAACTGCCTATCTAAAATTAATCCCAACAGTGCCCTATCTCTACTAATATTTTTTTTTTTATCCAAATTTCAGGCAAAATGGAAGGCGAAGACAAAGTTTCATTTCAAATTGTCCTGCAAGAGAGCAGCCAAGAAATAATTGATCCAAATTATATAGAATTTATGGATGAAACTTGGGACCAAGAACTACTGCAATGTGTGCAAGCAGTAGATGACCTCCTTCAAAATGAGGACATTTTACACCCTCAGAGATTACAAACTATGTTCAATGAAAATAATGACATTTCAGACAGTGAAATGTTAGAAAGTTTATTACATTTTGAAACACAATCACAATAATAAATAATTGCTTAAAAAATAAAGAAATTAGAAAATAATCAACAAAACCAACAATCAATTAACATACAGTATTTGAAAAGTCTATCATTCTTTTTTCCTTATAGTACGCTCCCCAGAACGCTTCCCGGTTCGCGAACCGGGCGCTCCCCACGCAAAAAAAAAAAAATGTTTTTTTTTTGCCCTGCGGGGCCCTTTTAAAACCTCCACATAAAACCTAGGGGGTCAGGGAGGATCTACTATGCCCCCTTATGGTCATTTTCCCCTTTGTTTTGGCCTCCTCTTGTCTCTCGATCCTACCGAGAGACAAGATGGCGGCCGCTCCGGACTGTTTAGAATGTTGACAGACACCGAAGAGCCAATCAGCTCCGCTTCGCGAAGTTTCGTTACGCGTCAAGTACGCGAACCGGAGCGTTGCCCAGAGCGCGCTTACAGATATATATCTTTTTTGGAACGTTAATTTCTCAAAATCCACTGGAGCACATATATTGAGACCTAGCAAAGGCACATCGGGCTAACAGTCCCTACAATTTTGCCAAGTTTCGTGCAAATCCATTCAGCCGTTCGGGCTAAAAGTGAGGCCAACCGCCCTATGGAAATTAACATTGGAAAAACGCGTTTTGGGACCCCCCTTTTTTCTCGCCCCCCCCTTGACGAACCCCCCCCAAATTTTCAGGGGCTGCTCAGAAACAAAATGTTCCATTTTCCTGAAAATTTCAGCCAATTCCGTCCACAAACGCCAAAGTTATTAGACATAGAATTTTCAAAAATCCCATAGGGAAAAAATCCTAACTATATATACCTACTGGCGACCGCCAGTAGGTAATATATATATATATATATATATATTACCTACTGGCGGTCGCCAGTAGGTAGTTATAGTTAGGACCTAGTTTCCATAGGAAATCCTCAACATTCTATTTGGAATAACTTTGGCCCTGGTGGATGAGTCTTTGCGAATTACTCAAAGAGGATGGCTAGGTCCGCCGCGCTCCTTCCCTGAAAGTTTGGGGGGGATTGGTCAAGTGGGGGCTGAGATATAAGGGGGGTCCCAAAACGTGTTTTCTCCATGTTATTTTCCATAGGACCTTTAGACTCGGCTACAGGTCGAACGGCTGAATGAATTTATAAGAAATTTGCCAAAACTGTAGAGTCTTGTTCGCAGATTACGCTTTTTTTGGAATGGTGTAAATCCGTTCAGTAGTTGTTGAGAAAATTAAAGTTAAAGCCAATTATATATCTATAGGCGCGCACACGTGCGCGCACCCAAGCGGCTGCGCGTGAGCGGAATTTTATTTGGCTGCGTGACGTCTGTTAACGTTCGATTCGAAGGAAATCAGGAAGTTTTGTCCGCCATTTTGTCACTGCGAGTAAATATATTGTTCATTTCAAAGCGTTGAAACATGGAAAGGGGAGAAGGTAGAGATTGTTTTGCTGCGTAGCTTTTCTCGGGGTGTGCAGTAAGGCCCTTAAACGCAAAAAGATATAATTTTTCCCCGAAAAAAAATATGGGGTGCGCGCACCCGGTCGCGCACACCTATTTACAAGAGTGTGAAAATGGAGATAAATCAGAATTTTGAGTGCTTAGATATAAGGTGGCTCTGAAAAGAGCCCTTGTGTTAATTGAGTGTTTTCTGCATTTATAAGTAAGTACCGATGCAGAGCCTGATGTTGCAGAGGAAGATTCTGTTTCCCTCATTCGTGAAATGAACACCGTCTCTCCTATAGACGTCTTGCATGTGGTATTGCAAGTTGTTGTGGTAAATAGAACCCATGCTATAATCTCTGAGGAACGCAGAAACAGATTTATTTACATGTCTCCTTGCTTTCTCAAATTGTGCACAATGGTGATTGGACCAATTCCATTTCTGTCTTTGGCATATATTGGAATATACCAAGGCAGATCGAGGAAAAAGTGTCATCAATTGTCAAAAGGTGTCTTTTAGAAGCATTTCCAGACCTACCCCAGTGATTGTGCCTAGATCGTTCCCACCACAGTGCACAATTATAAGGTCTGGTTCTGGGAGATGCATAAAAGTTTTCACCAATGGAATCAATTGGTGACATTTCAATCCTCTTTTGGAAATCCATGTTATGTGTACATTTGGTAAGTTGAGGTTGCAAATTCGTCTGCTTACTGCATATTTTTCACTCCAGTGAATATAACTGTGTCCTATTAGCCAGACCTTCATTTTCAAGGGATTTGTAGTCGTCCTCCGATCGGTTCTGGAAGTGGAATGGTAGTTAGAAGTTGAAATTCTAAATAAAGAAAAAGGAAGAGGCTGGGTGTGGTTTAAAAAATAAAAATGATTGGTTGATTGTAACAAGTGGAGATTGAACAGGTTAATGTTTATGTTAAACGAAAAGTACTATTGGGTGTGAAAAAACAAGATATGTAACAGAGCTGTGTATTGGTAGGTGTTTCTGGAGGGAAAATAGTGTTCTTAGTTTGTTGTAGAACGTTAAGACATGAACATTTGACCTGTGCGTTCAGCAAGGTTCAGAATGAGGTGTAACCATGGAAACAGCCGGAGATGGCAGTTGGTGATGGGTTCGCTCTTTGGTGCCTCTGCATCTGAGTCTGTTCTCTGGTGGCTGGCGGACAACTGTTTGTTATTGTGGAGATGAAAGGGTGATAAGGAGAGAAATACGACATAGCGTCTGGCCTGTAGAAGCGTGGGAGCAGTGATTAACTCTGAGTGAAGTGGAACTGTGTCGGTGCTTAGTAACAGTAAAAAAAAATGTTAACAGTGGTATAACTGTCTTTACGGTGCGCGACCTACTAAGAAAGAGTTCACGGGCCGTAATTGGCTTGCAGGTTCTAGTATCAGTAAGTGAGGTCGAGAAAAGAAAACATTCAGGACTTTATTTATGAAGGCCTTGCGCCACCGGTGCGTTACTTTTTCCCATTTTAAAAAATGAGGCACTGGCGGCGGAAGGTCTTCATAAATAAGGTCCTCAGTGACTACAGTTAAGGTTATGTGGAACCCATGAATAGTTTTTCAATATGACTTCATTTCAGTTGAGATTATGGATTAAAAGAGAAACCGTGAATATTTGAAATGTTTATTTAGAAATGTACTGTTTTAAAGGCAAATCATTATGTAATATGAGTACAGAAATTGCAAAAAACACAGTAATTGGTATTGTCAGTAGTACATGGAATACAAACGCTATAGTTGAAGAAAAATGAATATAGTTGGAAAAAAACATTGTACAGTCTTATAAGGAAGTATATTATATTTTAATAAATGGAAGAAGGTTTCTGGCCTTTCAGTTTAGGAACGATATATGAAAATGCAAGTCGTTATACATCATTACTTTATGAATCAGCTGTCAAACAACACGAAATCATAATGTCCACTGTTAGTAAAGCAAATAGGTCTGTTCTTCAAAAGAAAATATGGAAAAGAACGTGAAGAATATAGAAAACCAAAAGGAAATGAGGACGTCAATGGCTTGTTTGAGAGTTATTGAAGCATTGTTTAGGCAAAATAGGTAGCTTCTGCCTGTAACAGGAAATCAGTTTTATCATTTGAAAGTATGTCAGCTATCCAATGGAAAAGAGTAAAGCAGTACTGATGATCTGTTATAATCGGAGCCTCTTTTACCATCAGAGGGCAGCTCGGTGGGTTTTCGATGTAGCTCGCTGTTAGGAAAGAGTTAACCGTCCATTGTGTAGGCAAAGTATGCAGCAAGTGCTTCTAACATGAAATCATTGTTATCATCTGAAAACATGTCAGCCATCCAATTGAGAAGATGAAAGGAGCATTCATGATCTGTCATTATTGGGGCGTCTTTTACCATCATAGGGCAGCTCGGTGGGTTTTCGATGTAGCTCTCTGTTAGGAAATCTTGCGCCGCTGCGAATATATTCCAATGACCCAGAACTCCTTGTATCGCTGCAAAGGCCATAAACCCTCCGGAAAGTATGTCAGCTATCCAATGGAAAAGAGTAAAGCAGTACTGATGATCTGTTATAATCGGAGCCTCTTTTACCATCAGAGGGCAGCTCGGTGGGTTTTCGATGTAGCTCGCTGTTAGGAAAGAGTTAACCGTACATTGTGTAGGCAATGTATGAAGCAAGTGCCTCTAACATGAAATCATTGTTATCATCTGAAAACATGTCAGTCATCCAATTGAGAAGATGAAAGGAGCATTCATGATCTGTCATTATTGGGGCGTCTTTTACCATCATAGGGCAGCTCGGTGGGTTTTCGATGTAGCTCTCTGTTAGGAAATCTTGCGCCGCTGCGAATATATTCCAATGACCCAGAACTCCTTGTATCGCTGCAAAGGCCATAAACCCTCCGTTGTAACAAAGCTGTTCATGATCAAGTAACGGATTCATGAGGTGATTGTAATTCGGTTCAGGAGGTACCAAATTGCAGAGACATAAATCCAGGGCCCACGTGAAATCACAGCTCAGGCAATGAAATACAGGCTGCACACAGGTGAAATACGAATATCGAAATGATAATCGATATGAAGTATTCAAAGTTGAGAGTGGTAAGGTGCCGTAGTACAGAAGTATTCTCAGTCGAAATAGTTCTAAGTGGTCCGGCTCGTTTGCGAAGGCAGGAGGGACATCCATTTTGAATTTCCCAAGATGGTACAGGAAACGGCGCAGCACTGCCGGTTGTATAGCAACTCCACAGAATTAGGTCGCCGGCTATGCAGTGGAGAGGAGCAGAATGACTTGATACATTTTCTAGGAGTCTAGTCACTTATATATTGCTTAGTGGTTATTAAAAAAGTTGCTTTTTTTGAACTGGAGGATGCGTTAAAAAATAAGGGAGTGATTTGAGGGAGTTGTAAAGCAAGGTACATTTTTTTTTTACGTCAATGCTGTTTTCTGTGAATGTTAGCTTAGTGAAAGATATGTGTGTGAGCAGATGCAACGTTCAGTTTTAAATGTGACAATGGTGGGCTTGTTCATGTCTTCCGATTCAAGGTCGGTATTCGCTGCCAAATACACGATTAAGAAACGCATGCGTGGGGTACATAGTGTGCATTCTTAAAGGAAAGCAAATGAAGGGTTATTTTTACCGCGTTAGCATTGTCGTTTAAAAAGTTATAGTGATTTCTATTATATGTGAAGAAAGTGTCACTGATGAAGACTGAAAATAAATCCTTATAAATGATAGGGACTGGTGTATTTTAGAAAAGGTGTGTAACATTACATGAATTGTGCAAAAAAAAATAATGTAATTGAAAGTGTATGGTTTGAAAATGAAAAGTAGAGGTTTATAGTTCATGTTTTGAAAGCAGTTCTAGAGGGTCAGATGAAAGTGTATGGTTTGAAAATGAAAAGTAGAGGTTTATAGTTCACGTTTTGAAAGCAGTTCTAGAGGGTCAGATGCATGATAGATTTATAAAAAATAGAACATGTTTTTAAATAGTATTTTGGAAAAAATATGTGCCTTTATGTACTATTTACATTATCTGCCTGTTGCGTATTCTTTGAGTTTTAGTAATCCTGTGTCTTATAAGTTTTCTAGGGGCGGTTTGAGGTTCATGGTGGGTTTGGGCAGGGAGGGTAGGTTGGGGGTTTGTAATAGGGGGTTCGGCTGGGGTGGAGTGCGGAGTTTAGTGAAAAGTGAGGGGGGCGGGGAGTTACGGTGTTTGGTAATGGAGCAGAGTCAGAGGACGCCACATTTGTGTTATGGGGTGCCACGGAAATATGTATTTATTCTCAGAGGTTTATTATATTAAGGATATATATCAGCATGGTGGCTCTAGTCGTTTTGTGGTTCTGTGTATGTTTATAATGCTGGCCCTGTAGTTTTTGTTTATGGACCTTATTACGACACACAGGGGAGCTACGTTGCACAGTTGGAGATCAGAGACTTAGGAAATAAAACTTTATAATTGTAAGGGCTGTAAGCGATAGAAATCGCCCGTTCTCGGTGTAAAAAATATCACCGCTATTGGTGGTATTTTCTACGGTGTTAGTACTCGAAGGAGAATAGTAACATATATGTGAAATAAAATTATGTAATAGGCTCAGCATTTCACATTATCGCGTGAAAACAAAAGTTGCTTTTACATAGCAATAAGTCTCTTATAATTAAGGGACGGAGTGTATATAGTGCTATTTAGTACTCTGCTATGTGATTGATGTCGAATATTTCATAAGAGGAGGCTAAACGATAAACTGGTTTTCTAGGGAAGTGGGTGGAGTGTTCCGTGTAAATTGCAGAATAGAAACTAGTAAGAACCAATTGGAAGTGTTGTTTTAAAGTCACATGACTGCACATGCGTGTCTCGACGCGATAGGTGGGTGCGCGCACCCGGTCGCGCACTATAAGAAAGCGGCGAGAAAATATCAGCTAATATGCTCTTGAAGCTTGTTTTGGTACAAAGAGTTAGTTCTGAAAAGAACTTTTTTTTTTTTTTTTTTTGGGAAACAAGTGTTATGATGCTTTTGATTTCTTAAAGTTGCTACGACATTTTTTAGTATGTTATACTATCCAAATAAAGTGAAGAAATTTAACTTTTCTTGGAGCATTTATGACTCTCAATTTTGTGTTTAATTAGAGTAAAGCTTTGCTCTCCGTATACAAGAAGTTCTCCACAGTTGTTGCATTTTATGTGCACCTTCGCCAGACATGGTTTCAAGTCCATTTCAGCACTCGATGGAGATACAGGTCGTCCACCGGAAGATGTGCTGATTACATCTGATGGTAATAGCGTGGCCTCCGTTTTTCTTGTCAAAGGTGGTCGCTCATTTTCATCAGATTCGGAAGATGAATGCGGAACGGTAGCCATTGTACCGAAGTCTTCGGGAAGATGTTCGACGTTGTTGTCTCTCGAGAGTAGAAAAGAAAGTGATGGAAGTGGGTGGAGTGCTGCGTGTAAATTCCAGAATAGAAACTACCAAGAACCAATTAGAAGTTTCATTTAGAAGTCACATGACTTCACATGCAAGTGTCAGGTCCTGTACGCGATAGAAGGGTGCGCGCACCCGGTCTCGCACTAAAATAAAGCGGCGAAAAAACATCTTATAATATGCTCTTGGAGCATGTTTTGGTGGAAAGAGTTAGTTCTGAAAAGAACTTTTTTTTTTTTTTTTTTTTTGGAAACAAGTGTTTTGATGCTTTTGATTTCTTAAAGTTGCTACGACATTTTTCAGTATGTCATACTATCCAAATAAAGTGAAGAAATGTAACTTTTCTTGGAGCATTTATGACTCTCAATTGTGTGTTTAATTAGAGTAAAGCTTTGCTCTCCGTATTCAAGAAGTTCTCCACAGTTCGTGCATTTCATGTGCACGTTCGCAAGATATGGTCTGAAGTCCATTTCAGCACTCGATGGAGATACAGGTCGTCCTCCGGAAGATGTGCTGATTACTTCTGATGGTAATAGCGTGGCCTCCGTTTTTCTTGTCAAAGGTGGTCGCTCATTTCCTTCAGATTCGGAAGATAAATGCGGAACGGTAGCCATTGTAGCGAAGTCTTCGGGAAGATGTTCGACGTTGTTCTCTCTTGAGAGTAGAAAAGAAAGTGATGGAAGTGGGTGGAGTGCTGCGTGTAAATTCCAGAATAGAAACTACCAAGAACCAATTAGAAGTGTTGTTTAGAAGTCACATGACTTCACATGCAAGTGTCAGGTCCTGTACGCGATAGGAGGGTGCGCGCACCCGGTCGCGCACTACAATGAAGCGGCGAAAAAACATGTCATAAGATGCTCTTGGAGCATGTTTTGGTAGAAATAGTTAGTTCTGAAAAGAACTTTTTTTTTCTTTTTTTTTTTTGGAAACAAGTCGTAGGATGCTTTCGATTTCTTAAAGTTTGTACTACATTTTTCAGTATGTAATAGTATGAAAATGAAGTGAAGAAATTTATTTTTTCTTGGGGCATTTATGACTTTCAATTTTGAGTTTAATAAGAACAAGGCTCTGCTCTCCATACAAAAGAATTTCTGCACACTGGTTGCATTTCATATGTACCTTCGCAAGATATGGTCTCAAGTCCATCTCAGCACTCGATGGAGATACAGGTCCTCCACCAGAAGATGTGCTGGCCACCTCTGATGGTAATAGCTTGGCCAGGGCTCTTGTCGATGCTTTTGCATAATGCTCAGGGTGCCTTTGTTTAACATGCCGCTGCATGGTATGTATAGAAAAGGAATATTTTTTATTTGGATTTCCCCTTGAGAGCTCCAAATTGCATATCGTGCAGGTTACTTTTGGCGCATTCACTTTCTTTTGATCTTCAGGATAAGTAAAAAATTGCCAAATGAAAGATTCCTTTTTTCTTCTTAACGGTGGTCGCTCATTTCCTTCTGATTCGGAAGATGAATGCAGAACGGCAGCCATTTCAGCAAACTTTTCCGGAAGATGCTCGACGTTGTTGTCTCTTGAAAGTAGAAAAGATTGTGAGGAAAGTGGGTGGAGTGCTTCGTGTAAATTTCAGAACAGAAACTACTAAGAACCAATTGGAAGTCTTGTTTTCAAGTCACATGACTTTACATGCGCTTCTCAGGACGTGTAGGCGGTGACACTATCTAGTTAAGAACGTGATTACATACTTAGGAACTAGCATTCAAAAAAACTATGAAATTCACTGAAAAAACCATAGGTTTTACACACGTTATAGTTAGGAAGTAGCATTTGAAAAACCTATGAAATTCACTGAAAAAACCATAGGTTTGACACCAGTTATAGTTAGCTGGAAATTTTACTGACATAAAACCAATGAAATTCCACGTTATAGTTAGTTGGACTCACTATAACTTGCGCGTGTAATGCACTGCTGATGACATCACATATTACATTACTTATGACATGGTCAGTGACGTCACTAATGAGATCACTGATGATACCATCCTTGTGACAGAGAGACTAACCTACTTGCACTCTAAAGTAACCCTTAAAACACATTTTGAAAAAAAAAACTAACATATAAAAAAAGTGGACATACCTATACCAGTTACAACAACCAATTCAGTAATTCCAACATTTATATACACATCCAATAATTCAATAACAGTTCTATATAGTCACTCGTATATATACTCACTGATTATATATAGTGATACAGCTATACATCCTGTTATATACCGACAGACATCCAAAAGTAAATCACACACATATTCACACTTGCAAATAAAGTAATAAACATCCATTTATTTACATAGACAGATATACACACAGTAGCACCTTACTTCTAAGTAAACTTACACTTACTTACTCTTTTAAACAATCACTTATAGAAACATACTTATTTAAAGAGGAACTCTTTCAATCTCTCACTGTCACATATACTCACTTATATATATCAATACTTACATAAACTAGATTAAAACATATATCGTTACTGATAAACACACTAGTGAGGCAGGCATTCACTCACTAACACACACATATACACACTCAGCCATCCATACAGTCCTCCACATCCATTAAGACACTTATTTAAACATTTATTTTTACATCGACCTCTACATATACATATATAAAACATTTATTTTTTAAAAAGACAGACATTCACTAGATGGTGTTATCAGTGATCTCATGAGTGATGTAATATGTGATGTCATCAGCAGTGCATTACACGTGCAAGTTATAGTGAGTCCAACTAACTATAACGTGGAATTTCATTGGTTTTATGTCAGTAAAATTTCCAGCTAACTATAACTGGTGTCAAACCTATGGTTTTTTCAGTGAATTTCATAGGTTTTTCAAATGCTACTTCCTAACTATAACGTGTGTAAAACCTATGGTTTTTTCAGTGAATATATATATATATATATATATATATTCACTGAAAAAACCATTGGTTTTACACACGTTATAGTTAGGAAGTAGCATTTGAAAAACCTATGAAATTCACTGAAAAAACCATAGGTTTGACACCAGTTATAGTTAGCTGGAAATTTTACTGACATAAAACCAATGAAATTCCACGTTATAGTTAGTTGGACTCACTATAACTTGCGCGTGTAATGCACTGCTGATGACATCACTGATGACACTATTCAGTGAATGTGTGTCTTTTTAAAAAAATATGTTTTATATATGTATATGTAGAGGTTGATGGAAAAATAAATGTTTAAATAAGTGTCTTAATGGATGTGCAGGACTGTATGGATGGCTGAGTGTGTATATGTGTGTGTTAGTGAGTGAATACCTGCTTCACTAGTGTGTTTATTAGTAACCACATATGTTTTAATGTAGTTTATGTAAGTATTGATATATATAACTGAGTATATGTGACAGTGAGAGATTGAAAGAGTTCCTGTTTAAATAAGTATGTGTTTCTATAAGTGATTGTTTAAAAGAGTAAGTAAGTGAAAGTTTACTTAGAAGTAAGGTGTTAGTGTGTGTATATCTGTATATGTAAATAAATGGATGTTTATTAGTTTATTTCCAAGTGTGAATAAGTGTGTGATTTACTTTTGGATGTCTGTCGGTATATAATAGGATGTATAGCTGTATCACTATATATAATCAGTAAGCATATATACGAGTGACTATATAGAACTGTTAGTGAATTAGTGGATGTGTATATAAATGTTGGAATTACTGAATTGGTTGTTGTAACTGGTATAGGTATCTCCATTTTTTTGAAAATGTTAGTTTCTATTTTTGAATATGTGTTTCAAGGGTTACATTACACTGAAATGATATCTGTCACTTTCTCACAAGGATGGTGTCATCAGTGATGTCATCAGTGATGTCACTGACCATGTCATGAGTGATGTAATATGTAATGTCATCAGCAGTGCATTACACGCGCAAGTTATAGTGAGTCCAACTAACTATAACGTGGAATTTCATTGGTTTTATATCAGTAAAATTTCCAGCTAACTATAACTGGTGTCAAACATATGGTTTTTTCAGTGAATTTCATAGGTTTTTCAAATGCTACTTCCTAACTATAACGTGTGTAAAACCAATGGTTTTTTCAGTGAATTTCATAGGTTTTTCAAATGCTACTTCCTAACTATAACGTGTGTAAAACCTATGGTTTTTTCAGTGAATATATATATATATATATATATATATATATATATATATATATATATATATATATATATAGATAGATAGATAGATAGATAGATAGATAGATAGATATATAGATAGATAGATATATAGTTAGTGCAACTAACTATATATGGAATTTCATTGGTTTTATGTCAATAAAATGTCCAGCTAACTATATATGGTCTCTAACCTATTCTTTTTTCAGTGAATTTTCAAGGTTTTGTAAATACAAATTCCTAACTATATATGGTCTATAACCTATGGTTTTTTCAGTGAATTTCATTGTTTTTTTAAAAGCTAATATCTATAGCTGTAAAATATATTCTTTATTACGTGACGTATCACGTAGCCACGTGAGACGCCTCATGACGCGTCGCATAACCGTGACGTATCGGCTCTGCAGCGCAAACAAAACCCGTAACGTAAGCGCGCCGGAGCACGCTTACAGATATATATATTTTTTTAACCTTAATTAGACAAAATCCACACGTGCACATATCTTGAGGCCTTGCAAAGGCACATCAAACAAACAGTCCCTACAATTTTGCCAAGTTTGCTGGAAATCTATTCCCTTAATTTTTTTTTACTGTTTCTCTTGGTTTTCCCCTTGATACGCTTACCGGGACGCTACCCGGTACGCGAACCGGACGTTCTGAATACACAAGATGGCGGACTCCCGTTACGCTGCCGGTTAGCTGCCCGGTTCGCTGCCCGGTTCGCTTACCGGGAAGCGCCTCTACCGCGAAAAATCACAATTTTTTTTTTTTTACTTTAATATCCCCCTCATCAATCCTAGGGGGTCAGGAAGGGTTTACCTTGCCCCCTTTCCTTCATTTCCCCCTTCGTTTTTCACCACATCTTGTCTCTCGAACCTACCGAGAGACAAGATGGCAGCCGCTCCGGACTGTTTACAATGTTGACAGCCAATCAGCTTCTCCTCAGACTCCCGTTACGCTGCCGGTTAGCTGCCCGGTGAGCTGCCCGGTTAGCTGCCCGGTTCGCGTACCGGGACGCGCCTCTACGGCGAAAAATCGAATTTTTTTTAAATGTTTTGCCCCACGGGACCCTTTAATATCCCCCACATCATTCCTAGGGGGTCAGGAGGGGTCTACCTTGCCCCCTTTCATTAATTTCCCCATTCGTTTTTCTCCACCTCTTGTCTATCGATCCTACCGAGAGACAAGATGGCGGCCGATCCGGACTGTTTAGAATGTTGACAGAAACCGGAGAGCCAATCAGCTTCGCTTCGAGAAGTTCCGTTACGCGTCAGGTACGCGAACCGGGGCGCTAACCGGAGCGCTGTTACAGATATATCTGTTTTTTAAAACGTTAATTTCTCAAAATCCACTGGACCACATATATTGAGACATAGCAAAGGCACGTCGGGCAAACTATATCTAAAATTTTGCAAAGTTTCATGTAAATCCATTCAGCCGTTCGAGCTAAAAGTGATTCCAACCGCCCTATGGAAAAATGAATGGGAAAAACGCGTTTTGGGACCCCCCTTTTTTCTCGGCCCCCCCTTGACGGAACCGCCCCAAATTTTGAGGGGCTGCTCAGAAACAAAATGTGCCATTTTCCTGAAAATTGCAGCCAATTTCGTCCACAAACGCCAAAGTTATTCGACATAGAATTTTCAGAAATCCCATAGGAAAAAAATCCTAACTATATATACCTACTGGCTATCGCCAGTAGGTAATATATATATATATATATATATATATATATATATATATATATATATATATATATATATATATATATATATATATATATATATATATATATATATATATATATATATATATATATATATATATATAACCTACTGGGGGTCTCCAGTAGGTAAATATAGTTAGGATTGGCTACCATAGGAAATTCCGAACATTCTATTAGGAATAACTTTGGCGCCGATTGAGGGATCTGCGTGTAATTTTCCTTAAAATGGTCTCGCTGCGCTCCGCTCCTTCCCTGCAAGTTTCGGAGGGATTTGTGAAGTGGGGGCTGAGAAAAAAGGGGGGTTCCCAAAACGTGTTTTCTCCATGTTAATTTCCATAGGACGGTCTGACAAGTCTACTGCCCGAGCCGCTGAACGGAATTACGCCAAACTTGGCATAATTGTAGGGACTGGTACGCAGATGTGCCTTTGCTATGTTTGGTGAAAATTGCTCCAGTGGTTTTTATAAAAATTAAGTTCAAAAGCACATATATATCTTAAGGCGCGCTGCCGGCGCTCCCCGGTGTGCGTACCGGGGAGCGCACCCGGCGCGCTACAGGAGTGTGCGAGCGAAAGCTGATTGGCTGTCGGGTGTCTGTCAACATTCTAAACAGTCCAGGGAGACGCGATCTTGTGTATCAGTAGAATCGAGACACAAGAGGTGAAAAAAGAAAGGGGGATATAATTAAAAGGGGGCAGAGTAGACACCCTCTGACCCCCTAGGTTTTGTAAGGGGGGCCTAGAAGGACCATGAAGGGCTAAAAAACATTTAAAAGAAAAAAAAAATTGCGGGGTGAGCGCTGGCGACGCTCCCCGGTACGCTCTCCGGTACGCGCACCCTGAGTGCACCACGGGGAAAAAGAGTGTAAAAAAAAAAGAGAAAAAAAAATGTTGAGTGTTGCATTGCTGGAGTGTGTCAAAAAATGATGCAACTCCAGCAATGCATCCTTTCACATGGGGCCAGGCCCATGTGAAAGGGCCTGCATCAGTCTTACGCCTGATACAGGCGCAAGATTTGGACGCAACAGCGTCATAAAAGTGACGCAGTGATATCTCTTAGATTTCACTGCGTCACCTCTACAACCCTTTCTTGCGTCAATACGTCCCTTTTGCATACATTACACCTGACGTAGGTATAATGTGGCGCAGGGGTTTACAAAGTGACGCATCTACCTAGATGCGTCACTTTGTAAATATGACTGAATAAGGTGCATTTTTTACAGCACTGGTGCGTCACAAAAAGTGACGCACCAGTGGCGTAAAAGTGACGCATGGCCTCATAAATGAGGCCTTCAGTCTTCTACTCATGCGTCATATTTAATATATGACGCATTATGTCGCAAGTGCTTACAGATACGTCAGTATTTCAGACGTATCTGTAAGCACAAAAGTGATGCATTGCTGGAGTGTGTCACAAAACTGATACAACTCCAGCAGTGCATCTTTTCTTACCCTTTCACACCCCGTTCCTTTTCTACATTTTCTTTGAATATCCACATTCCCCATATTCACTCTCCTTCTCCTTACTTTCCTTCCCCACACTCACCTTCTTTCAGTCCCCCTACTTCACTTCCTTTCTCCTCTCATACCTTTCTGTTCTTTCTTACTCATTTTCTTCTCCTTTATCAATGCACTCCACTTCACTTACTCTTTTTCATTTTTTTAAGAACATAGCTCTTTGATGAGAATTGGAGGTAGTTCTGAAAAGAACTTTTTTTTTCTTCTTTTTTCTGTTTTTTAGAGCAAAAACAAAAACAGGGAATGGAAATTGCTCAACAGGAGCAAAAAAAAAAAACAAATTTAGGGCTGGGAACGGCAGCGATGGTTCTCCAATGCTCGAACCATGAGCAGAACACTTTGGGCTCCATTACGATGTCGGGCGGATCGCCACCGCCATGGTGGCGGTGGCGATCCGCCCGACAGAAATGCCCGCCCGCCACCCGTAGGGAAACACCGCCCGCCACTTTTCCGCCCCGATCGCCTTGCGGCCGGGGTGGAAAAGGAAGAATATGCTGGCGGTGTCTAATAGACACCCCCAGACATATTATGATGCGTGGTGTTCAGTGCCTTTCCGCGGTGGCGATGCCGCCACGGAAAGGCATGCGGTCTTCCCTCTGGGGGCCCCCTGTGGGCCCCCAGAGTGAAGTACAGGTGGGGGGTGCACATGGGGGGTACCTGTGGTACCCCCCTTCATTGTCATTTGCAAAGCGGCAGGCACCGTGCGGTGCCTGCCGCTTTGCAAATGACAATGTTACATTCAATTTTCAGCATTATGGCGGGCGGTGCGAAGAGCACCGCCCACCACAATGCTGAAAATACAGGATGTGCCCGCCACTGTGGCGGGCACATCCTAATGGCACCCCCGGGACCCCTGCCCTTATGGCGGGCGGTCCCGATTTACGATGGGATGACGGGCGGGCAAAGTCCGCCCGTCATCCTAATGGGCCCCTTTGTTCCCCATAGCAAAGTAGCTGATCACAGTCTCTGCATTTAAGGACGCCTTTGTTAAAAGCAGGCTGAATGTTCGGAATCAGCTCTTGTGATCTCCCCCTCACCGATGTTGTTGGTCCTCCAGTTGATGTAGAGACCCCATCCCTGGGAGCCTCTTGTGCTAGAGCCCTAACACTCTCCCGGGCATAGTTCTGGGGGTGCCTCCTTTCTACGTGGCGAATCATAGTTGAATTACCAAAACTGTACTTCTTTCGGGGGTCTCCACCGGAAAGAACAGTTTGGCAGATTTTACATTCAACTTTTGCTGCTTTTACTTTTTTATGACCATCATTCATGACATGGTCATTGACATCACTGATGACATCTCAAATGACATCACTGATGACATCACTGATGACATCTCAAATGACATCACTGATGAAATCATTCATGTGATAATACGATGCACCTCCTCACACTCTAATCTAACCTTTGATATATCCAGTGTTAAATACAGACTACCATTCCAGAAACCATTGACACACCATAACCAGTTACTACATACGCACTCACTGATTCGTAAGTCTACACACACATCCACTCATTTACCCATACAATCACTCATACATACAGTCACTCATCAATACAACACTATCATATGCACTCATACACCTATAGAGATACTCACACACTGCCACTCATTCATGGAGTTACTCACACACCTAGTCAGTCAGGCAAAGAATCAATCACACTCCCATTTCCTCATCTATACAGTTATACACACATAACCTTACTTATTCAAACATATACTAACACATACTTACTCTCATTTACAATCACTGATACAAGTACACATTGATCCATACAGTCACTTACGCAATGACAGGCTCTCATGTATAGTCATTAATATATGCCAACTCTCACATGCACTGTGTTTTACATATGTACTTACTTGGACATGTAGCACTGAGATATCCATACACTCACCAACACACCCATGCACACAGTCAACCGCCCATTCAGCTGTTTCCACATGCACTCTTGAACCCATACACCAAGTGAATCAACTGCTCACACATCTATGCACAGAGTCACACACCTCCCAGCCACCCCCCCACACTCACCCTCACATACAAATACTTGGGCAACCAATCAATAACCCATATAGCCACTCATATAGCTACTAATCAACACATGCAGCAGCTTACACAACAACAGACATAATGATGCATACATTCAGACAGTTTAGTCACTAACCCATGCATTCAGTAAGACACATTTAATCACTCAC
Source organism: Lissotriton vulgaris (assembly GCF_964263255.1). Lineage (NCBI taxonomy): Eukaryota > Metazoa > Chordata > Amphibia > Caudata > Salamandridae > Lissotriton > Lissotriton vulgaris. Next base: position 461,127,676 of record NC_141700.1, on the reverse strand, counting down.
TCATAAAGTCACGCACCTACTAAATCTGTCATCCATACACTCATACATACACTCATTCTTCAATATGTAAAACATATTTTATTTTTACAGAAACACACATTCACTGGATGATGTCATCAGTGATGTCATTTGAGATGTCATCAGTGATGTCATCATGATGTCACTGACCATGTCATGAATGATGTAATATGTGACCTCATCAGCAGTGGATTGCGGGCGCGCGAGTTATAGTGAGTCCAACTAACTATAACGTGGGAATTTCAATGGTTTTGTATGAGTAAAATGTCCAGCTAACTATAACTGGTGTGAAACCTATGGTTTTTTCAGTGAATTTCAATGGTTTTGTAAATGCTAATTCCTAACTATAACGATTGTGAAACCTCTGGTTTTTTCCCTGAATATATATATATATATATATATATATATATATATATATATATATATATATTACCTACTGGCGTCTCGCCAGTAGGTATATATAGTTAGGATTAATTCTCTATGGAACTTTTGAAAATTCTATGTCTAATAACTTTGGCGTTTGTGGACGGAATCGGCTGAAATTTTCAGGAAAATGGCACATTTTGTTTCTGAGCAGCCCTTGAAAATTTGGGGGGGGTTTGTCAAGGGGGGGCCGAGAAAAAAGGGGGGTCCCAAAACGCGTTTTTCCCATGTTAATTTCCATAGGGCGGTTGGCCTCACTTTTAGCTCGAACGGCTGAATGGATTTCCACGAAACTTGGCAAAATTGTAGGGACTGTTAGCCCGATGTGCCTCTGCTAGGTCTCAATATATGTGCTTCAGTGGATTTTGAGAAATTAACGTTTAAATCAAGATATATATCTGTAACAGCGCTCCGGGCAGCGATCCGGTTAGCGAACTTTTCGCGTATCGGAACTTTGCGATGCGAAGCTGATTGGCCCTCCGGTGTCTGTCAACATTCTAAACAGTCCGGAGCGGCCGCCATCTTATCTCTCGGTAGGATCGAGAGAGAAGAAGAGGTGAAAAACGAAGGGGGAATTTAATGAAAGGGGGCAAGGTATACCTCTCTTGACCCCCTAGGAATGATGTTGGGGTTATTAAAGGGTCTCGTGGGGAAAATAAAAAAAAATATTTTTTTCACGGTAGAAGCGCTTCCCGAGCCGCGAACTGGGCCGCAAACTGGTAGCGAAACGGGAATTCGCCATTTTGTGTTTCGTTTTAATTAAATTACTAGGTATAAGGGGGTGCGGGAGACGTATCCTGAACCCTTATGTTTTCTGAATATGTTGATACATGTCTTCCAGCGGCTGTGCGTGAGCTTTTTTTTTTTTTTTTGCTGCGTGACGTCTGTTAACGTTCGATTCGATGGAAATCAGGAAGTGTTGACCACCATTTTGTCACTGCGAGTAAATATTTTGTTATAAATGAATCCTTATTGATAAACATTGTCTGCGCCATCTTGCCTTTTTGTCCAATGCCACAATTTTGTCGTGCACGGCAGCCATTTTAGATGCCTTGACCAGACCCACTCTCTGCACGCCGTCGATTCTCAGCACGGCTCCCCACCCTCGCAAGCATCTCCCCCACGCACTGGTCACCCCCGCTCTCTCTCTCATGCATGGGCCATATACTTCCCCCCATCTGCGCTGCTCTTCCCTGAGAATCACACCCTGTGCCCGCCCGACACCTCCCTTTCACCCTATTCACTACCGCACCCTCTGACACTCCTCTTCCTCTGTGTCCGATTGTCTAGGCCGGACCCAGGCTATCACCTAGCCCTGCGGATGTAGTTTATGGCTCCAGCTGTAGAGAATCCAGACATACCAATCCTCCCGATTCAGGCGTGAGACTACTGATTTCAGTGCTAGTCTTCCGCCTCCCGATTCCTGCAAGGAAAAACCCGGGGGCATATTACCAACAACTAGCGATAATTTTTGTCTCTAACTTGTTTAGAGACAAAAATTATCGCCGCACATCGGCGAATTTTATCGCAGATAAACCTTGCTATTAGCAAGGTTTATCGCAAATGCGATAAAAAACGGCCGCAATGCATGAATATCGCTGAAAAGTCAGCGATATTCATGCATTATCCAGCAAATGCTCTTAGCCATGTTATCCACCTTCCATTGGATAACATGGCTAAAAACTGCTCTGTGCGTGAGCTTTTTTTTTTTTTTTTGCTGCGTGACGTCTGTTAACGTTCGATTCGATGGAAATCAGGAAGTGTTGACCACCATTTTGTCACTGCGAGTAAATATTTTGTTATAAATGAATCCTTATTGATAAACATTGTCTGCGCCATCTTCCCTTTTTGTCCAATGCCACAATTTTGTCGTGCACGGCAGCCATTTTAGATGCCTTGACCAGACCCACTCTCTGCACGCCGTCGATTCTCAGCACGGCTCCCCACCCTCGGAAGCATCTCCCCCACGCACTGGTCACCCCCGCTCTCTCTCTCATGCATCGGCCATATACTTCCCCCCATCTGCGCTGCTCTTCCCTGAGAATCACACTCTGTGCCCGCCCGACACCTCCCTTTCACCCTATTCACTACCGCACCCTCTGACACTCCTCTTCCTCTGTGTCCGATTGTCCAGGCCGGACCCAGGCTATCACCTAGCCCTGCGGATGTAGTTTATGGCCCCAGCTGTAGAGAATCCAGACATGCCAACCCTCCCGATTCAGGCGTGAGACTACTGATTTCAGTGCTAGTCTCCCGCCTCCCGATTCCTGCAAGCAAAAACCCGGGGGCATATTACCAACAACTAGCGATAATTTTTGTCTCTAACTCTAACTAATTTTATCGCAGATAAACCTTGCTATTAGCAAGGTTTATCGCAAATGCGATAAAAAACGGCCGCAATGCATGAATATCGCTGAAAAGTCAGCGATATTCATGCATTATCCAGCAAATGCTCTTAGCCATGTTATCCACCTCCCATTGGATAACATGGCTAAAAACTGCTCAGGGCAGGTGTTAGCTTTTGGAGATATTCGCGCTTAGCGCAAATATCTCCAAAAGTTGGTAATAGGAGATAGCGATGGTTAGGGACTGTTTCCAGTCGCTAACATCTTGGCACGCCCACTTTGCATGTCATTAGTGATAAATATCACTGACATGCAAAGCGGGGCCCAAGATGGTCGCTATCTCCTTTTAGCTGTCACTAACTGGTGTTAGCGACAGCTTGGTAATAGGGAGATAATTTTATCTCCTTTTTTTGGCTTTTAAAGCCAAAAAAGCGGAAATAAACCCCCATGATAATATGCCCCACGATTCCTCGGGGGTTTCAGCTGACAGGGTTTGGTATTGTGTTACGTGCTAATTCTACCAGGAAACGTCAGAGGGTCGATGCAGGGGTTCTAGAAGGGGTGATAAACCATTTAAGCCTCATGAACAAGCGCATGGTCTTTTAAAGATTTGTGAAGTACTCGGGGCGGCGGTGTGTGTGTGCCCTCTTTCAAGAGCGGGCGGGGGGGCACTGCCAGCAACTTGCCAGGCCAGGCAGTGTTCAACACGTGCATCACCCTTTCTCTGCCTGCTATTGCGCTCCATGCTTCGGAAAGGTAAGAAAAAGAACGTGCATTTGAGTTTGAAATGTCCGATCCTGTAGCAGTACACTTGCAAAGCCCACACATGACAATAACCCGATTCAAGGCCCCATTCACCCGATTTTTAAAAAAAATATAGTACTCCAAGACAGTTGGATTATAAAACTTTATTAACTTTTAAATATAACGAACGCAACAAAAACTGTAAATATATTTAAACATTTTTTGATTAAAAAAAACAACAATGGTCAGAAGCTGTCTTTTGTGCGAATAGTCCCAAGGCAGCACAACGTGCTGAGTTGTGGAAGGCACCCAGGTGAAGAACCATCCCTTCTTTAAACCCCATGGTGACCAACTATAGTTTAAATGAGTGCTATGTCCCAGGTTTTACATAAAGTGGTGTTTACCTAGAGTGGTGCTGTGTAGGACACTCTGAATGGAAATTAACTAGAACTATAACGACCGCCAGTAGGTAATATATATATATATATATATATATATATAGCGAACCTTGTTACACAGAACAACAGGTGTCCAAATGCTTTGCAACAAAGAGTCGACCCAAAAGGTGCTGGTGAACGGTGTTTTATTTCTTAGAAGCCAGCGCTGCCGCCATGACGCGTTTCGCCTCCAGTGAGGCTTGATCACATGACAAACAGCGTGTGTCGAACTGGACTTTTAAAGTGACAGTGCAATAAAATGTGTCATAGAAATGAAGGAAATACTTCAAAAACGCAGTTGCTGCATACATATACAAAGGAATGGTAGATTCAGCCCAAGTGGGCTACCTTGATTCAAGATTAAGCAATTCACATTATTATAGCCAATTATGTACATGAATCAATATGTACAGGTTAAAAACATGAAAAAATTCAAAACTTGATCAATAGAAAAACACTGTTATATATGTGCACAGTAAATTCATCTATGTACATACTAAAGTGTTAAAAACCAAGTATTCCAATATGTATAAAAGAGTATAACATTTGGAAATAATGCAAATAAGAAAAATCTGATAGCAGCAAAATGATGACACACAAATATGCATTCAAAATTGAGCCCAAGCGGGCAGGTCACAATAATTGTCATAGGCAGATAAAGTGCATAAAGTGAAGTGCAAAAGTTTAGTAAAGTGCAAAATATTAATCATAGATGATTCCAAAGATAAAATCAGAAACAGTAATGTACTGAAGTTAAAAGAGAAAAATTCATCATATGTACATCAGGAAACAATTTACAGGGAACAATTGGTTGAGTATTAAAATATCCGGACAGGCATGGGCAGGCATGTGAAATAGTATTAGAGGCAAGTATAAAGGTCTTCCCTGTCATTGAGACCGTTCGGATGTTTGGTGTTTAACTCCAGAATATATCGAGTCTCCAGGAGCCGGAGCTTGGCCTCACGGTCACCTCCTCTCCTTGATGCCTCAACACAATCAATTAAAAAGAAAAGAAGTGAATCAGGGACGCCTAGGTGTTTGTCCTGGAAATGCCTGGCAACCGGATAATTCTGATCATGTCCAGAAATGGCCCTTATGTGTTGGAGTATGCGCTTGTGGGCGGGCAGCTTAGTGCTGCCCACGTATTGTAGCCCACAAGGGCACTCCAACACATAAACGGCATATTCTGTTTTACATGTGAGCCATTTGGGAATGGCGGTCGGATGCTCAAAAAAAGGACTTTTATAATGTGTCCTATTGCTGCCAAAACGGCAAGCCTTACATTGGGGGCAAGTCTTGAAACCCTTCTTCAATGCTGACCAGGTGTTAGAAGTCTTAGGTTCCAAGGTGTTGCTGACCAGAGCTTTAGACATTGAGGGGGATCTTCTAAAGGTAAGAGTCGGTTTAGTGTCAAACATGTGACCTATCACGGGGTCACTACGAACTAGATTCCAGTTCCTATTAATAATCTTACGAAGAGCCCCATGTTGTCGATTGAAAGTTAAAATAGCTCTGGGGGAACCTGTTTGAGCATCCTTAGTCACATCTTTAGTCAGTTGGGCATTGCTCATTCTGGGAATTAGTGCCTCCTGCCTGCTTACTGAGTTGGAACGTTTGATAGCCTTGGCCAAAACTTCATTGGAATAGCCCCTGGTCAGGAAGCGTAATCTGCATGCCTCCTGCGCAGCCGCGCATTCGGCATCCGTGCTGCAGATCCTTCTTATTCGGAGCATTCCCCCGAAGGGAATGCTCCGAATTAAGTGAGCTGGGTGTTGACTATTGGAATGCAAGATAGTATTGCCTGCACTCGGCTTCCTGTATAATCTGGTGCTAAGGCCAGTGCCCTCCACAAATACCTCAACATCTAGGAAACAGATAGACTCAGTGCTGAAGTTTGCCGTGAAGTTGAGATTAATGGTGTTTAAATTAATCAAATCAACAAACTTTCTGGCCTCATCTTCACTCCCCCTCCAAATCAAGAACACATCGTCAATATAACGCAAATATAAAACAATGTTGTAAGAAAAGAAATCATGGTGCTGACCGACTAGGACCTGTTCCTCCCATAGCCTAACGTGAAGACACGCGTAGCTAGGTGAGAAACAGGCCCCCATCGCTACACCTCTGACCTGATGGTAGATAGCGCCATTGAAAATGAAGAAATTTTGTTCTAAGCACATTCTGGTCATGTCAACCAGCATTTTATTATGTGCCGTGGGGAGAGGTAAGTCTTTGTTTAGGTAATGGTCCATGGCTCTGAGTCCATCCTCATGCCTGATTGAGGTGTAAAGGGATGAAACATCCAAGGTCATGAGCACCATGTTGTCCTCCCAAATGAAGTGTTCAATTTTTGCAAGAAAATCAAAAGAATCTTTAACATAGGAAGGAAGCTGTTTAACATGGTTTTGCAAAAAAAAGTCGATGTATTTGGACACGTGTTCCAAGGAACTGTCTATGGCTGAGATAATCGGGCGGCCTGGTGGTACATGGGTGTCTTTATGAATTTTGGGGAGTAACTACCACGAGGGAATGACAGGAAGGTCTTTTTTGAGGTATTTAAATTCCTCATGTGTGAGCAAACCCGCACTTCTCCACACTTGTAGTTTACGGTGTTGTTCAGTCTATGTGTTTTTAACAATCTGTATGTTACTTCTGCGGTAACAAGATGTATCATTCAGTTGTGAATCCGCCTGTTGTAAATACATTTCTCTGGGCCATAGGACCACATTGCCGCCCTTATCGGCCTGCTTTACGATGACATCATTGTTTTTCTTAAGTTTCACAATCAGTTGTTTGTAACATTGATTTTGTTTTGAAATGTGGAACTTTTTCTTGTTAATGGCGGTATAAAGATGTTTAATGTCACGGACCACACTTTCCTGAAATGTGTCAAGATTGTCATGCACCATGATTGGTTGGAAGGTGGATTTCGGCTTAAATGGGGTAACTCGCTGTTCAATTGATTCCAAAGGAACATCCCTCAGGTTCCCCAAGGAGGACTGATTTTGTAAGTCCCAAATTGTATCAAAATTGGCCTGGCTTTGGCTGCTGGAAAAAGTGGGACAGGATGGAATCGTAGGTTCAGTGTTTTTCTTCGGATGTAGTTCAAAGAATTTTTTAAGTTTCAATTTCCTGGTGAACCTGTAAATATCCATGCAGGTGTCAGCATAGTTCATGTTGCATGGAGGGCAATATGAAAGTCCCAAGTTTAATACCGCAGTCTCAGCTGAAGTAAGTTTGATGTTGGAGAGATTTACTACTGATTTTGTTTCTGCTTCCGTGGCTTCCGTTGGTTGCGTTTCCAGCGTCCTGTTTTGCCCGGATTGTTGTCGTTTGAGCTTCCGGGCACGGCATTTTCGACGCTGCCAGCGTTTGTTGTTTGCCCGCTGGTTTTTGGTGCACGGGGCTTGTATGATCTTAGGGTTTCGCGTCGGTCCTGGCACAAACAATCGACCTCCTGTGCCAGGGTGAGCTTGGTAAACCCCAAAGCCGTTTCACGATTTGATTCCAGTTCCGGATCACTCTCCACAGCTGAGCTTAAGCTGGAGAAAGAGGTAGCAGGTAGCAAGGTGTCTTCTTTTTGTTGCCGCGATGTCAAGTTAGAACGCGCTTTTGCCTTAACTGCATCGTACCTCTTTGCAAACGTGAAAACTTGTCCATTCAGATAGTCAATACGATCTCTCTCAAATTTGAAAGCTTTTCTTTTCTTTATTATCTCTTCTTCCTTGGCCAAACTGGTCATCATATCAGTTCTCATCTTGTTGATTGTGTCGGTGACTTCTATCTTGGAAATCTCATCCTCCAAGGCATCAATTTCAGCTTGCAATTTAATGCGGTCGCTCTCAGCATATTTAACTAATATGCGCACATAAACGCTAGAGCAATTGAGGTTCGCTTCCGCCCACTCCGCTAGCATCGCGGGGTCTGGATTTTCGTAACTGGGGGCAATCGTGCTTCTTAACCCCTTGGGCACACAACCTACTTCCAAGTAGCAGGTGAGAGACCGATGCTCCCACCACTTGGATTGCTCAGCTCGCATTACACGTTCCAATTTTTTAAATAACTCCCGTGTTGTGTTAGTTCCAGTTTCCTGTACAAAAGATGTAACATTAGAGGACCCCCCAGCCGGGGAATCCAAAAACATGGAATCAGCTGCCTGGGCTCGATTACGCAGTCTGTCGGCGGCGGCCATAATTGTAAGCGCTAAGGTTGTGGCTGTGGTTAGAATCACACAAACGACACGCTGGTAATTGGAGTTGAATGTCCTACCAGCTGTCGCGCACACTTCTCCCTGCCGTTTCCAAGGCGTTCTCCGGGGTACACGCTCAGATCCAGTCTTCGTGGCAATGAAGACAAAGGAACTCCGGCTGCTATCCCACCGGAACACATCAACGGTAAGACAGGGGCGTTGCGGCGTTCTCCTCGCTGGAGAAAGTAAATGATCCCAGGAAACCCGGAAACAGCTTTCTGCCGCGTTGCCCTGCTGAGAAGGGGTCTTGCTCGTACCTGGAAAGCGTCGGTACCATATGTAGCAAACCTTGTTGCACAGAACAACAGGTGTCCAAATGCTTTGCAACAAAGAGCCGACCCAAAAGGTGCTGGTGAACGGTGTTTTATTTCTTAGAAGCCAGCGCTGCCGCCATGACGCGTTTCGCCTCCAGGGAGGCTTGATCACATGACAAACAGCGTGTGTCGAACTGGACTTTTAAAGTGACAGTGCAATAAAATGTGTCATAGAAATGAAGGAAATACTTCAAAAACGCAGTTGCTGCATACATATACAAAGGAATGGTAGATTCAGCCCAAGTGGGCTACCTTGATTCAAGATTAAGCAATTCACATTATTATAGCCAATTATGTACATGAATCAATATGTACAGGTTAAAAACATGAAAAAATGCAAAACTTGATCAATAGAAAAACACTGTTATATATGTGCACATGATAAGTAAATTCATCTATGTACATATTAAAGTGTTAAAAACCAAGTATTCCAATATGTATAAAAGAGTATAATATTTGCAAATAATGCAAATAAGAAAAATCTGATAGCAGCAAAATGATGACACAAAAATATGCATTCAAAATATGTGACATCATCAGCAGTGGATTGCGGGCGCGCGAGTTATAGTGAGTCCAACTAACTATAACGTGGGAATTTCAATGGTTTTGTATGAGTAAAATGTCCAGCTAACTATAACTGGTGTGAAACCTATGGTTTTTTCAGTGAATTTCAATGGTTTTTTAAATGCTAATTCCTAACTATAACGATTGTGAAACCGCTGTTTTTTTCCCTGAATATATATATATATATATATATATATATATATATATATATATATATATATATTACCTACTGGCGGTCGCCAGTAGATATATATAGTTAGGATTTTTTCTCTATGGGATTTTTGAAAATTCTATGTCTAATAACTTTGGCGTTTGTGGACGGAATTGGCTGAAATTTTCAGGAAAATGGAACATTTTGTTTCTGAGCAGCCCCTGACAATTTGGGGGGGGTTTCATCAAGGGGGGGCCGAGAAAAAAGGGGGGTCCCAAAACGCGTTTTTCCCATGTTAATTTCCATAGGGCGGTTGGCCTCACTTTTAGCTCGAACGGCTGAATGGATTTGCACGAAACTTGGCAAAATTGTATGGACTGTTAGCCCGATGTGCCTTTGCTAGGTCTCAATATATGTGCTCCAGTGGATTTTGAGTAATTTAGGTTCAAAAAAAGATATATATCTGGGCGGAGCCTAACCACACATCTGATCTGATTGGCTGTCAGCACTTCATCCAAGAAGTGTTGGCAGCCATCTTGGGACCAATATACATGATAGCACCTCATTAAAAAGCATTGTAGTTAATAGAGGGTTTTAGGACTTTAGTTACATTATAAATCATTTGTTGATGGTACCATACTCGTTTTAGGAATTGTGGTGGGTTCTAAGGTGATTTTACCATGTGAAAAAACCTTCTGCTGTGATATCATGAATATTGTTTGAAAGCAAACTAATATCTCATGATTTTCCCACAGTGGTTTGGAAGGGGATCTATAAGCTAAACTGAAAGCATATTTCTGTAAATTCACATTATATTTCTCAGTCATGTGAAAATGAAGTCTGACATTCTCAGTAAAACATGTACATCCAACAAGGACAGAGACTGTCAGTTGATTCCTTTGTGTTCTACTGCAGCCTCCTAGAGTGTTCTAAAGAACAACTAGAGCGCTAACAGTCCTACTTATTACAAAGGTATGGCACACCTGAAGCCATCTTGATTGGAATAAAGTGGTAACTCTTAAAACATTTAATTTAAAAAGAAACAACATGAGGGGGTATATTTTGCCATAGAAAGTATGATTAGTGCTGCAGAATGAAAAATTAGGGCACATTTTGAGTGACTTTTCAAATCCTCTTCTATTTCATTAAAAAATTCTGACATGCAGTCTCCCAAAATGGCCACCAGAGACAAAAGAGCCCAAATGTAGCCCAAATATCACCCAGATGTAGCCCAAGTATAGCCCAATGCCAGAATGTCCCAGAGTGTTCTAAAGAACAACTAGAGCGCTAACAGTCCTACTTATTACAAAGGTATGGCACACCTGAAGCCATCTTGATTGGAATAAAGTGGTAACTCTTAAAACATTTAATTTAAAAAGAAACAACATGAGGGGGTATATTTTGCCATAGAAAGTATGATTAGTGCTGCAGAATGAAAAATTAGGGCACATTTTGAGTGACTTCTCAAATCCTTTTCTATTTCATTAAAACATTCTGACATGCAGTCTCCCAAAATGGCCACCAGAGACAAAAGAGCCCAAATGTAGCCCAAATATCACCCAGATGTAGCCCAAGTATAGCCCAATGACAGAATGTCCCAGAGTGTTCTAAAGAACAACTAGAGCACTAACAGTCCTACTTATTACAAAGGTATGGCACACCTGAAGCCATCTTGATTGGAATAAAGTGGTAACTCTTAAAACATTTAATTTAAAAAGAAACAACATGAGGGGGTATATTTTGCCATAGAAAGTATGATTAGTGCTGCAGAATGAAAAATTAGGGCACATTTTGAGTGACTTCTCAAATCCTTTTCTATTTCATTAAAACATTCTGACATGCAGTCTCCCAAAATGGCCACCAGAGACAAAAGAGCCCAAATGTAGCCCAAATATCACCCAGATGTAGCCCAAGTATAGCCCAATGACAGAATGTCCCAGAGTGTTCTAAAGAACAACTAGAGCACTAACAGTCCTACTTATTACAAAGGTATGGCACACCTGAAGCCATCTTGATTGGAATAAAGTGGTAACTCTTAAAACATTTAATTTAAAAAGAAACAACATGAGGGGGTATATTTTGCCATAGAAAGTATGATTAGTGCTGCAGAATGAAAAATTAGGGCACATTTTGAGTGACTTTTCAAATCCTCTTCTATTTCATTAAAAAATTCTGACATGCAGTCTCCCAAAATGGCCACCAGAGACAAAAGAGCCCAAATGTAGCCCAAATATCACCCAGATGTAGCCCAAGTATAGCCCAATGACAGAATGTCCCAGAGTGTTCTAAAGAACAACTAGAGCGCTAACAGTCCTACTTATTACAAAGGTATGGCACACCTGAAGCCATCTTGATTGGAATAAAGTGGTAACTCTTAAAACATTTAATTTAAAAAGGAACAAAATGAGGGGGTATATTTTGCCATATGAATTATGATTAGTGCTGCAGAAAGAAAAATTAGGGCACATTTTGAGTGACTTCTCAAACCCTCTTCAATTTCATTAAAAAATTCTGACATACAGTCTCCCAAGATGGCCACCAGAGACAAAAGAGCCTAAATGTAGCCCAAATATCACCCAGATGTACCCCAAGTATAGCCCAATGACAGAATGTCCCAGAGTGTTCTAAAGAACAACTAGAGCGCTAACAGTCCTACTTATTACAAAGGTATAGCACACCTGGAGCCATCGTGATGGGAATAAAGTGGTAACTCTTAAAACATTTAATTTAAAAAGGAACAAAATGAGGGGGTATATTATGCAATAGAAGGTATTATTAGTGCTGCAGAAAGAAAAATTAGGGCACATTTTGAGTGACTTTTCAAATCCTCTTCTATTTCATTAAAAAATTCTGACATGCAGTCTCCCAAAATGGCCACCAGAGACAAAAGAGCCCAAATGTAGCCCAAATATCACCCAGATGTAGCCCAAGTATAGCCCAATGACAGAATGTCCCAGAGTGTTCTAAAGAACAACTAGAGCGCTAACAGTCCTACTTATTACAAAGGTATGGCACACCTGAAGCCATCTTGATTGGAATAAAGTGGTAACTCTTAAAACATTTAATTTAAAAAGGAACAAAATGAGGGGGTATATTTTGCCATATGAATTATGATTAGTGCTGCAGAAAGAAAAATTAGGGCACATTTTGAGTGACTTCTCAAACCCTCTTCAATTTCATTAAAAAATTCTGACATACAGTCTCCCAAGATGGCCACCAGAGACAAAAGAGCCTAAATGTAGCCCAAATATCACCCAGATGTACCCCAAGTATAGCCAAATGACAGAATGTCCCAGAGTGTTCTAAAGAACAACTAGAGCGCTAACAGTCTTACTTATGACAAAAGTATGGCACACCAGAAGCCATCTTGATTGGAATGAAGTGGTAAGTCTGAAAACACTCAATTTAAAAAGGAACAACATGAGGGGGTTAATTTTGCCATAGAAAGTATGATTAGTGCTTCAGAAAGAAAAATTAGGGATCATTTTGAGTGACTTCTCAAATCCTCTTCTATTTCATTAAAAAAATTCTGACATGCAGACTGAAACATGCACTTTGAATACCAGCACCAGACGTCCCTGGTGAGCAGTAGCTTTACTACAGTGATCTAATGTGCAACTAGAGTGCTAACATTCAGAATTTATGGCAAATGTGTGACACATCTGAATGCCTTCTTGATGGAACCAAAGTAAACAAGCATTGAAAATGCAATAGATCTCGCCCTCGTTTAAGTTAAAGCCATTCTGTTTGTAATGAGGTGGCTTTTTAGCTTTGCTTTTATTAGTGTTTTTTCAACTTTCATGTAAATAACATGCATCTGTATGCATATAAGTATATGTATGCATGCATTTATGTTTGTATTTATATAGATATACAGATGATATATGTTTATATATGTATGTATATATATATATATATATTCACTGAAAAAACCATAGGCTATAGACCATATATAGTTAGGAATTAGCATTTACAAAACCTTGAAAATTCACTGAAAAAACCATAGGTTATAGACCATATATAGTTAGGAATTAGCATTTACAAAACCTTGAAAATTCACTGAAAAAACCATAGGTTATAGACCATATATAGTTAGGAAGTCGCATTTACAAAACCTTATTTTACTCACACAAAACCATTGAAATTCCATATATAGTTAGTTGCACTAACTATATATCGCGCACCCGCAATCCACTGCTGATGATGTCACATATTACATCATTCATGACATGGTCAGTGACATCACTGATGACATCACTGATGACATCTCAAATGACATCACTGATGACATCTCAAATGACATCACTGATGACATCACTGATGACATCTCATTTGACATTACTGATCACATCACTTATGATATCATTCATGTGATAATATGATGAACCTCTTCAGACTCTAATATAACCTTAGATACAATCAGTGTAAACAGACACTCACAGACTGTCACTCATCCATGGAGTTACTCACACACCTAGTCAGTCATGCAAAGAATCAATCACACCTCCATTTCCTCAACTATACAGTTATACAAACTTTTCTTATTCAAACATATACTAACACATATTTACTCTCATATACAATCCCTGATACAAGTTCACAATGATCCATACAGCCACTCACACATTCACTGGCTCTTATGCACAGTTATTTATATATGTCAACTCTCACATGTACTGTGTTTTACATATGTACTTACTTTGACATGTAGCACTGAGATATCCATTCACTCACCAATACACTCATGCACACAGTCAACCGCCCATACAGCTGTTTCCACATGCACTTTTGAAACCATACATCTAGTGAATCAACTGCTCACACATCTATGCACAGAGTCATACACCTCCCAGCCACCCACACACACACTCAGTCTCCCATACAAATACTTGGGCAACCAATCAATAACCCATATAGTTACTCATATAGCTACTTATCAACACATGCAACAGTTTACAGAACAACAGACATAATGATGCACAAATTAAGACAGTTTAGTCACTAACCCATGCACTCAGTGAGACACATTTAATCACTCACTCATACAGTCAGTCATGCACCTACTAAATCCTTCATCCAGACACTTATACATCCACTCATTCTTCAATATGTAAGACATATTTTAACTTTACAGAAACATACAGTCACTGGATGTTGTCATCAGTGATGTCATTTGAGATGTCATCAGTGATGTCATCAGTGATGTCACTGGCCATGTCATGAATGATGTAATATGTGACATCATCAGCAGTGGATTGCGGGTGCGCGATATATAGTTAGTGCAACTAACTATATATGGAATGTCAATGGTTTTGTGTGAGTAAAATAAGGTTTTGTAAATGCGAATTCCTAACTATATATGGTCTATAACCTATGGTTTTTTCAGTGAATTTTCAAGGTTTTGTAAATGCTAATTCCTAACTATATATGGTCTATAACCTATGGTTTTTTCAGTGAATATATATATATATATATATATATATATATATATATATATATATATATATATATATATATATATATATATATATATATTACCTACTGGCGATAGCCAGTAGGTATATATAGTTAGGACAGTTTCCCATAGGAAATCCCCAACATTCTATTGGGAATAACTTTGGCCCTGGTTGATGAATCTTCGCAAATTTCTCAAAGAAGATGGCTCGCTCCGCTCCGCTCCTTCCCTGAAAGTTTGGGGGGGATTCGTCAAGTGGGGGTCGAGAAAAAAGGGGGGTCCCAAAACGTGTTTTCCCCATGTTAATTTCCATAGGACCTTTAGACTCAGCTACAGCTTGAACCGCTGAAGGGAATTACACCAAACTTGTCAAAATGGTAGTGTCTGGTATGCAGATCACGCTTTTGGTAAAATTGTGTAAATCCCTCCAGTGGTTCCTGAGAAAATTAGAAGAGAAATCATTTATATATCTATAAGCGCGAACGCGTGCGCGCACCACGCGATTTTTCGCGATTTTTTTGGGGGGGGGGGCTTGGGGGGGGCTTGGGGGGTTTCTCTCTTTCATTTTAATGTTTTTATTTTAATTTCGAGGGTGCCCACCCCTCGTTTTGGTACCCCGAGATCACCGCCGCCGCCCGAGCTGCCTTAAGATGGCCGCCGCCTGGTTGTGGGCGGGGCCGGCGAAGGAGCCGCGCTCCGATTGGTCAAGGAGCTCTGACGTCATCAGGGGGCTCGCCTCAGGGCCGCGGTGGGATTGGCCCATCGTTCGGAGGTTAACTCCTTTGTAAACGATCTGTGCACGCCGGGGCAGCCCGTCTGCTGGCCGGCACCCAAGCGCATGCCCTGCACGCACATAAACAAACCCTCTGGCAGTGGCACGGGCGCCCCGCTCTCTGACAGGCTGCTGCTGTCTCCCCGGCAGACCCTCGCTTCATCCAGGAGAAGTTGGGGAGCACACTCCCGCAAACAGGCTCACAAAAGCCCGCAGAGGCAGAGAGGAAATAAACGTGCAGCCTGTAATTCATGCAGACGAAGGACAGCTGTTAAATAATGAAGCCGCAGCACAGCGCCAGCAGAAGAAAGCATGTCGGGCAGCGCTTACCTAGAGCTGTGCACGGAAACCGTATCTTCAGAGAGGCTTCGGGCATCCGGCTGACTGGCACATGGCGGTGGGCGCGGGCACGGAGCGGACCGCAGCGAGAGGCATCTTCGCCCCGTCTGCTAGCAGCGAGCCGTCAGCCTCCATCAGCAGCAGCAGCAGCCCCACGCTCCAGCTGCAAACATCTCATTAGACTAATGCATTCAGCACAGCCAGAGAACTCGATTTACCATAGCTACAGCGATGAATTTCCATTACGATGACAGCTTCAACCACATCATGTCCGGAAAACCAGCCAACCACTGCCTTTTAAAGATCACGCACATTTTGCATGCGAAAAAAAGGAGGTCTCTGTGTCGCGCTTCCTTCCTCCTAGGGTTGGAGCAGCGAAAGGTTTGCGATTGCGTTTTTAGGCTTTGGGTGTTGTCGGTTTAAGATGCCCCGATGCGTTTTTGGTAGACGATGCACTGTGACATTTATGTAATATACAGATGGGGTGTATCTACTACAATTGTTATAGTCTCCCGTTCTCTGTTGCTATAGAAACCAGACTGTAACAGCATCCCTTTGTCCTGTTCATGCGACAGTTTGGTCCAATATTGAGCCTACACAATAGCAGACAGAGTTGCGGGGCGACTTCTGGTTACTGATATTGTAAACATGAGCTTTAAATCACCCATCCCGCCATGAGGAAGATCCACTTAAACATGCATTGCCGAGATTGAGTAAGCCCTGAAATGTCTGATTTCCTTAGATTTCATGCATAACCATATTGTAATGTATGGATAAAAAAAAAATCTATGAAAATTGTGAACATTAGTTTACGATTCAAAGATGTGAAACTGCTCTTAATGCAATCCTACGTTTTATGCACACATCCCAATTGCAAGTACATGAGGCGTACACAATTGTTGGAAGTGTGAGATTTCCTGTAAACCTCTAAGACAGATTTCCTCGTCTAA
This sequence comes from Lissotriton vulgaris, assembly GCF_964263255.1. NCBI lineage: Eukaryota > Metazoa > Chordata > Amphibia > Caudata > Salamandridae > Lissotriton > Lissotriton vulgaris. Next base: position 461,110,915 of record NC_141700.1, on the reverse strand, counting down.
AATGTTTTTTTTCATTCTCAGATTTGTTATTTTATCTAGAAATCCTTGCGGCTGGGTACTTGTAATGCCTGCGCTATTTGAATATCTGTATGCCTATTAACATACAAATGTCGGTATTCTTATCAGCCAAGCTACAGAGAAGACATTAATCCTTAGGGGCAAAGACTGTGCGGAAGCATCTGGAACAAAAACATATCTCTGATGCTTGATATTGGCGATGAAGGCAGACAGTAGAAAGTGTTTTTAAATTTAGACAGACTTCTATTATCTGTTGTGGTGTTAATGGCAAAAAATGAACATAATCTTTCTTTTTTCAACATTAAAGTGACTAACCTCGAGATATATGTGAATTCCGAAGTAAGTGCTTCATATTTAGCAAGCAAGAAAAAACGGTGTTCGGTTGATCAATTGATAGCTTTAATCTCATAGATCTTAGCCTGCCAAACTGCACTGAGTAAGGAATCTATTTTGAGACGATGTAACAATATAAGAATGGTGTTATGGCTTTCATTTACACTATACCGCATTGCATTTTCTCTAGCTTCCCCACTAGGGACCTCTGATATTGGCAAAGTTCAGATGTTAACACATTAGTGCTAACGTGCTAGAAGGGCCAAGGGAAATGTCTTCCTTTTTCTACACATTAAACTGCAGTAAAATCAAAATGTATGAGTATGATGCAATAAAGATATGATTGTCCCTAATGCATTTCGTTATACATCAGTTAGACCCTTTCGGCAATGTTAATTCTACGCTATGGCAAGCTGGATTAAATCTATAGCTGCAAAGGCGCACATTGCAAATATTTTATGGCCATCCGATCAAAATCATGCTCTTCTAGTAATACACAATTAGAACATGCTTGAAGTGCAAGGACAACCATTTAAATAAGCACCGGCAAAACCAACACTTCTATTTTGACAATCATGGTATATTTTTTAATTCATGTTTTATAAGCATAGGTAATTGAAATTCCATTTTTTAAGTAAATCTGGCAGACCCTGACAAAAACAAAAAATAAATTCCCCAACAAAGCCATGAAAAATACGAAAAAGAGAAGGATAGGTTAGACCAACAGCTCTTACATTTAAGTGCACTATTGCATATGGAATCGGCTGTACTATGCCAAGTGTTCATTTTTACATTCAAACATCTGCATTGCAAATTTTAAATTCATATGATGACACATTTTAGTACCATTCTGACCCGTTGTAGATGATTCGTGCTATGATTTGGCAATGAGTGGTGTATGTTGTCGTTTGATACTCCATGCATGTTGGCTGATGCATCTTATTTTTGTGTTGATATTGCTGCATCTCCACAACTTTTGTAGTGTGAATGATGTTGCAGGCGAGTCTCATGTTTATGAGCTCTTGCATGCATCCATCCAACACCCACCCACCCTCCCACCCACCATTCATGCACCACATCCATCCACCCACCCATCCATCCATCCTGCATCCATCCATCATTCATGCATCCATTCACCCATCTATCATGCATGCATCCATCCAGAGGTGGATGTCTCTAAACCACCTTAAGTTAAATCCGGGAAAAACGGAGCTCATTCTACCTGGGAAGAGTGAGATCAGTTGGAGTCCTAGCTTTTGGCCGTCGGACATGGGCTCGCCCCCAAAAAAATCCCGTACAGTAAAAAGTTTGGGAGTGACTCTTAGTGAGGATCTTACCTTGGAAAGTCAAGTCGGAACTGTGGTCTCCTCAGGGTTTTTTCAACTGAGGAAGATCAAGAAAATAGCACATCTCCTTACAGGTTTGGCCTTAATTCAGACAGTTAGTGCTCTAGTCCTATCTCACATCGATTTCTCAAATGGCCTCTATTTGGGGGCGCCTATTGGCCAACTTAAAAGATTGCAATACCTGCAAAATCAAGCTGCGAGACTTATCTGCAAAGTCCCAAAGTGGGAATCAATTAGACATGGACTAGAGACTTTGCACTGGCTGCCTGTGGAACAGAGAGCTACATTCAAGGTGGGCTGTATTCTGTTCAAGGCTTTGGAGGGTAAGGGTCCCATGTTCCTTAGACTACTACTGCGCAAATACAAACCCTTGCGCAGCTTGAGATCAATCCACAAAGACCTACTTGAGGTCCCTCGTTTCAAAAAGAAACGTCAGGGAGGCAGCAGTTTTCAATTTTTAGCTGCTTCACTGTGGAATTCCCTCCCTTTGACTCTGCGACACAGTAAGGACCTCCTTGCTTTTAGGAAGGCATTTAAAACTTTTCTTTTTTCTCAGGCTTATTGTAAACAGTGATTGTATGTCTTCTATGTATTGTTATGTTTGACTCTCTCACCAGCGCCAAGAAGCCCTTGGGCGTATGTGCGCTTAACAAATAATAAATAACATAACATAACATAACATCCATGCATCCACCCAACAATCATTCATCCATCATGCATCCAACCATCGTTCATGCATCAAAAATCGGATCCTAGGGCTGCTCAGGTGGTCCCACAAGGATAGTAACATATTTAAACGTTATCCGCTAATAGAATTAGCATTTTCAAAACCTTGCAAATTCACTGAAAAAACCATTGGTTTCTGCCCTTACATATCTATATATTAGCATTTAAAAAACCAATGAAATTCACTGAAAAAACCATAGGTTATACACTATATATAGTTAGGAATTAGCCTTTAAAAAACCAATGAAATTCACAAAAAAAAACATAGGTTTTAGGCCTTATATAGTTAGGAATTAACATATAAAAAACCATTGAAATTCCTCCTATATAGTTAGCTGGACATTTTATTGACATAAAACCCAATGAAATTCCATATATAGTTAGTTGCAATAACTATATATCGCGCACCCGCAATCCACTGCTGATGATGTCACATATTACATCATTCATGACATGGTCAGTGACATCACTGATGACATCACTGATGACATCTCAAATGACATCACTGATGACATAACTGATGACATCTCAAATGACATCACTGATGACATCATGACACACCAATACCAGTTACTACATACGCACTCACTGATTCCTACGTCTACGCACACGTTCACTCATTCACCCATACAATCACTCGTACATACAGTCACTCATTATTACAACACTGTCATATGCACTCATACACCTATGCAGACACTCACACACTGCCACTCATCCATGGACTTACTCACACACCTAGTCAGTCCTGTAAAGAATCAATCACACTTCGATTTCCTCATCTATACAGTTAAACACAGAACACCTTACTTTTTCAAACATATACTAACACATACTTACTCTCTTATACAATTACTGATACAAGTACACATTGATCTGCACAGAGTCACTCGCCTCCCAGCCAGTTACACACACACTCAGTCTTCCATACAAATACTTGGGCAACCAATCAATAAGCTATATAGCCACTCATATAGCTATTGATTAACACATGCAGCAGCTTGCACAACAACAGACATATTGATGCACACTTTCAGACAGTTTAGTTATTAACCCATGCATTCAGTAAGACACATTCATTCACTCGCTCAGTCAGTCACGCACCTACTAAATCCTTCATCCAGACACTTATACATCCACTCATTCTTCAATATGTAAAACATATTTAAACTTTACAGAAACACACAGTCACTGGATGATGTCATCAGTGATGTCACTGACCATGTCATGAATGATGTAATATGTGACATCATCAGCAGTGGATTGCGGGTGCGCGATATATAGTTATTGCAACTAACTATATATGGAATTTCATTGGGTTTTATGTCAATAAAATGTCCAGCTAACTATATAGGAGGAATTTCAATGGTTTTTTATATGTTAATTCCTAACTATATAAGGCCTAAAACCTATGGTTTTTTGTGTGAATATATATATATATATATATTACCTACTGGCGGTCGCCAGTAGGTATATATAGTTAGGATTTTTTCTCTATGGGATTTTTGAAAATTCTATGTCTAATAACTTTGTCGTTTGTGGACGGAATTGGCTGAACTTTTCAGGAAAATGGAACATTTTGTTTCTGAGCAGCCCCTGACAATTTGGGGGGGTTTCATCAAGGGGGGGCCGAGAAAAAAGGGGGGTCCCAAAACTCGTTTTTCCCATGTTAATTTCCATAGGGCGGTTGGCCTCACTTTTAGCTCGAACGGCTGAATGGATTTGCACGAAACTTGGCAAAATTGTAGGGACTGTTAGCCCAATGTGCCTTTGCTAGGTCTCAATATATGTGCTCCAGAGGATTTTGAGTAATTTAGGTTCAAAAAAAGATATATATCTGGGCGGAGCCTAACCACACATCTGATCTGATTGGCTGTCAGCACTTCATCCAAGAAGTGTTGGCAGCCATCTTGGGACCAATATACATGATAGCACCTCAATAAAAAGCATTGTGGTTAATAGAGGGTTTTAGGACTTTAGTTACATTATAAATCATTTGTTGATGGTACCATACTCGTTTTAGGAATTGTGGTGGGTTCTAAGGTGATTTTACCATGTGAAAAAACCTTCTGCTGTGATATCATGAATATTGTTTGAAAGAAAACTAATATCTCATGATTTTCCCACAGTGGTTTGGAAGGGGATCTATAAGCTAAACTGAAAGCATATTTTCTGTAAATTCACATTATCTTTCTCAGTCATGTGAAAATGAAGTCTGACATTCTCAGTAAAACATGTACATCCAACAAGGACAGAGACTGTCAGTTGATTCCTTTGTGTTCTACTGCAGCCTCCTAGAGTGTTCTAAAGAACAACTAGAGCGCTAACAGTCCTACTTATTACATAGGTATGGCACACCTGAAGCCATCTTGATTGGAATAAAGTGGTAACTCTTAAAACATTTAATTTAAAAAGAAACAACATGAGGGGGTATATTTTGCCATAGAAAGTATGATTAGTGCTGCAGAATGAAAAATTAGGGCACATTTTGAGTGACTTCTCAAATCCTTTTCTATTTCATTAAAACATTCTGACATGCAGTCTCCCAAAATGGCCACCAGAGACAAAAGAGCCCAAATGTAGCCCAAATATCACCCAGATGTAGCCCAAGTATAGCCCAATGCCAGCATGTCCCAGAGTGTTCTAAAGAACAACTAGAGCGCTAACAGTCCTACTTATTACAAAGGTATGGCACACCTGAAGCCATCTTGATTGGAATAAAGTGGTAACTCTTAAAACATTTAATTTAAAAAGAAACAACATGAGGGGGTATATTTTGCCATAGAAAGTATGATTAGTGCTGCAGAATGAAAAATTAGGGCACATTTTGAGTGCCTTCTCAAATCCTTTTCTATTTCATTAAAACATTCTGACATGCAGTCTCCCAAAATGGCCACAAGAGACAAAAGAGCCCAAATGTAGCCCAAATATCACCCAGATGTAGCCCAAGTATAGCCCAATGCCAGAATGTCCCAGAGTGTTCTAAAGAACAACTAGAGCGCTAACAGTCCTAGTTATTACAAAGGTATGGCACACCTGAAGCCATCTTGATTGGAATAAAGTGGTAACTCTTAAAACATTTAATTTAAAAAGAAACAACATGAGGGGGTATATTTTGCCATAGAAAGTATGATTAGTGCTGCAGAATGAAAAATTAGGGCACATTTTGAGTGCCTTCTCAAATCCTTTTCTATTTCATTAAAACATTCTGACATGCAGTCTCCCAAAATGGCCACCAGAGACAAAAGAGCCCAAATGTAGCCCAAATATCACCTAGATGTAGCCCAAGTATAGCCCAATGACAGAATGTCCCAGAGTGTTCTAAAGAACAACTAGAGCGCTAACAGTCCTACTTATTACAAAGGTATAGCACACCTGGAGCCATCGTGATGGGAATAAGGTGGTAACTCTTAAAACATTTAATTTAAAAAGGAACAAAATGAGGGGGTATATTATGCAATAGAAGGTATTATTAGTGCTGCAGAAAGAAAAATTAGGGCACATTTTGAGTGACTTTTCAAATCCTCTTCTATTTCATTAAAAAATTCTGACATGCAGTCTCCCAAAATGGCCACCAGAGACAAAAGAGCCCAAATGTAGCCCACATATCACCCAGATGTAGCCCAAGTATAGCCCAATGACAGAATGTCCCAGAGTGTTCTAAAGAACAACTAGAGCGCTAACAGTCCTACTTATTACAAAGGTATGGCACACCTGAAGCCATCTCGATTGGAATAAAGTGGTAACTCTTAAAACATTTAATTTAAAAAGGAACAAAATGAGGGGGTATATTTTGCCATATGAATTATGATTAGTGCTGCAGAAAGAAAAATTAGGGCACATTTTGAGTGACTTCTCAAACCCTCTTCAATTTCATAAAAAAATTCTGACATACAGTCTCCCAAGATGGCTACCAGAGACAAAAGAGCCTAAATGTAGCCCAAATATCACCCAGATGTACCCCAAGTATAGCCCAATGACAGAATGTCCCAGAGTGTTCTAAAGAACAACTAGAGCGCTAACAGTCTTACTTATGACAAAAGTATGGCACACCAGAAGCCATCTTGATTGGAATGAAGTGGTAAGTCTGAAAACACTCAATTTAAAAAGGAACAACATGAGGGGGTTAATTTTGCCATAGAAAGTATGATTAGTGCTTCAGAAAGAAAAATCAGGGATCATTTTGAGTGACTTCTCAAATCCTCTTCTATTTCATTAAAAAAATTCTGACATGCAGACTGAAACATGCACTTTGAATACCAGCAGCAGACGTCCCTGGTGAGCAGTAGCTTTACTACAGTGATCTAATGTGCGACTAGAGTGCTAACATTCAGAATTTATGGCAAATGTGTGACACATCTGAATTTTTTCTTGATGGAACCAAAGTAAACAAGCATTGAAAATGCAATAGATCTCGCCCTCGTTTAAGTTAAAGCCATTCTGTTTGTAATGAGGTGGCTTTTTAGCTTTGCTTTTATTAGTGTTTTTTCAACTTTCATGTAAATAACATGCATCTGTATGCATATAAGTATATGTATGCATGCATTTATGTTTGTATTTATATAGATATACAGATGATATATGTTTATATATGTATGTATATATATATATTCACTGAAAAAACCATAGGCTATAGACCATATATAGTTAGGAATTAGCATTTACAAAACCTTGAAAATTCACTGAAAAAAACATAGGTTATAGACCATATATAGTTAGGAATTAGCATTTACAAAACCTTGAAAATTCATTGAAAAATTCATAGGTTATAGACCATATATAGTTAGGAATTCGCATTTACAAAACCTTACTTTACTCACACAAAACCATTGAAATTCCATATATAGTTAGTTGCACTAACTATATATCGCGCACCCGCAATCCACTGCTGATGATGTCACATATTACATCATTCATGACATGGTCAGTGACATCACTGATGACATCACTGATGACATCTCAAATGACATCACTGATGACATCACTGATGACAACATCCAGTGACTGTATGTTTCTGTAAAGTTAAAATATGTCTTACATATTGAAGAATGAGTGGATGTATAAGTGTCTGGATGAAGGATTTAGTAGGTGCATGACTGACTGTATGAGTGAGTGATTAAATGTGTCTCACTGAGTGCATGGGTTAGTGACTAAACTGTCTTAATTTGTGCATCATTATGTCTGTTGTTCTGTAAACTGTTGCATGTGTTGATAAGTAGCTATATGAGTAACTATATGGGTTATTGATTGGTTGCCCAAGTATTTGTATGGGAGACTGAGTGTGTGTGTGGGTGGCTGGGAGGTGTATGACTCTGTGCATAGATGTGTGAGCAGTTGATTCACTAGATGTATGGTTTCAAAAGTGCATGTGGAAACAGCTGTATGGGCGGTTGACTGTGTGCATGAGTGTATTGGTGAGTGAATGGATATCTCAGTGCTACATGTCAAAGTAAGTACATATGTAAAACACAGTACATGTGAGAGTTGACATATATAAATAACTGTGCATAAGAGCCAGTGAATGTGTGAGTGGCTGTATGGATCATTGTGAACTTGTATCAGGGATTGTATAAGAGAGTAAATATGTGTTAGTATATGTTTGAATAAGTAAAGATTGTATAACTGTATAGTTGAGGAAATGGAGGTGTGATTGATTCTTTGCATGACTGACTAGGTGTGTGAGTAACTCCATGGATGAGTGACAGTCTGTGAGTGTCTGTTTACACTGATTGTATCTAAGGTTATATTAGAGTCTGAAGAGGTTCATCGTATTATCACATGAATGATATCATCAGTGATGTGATCAGTAATGTCAAATGAGATGTCATCAGTGATGTCATCAGTGATGTCATTTGAGATGTCATCAGTGATGTCATTTGAGATGTCATCAGTGATGTCATCAGTGATGTCACTGACCATGTCATGAATGATGTAATATGTGACATCATCAGCAGTGGATTGCGGGTGCGCGATATATAGTTAGTGCAACTAACTATATATGGAATTTCAATGGTTTTGTGTGAGTAAAGTAAGGTTTTGTAAATGCGAATTCCTAACTATATATGGTCTATAACCTATGAATTTTTCAATGAATTTTCAAGGTTTTGTAAATGCTAATTCCTAACTATATATGGTCTATAACCTATGGTTTTTTCAGTGAATATATATTACCTACTGGCTATCGCCAGTAGGTATATATAGTTAGGATTTTTTCCCTATGGGATTTTTGAAAATTCTATGTCTAATAACTTTGGCGTTTGAGGACGGAATCGGCTGAAATTTTCAGGAAAATGGCACATTTTGTTTCTGAGCAGCCCCTGAAAATTTGGTGGGGTTTCGTCAAGGGGGGGCTGAGAAAAAAGGGGGGTCCCAAAACGCGTTTTTCCCATTCATTTTTCCATAGGGCGGTTGGACTCACTTTTAGCTCGAACGGCTGAATGGATTTGCACGAAACTTGGCAAAATTGTAGGGACTGTTAGCCCGATGTGCCTTTGCTAGGTCTCAATATATGTGCTCCAGTAGTTTTTGAGAAATTAACGTTCAAAACAAGATATATATCTGTAACAGCGCTCCGGGCAGCGATCCGGTCCGCTTACTTTTCGCGAAACGGAACTTTGCGCGCAGAAAGCTGATTGGCTCTCCGGTGTCTGTCAACATTCTAAACAGTCCGGAGCGGCCGCCATCTTATCTCTCGGTAGGATCGAGAGAGAAGAAGAGGTGAAAAACGAAGGGGGAATTTATTGAAAGGGGGCAAGGTATACCCCTCTTGACCCCCTAGGAATGTTGTTGGGGTTATTAAAGGGTCCCGTGGGGAAAATAAAAAAAAATGATTTTTCACGGTAGAAGCGCTTCACGGGCCGCGAACTGGGCCGCAAACTGGTAGCGAAACGGGAATTCGCCATTTTGTGCTTCGTTTTAATTGTTTAGAGACAAAAATTATCGCCGCACATCGGCCACAATGCATGAATATCGCTGAAAAGTCAGCGATATTCATGCATTATCCAGCAAATGCTCTTAGCCATGTTATCCACCTTCCATTGGATAACATGGCTAAAAACTGCTCTGTGCGTGAGCTTTTTTTTTTTTTTTTTGCTGCGTGACGTTTGTTAACGTTCGATTCGATGGAAATCAGGAAGTGTTGACCACCATTTTGTCACTGCGAGTAAATATTTTGTTATAAATGAATCCTTATTGATAAACATTGTCTGCGCCATCTTGCGTTTTTGTCCAATGCCACAATTTTGTCGTGCGCGGCAGCCATTTTAGATGCCTTGACCAGGGCCACTCTCTGCACGCCGCCGATCCTCAGCATGGCTCCCCACCCTCGCAAGCATCTCCCCCACGCACTGGTCACCCCCGCTCTCTCTCTCATGCATGGGACATATACTTCCCCCCATCTGCGCTGCTCCCGCCCGACACCTCCCTTTCACCCTATTCACTACCGCACCCTCTGACACTCCTCTTCCTCTGTGTCCGATTGTCCAGGCCGGACCTAGGCTATCACCTAGCCCTGCGGATGTAGTTTATGGCTCCAGCTGTAGAGTATGCAGACATGCCAACCCTCCCGATTCAGGCGTGAGACTACTGATTTCAGTGCTAGTCTTTCGCTTCCCGATTCCTGCAAGGAAAAACCCGGGGGCATATTACCAACAACTAGCGGTAATTTTTGTCTCTAACTTGTTTAGAGACAAAAATTATCGCCGCACTTCGGCGAATTTTATTGCACATAAACCTTGCTATTAGCAAGGTTTATCGCAAATGCGATAAAAAACGGCCGCAATGCATGAATATCGTTGAAAAGTCAGCGATATTCATGCATTATCCAGCAAATGCTTTTAGCCATGTTATCCACTTCCCATTGGATAACATGGCTAAAACTGCTCAGGGCAGGTGTTAGGTTTTGTAGATATTCGCGCTTAGCGCGAATATCTCCAAAAGTTGGTAATAGGAGATAGCGATGGTTAGGGACTGTTTCCAGTCGCTAAAATCTTGGCACGCCCACTTTGCATGTCATTAGTGATAAATATCACTGATATGCAAAGCGGGGCCCAAGATGGTCGCTATCTCCTTTTAGCTGTCACTAACTGGTGTTAGCGACAGCTTGGTAATAGGGAGATAATTTTATCTCTTTTTTTTTGGCTTTTAAAGCCAAAAAAGCGGAAATAAACCCCTTGATAATATGCCCCATGATTTCTCGGGGGTTTCAGCTGACAGGGCTTGGTATTGTGTTACGTGCTAATTCTTCCAGGAAACGTCAGAGGGTCGATGCAGGGGTTCTAGAAGGGGTGATAAACCATTTAAGCCTCATGAACAAGCGCATGGTCTTTTAAAGATTTGTGAAGTACTCGGGGCGGCGGTGTGTGTGCGTGCCCTCTTTCAGGAGCGGGCGGGGGGGCACTGCCAGCAATTTGCAGGCCAGGCAGTGTTCAACACGTGCATCACCCTTTCTCTGCCTGCTATTGCGCTCCATGCTTCGGAAAGGTAAGAAAAAGAACGTGCATTTGAGTTTGAAATGTCCGATCTTGTAGCAGTACACTTGCAAAGCCCACACATGACAATAACCCGATTCAAGGCCCCATTCACCCGATTTTTTAAACATATATAGCACTCCAACAAAGTTAGATTTTAAAACTTTATTAACATTTAAATATAACGAACGCAACAAAAACTGTAAATATATTTAACCATTTTTTGAAATTAACCAGAACTATAACGATAACAACAACAACAACAATAATATAACTTTTATGCCTAAATTACGCAAACATTTAGCTAATCTGCTAAAGGGGGGAGTCGCCATTTCTTTACAATAAGCAATAATGAAAAATCCACATCAATAGGGTTGTCCGTTTTCTCGATGCAGCACTATAGTGCAACATACACAGCACCTGGGGTGTCAAGAGTGAACAGGTCTTTCTTTGTTCCTTAAGATGTTATCTGTGTCAACCTCTTCCGAGAATGCTGATGCGTTAGGATTTCCCTGTGTTTCTTAATAGCATTGGTGTCTGTACACTTCTTTGTCAATTCTGTCAAGATGATAACTGCTTCATAAACAGACGATATCTTTGTTTAGTCATTAGTGTTAAGTGTGTCTGAAACTACAGTGCCCTTCTGTTTTTTTTTCTTCAGGCTCTACAGAGTTTTGTGTGTTGTTCTTTTCAGCGACAATTATTCCAGAGGTTTCAGGTTCACTTGTTTTGTTCTGCAGTGAGTTAACAGCTTTAGAGAGTTCATGTTTATTTGCTATGTCCTGCTGTTCGTCAACTGCTTCAGAGACGTCAGCCTCATTTGTTAAGCTTCAGTAGATCCTGGACCTGCCCGGCCGCGCCCAAAATGGCGCCGGTGTAAATGGGACTCGTAACTGCTTGTTGTGTACTGGTTGCCCAACCTTGATATCACGAGATACATATGCAGTTTTGAAGCACATGGCGGAGGCTTGTCTGCTGTAGTGGGGCGCCCCTTTATCGTTTCAGTCGCCATTCCGCCCGCTTTTGCTACACTGTGCCTTTTCCGCCATTCAGCTGTTTAGCGCCCGCTCTTACGGCTACAGCGTCTCGCTCACCATGTAGTTGAGTTGCTCCCACTCTTGCGGTGCAGCGATAGGCGGCTTCCACAGGACTCTTAAAATGGCGGTCGGCTCTTCGGATTTGGGCCTGGTCCAGTAAAATGGCCCTGGGACACCTTGGAACTCGGACGCTTGTCTGCCAGGGCTTGGGTTCCATTCTCAAAAGCGTCCCCTCAGCCTTGAAGATTGTACAAAAGTTTTGGGGGCCGTCGACTCCCGCAGGCTTCCGGTGGGGAGCGGCTGCCATGATTGCTTGCGGAATGGCCACGACGGAGCTACGAGATGGTGGTGCTCTCATGGTGACGCCAGCTTCAGTCTGAAACATCCAGAAACAAGGTGGGGCTTTCATCGTTTGGGAAAAAAAATGTTTTAATCCAATGAAAAGTGTTATTTTCAGGTCACATGACCTAGTCTTACATAATTAGGAAAAGAAAAGTAAAATGAACCAATGAAAAGTTTTATTAACAAGTCACATGACCTGTTATGCTTCCGTTACGCGCTGCGCGGCGCGCTCTGGATCGTTTCCGGGAAGCTGCGCCTTGCGCAGCGGAGCACTTCCGGGTGCGCTAACGCGTCACGTCATATGACGCATTACGCGACAATGCAGGTCCAGAATATAGTCAAAATGTCTCCACCAACCAGCGGTCGGAATACAACCGCTTTCAGCAGTCCAAAAAGTTCGGTTAAATCTTAAGAGTGGGAGCAACTCAACTACATGGTGAGCGAGACGTTGTAGTCGCAAGAGCGGGCGGTAAACAGCTGAATGGCGGAAGAGGCACAGAGTACCAAAAGCGGGCGGAATGGCAACTAAAACGGTAAAGGGGCGTCCCACGACAGCGTGTCTTCAGGTCAAACGGATTGTGGGACAAGGTCCAGAATGGAAGATTCTTCAAAAGGGAAAAAATTCCGCCGGACCCCGGGAGCCGGCCGCCTATGCCGGGGGCGATCTCAGGCCTCACCAGGGCAACACGACTTGGGGAGGGGGCAGGAGCCAAGCGCCCCCTCTCAGTCCGCGCCATCTCACCGCCCCTCGGGGGCCTCCGTCAAGCGGTTTAGGGAGGCACCGTATCACATTGTTTTCTAATGCAGTCAGGTCCACAAATGGACTCCACTTACTTTGAATAGTGAAGCTGCAGCAGGTGCAAATAAGGTTTAAACAGTGTTACAAGAGCTGCTTAGAACTCTGAAGTATGGCACTCAACAACCAGGACTTATGCCATTTATGTAAGGCAGTGACATGGAAGCAACTCAGGGACAAAAAGCATGAACGAACATTCACGTATAAAAATCTTATTTGGAGAAGGGGTAGAATCCAAACGCCCCCTGCCAGTTCGCGCCACTACACCGTATGTGGAAAATCTGAAGCCATCATTCTACAAACTCTCAACGCTTGTTATCAGTGCATGAGTTTCATGCTCGATCGATTGAGCTAGCCGGATCGGGCAATAAAAAGTATAAAATAGTTATGTAAATAGTTATTTAATAAAATGTTTTACTCTGTTTCTTTGCTGGTGTGTTGTGTATATTTATAATATTTGCATAGGGTTTGTCGTTATTTTGGGCGGTGTGGGTGGCGGAGTCGAGCTGTTTTGCAGCCCTCATGGTGTGGAGCTCAGTTCATTTCACTATTTTCGTATTTCTCATGAAGGGTTATTCCTAATGTTTGTATTTTACCGAGGTCAAAAAGAGATCGAATTAGTGGTCTACTGATTTTGCTCGATTACTTTTATTTTTTTTCACGATTTTTTCACTATCTGCAAAGACTAAACAGAGTATTGCGACTTTGTGCTTGTTTGTAAATAGAGAATGATCCAAAGAGAACCAATTGTAAAACAGTAAATGCTTGGATAATAATCAATCAAATGGAGAGACAAGCAGGTACGACGGATTACAACAGGGGTAAAGGTCTGCGTTAACTACCGTTCACTATCTGCAAAGAGAGAGTACTACTAAGAGAAAAGAGGGGAGTGGGGGGGGGGCAGCCTTCAAAGCACATCAGCGTGCATAAACACGAAAACGTTTTTACCTATCACGTACTTGACATTTGACAGCTTTTGATATTTGCTATTAAAAAACCATTGAAATTCACAGAAAAAACCATAGGTTATAGTCCATATATAGTTAGGAATTTGCATTTACAAAACCTTGAAAATTCAATGAAAAAACCATTGGTTTTAGGTCATATATAGTTAGGGATTTGCATTTAGAAAACCTTATTTTACTCGCATAAAACCATTGAAATTCCATATATAGTTATAAGCGCTAACTATATATCGCGCACCCGCAATCCACTGCTGATGATGTCACATATTACATCATTCATGACATGGTTAGTGACATCACTGATGACATCACTGATGACATCTCAAATGACATCACTGATGACATCACTGATAACATCTCATTTGACATGACTGATCACATCACTGATGATATCATTCATGTGATAATACCATGAACCTCTTCAGACTCTAATATAACCTTAGATACAATCAGTGTAAACAGACAGTCACTCATCCATGGAGTTACTCACACACCTAGTCAGTTATGCCAAAAATCAATCACACCTCCATTTTCTCAACTATACAGTTATACACACCTTACTTATTCAAACATATACTAACACATATTTACTTTACTCTCTTATACAATCTCTGATACATGTTCACAATGATCCATACAGCCACTCACACATTCACTGGCTCTTATGCACAGTTATTTATAGATGTCAACTCTCACATGTACTGTGTTTTACATATGTACTTAATTTGACATGTAGCACTGAGATATCCATTTACTCACTAATACACTCATGCACAGTCAACCGCCCATGCAGTTGTTTCCACATGCACTTTTGAATCTATACATATAGTGAATCAACTACTCACACATCTATGTACAGAGTCACACACCTCCCAGCCACCCATACACACACACTCAGTTTCCCATACAAATACTTGGACAACCAATCAATAACCCATACAGTTACTCATATAGCTACTGATCAACATATGCAGCAGTTTGTAGAACAACAGATATAATGATGCACAAATTAAAACAGTTTAGTCACTAACCCATGCACTCAGTGAGACACATTTAATCACTCACTCAATCAGTCAGTCATGCACCTAGTAAATCCTTCATCCAGACACTTATATATCCACTCATTCTTCAATATGTAAAACATATTTTAACTTTACAGAAACATACAGTCACTGGATGTTGTAATCAGTGATGTCATCAGTGATGTCATTTGAGATGTCATCAGTGATGTCATCAGTGATGTCATCAGTGATGTCACTAACCATGTCATGAATGATGTAATATGTGACATCATCAGCAGTGGATTGCGGGTGCGCGATATATAGTTAGCGCTTATAACTATATATGGAATTTCAATGGTTTTATGCGAGTAAAATAAGGTTTTCTAAATGCAAATCCCTAACTATATATGACCTAAAACCAATGGTTTTTTCATTGAATTTTCAAGGTTTTGTAAATGCAAATTCCTAACTATATATGGACTATAACCTATGGTTTTTTCTGTGATATATATATATATAGATATATAGATATATATATATCTCCATATGTATGCACTACATAGATATTATACTTAGTTCTAGTTTTTACCCACACTATCTCAAACCTACTGAACTATCTCACTTCTCACTGTAACAAGCTGCCAGGAGCTGCACAGGTTTTTCAATCTGACCTTGCCTGGACAATCTCCAAAAGCTTTTCAGAGCCCACTTAGAGGTCACTTTGCTTTTCCTACCTTCCACGTTAGTTTGCTCATCAGGTTGTTCATTTCTGCCTACACTGTATAAGTGCATTATATCTGGCAGGGTGCTGATCTTGCATTTCTCTGTTGTCCATGTATGGCATTGTGTCCTTTTCCGGTTCTGTTGAGGCTTTTTGTATATATAGCCCAAAAAACAATCAGTCGGAGATGAAGCAGACTGAGAGCACCATTGTGTGCAACAGCTTCTTCCTTGCTGGCCATTGTGTGCAATAACTTCTTCCTTGCTGGCCAGAAAGCATTGGTATCTACAAATACATTTATTTTTGTTCCTAAGCAACTGCTATATTGTGTGTTTCTTTCATTGCTCCTGGCAGGGTGAAAACGTTTTTCCCTGACATGGATACCATTACATCTGCTGGGCACAATAATGGTAAAGGGTGCCTACCTAGCCCGCAATTAAGCATTTGTTGGCTGACGCAGTATGCCTATATGATCTCCTAACATGCCAGCTGGAGGGTAAATCTTGCTGTTCTGATGAAGACATGGTTCAGGAACGGATTTCAAACAGGTTGAAGCATTGATGCTAATGTAAATATATGCTTGCTTTTTGTAAACTACAAATCAGCAAAAGTTTGAATTAAGTGTTTGCTAACTGTACATTTATTTTTCATTATTTCCAAACAAGCCATTTCTTCTAGGTTTTTTGTAGTTTTAAATTCCTTTGCATCTTCACAAGCACAAGTACTTCCAGCCAATCCCCTTTGTTCCTCCCAGATTTACCACTAAGGGCCCGATTCTGATGTCGGACGGACTCAGGTCCGTCCGACATTGGTCAGGAGCTATTACCGACCGACCTGCTGTCGTCGGTTATGGCCCTGCAAGTACGATGCGACCGAACGCTGTTCTGTCGCACTCTTATACTTCACACTGGGAGCATGCATTCCGAGCGGAATGCATGCCTGCATTGTGAAAAGCAGGGGTGCAGTTCATCCCTGCACCCTATGGCCGGCACCCCAAGGTGCCAGCCACCGGGTGCAGGGATCAACAGAGGGGCACCTTAGGTGCCCGCAGGCTGCCATTCGGCGGCCTTGCACCGATTGGGGGCCCTGCTGGGGGTGGCCACAGTTTCCAACTGCCTTTTCATGCCAGAAACACCAGCATGAAAAGGCAGTGAAAAACTGCCACCGTACTCCCTCAGTCGTAAAGGGGCAACCGGAGGATTACTGAAGGATTTCCAGACGGCGGACGGGCTCACCGAGCTCGTCGTAAGCCATCCGAGTCGGATTTCTTTCCGACCGAGCGCATCGGAATGGCTCAGTCGGAAAAAAATCTGGCCGGCACATTCCGATTCGGTCGGAAGGGCTCCGACCGTCGTTCAGGGCCCTTTCGGCTGAAATCGGAATCGGCCCCTTAAGCGTATACTTACTAGGTGCAGCGACTGTGCAGTAAACGTGGTGATCTACGCATAGAAAAAGAGAGGAGAGGCGGCAGCAGAACCTCCGCACGTAGGCCTGTAAATAGAATTTTGTAATACGTTAGTAATAAAGTCCAAACTGCAGTTTGTGAATAGGCCCCATGTATTGTCCTTCTCTTCCATTAAGTATGTATAAAAACGATGGATTTGCATATTCCTGTATATACAAATGCACTCAAACTTTTCCCCTAACAAGGAGAAAAAGATTTCATTTTTAATTCCTAAATGTTTCATACATAATATGTTTTCACTGAAATTCAGTTGCTCAGTTTTTGATTTAATGTTTTCTGTCAATGGCACAGCTTACATTCCATGATGTTGCTTCCTATTTCACTGAAGAGGAGTGGAAGCGTTTGCATGAATGGCAGAAGGAACTCTACAAGAACGTGATGAAAGAAATACATCAAGCTTTAATCTCACTTGGTAATATGCTCTACATTTTTTGAAAATATAGAAATACCTAGTTTGTTTTTATGTGCTTTTCATAACCCTGTTTAAAGAATTGCAAAAAAATGAAGACTAAGAGGCTGTAGCATTGTGTTGCATTTATTCTTATAACTCCTAAAAATATATTTTTTTAAACTGATGTTTGGGTAGCAGTAAATGAAGCAGTAAATGAGGTATGTTGTGATACAAATACAAATATCAAGGGAGCAAGAAAGGCAGTGATGCTCGAAAGGTTTTTCCCAAAATATTTATTGGTATTTTCACCTGTCTAATAAAAGTGATATGTAATCTAATATTCAAATGGTCCTGCAGTGTGTATCAAGGTAAATACAGGAGCAAAACGGATCTTATTCTGCTGATGTAATTCCCTGGGTTTAATTCGGGCAGTGCCGGCGGGTGAAATTTTAAAGTGGTGACCCATAAAATTATTGCCGCACTGCGGCGAGCGAGCGTGCCCAAACAACTTCCGGGGGTTTGGGGGGTTCTCCACCCGAGAACATTTTGAAAAAATAGTGGATAAATGGTGCATTTTCATGCACACTTGAGGAAGCAGGAAAGTTAATAAAGCAATATGATTGAATTACTTATCATTTAAAAAATGGCCAGTTTTAATGAGCTATAGAGGACAATCTTTGCATATGCTGATGTTACCATTTGCCCATATTAACTTTTTAACACACTGATACACGTGCCTGCACACTGCAATTCAATTAAAATTACACACTAAACTAGAGCAATATGCTGTCTAAAAAAAAAAGGTAGTAACATCCTGGAAAAAGTATTTTGTTTCCATTTGCTGTACATAAAGCAGCATCAGTGCAAACTCATAACTCCTAAAACTACAGTTAGCAACAGTGCAAGTGCCACATCCTACACAGTAGAGACATCACAAACAGCGGTGTTCGCTTATATGGTACACACACACACTGGCAAATACAGTACAAGGAGCCACAAACCATATGATGTATAGAATACAAGCCACGCATATGAGACAAACTCTGCAGGGGACACAGCCCACAAACACAGGAGCATGAGACAAGGACACATAAAGAAATTAAGCATGACGTGAGAGCAAACAGGTAAGATAATAATCAGGTGTAACCCAGTACAACAGCAGTTGAGCTGGTGGCAGGATGCTCGGGGTTGCCGAAAGAGGTCCTGCAACAATGGCATTCCTAAATTAAGGCATACGTAGCAGCACTAAAAAATAATTCAGAGTGGGGGTGCTGAAGCATACGTTTTCCAGCAATGGATCGGAGAGACGTGCTACTGTGCACAAACCGCTGCTCATATTTTGGAAATTGCTTACTGGGGCCATAAAACTCAATATTTTTTTCCTAAAGGAGTCATAATACTGCCATATTAAGACTTTGCTGTATATTGGGTAGTTGGGAATCTCAATAATTTGGGGGGGCCTAACACGTCTGCGCCTGATTTGCTGAATTTCGGACATAGAGTTCAAATACTGAAACTGCCTTATTTCTAGGTCCTCTTTATTTAATCGATTTCGCATAGCACCAAGGACAGCCATTTCAGTGGAATATGTGGTCCTCCAGCAAACAATGCACGAATGAAGCTAAGTTATTGACTGCACCTGGGAGTAGAAAAAGGTGCGATGGGCCGAACATTTGTAATGTAAGAAGGGGAGCAGGGTGGTGCAAATATGGCTTTTTCAGATAATAATTCAGAGTGATCACTTCAGCATTTCAAGCTCTTAAGATAATAAATAGGATCAGATATGTCTGATAAATAACTGAATGTGTACAGTTTTTGGATCCAAATAAAATTTGAGATTGGTACATGTCTCTTTTAGAAAAATTATGCTGCAAACATGAAAGTTGTCATAGAAGGCATAGTGATGACCAGCCGCGGCCGGCATGCTCGGGAGGGAGGAGGCGGTGGGGTGTTCGCGGGTGGGGAATAAAAAAATAAAAAAAGTAACTTACTGCCCGGTACCGCGCCACCTTTGCTCCTGGCAGGTGTAATGGTGCAGCCAGGTCCTGCGTGTTCCTGCTGCTTTCCTGCAGGAACAGGAAGCAGCCGACAGCCTCCATCCCCTGCCCTAAGCCAATCACAATGCTGCAATGGCAGCATTGTGATTGATGTGGCGCAGCTGAGAGCGCCCCAGCTGGGTGCGTGTTGGGAGGCCATTTTCTCTATGTAGGCTGCATACAGCCTACATAGAGAAAAAGGAAGAGTGTGCATGACTGGGTTGGTCAGCCCTGGGGGGTATGCAACCGTTACCACGCAACTTTTACAACGCATACTGTTACAACGCACACCATTACAACGCATGATCCTTTACAACGCATACCTTTACAACGCATGACATTACATCGCAGATACTATTACAACGCATGCCATTACAACGTAAGTATAGGTAAGTATATCATTTTATTTAACCTTTTTTTAATTACCAAAATATTAAAAATAAATTAAATAAATAATTAAAGTAATTTTATATATAGTTTGGGTTTTGGGGTACAGGGGTATTTTTAGGGTTCAGGGTTGGGTTTGGGTTTTGTGGTACAGGGGTATTTTTAGGGTTCAGGGCTGGAATTGGGTTTTGGGGTACAGAGGTATTTTTAGGGTTCAGGGCTGGGTTTGGGTTTTGGGGTACAGGGGTATTTTTAGGGTTCAGGGCTGGGTTTGGGTTTTGAGGTACAGGGGTATTTTTAGGGTTCAGGGCTGGGTTTGGGTTTTGGGGTACAGGGGTATTTTTAGGGTTCAGTTTTATAAAAATACTTAAATTAAATTAAATAAATTTATTTTAGTAATTTTAATATTTATTTAAAAAAGTATATATATAAAAAAATGTATTTAATAAATAAAATTAAATAAATATTAATTACATTTAAAAAAAATATAATTTAATAATATAAAAAATAATATACATACCTATACTTACGTTGTAATGGCATGCGTTGTAAAAGTATCTGCGATGTAATGTCATGCGTTGTAAAGGTATTCGTTGTAAAGGTTCCTGCGTTGTAAATATTGTGTTGTAATGGTATGCGTGGTTAAAGTATGCGTTTTAATGTCATACATCCGCCCTGGGGCCGTCTAAACAGTCAGTACCCACAACAGTGGGCAAGCCACTCCCCCCTGCCCTCAAGCAGGATCACCCACCTACCCGCCCCCAACCATGCACTTCTGCTTTCTCGCAATGCGAAAAGCAGAAACATAAAATGGTAGTTTTACCATTTTATGTTTCTGCTTCTCGCACTGTGAGAAAGCAGTGGGGCGACACAACCCTATGGAGGAGCCACCACTGATTTATTCTGGAGGTAAATACGTGGCTGCACATTTACATGTTGCTCATCCCTTTATTTTCATGGCTTTCAGGATTGTGTTACTAAAGTGCTAATCTTTCATTGCTAATAATACGGTTGGATATTTTCACTTTACCTGGGTGGTTGAGGCAGATTTAGCCACACACCTTTTTCCCAGGTACTCTTTCTGATTTTTGAAGTCTAGAATCTGAAGAATATTTCCATCTGCTAGCTTCTCAAGCCTGTACCCTCTACACTCAATTAAACCTGTTAAAAATGATTAACCTTCCCTGTCTTCCCAATGCCAGTCAGTCATATTAGCTTTATTTCGATAAAAACATATCATAAAAGCTGTGGGACACAAGTTAAAAAGCTATATTATAAAAAGTACAAAACATCTTATCAGATAGTAAATGTACCCTTAGTGACTAAATAACATAATTCATCAAAAAATCCTTGTAATGGAATAATTGACAGTAACATTAAAAATAGTATTTACAAGATAAAATATAAAAAAATACAATTCACAAGGTGCAGATAGCTCATAGCAGCGACAATACTTAGAGATTGGCCTTCACGGTTCTTGATCTGATGTTCCATGCCCAACTTAGGAATTTGGCCAAACCACATGCATGTAGGGCTCGTGCATCAGATCTTAGGATGCGCAACACCACTAGGTGGCTACGAGTACCCAACTCCCTGAAGAGTGGTTTGAGCAATCGTTCCCTTGGCGCTTTATAGGCTGGGCACATGAACATGACATGCACTATTGACTCAAGAATGGCTTCGCAGATCGGGCAGAAGGCTGATGTCTGATGGGGAGCCTTCCATTGAGCGGTCATTTCACGGGTGAGGAGCGAACCGACACTGAACTCAAAAAACAGAGCTCTGTCATAAGGTTTTTGAATGACATCTAGGTATGGTTCATAGGAGGTGATATGTTTATGTTGCATGAACTCCTCTGATAACCTGCCTAGTTTAGGATCAAGAAACCCCTTATTGCGGACCCAGGACCAATAAGCTTTCTTAAGTTCTGCCTTTGGTGGAGCTGTTCTGTTTATCCACGCCTCATTAAGGTCAAGGTCATACAGCAGTGTTTTTAGGTCCTTAAGCCATTTGATTTTATGCCATCCAGCCATGTTCATTATTTCACTTAACCCTGCGCATACTTTGCTAGTTCTGGGGTCCGCCACAAGCAGGCCCACAACAGAAGGGGGCGAAGTCTGGCCAGATCTCTGAATGAGTGGCACCATAGATCTTGCAGTAGGGGCCTAGTGGGGGTCCTCAGGGACAGCATCATGAGATCTTATAAAAATTTATTTTCTGACCTCACAATTTGATCTGAGTTAGAAAAACCCCAGAGTTCAGCACCATGAACTCACTCCTCTGGCCTTATATATACCGATTGCGGGAGCAATAGGTCTGCTTGTTGAAGTACGATGCTCTTTGTGTATTGCCCCCACTTAAGCATGAGCGAATTTTGCGGATCTCGCGTTCGCGAATTTTGCGGATTTGCGGATTCGCAATCCGCAAAATCCGCGAATTCCCGCGAATTTGCGGATTTTTTTTTTTGTGTTCGCCCGTGTTTCTGCCAGTTCGCGAGGGTTTTTACAATTTTGCAATTTGCGAACTTACCTGTCGGGTCGCAAGTTTTGCGAACTTGTTGTTTCTACGTGTCCAGCCTGTTTGGGACACTCTTCTTCATCACTGCCACTCTCTGTCACCACTGCCACTCTCTGACTACTCATGCCACCCTCTGGCCCACCCATGCCACCCTCTGTTTCATCACCACACCCTCTGGTTGTCCAGTGTACATTATTTTCGGCAAAGCAAAGCACACCTTCCCTGCCTCAAGTGACCTGAATTAATTTGGGGCTGATTAATGTGTCACAGAATATTTTTTTAGCTGGCACCTGCTTCCTTAGTGCGCCCTGATTAGTGATCTTTTGCACTTGCTAAGTGCTTTCATTGTTGCAAAATTAGTTACAACACCTGCCCTGCCCCAACTGACAATAATGAATTAGGGGCTGATTAATGGATTTTAACTTCCAGCCTGGCTCCTGCTATTCTCCCTTAGCTGTAATTCAGGACCTTTGAGGCATATGTGTAACTATTCTGAGGTTCAGAGCAGGGTCACATAATAGTTTCAACTGGCAACTGAACTCTGGAGGGGCCCCTCAGGAAGCACTACAGGAAATGGCTACTAATGATGAGCCTGAACTTTTGAACCTGGTAAGTAGTTACTTTCAGTTTTGCTAAGATCGTATTTCTGCAATTTTGCACTTATTCGCGGGGCGCGAACTCACGCGAACAGTGCGAGCAGTGCGAGCAAAATCTGCTGCTCGCGGATTTGCGGATTTTGCGGGAGATTCGCGAATCTCGCGGATTGCGAATTTCCCGAAAATCCGCAAAATCCGCGAGCGGAACGGATTTTCCGCCCATGCCTACCCCCACTACCCTTTTGTGGTTCAATAGCATTTTTTGTATATGGGTACTCCAGAGCATGTAGATGCGGATACCCAAGTAATCAAACGTGGTGACCCTCTCTAACGGGACAGAGTTTAATACAGGTGGAGTTCTAAGGTTCTTAGGGAGATTCAGCACCAAGTACTTGGTTTTCTCAGAGTTAATGATCAACCCTCTTCCCAATGCCTTTCTCTGGTAAGTCTGTGCAACATATTTCATTCGATAATTAGGAAACAGTTTTTGTTACATAAGTGTCCAAAGTCTGCACTTTGATTGTTGTACAACAGAGAATTCAATATCACTGTTCGTTTTGAAGGACCCAAAATATATCAGTGACCTTTGTTCTGTAGTAGTGCACTGCAAACTGTCAAATTAAGTGTTGCATTAATAAAAGAATCAATTTTGATTACAAAATCAATAGTCTACTATTAGTTTAAAAATGTCTAAGCAGATATCAGCCTGAAATTTCACATTGTGATAAACATATATGATGAAGGATGTAACATTGGTATAATTAATATTTTAGGTTTAAATGTTTTTAGTATTAATAAATCTGGGCGGGGGATTTCAATAGTGAGGTATGTAACATTTTAACAGTGGATCGCTGTGGCCATGGAGACACTCATATCAATTGTATTTTCCACTTTCCACGTAACCCCTATGGTGGGGCAATTAACCATGTTATGTATAAACATAAATTGGAAATTGTGGAGCTTGGAGAATATGAGGGTGAATATGTAAATAAATCCTACGAAGGGGCTAGATCATTGTCATGCATTGACCACATTCTGAAACAAGGAATTGTAGGCCCTTTGTGATAAGTGTTACATACAGGCTAGCTTGTATAGTTACCATCACCCTCTGCTCTTAACGCTGATCCCGAGCTTATATCACACAGAAAAGGTGTTTGTCTCTACTGGAGAAATTAAAACACAAGGTGAAAATAGGATCTCCATTACGTGGTCAGGTGTTAATCCGACAGCCTTTATGGAAAAATAGTTCAAAATACTAATCACTTTATTAACATATGCCTGGATAAATCATCCACCAACACCGAGATAGTAAGTGCTTTCCAAAACATTGCTGCTAAAATTTCCAATAATTTGAAATATAGGAAAAAGAATCTTAACAACCAACACCCTAGATGATTCAATAAGCAGTGTTCTAAATTAAATAAAGACTTGAAGGGGGCATTAAAAGTAAGACCTAGAAACACTGAAAGCATCTGTACCCTTAGGAAATGTTACGAGGAAGCATTAAAATTAAGGAAATTAGAAATTAGGGAGTCTGCCTGGGATAGCCTGATCCAAGCGGCAGAGACTAAGGACTCTGCCCTATTCTGGAAAACAATAGATCAACCGCTATTTAAGGATACCTTATCCGCAAAAGTTGAAACTGTAGTGAGTCCTGAAGATTGGCTGTCCCATTTTGAGAACATTTTTAATCCCCTACATGAGAGTATCGAGACGGATGAAAACTGTAAAATTATATCCCTAAGTGTTGCTAAGATAGACCCCATTATTATTGAGGAGATGAAAACCGCCCTAAAGAATAGCGTTAGTGGTAAAGCCGAAGCCCAGATGGGGTCTCTATTGACATTTTTAAGTATAATGCTGATTTCTGGTCCCCGATTTTAGTTAACTTTTTTAATGTTAATATAACCTGGGCGGAAAGCATGATTGTCCCTATTTTCAAAAAAGGTGACAGAGGAAGCTCAAAATGCTACCGACCAATATCCCTTCTTGACTCCACGTCCAAATTAATGGGTAGAATTATGCTGAATAGATTGGAATGTTGGGTCGAGGAGAAAAACATCTTAACAGCTTATTGACACATTTGAGCAATGTGTCAACCTCGAGATGTTAATAAGGAAATGTATGATAGTTAAGGAAGGTCAGCTTCATTTATGTTTCGTCAACCTTACCAGCACCTTTGATTTAGTGAATCATGTGAAGCTTTGGCAAACGCTGGTTTGGATGGGCGCCCCACACGATATAATAAGCCTTTTATCACAGTTATACGCCCATTTAACATCAAGGGTACACTGCGGCCCCAACGAGGAATGCACCACACAATTTAGAGTTACCCATGGATTCAGACAGGGTTGTGTTCTAGAGCCTCTTTTTATTTTCACTATGTATTAACGGTATTGACCCTTTACTGGAGAATGTAAGGGCTGATGCCCCAGTTGTTGGTAAACTAATAACCCCAGTTTTATTATATGCAGACGATGCAGTCCTAATATCTAGGACTGCAAACGGTCTACAAAGTTTGATAGACCACTTTACAAACTTCATGACTGGAAAAGATCTTAAAATCAACTTAAGTCATGACTTGCGGGAAAAGTAGAGCTAAGAATAGAAGACATTATGTTGATGGAGTACCCATCAAACGAACATCTACATTTTCATATCTGAGGCTTCTTTTTAATGGCAGTGGTTCATGGAGCGCACTCATTCATTTATGTAAATTAAAATTTATAAGATTGAGCGAGACTATTTTCAGATTTTCTCATAAAACAGGCAGTAAGCCAGTGCATGAAATCCTCAAGTTAATCGGTAATAAATGTATTACTGGGGCCTGTTACGGTGGAGCATTTTGAGGTAGGACAGACGCTACGGCATTACAAACCCCTGAAAATAAATTTTTAAGGAGGATACTATCGGTACCTAACACAGCGGCTACCTACATTGCTCATAAGGAATAAAACGTACCCTACATTAGCGATTTGATTAGTGTGACTACGCTTACACTGTGGTTTTAGAATATGGTCGAAAGGTGAGACGCATTTTGCCAAAAATATAAGAATGGACTGTCTTACACTTGATCAATGTAGGAAGATACCATGGTTAAAGTACATTTATAGCCTTTTCTCTGAGTGCAACGTAGTAACCGATTTCCGTGACCCCAAAACTATCTTGAATTATACCAAAGGGAGTTAAAAAAGAGATTGTTGTAATCAAGAGACTCTGCAAGAGAGGTTGAAACAAGGAAAAATCACTTGTTAGATCTTATTGTGAAGGCCCGATTTCAGTAGGCATCCAGCCATATTTTATTGCCATAAGAAATCCACAATATAGATTTAACTTAACCAGATTAAGCCTGAGCACTTTGCATTTTCAGAATGTTTTCCCCAAGATGGGCAAGTGGAGCTTTAATCTACCCAAATGCCTGTGTGATGGTAAAACGGCTCAGTCCACTTTGCGCTTTTTACTTTTTTGTAAATTTTACAGGGACATCAGAAATGCAATTTTACAACCTTTATTTATCGACAACAGATTGTTTACGTACAAATCTGCTTTTTATCACTTATGTAATTTGGAAAATGTAACAACATGCAATATGGTTATCCTCTTTGTTCAATTGGCTATGAAGAGAAGAAAGGACCTTTCACATTTGAAAGCGTTGAGTTATGAAACTGAATAATTACCCACTTTGACAAAATTGTAATGCATTTCCCAATTACTTTAATTTTTGACAGTTCTCTGAGGTCAAGCTATAATAATAATCTTGTTTTGATAACATTTTTTAAATGTTTTGTGTTCAGGAAACATTATTTAAATTTCACACATGTAATTAATTTTATGAAATGTTTATCACAATGAATTGTTTTTTTATGTAGTATGCGTTTATGGATATATCACATATATTCTGAATAAAGCTGATTTGATTTGCACGCAATATACATAACATCCCTAAAACCATGAGGCTGGCTAGGGGCTTAGTAAGAAAAAAAGGCAAATATAGTGCAACAATTTACCATGAAATTCCCATCCCTTTATGTCATTGATACAATGTTGAGGTGCCTGTTACGTGTCTTGACAATTCTGTATGTTGTTTTAAATGTATATGAGTCCTGCTCAAAATGTATGCGGTATATGTGTTTTGTGTTTGTCTGGACCGCTATAATCAATGTTTTAATACAATTCAGAGAAGATAAAAGTATATGACTAAAACGTTACTCTAATCTTCATTGTGTTCAGTGTGTTCTGTTTCATATTGGTATAGGTACCACTATCGTTGTACCCTTACAGGGACAGATGTTGTGAGTAACAAACCAGTGAATACTATATTACTGTGTATTTCAGTCCGACAGAACCATTATTATTGTTCTATTCACCACCAATTTGGCAGTCCATCTCGGGGAGCCCTAGGATCATCCAGGCCCCTGGAACAGCCATATGCATCTGTCACCCCACACAAAAATCAGCTGGAAGGCGTGTCCCCACTAGTAAAAGTCACCTTAGTTGGATGAGTCAGATTTTGAAAGTCCTTTCAAATTTAAATTTGGAGATGGCTTCTGTCGAGTTATCGCTCTCATGTATAAGGCCCCACTAGCTAGGTTGCTAGTTAACGGCGTTTTGACAGAGCCCTTTAAAATTACTAAGGGCACTAGGCAGGGCTGCCCGCTTTCTCCCCTTCTCTTTAACTTGTACATCAAGCCGTTTGCTCAGGTCTTAAGAGAAGAGGTTAACATCCCTTCCTTTAAATTTGAGGGGTGGGAGAGGAGGGAAGCCCTTTATGCAGACGGCATCCTTATTTTAACGTCTAATCCGGATTTATCATTCCCTACAGTCATTAAGAAGGTGGAGGAGTTTGGGCGGGTTTCGGGGTATGAAATTAACGCAAGTAAAACTGAAATAATGGCCTGGAATATCGCCAACACACAACTTGATGTGACCTCCTCCATGCGTTATCTCGGACATCGGATCACTCAAGAGGTTGGAAACATTGCGCAAAACAACTTAGACCGAGTTTTTAAGGAATGTCGTAAACAATTAAAATCTTGGGCCTATCTTCCACTTACTATACTAGGGAGGATACATTTGGTAAAGATGTCTATTCTTCCCAAATTTACATTTATTTTTAATACCATCCCCCTGGCCTTTGATGCTAAACAACTAGACAAAGTCAGCAAGAGATCAACTCCTTTATCTGAAAATACAAAGCTACTAGATTGGCATGGAAGAAGTTAAGAAGGAGGAGGGGAAAGGGAGGGCTGGCACTACCGACTTACATTACTACGATTGGGCTTTTCAGATGTCCCACTCTAGAATGCTTTTGAAAACACCATCTGGTTCATCGATAGGGATAATGTTTAAAGCAATGTTAGCAGGGGCGGACTTACCAATTGATGGATTTTTGTTTAAGTTCGGGGACCAAAATTTTTTCAAGAAGGTCAAATAAAAAATTCTCCAATCTCTGGCTAAAGCATGGGCGCAGATTAAAAAGAAAATAGGGCTTTCTTACTTTTCAAATTTTGCACCTCTGTGGGACTCCCCAGGCTTACCATTGTGTTTAAAGGACAGTCTGGCGACCCCCGTGAAGGATGCTGGGATTTTAAGATGGGGAGATTTGTTGGCAGGGGGGTCAATGGTGGCATGGGAAGAGTTACGGGACAGGGTAGGCCCTGGTCTATCAAGATTTAAACATATGCAGCTTGATAGCTAGGCCCGGGCCTTGTGTAGGAAAGGTGTTCCTCTGGGGAAAGTCAGCAACCTGGGACATAAGTTGGTAGAGAGGCAAGGGGGAGGTAAAGAGGTTGCTCTTTGGTACTAGAATATTTTTGCGGAGGTCGATGGGATTTTACCCTCCCTGACGAGTTGTGGGGGGGGGCCTGCAGCCGCAAACTCTGCGACTCCCAGGAAGCGGGAGGCGCGAGGTCGAAGATAATGCCCCCGGTGTCAAGGGGGAGGGTCCGCTGCACTCGTGGACTCCCTTGCGGCTCCTGGGTCCTGCCGCCGCAAATGCTGGGTGCAAATTCAGGACGGTGAGTGTAAAAATTCAGGACAAAGGGTCAAAATGCAGGACAAAAATTCAGGATAGAAGGTCAAAATTCAGGACAAAAGTTACGTTTTACAGACACATCAGAAGAGGTCGCGCAATAGTATACAAGTAAGTAAATTGACAACCACTTAAGTACAAGTGAAAATAAGTTTATATTAGGTTGAGATAATTGTGCACTTCATGGTTTTTCAGTATGCGCGCAGCTTTGAATAACTGTGCAAGTCTTTTTGCGTTAACAAAACCGCCTCCCCCACCTTACCAGCCTCCCAGGGAAACGCCCGATGCTCGGTCTGGACAGTATGGCCTTGCTACCACCCTCCAATGGTGACCCTCCTCTTCACATAGACCCTCTCTCATGTGTAGTTAATTTATTTTATAGTGCTACTCATCCCAAGTAAGAAGGACATGGTGTCGGAGTAAGTTACATCACACAAATATTGTATAGAGACAATGACTCATATAAATGTGAAAGTCAATCTATAGGAAATGTACTTAAGATGATGGGGGTTACAAAGTGTAATCATTCTTTCATCCATCATTCAGTCTTTCACCATCCACTCTGTCCTTCCATCTGGGTGCCCATCCATTTCAATATTCAACCATTTGCAAACCTATTTATCATCTATCCTTCCATCCATCCATCATTCCACTCCTCTATCCCTCCATCCATCCTTTCACCTTATCCATCCGTACACTCATCCCTCTACTCTTTCACTCATCCATCCAGCCATCTACCCTTTCAACCCTTTCAACCATCCAGCCATCCTTTCACTTACTCATTCATCCACCCAGTCACTTATCCTTTTTCACACTCACCCTTTCACTCATCCATCCCTCCATTCATCCTTTCACCTTATCCATCTGCGCACTCATCCATCCACTCTTCCACCCATCCATCCATTCACTCATCCATCCAGATATTTACCCTTTCACCCACCAAGCCATTCTTTCACTTACTCATTTATCCTCCCAGTCACTCATCCACCCACCCATTCACCCTTTCAGTCATCCATCCTCCCTTTCTCTCTCCATCCCTCTTTCATTGAGCCATCCATCCTTCCATCAGCATGGGGCCCTGAAAGATCACTGGCCTGGGGCATACTCCATCCTCTGGCCTCCCATTGTGATAGCCCATCACATTAGAACATGGAAAGGGCTTTAATCGTCCACAAGAGAGATCAAACACAGCTTCTCTTTCTTATCCATTGACAGGGAAACAGGTCTTCAGAAGTCCCACCCTCCCTACACCTATCCTTTTCTCCCATATGTAGAGGCTCCTGTGAGAGGCAGGGGTCTTTGCATACCCAGGTTCATCTATGGGAGGCACGAGGCGGGGGTGTGGGGTTTAAAAGCCAGGAGGCCGTATAGCAAGCCCTCTCGGTCTACTCTGTTTGTCCCCCTCCCATGTCCGCACATAGTGGCAATTATTCATCCACCAAACCCCTTAAGTTAAGGAATGTCAAAGGTGCAGTCGGAAAAGCCTAAAATATTAAATATGACCGACAAACATATGCATCTTTGGTCAATTTGAAACTCCTGAAAAGGACTCTGAGGTGGGTTTCGGGCTGACTGTAATGAAGGGTGGCTTACTGGTAGCCTTTCTATTTTAGTACTGCTCCCGGGTTGGTCACATCATGGGGTCATTTGCTGCATCAAGCTCGATCACGGGTACGTCTACCTGGGATCAGGCATCAGTATGTCCATTCCCGCACATGACCATTATTACTTGTACAAGGATGTTGCAAAGTAAAGAATTTGATCACACTGTATGTGACGTTATTCGTCGCTCTGAACAGTAGAGCAGTTGCCTCTGTGGGTACCACAGCTTGCAGGAAGGCCCATGCAAGTGCGACTCATTTATCTTTTTTGTTTACAGCCAATAAAACACTCCATGCTGGGATTTTGATGCCCATATTTATAATTTGCTTTTGGCTCAAAGGCCAGAACTGGTTTAGTGTTTTTATACATGACATGGGACCTTTCGACAGCTTTGGCTGGGTCACGTCATAGGTTCTACTTTGTAAAAGCCATGCCCTCCATACACTGTCTCTTTGCAGCCATACACTCACCACTACTGGCCTCAGAGCCCTACACTTTGCAACTCAGCGGTCCAAGAACCACATTCCGTGGCGCTGTCCCACTAACACACAGAGGCATGCCCTCCAGAGTCCTGTGCTGTCCTTGCCCTTTACACCCCAACGCTGTCATCCATATGCTTTGGCTCAAGGTCCCTGGGAGCCCTGTTCTTTAAGGCCATGGCCCTGTGGGCCTGCTCTTCCCAACACTGCCACTCGCAGGCCTATCTGTGTCAGTAATGTCCAGTCACTCTTCTCCTCATACCACCTGTGAGATTTTGGCCTGGTATATGATGCTCAGTAGTTCTAGTGATCACCTTGTACCATGCCAAGCAACCCTTATGATGATTGGTTGTAAGTCAACCTTATAGACAAGCTATCCTAGTAGCGTGGACAAAGCAGTCTTAGGCTAAACTCTGTAAAGGCATGTGAAGCAAGCTGTTTTACCATACACAATCCCCTTGAATACCAAATGAAAGGACACCACACAGATATATATTGAAAATATATATATATTTATTTACTACAAATATATCCTATACTCTTTATGAGCACAGAAGCAAATGCGTTAAAACAAAACACAGTTTAAATATACAAAAGTTGCACAATATGGATGAGCCCTAGGGGCCACCTAAACCATATACTAACATAGTGGTATAAGTACCACCAATCGGAAAGGAAGTAGGCCTAGGGCCTGGGGAATCGTTGGAGCTGTTCGGGAGTAACAGTGAAGAAGTCGGGAAAGGCCCGCGGGACTCGGGTGCAGCGCTTAAAGCACACGCATACACCAATGCAATGCCAATGGTGCGTAAAAGTTACAAAGTTAGTGAAAAGGGAACCTTCCGGATGACCTAGAACCTAGCAACTTGGAACATAGACACTAGAGGTGTATTGCTACACAGGGGCACCGGAGTGCCAGGTTTACCTCACCCACAGGAAGCGGGTGCATATGTCTCAAAGTGTGTCGAGTTTCGTCGCGCTGGTCTATGGAGCCTGTAGATGAAGATGCTGCAGGCGGGTCGTCGAGGAGAGTTCCGGTGGATCCAAGGGTGGATCTGAAGAGGTGAAGACCTGAAAGCAGAGGGGACAATGTTCAAAGTCACTAGCCAGTGACTACCGTGGAACCAGGAGGGAACCAGGCAATGTCGGGCGCAAACAGGTGAAAAGGTGAAGATTGTCTCTGCAGCCACGTGAACACGAAGAGGTCGAGGACGTCCAGGCGTTGGTCACGAGCTGTCCCACGAAGGCTCTAGCTGATGGTGGTGTCGGCTTCTTGATCGGAGCAAACAGGCCTTGGCTAATGCAAGCCATGCAGGAATCGATGCAAGCTTCTCGCTCAGACCAGCAAGGTCAGAGCGGGGGCTCCTTTTCAGGGGAGCGAGGACCAGTCTGGAGCAACGAGACCAGGGGTGTTGTTTGTAGGTTTCGTCACCAAGATGGCCGCTAACCACGTGGCAAGTGGCCGGGATGGCGGGTCGAGTGGCAAAGTGCAAAAGGGCCCCACGCAGATCGTGGAGATGCTGGGGGGCTGATCTTCGGTGCAAATGCTGCTCGGTGGTGGGGCTTCTCAAACCCCAAAGCACAGCGTCGAGGGTGCCTCGGGTGCTGCGCAGTCAGCTTCTCGGGGGTCTTTCAAGAGGTCCGGTCCCACGTCTCTCGGTGCCTCTGCGGGTCTCTTCTTTTCAGGGACTGTGGATCGGGCTCTGAGATGTCTGGGAATCAGGGTCTTGTCAGGCTCTGGGCTCAGGCGGGAGGCGGCGGCAAAGCAGACGTCGAGTTGCTGGATGGTGCCTGTATTCACATGGTGGTCACTCCTTGGCCACAAGGAAGATGCTCTTCAGTCTTCTGTGCAGCAGAATGTCGAAGTCCAGTTTTCTTCTTAGTTTCAAGTCGAGTTCAGGATGATCTGAAGTCTTGGGACACAGCTCCTACTCTTATTCTCAATCTGGGGGCCGGATCACCTGCTAGGTCCCTCCTCTGGGTGGGACCAGGAAGGGGGCGGTTACACCCCCTTTCCTTTGTCCAGCTCCGCGCCAGGACTGGGGCTGGAAAGCCCTAGCACCGGTTTGGACTGGCTTATGCACGGGGACACCTTGTGTGCCCCAGGCATGTCTCATTCTATTCAGCCCTGTCCTACCCAATACACAAAATCCTGTCTGGGGTGGTGCTCGCACCTCCCAAGGCAGGAAACCCTTTGTCCAAGCCTCCCTCGCTGGAAGGACTCCCAGCAGCAGGAGATCAGACTTGTGTCTTGGTGGCAGCATCCATTTTGTGATGCTGAGGCTCGAGTTTAACTTTAACCGGGGTTCAGGTTATGTACATGTCGTCTCCCTCTAGAAGGGTGGAATGCTACCCTCGTCGCCAGAATTGGCGAGGGGGTAGTATCCCAATTCGTATGACACCTTACTCGACATGTTTTGATAAAGCGAAACCAAAGTTAGCAAGTAACCGCGAGGATTATAATGCACTTAAGAGTATATGGTATGGCAATATCCCGGAACAGCTAAGGGAGTTGTTCCCGACAGCTGCAGACGGGCTCAGCTCGTGCCAGAGCACCATCTCACATGAAACCAAGCACTCTGCCTCCAGGATTGTCGAGGCCTTTCATAGGAGTGGCTTATAGGGTAACATGTGTCCAGATAGGTTTAGATATAGGTACACTATATCTAAGTAAGAGGTGATTACACCAACCTACCCCAGCTGATTGATCAGCCAGTTGTGTCAAATATGGAGGCCAGGGGTGGCATAATACATGCTGTAGCCCCTGGTAGGCCTTGGTTACACCTATGCCCTGGGTACCTAGGGTACACTGTTACAAGGGCCTATAAGGTGAACTAGTTCCAATTGTGTATGTACCTAAGGTACATGGAGTCCATTTTAAGGAGAGAGCAATTAGCCTGGGGCCCTAAATAGCAGGATCCCAGGCCAACTAAGTAAAAAACCAGCTAAACACCAGGCAAAAAGTTTGGGGGTAACCATAGTCAGATATCCACCTTCCTACACCACCCGTAGAGGACACATCCAAATACAGCATCGACAGCTAAACAGCCAAACCTTACCTGTCACTCACAATCAGAGGCGCAACAATAGCCACATTTTTCGGCGGGGGGGGAGTTGAGGGCTACTATAAATTTCGGTGGCGTGGTGGGGGGCTAATTCTTCCAGCAATATGCAGGGACTGTGGAGATGAAGGGGCGGAAAAAACAACAAAGCCTCGTTAGCGCGTAATTGGTCTTTTAAAGACCCTTGAAGTACTCGGGTGCGGTTATGTGTGTGCTCAGAGCAGTGCAAGGCGCCCCATCAGAGCTGAAGGTTCTGGCAGGGGAACAGTGATGTTCCCCAAGCCAATGCCCAAAATTACGGACAAAGGGCGTCCGTAAAAGGGATTCTCACGGACAATGAACGTGAGGTCCAAATTACGGACGGTCCGTGAAATTTACGGACGGTTGTTCACCCTACCCTACTTCTCACCAGTATGCTTTTTCCCTGCCAGCTCCACATTGCTGTCCATGTTTTGATCTCTCCCCCGGGGCCCCATGCTGCTTCACCACCTGAAAGACACCGTTTGGCTTCCACATGCCCAATGTGTTGCTTCTGCCCCTTGCCCCGGTGTTTCTTTTGCCCAGACCCATGCACTTGTGTTGTTTTCCTTTGCAGCGTTGATTCCCACCCACTGGCCTTAAAAAACAAGCATTGACATAGCCAATAGGTCTCGCTTTTGGGACCTTAGAAGTGAATAGTGATGCAACACTAGATGTTGTCTAATCTAGGATATTGTGCTGGATAACTAAACATTTATAATGTCCCAAAGGCGAGACCTATTGGCTATTCATTGGGGTGCCTTATAAGTGTTTAGGCAGAGCTATTGCCTTTGTTGTTTCTAAGCTGTGCTGTAGAGAAGTGAGAAGTTGAATTTTAAAACTGTAAGAAGCACTGAGTGAAGCTGTGGTGTCGTTGAGTGATGCTGTGCTGGCCCTGAGTTATGCTGTTTTGACGTTGAGTGGTGCTGGCCCTGAGTGATGCTGTGCTGGCCCTGAGTGATGCTGTTTTGGTGCTCACTGATGCTGTCGTGGTGCTGAGTGTTGCTGTAGTTGCGCTGAGTGATGTTGTGGTGGCGCTGAGTGATGTTGTGGTGCCACTGAGTGATGTTGTTGTGGTGCTGAGTGATGCTGTGGTGGTGCTGAATGATGCTGTGGTGGTGTTGAGTGATGCTGTGGTGGCGCTGAGTAATGTTGTGGTGGTGCTGAGTGATGCTGGGATGGAGCTGAGTGATGCTGTGTAGTGCATAGTGATGCTGTGGTGGTACTGAGTGAAGCTGTGGTGTTTCTGAGTGATGCTGTGTTGGTGCTGAATGATAACGTGGTGGTGCTGTGTGATGCTGTGGTAGCGCATAGTGATGCTGTTGTGGTACTGAGTGATTCTGTGGTGTTGCTGAGTGATGCTGTGGTGGTGCTGAGTGATGCTGTAACAGAATGGGTTTTACTGCCGCTGGGATTTGTCGATTTCCGGGGGATATGATTAAAAAAAATTGAGCTGTTTATGCTTTTCTAAATCCTGGTTAAATGTGTGTAGATTTCACTTATGTTTGCTAGCTGCAGCTGCTGTGTTCTTTTTTCCTTTTCCCCGTGTTACTGTTTGCCAGTGCTAATTGACTCACAGTAGGGTGTTAATTAGATCTCTTACGTAACGTCGGTTCAGCTGTACGTAGTGGAGGCTTCCAGGAGGATGTTGTGTAAATGATGCTGACATTCCAACAGGGAGGGTTCTTGAATATTCCCTTAGTGTTTGGGCGATGTAGTAGAATCAGGCGACTACTTCCAGGAGTGTCCCCTTCAAACATTCTCTCCCCACATTCTTTATTCTGAAGGTTATCAAACATTCATCCACTTTAAACCAGGGAAGTTAGACTGTTCACAAGAGATGCTGAAGTGGCGGTGAGAAGTCAAAAGTCAATCATGTGTCCAAATAAACACGCTCAGCGGTCCAAAGATGCATGGTGGGGCCACTGCTCGGGAGCTGGAATAGGGTGGACAGGAGTGGGGTAAAAGAAAGCACTTGTACAATTAGAGTGATGTTGAGAAAATCAGTAACCGTCATCAACAGGCAGCATGTAGACATGAGTTACCTCCGCAAATTACAAAGAGATCTCATATGTAGGGACTAGACTTCCCCACTTAACACTCTGCTTGTTACTGACTACAGTCGCCCGCCATGCAGCACCCAGAGACTGTAATAACATGGAAGCCTGACAGCCTGGGAGTGGGGCGTGGGGGGACTGCGGCCCGTGGAATATGACTGCTCAGCGCGAGGAACTTTACAGCTCGATGCAGAAACATCTTACCTTCAGCACATTTCTCCCTCGGTGGAAAAACCAAGACATTTCTTTCTGTAGAATCCAAGCTTGGTAAAGTGGGCAGCAGAGAAGGAAAGGGAGAAACACATCCATCAACAGGCTCTCTACACTCATAATGTTAACCACTGCCAACAAGTGGGGGTTGTGTGTGCGCGTGCGCTAAAAGAAAAAGAAAAAAGGACGCGAGTGGTGTGCTCGCGCGCGACGACAAAAGTGAAAGCAGGCTGGCGAGTGGTGTGCAATGTGCGCGCACCATGACGAGAGAGGATAGCCAGATGGTGCCTCTGCTCGTCATTGTGCGCGTAACCGCACGCTCTATGCCAGCCATAAAGCTGTGGTAGGACTTTTAAAAGCCCACACACTAAATGTCTCGCAGGCCAGCACATGCGCTGGCTCAGGCGAGACCTAAAAATAATGTTTTCTTTTTAGTTACTGATCCAACTCGGACCAGAAAAAAAAGCGGCACTGTCATTGTGTAGGTGCGTGCGTGCGTCTTGCACATGCCTACAAAATGACGCTGCCAGCCTCGTCAGAAGTTTTTTATATTCTGTAGCCAAGGTTCAGCGTCAGGGATGCTGTGCTGCATGGCTAAACCATTGCCAAAGGCAATTGGTCCCAAAGCAAGACCTATTGGTTTAGCCAATCGTTGCTGATATACTGGGAAAAAACTAAATAATTACAAGCCAGACCTAGACCAAGACCCTCGTAGGGCACCAAATGATACGGTTCATGAAGGTTATTTAGAATAAGACTTGAGGTTTGGAATCTTTACACCCTATGGGCCGCAAACATAATTTTTTTTTTAAACTGTTTTATGGTAATTTCTTAAAAGTTAGGTGAAGGCCTTCAAGTAACAAGGGGAAAAAGGGGGGGGGGGGTCGCAGGGAGTACAAGGCCAAGTGGAAAAGGCACAGTTGTAAATTCAGTACATTTGGGCGACATTACGACATGATCAATTCAGCAAATCTCACTGAGATCAAGATTACAGAGACACCAGCAGAGCTTACAGAGAAATTGTGCAACAGAGTTCCAGCCAGCGGACGACTGGGGAAAAGGTAAAGCACAGTTCGCAGGGCTCACACACCCCTAGAGCGTTCAGACAGACTGGGGGCAGCGCCATCTGTTTCTTCCAGCACACTGTCTGAGCTGGTAAGGGGGTCCATGATGGGCAGGTTCTCTCCCAACACAGGTGGGGGGTGTGTCTTTGTGTCTGAGGTAAGTTAGTAATGGTTCCCAGATATCTTTCGGTGGGATTTTGGTGGCATCAAGTTCCAGTATGTGGACTGTTGTTCTTGACAGTAGACTGTCCTGCAGCCAGGAGTCGGCCTTGGGTGAGGGACTTTTGCCACAATACATAGCCACTTGCCCTTTGGCTAATAACAGGAGCACAGCAATGAGGCATCAGAGACCAGGGGAGACATATTTGGCATATCCTAAGAGTGCATCTAGAGGGGTATGGGAGTGGATGGCTTGTTATCTGGTAAAGGATGGAATACACCTCGGCCCAATATCCTGCCACCTGCAGGCATTCCCTGCCAAGGTGAAGGAATGAGGCTTGTACAGCCAAGCAGCGCAGACAGTCGTGTCGTCCACCAGCCCCATGCTGTGTAGTCATTGTAGCAGGGTGCTGTATAACTTGTGCAAGAATTTGAAATGGATAAGGTGCACCCAGTATGTAGGCGACAAAGCTGCAGTCTGGCCGCAGCAGTATGTCCACTGCGCATCTGTGATGGCAGGGGCGGCTCTAGGCTCATGGAGGCCCTGGCAGGGAGCGTAGGTAGGGGGCCCTGTAAGAGGGGGTCCAAGCGGGGCGGAGCGCGGAGGCCAGTGAAGAGGGGGGGGGGGGGGGTCAGGGTGTTTGGAAGTGGAAAAGTGCCGGAGCCGGCAAATCCCTGTCAGGGGCCGCCACACAAATATGTATCCATCCTCAGAGGATAATTATATTTAGGATATATATTGGCATGGTGGCCCCTGGGGTTTTATGGCCCTGTGCAGGTGCACAGCTTGCACATGCCTAAGGCCTCCCCTGGTGATGGGAGGTGCGATGTCAAGATCCAAGGCCACATGAGCTGCCAGAGCCCACACCGGTGCCTTATCCTGCATCGTCTTGTATAAACAGGTGTCTAGTTTACTAGAAGAGGCGTTCGTGAGCAGGTGTTCAAGCATGTGGAGCGGGGGAGCAGTGAACATTGGGTGCATTGAACAGCATGTAGCGTGCATCTAATGATATAGCAAGATATCTAGTGTGGTACGCCTAGGGAGGGTTCGCCAGCGCAAATGGGGGTAAGAATTGATAATCTGGATAGATGTCCGTAAAAGTGTGAAGACTCTGTCTGTGTGCACGCAGCCTAGCACCGTCATCTTGGAGTGCCAGTAGCTGTGGATTTCACATGAGATGAATGGAGGGTGCAAACATAATTAACATACCAACTTAAGACAGAAAACTCAATGGACTATAAGCCATGAACCACCTGCACATTACACGAGGATGGTATGTTCTGGGTAATGATAAGTCCCGTGAGACCCAGAGGAATATGTGATGTTATTAGGTTCTAAACATCGTTTCTCCATATAAAGACACACCCAAAAATACACACTAGGAATATATATCTATGATTTCATTAAAAAAAAATCCGGACCTAATACATATTATTATGTGTGTAGTTGTGACTATAACAACAAACAAAATAGTGGCAACAATAGCAGCTAATAAACAGAATATTAAAAAGAATTGCAACATTATCACAGTAATTTAGGGTTTCCCAGTATTTGTTATTCAGTGCCTCCCTTCTTGCCTCTGACTAAACTATCTAGGTGCCAAAAGGGGTCTGAACAAGTTTCATAGTTTGCCTTGTCTTTCACTTGGATACCTTGATGAAACAACAGAGATATTGTTCCTGTTTGAAGAGATATAGGTACCCAGCAAGCAGATAAGGCCTGACTGGTGCCGAGGTCCAGTATGCACTTGCCCAATCTCTCAGCTCTCAATTCCCATGAAGTATGAAGATTTCTCTCCCTAACACTTATTTATGTGTTGCTTAAGTACTCCTGTCAGTTTGGTTTGAAAAGAATGAGTTTCTTATTGAATGTTTTCAAAAACAGCAATCAGGTGCACTTTCACCTATGTCTGCTAATATGAAACAATATTGACTGTTTTGAATTTCATGTAATACCAATTGCTGAAACTAACATTACACTGTATGAAACAATGTTGACTGAATTACATATATAAACATTTGCTGAACAATTAAAGTGTACTGAAATAAACATTAAACAATATAGT
The DNA here is from genome assembly GCF_964263255.1 of Lissotriton vulgaris. Classification (NCBI taxonomy): domain Eukaryota; kingdom Metazoa; phylum Chordata; class Amphibia; order Caudata; family Salamandridae; genus Lissotriton; species Lissotriton vulgaris. The sequence goes on along the minus strand of NC_141700.1, from coordinate 461,071,025 downwards.
TGTGCTAACAATAATAAATGCAAAATGAATTTATAATTGAAAAATCCACTCTCAAATAAATTAATACATTTTGAGACGTTGGCCTAGTATGTGCTGTCCACTAGTTATAGTGGGCACCTTGTACCAGTCCAAACAACCCTTATTGATGAATAGGTTAAAGACAACCTTTATTGAAAGCTATCCTAGTGGTAGTTATGGAGTGCAGCCTTCAGGCTAAGTCTTGAAGGAGTGTAAAGCAGCTTGGTTTACCAGATGATAACCTCTTGAATGACCAAATGAAAGGAGAACCACACAAGGTATATATAAAATATATGTATTTATTACTAAACACTCTGTAATAACCTCTTTATTAGATTAGAGAGCAAGATACACAATATCAACACACTAGAAGGTAAGTAAATGGCACAATATACAATGGGCCCCAGGGGGAGACTAAGAAAGTGGTGTAAGAACCACGACTTGACTATACACAGTGCCTAGAGCACGTAGAATCGCTGGGACCCCAAGAAACCACCCAAGGTAGTGATACAGGGGACCAACGGGGACGCGTGCAGTGTGAGAACACAGCTGCGACCACCCCACAATCCTATGGAAAAGTAGCGTTTGGAATTTTTAAGATTAGGGACACTTCGGACAGGACTTGGAGCAAACCCTTTTAGAATTAGAAGGTTCCAAGGCCAGCACCCATGTGAGCACCCGAGTTACCTCACCCATGGAAGCCGGTGGCATAGGTGTCAAATGGTGTCGGAAATTGTCGCTGTTTTCGGTGGAGAGTTGCTGCAAAGTGCCGCTGACGTGGAACAGAATAGTGTCCGGTGTGATTCAAGCCTGGACTGGAGCTGTGAAGAACCTGAAAGCCAGTGGCGGCTGGTGATATTTCAAAGTGGTGAGCCGTAAAAGTTTTTGACAAGTACCCGGTGGCCAGCATGCACACCTCTATGGAGTTTGGGGTGACTGCAACATGCCTGACAGTAGGGGCACTCGGACTATGAAAATTAGAGGAAGGGGTTTCATAGTTGAAGAAGAAAAAAGGCTCAAAGAGGAGATCAATAGGCACAGGAGCGAGCGAGTGTAGCGTGCAAACCAGACGCTGTCTATGACGATTTCTTCCAGATGATCATTCTCACAAGACTTAAGCTGCATAGCATAGCACATACCAGAGCCTTCCACAAGGACCAGCAGCGCTGATTCACCACAGCAGCAAATCGTGTGCATGTACGGATATTGTTACTATCTAAGAGACGTCTCAGACTCGACCATCCATCCCTCGGCCTATGAATAGGAAACTGGAAAGGTATGTGAGGTTTGTTTGTCACAAACGGCATCATTCTCCTTATCTATTAGTCACAAAACAGGATTTTGTCTCTAATACACAGCCACACACAGACCTCTGATGTTCAGAAAATATATCTTTTTAAGGTGGAGAGACTTAAAATCGAAATACTTCCAGCTGGAAAATTACAATTTAAAAAAATGAAGTTCCTCTGTAAATAACGTTTTATTCTTTGTGTAACAGAGCAGTCCAATTCATAAACATTTACGGATATCCTTCTTTATTTACAAAATTTTCCTTAAATGTAGGTTTCAAAATCCAGGAAGCATAAGGAATACAGCAGATGGGTTGTAGGAGGATAGAGCTCTAAATGTGTAGACATATATGCAGCAATCTTTGGTGATACACATTTACCGGGGGTGTTATTTAAATACACCTGAGAAAGAACCTTTGCACAAGAAAAAATAAATCAGGCACGTTCTTCTGTGGGAAAGGAGCCAACCCTAGCTGCAAAAGTAGGCCCCCTCACCTGAAACACTACTGGGACCTGTGCCCCGGCTAGTGCAGTTGAAAAACTAGCACCTAAGAAAGGAGTTGGTGTGCTTGGGGCCCTGCTGTTAACACCTTTGGTTTGGGTGCTGTGCATACACTGGCTACCTTGACAGAGAGCTGCAGCTACCTCACAGAGATGAATCACAACTTACAAACAAGCCTTGGGGGCAGGAGAACAGGCGCGCCGAGGGACGGGCATAGATGACACGCTGCTGAGGAAACGAAGCCAAGGACAGCGGCCCTCTAGAGGTGTGAGTATGTGGGCTTGCTGGCTAAAGTGCAGCGTCAGTCTGCGTATCTGCTTCCAGTCACGGACGGCATTACGGCGGGTGGAGGGGGGAATGGGGTCGTCGTGCCGCAGAATGGATGGGGGGGAGGCGGGAGGGGTTAAATGGGAAAAAAGGTAAAACTTACCGCCCCTAGACTCCCGACTCCCACCGTCCTGCGCTTTGAATTCCTGCAGTTATCAGGAAGGCAGCCTCCCTCCCCTCCACCAATCACAAGGCTGCAATGGCAGCGTTGTGATAGGTGAGGCCGCTGCCCCATCTGGGTCATTTTCTCTATGTATGCTGCAGCATACATAGAGAACAGGGCGAGTGGGCGGTGTTGCTCGAGAGCAGGGGGGAGTGGCTTGCCCACTGTTGTTCATACTGACTGTTTGGGCGGCCTCAGTATGAACAACAGTGGGCAAGCCACTCCCACCTGCCCTCGAGCAGGACCGCCCACTCCCAACCAGGAACTTCTGCTATCTCGCCGTGCGAGAAGGCAGAAACATAAATGGTAGTTATTACCATTTATGTTTCTGCCTTCACTCATGGCGAGAAAGCAGGGGGGCTGTGCCCAAACGCCCATATAGGGGTGCCGCCACTGCTGAAAGCAGAAGGGACAGAGTCTGGGTCACTTCAAGGTGACCAAGGGCACAGTAGGCCAATGCCCACCAATTTCGGGTATTTCAGGTGCGATGAGGTGAAGCTTGACTCCGCTGCCACGGGGACCAGGAGACATTGACGATGACCAGAGTCCACCGGCGAGATGTCCCGCGAAGGATGTCGAGTGCTAGGGGGGTCGGTGTCCGGATCGGAGACCAACTAGCCTTGGCAACAGCATCCCACGCAGTGAGAGTAAAAAGGCTTTGGTGTGGACCAGCAAGGTCCTGGTAACTCCCCAAGCAATGGAGAGTCAGGGCACATCTGGAGCAACCAGATAAGCCCATTGTAAGTTACAGTACCCTTCTCAGGGACACACAAGTCAATGGACAAGGGATCGCAAAGGGGCCTCAAGAGGAATCACTAAATACCAGCCCACGGGTCACTCGTGAAGTGTAGGCCAGTATTCTTCAGTGGAATCACTGCACATGGTCTGGACTATAAGTAGCCCAAAGCACAGCTTCAGGGATCGCCAAAAAGCATATGCTGCTGCCAATGTGCACGGTGTCCAGGGGTTCGGGTTGCACTGTCCCCACAAGGGCTTTGGGTCTCAGGTTTGCTGAGAGCACGGATCGGCCTTGGGGAAGCTTGGAAACCCACCTCCTGTGTTGCAAAGTCTTCGGAGTCCTTCAGGAGCTGCGTAGATGCAAACCGGCCCGATGCATCTTTGGTGCCTGCCTTGCAGGGGAGTAACTTCCTTACTCCAAGAGAGATTCTTTGGTTATCCAACAAAGTGTAGATAGTTGGAGTTCTGGGATTCTGTAGCAGAGTTTCGTCCTGGTAAATCTAAAGTCCTGTAGTCAGGGGTTCCTACTTTATACCCAATGAAGGGGTGGGACAAACTCTAAGGACCCACCTATGGGAGGGTCAGGACAGAGGGGTGGCTACATCCATGTCCTTTGTCCAGTTTTGCACCAAAGCAGGGGCTGAGTGTCCCTGCAACCGGTTTGAGCTGGACTATGCACAGGGACACCAAATGTGCCTCCAGTGCAGACATCAAAGCACTCTTGGAGTGCACCCACCCAGCACCAATACACTAAAGCCTGTCTGGGAGGTGGTCACACCTCCCTGTGACAGGAAACCTATTGTCCGGCCTCCCATGCCAGAGTTTCGTCCAGCAGCAAGAGGGCAATCCGTGTCTGTGGCTGACAGCATCCATTTTGTGATGCCAGGGATCTGTGAAGCTGGGACCAGGTGTACTGGTGTAGTCATATTTCTCACTCTAGGAGGGTGGAATCATACCTCCCCCACCAGTACTGGTGGGGAGGTATGATTCCAAGGTTTTTGACATCAAACACAACATGTTTCCTTGCAGCCATTTCAAAGTTAGCATTCACTGTGAGGTTATAATGCACGTACCAGTATATGGTTGGCTGCATCTCAAAACAACCCCGGAGAATAGATTCCGAAGGCTGCAGAGGGGCCATGCTTATTCATGGGCACCCGCTCATAGAAAACCAAACACCCTGCCTCCAGGATTGATAAGGCCTGCCATAGGGGTGACTGATAGGTTTATATGTGCAGTGATATGAGGTAGATATAGGGAATCTATATCTAAGTAAGGGGTGCAGACACTACCTTACACAGGCTGCTGTAGCAGACCTGCTGTGTCATTTTAAATGGTCTCTCAGGGGTGGCGTAATACATGCTGCAGCCCCTGAGAGGCCTCTGGGGCTCCTATGCCCTGGGTATATAGGATACCATATACTAGGGACTTATAAGGGGACCCCAGAATCCAATCTGTGGTGTACTTAAAGTACATGCAATCATTTTAGATAAGAAGCAGCTAGGCCCAGCCAGACTAAAGCCGCAAAACATTGAAACATCAGCAAAAAATGGGGGTAACTATAAGAAGCAGAAACTACTCTCCTACACCCCCCCCCCCAACGTAAGGACATTAAACTAATCTTGACCAGTTGAGTCTTCATGTTCTAAGTGGAAATATCTGGAGAGTCCATCTGCATTGGCATGGTTACTCCCAGGTCAATGTTCTACTGTGTAGTCCATCCCCTGTAGGTAAATGGACCACGTCAAAATGTTGGGGTTTTCAACGTTCATCTATTTTAGCCATAAGAGGGACTTATGGTCAGTCTGAACAATGAAGTGAGTGCCAATAAGTATGGCCTCAGCTTCTTCAGAGCCCAACCCACAGCAAAGGCCTCCCTCTCAATAGATGACCAATGTTTCTCGCTGGGGGTCAGCCTTCTGCTAATAAAATATACTGGCTGATCCTGACCTTCATCATTCAATTGTGATAACACAGCCCATACCCCCAACTCGGATGCATCTGTTTGGACAAGGAATTGCTTGGAGTAGTCAGGACTTTGCAAAATGGGAGCAGTGCACATGGCCTGCTTCAGGTCATCAAATGACTTTTGACAGCTAACTGTCCACTGAACTTTCTTTCGCATTCTCTTGGGAGTTAAGGCATTCAAAGGGGGTCACTATGGATCCATAACCTTTAACAAACTCCTATAGTACCCAGTTTGGTCCAAGTAAGCTCTGACATGAGTCTGGGTGGTTGGAGCAACCCAGTCCATTATGGTCTGGATTTTGTTCTGTAATGGTTGAACCTGACCCTCACCTACCAGATGCCCAGGTATACAAATTGACTCTGCCCTATCTGGCACTTTGTGACCTTGATAGTAAGGTCTTCTTTCTGCAGGGCCTCCAAAACATTTCTCAGGTGGACCAGGTGATCCTCCCAGATGGAGCTAAAGACAGCAATGTCATCGAGATATGCTGCACTATAGTCTTCCAGGCCTGCAAGGACTTTGTTCACCAACCTTTGAAAAGTGGCAGGTGCATTCTTCAAATCAAAGGGCATCAGCACAAATTGGTTGTGCCCACTAGGGGTAGAAAATGCTGTTGTTTGGCTTTCCATCATCAGCTAGTCTGATCTGCCAGTAGCCAGCTGTTAGGTCACATGTGCTCAGAAACTTGGCTGAGGCCAAAGTATCTATAAGCTCATCTGTCCTTGGAATTGGATGAGCATCTGTCCTAGTGACTGCATTGAGACCTCTGTAGTCAACACAAAACCTAATTTCTCTCTTGCCATCTTTGGTGTGAGGTTTGAGGACTAAGACTACTGGACTAGCCCAAGGGCTATCTGAGGGTTCAATAAATCCCAATTCCAACATCTTCTGGACTTCAGTCCTGATACAGTCCCTAACAAGGTCAGGTTGCCTATAAATCTTAATTTTAACAGGCAGACTGTCCCCACTGTCCACTTCATGAGTGCACCAGGTAGTCTGACTTGAAATCAGTGAAAGCATATGTTTGTACTGATTGAGAACTTTTCTTCAATCAGTTTACTGGTGGTCAATGAGGCTGCCTGCCAAGGCTACACCATCTACTGAACCATCATCAGGGTTCAGTGGGAGCAGGTCAGGAAGTGGATCACTCTCTTCCTCCTGTCCCTCACCAGTAACCATGAGCAAGCCCATGTGTGCCCCGTCAATATATGGTTTGAGCCTGTTGACATGGAGCACCCTATGGGGGCTCCTGGGAGATCCAAGGTCCACCAGGTAGGTAACCTCTCCCTTCTGCTCAATTATAGTATGAGGGCCACTCCACATGTCTTGGAGGGCTGCAGGGTCCACAGGCTCCAACACCCCTACTTTGTGCCTGCCTGGTAAACAGTCAGCACAGCCTTTTGGGCATGCCAGGCCTTCTGTAATTCCTGGCTACCCTCAAGGTTTCTAGTTGCCTTCTTCATGTACTCAGCCATCCTGGAGCGGAGACCAAGTACATAGTCCACAATATCCTGTTTAGGGGGTTTGAGAGGTAACTCCCATCACTCCTTCACTAGACACAATGGACCCTTAACTGGATGTCCAAATAGAAGTTTCAATTGGGCTGTAACCAACCCCCTTCTGTGGAACCTCTCTGTAGAGAAATAGAAGGCAGGGCAAAAGTATGTCCCATCTGCGCCTAAGCTTTTCTGGGAGACCTTTGATCATGTCCTTGAGGGTTTTGTTGAACATTTCAACTAACCCATTGCATTGTGGGTGATAAGGGGTGGTAAATGTATAGTTTACCCCACACTCCTTCCACATACCAGTCAAGTTCAAGTTTCAAGTTCAAGTTCAAGTTTATTTATTTAATTTGATTTGGTTCTCCACTGAGGACCACAAATATTTTAAACAATATAATCAATTTTGAACCATTTTGTTAAAAGCTTTCATTCTAATACAAAGATAAAAGTGGTTTTAAAAATTGAAAAAGATTATAACATACAAATTCATTTGGCGGAGCTTTGCATAGATTAATCATTTCATGTACAGAGTTGATTTTACATTTAGCATAGACTGGGTCCAGAAACCTTTTCCGCGCTTTAACAACTGTTACGTTTGGGCAGGTAAACAAGAGATGCTCTAAATCCTGCTCTCTACCGTTACACAGATTACAAATAGTGCTTTCTTTTAGGTGCCACCTGGAAGTTACGGTTTTTACAGGGAGTATTCCTAATCTATGCAGGATAATCGATCTCCTAGCCCCGTGGTTAAGATTATATTTAATGTACTGTTGAGATTTCTTAAATTCAAAATATTCTGCAACATTTTTATAGAGGGGCAGTTTAAGACAGTGCTGTGAGTCAAGTTCAAAGCTAAGTCTTGGCGTAAATTGCTTTAAAAAGAGTTTCAGGTGGGCAGGTGTCCAGGATAATTACACATTAGTGTTAGTCTCTGAGAGTTTGTAAGCCGTTCAAATGTTTCTTGAGAATACGTACTTCGATGATTCGTGGTCGAATGTTTCTATTTTAAGCAAGGCTCGGAGTGTTCCTTCCTCTTTATGTAGGAGATTGTATGCCCATCTGATTACGTTGGCAATTCCTCGGGCATAAGCACTAGTTAGTGAATACTCTAGGCAGGAGAGCTTGTACTGGTACTGCCTGGGACAACCTCGTTAGTTTACGTAGAATCTTTCCTTCTCTTAGATCTAAAAAGTTCAATTGACTTATTGGTATGTATTCCAAAGCGTATGACAGAACTGGTGGAATTTTAACGCTGTATACTTTAAGCATGGAAAAGAAGTGTCTTTGTCCAGAAGCGTCGTACAGCCTAGACAGTGCTCCCACGTGCATATCCGACTTCCGGATCAAATTCAAAGTATGAGGCCTATTCTGTAAAGAGTTAGTAAAAATTCGACCTAGATAAGTATATTCGTTTGCGATTTCGACCCCTTTTTTCTCCTAGGGACCAGTGATATTTAGTACTCCTTTTCCTTCCTGAGAACGGGACTATTTTTCTTTTCGCAATGTTTGGAATTAGAAAGTTTTCCTCCGAGTATTTGTGGAGTGCCTGAAGGTTTCTTTGCAGGCTAAATGGGATTAGATCTAATATAATTACATCGTCTGCATATAACATCGTGTGCATTTTGTGGGAGGCGATTTTTGGTGGGAAATTACTTATCTCCTGGAAACGCTGAGGTAGATCACTAAGGTACAGGGAAAATATTAGAGGAGCAAGGAGACATCCTTGCCTTAAGCCATTGGGAGTCGAGATAGAACTAGTGAGACCCTTTTCCCTTCCCATTTGAACCTGGCACCAAGTTTTTGTGTGTAGTGATGTTAGTATATGCAGTAATTTGCCTGAGATGCCCATTTTGCCGGGTTTTCTCCAGAGGATTCCTCTATCTACTCTGTCGAATGCAGTGGAAAAGTCGATAAATGCAGCGTATACAACCTGAGATTTAGCAGTCACGTATTTGTCTAAGATGGTTTGTAACACTGCAATGTTATCCGTGACTGAATACTTTGATCTAAAACCTGCCTGATATAGCGGGATTTGACCAGATGAAAAGGCCCAATCTTTAAGGTGATCTAAAACCGTTGCAGTAAATATTTTTCCTGTTGCATCCAGGAGGGCTAATTGCCTGTAGTTACCGGGATGTAGCCTTGTGCCCTTTTTATGTACAGGTATTACTATACTCCCCTTCCATGATTTGGGAATTTCTTCGGTGGTGTAAATGTAATTAAAAAGGGGAGATAACACCTTGCTCCATTCTTTAGGATTGCACTGGAGGACCTTAATCGGGGTTTGATCTGGGCCTGCTGCTCCTGTTGTGCGTGCCTTTCTTATGTGCATCTCAATTGAGAGAGGACTCGTTACTCCGCTATTTAAAGGATTTGTTTCTTCGTTCATGGCAAGATTGTGGATCATTTCCGAATTGGTGTTTAATTTGTATAAATTGGCGAGGTAGCGATCCCATTCCTATGGAGGGACCGGGATAGCTTGTAAAATTGCTTTCGAACCTGTTTCTTTGGCAATTATATTCCAGTAGGCTCGTTGGTTATTTTGTTTTGCTGCAATCTGCAGATCTATCCAATTTTGATCTTGTGCTATTCTCTTGTTTTTTCCATTTCTCTCCTGCGTTGGTTTTTTAGTTTATTGATTTCAACCTGTTTAGATGGAGAATTTTCTACAAACTGTTGTCTGATCAGTTTATTCAAATGTTTTGTGTTAGTAGCTAACTTTGGCCTTTTATTTAGAATCTTTATTGTTCTTGATTGGTTTCGTTTTTCCTGCAATTTTTGTCTTAACTTTTTGATAATCAGTTCAAAGTTTTTTATCGGATTTGCAGAATGAGATACTTGTAGAAGTTGCATTGAATCTATTATGTTGATTATGTTATTGAATGTAGCCGAATTCCAGTGAATACGTCTTTGGTTAGGGTTCACCAGTACTGAGCTGTGTTTATACATCATTCGGCTAGAGAGTTTGGATAGGGTTGTCCACTCTGCTTTTGCTAGTAGAATAGCATGATCACTACCATGAACAAAGTTTATTTTAAGATGTAAGACTGAGCCATATAGATCGTAGCTACAATTCATGTAGTCCAGTAGAGATGGGTTACTATTACCCTGCCTTGTGTTTGAGGCAGGAATGTCGCCTTCTACATTGCCATTCAATATTACTCCATGAAGCATAGGGAGTGATGCAACTAGAATTTTTCCTCTTTTATCCGCCTTGTTTTCTTTCGGAAAAAGTGGTGTGGAGATTCCCAAGGCCTCCTCTTTGTGCCAGTCTGCCCATTTTTGAAGTAACTCATTGGAAATTTTCCCGTTTAGGTCACCCAATAATAAAAACGATGGATATCCTTGACTTTCTATTGTTTGTTCAATATCTTTTAGGATTTCAATAGCGAGTGTGTCCATTTTTGCTCCAGGGGGAATATTGGGCCCGATTCACAGAACTAACTTAAGACAAAATCCTAAACTTACTACTTTTGGTATTCACAGAAGTTAGGATTTTGTCTTAAGTTTGTCTTAAGACAGACTTAAGACAGACTTAAGTTAGGATTTTGTCTTAAGTCTGTCTTAAGTCTGTCTTAAGACAAACTTAAGACAAAATTCTAACTTCTGTGAATACCAAAAGTAGTGGAGTTCTGGACTTTTTGGTTCCGTCCAGAGGTGTCAGGGTACAACACCCAAAGACCCCGGAGTCCCACCTGCCTTGGTGCACAAATGAACAGAAACACGGGCTTCTCGATGGTGGCGTCAAAGACCAAAGGTTTATTACTGCAGGGACACAGAAGTCACAGAATCTACACACGGGCAGAATCTAGGAGACTGTTCGATTTGTACAAAGTGGGTTGCTCCTTATATACTAAAAATTGTGCTCTAGGCAAATATTTCACATGTCGGTACATTCCCAAACCTTTGTGTCTCTAAACAATAAATATTTGGCGTTACACAGGAACTGTCGATAATATCTGATACCAAACATCACGAAGAGGGGTTCCCACCAGTCCATCACAATCCCTTGTCAATATTGCATTCAAGACCCGGACCGCCTCATCGTAAAGTTCGTTACCTCCCCCTAATAAAGGCCCAGAAGGAAAGGAGCAGAGCCAGGTGCAGAAGATAGAAAAGCGGGATAAGAGATGTTTGTGGGTTGTAAATGGGCAAGGCTACCGGCTTCGGCCGCCTAATCATGATCAGGTACAATGGACAGGAAAACCAGTTCAGGTGGGCTGGCCTCGGGCAGAGGAGGCAGCCTTTGTCGAGTCATGCAGCTTCAGCGTGATCTGGTTTAAGGTGCACGTGTCATGTAAGAGGTGAATCTCCGGCTAAGGCTACGTGTCCTTAATCAAAGTGAAGTGAATGAAATGATCAGAGGCTATTGCATATGTGAGGGCAAGGAACCACAAAATGGCGGCCATGATCTAAGATGGATGCCGTGTGTATATCAGAAATGTGTCAGTGGAAGGAGTGCTCTTGCTCGTAGCGTAGCGAAAACACTAGGATATACTAAATGGATCATTTGCGGTTCGCTGATACTAATTTTATGTATTTCCGACAAACTTGAAAACACGGGTTCAAGTCGTCACGGAACCGTCACGGAACCTCAGACCCTCCTTTTGCCCTTACATAGGCAATTACTCAATCTATGTCTGAATCTAGTTCTATGCTCATCAGGTCAGTGACATGCTGTTGTATCATCATCCTTTCTCGTGTCTTTTCTCCAAATGCAGGTGGTTTCCTAAAACAGGTTGTAGCACAAAGACTACACAGAGCAGGACCACACTGGATAATCAGACAACATGAGAATAGTAATATTAAGATGACACCAATGACCATTAGAACCTTCCATCCCCACGCTGAGATCAGAGTCCAAACCCACTCCATAAAGGACCAGTTTCCCTCATCTACATGTATGGAGTCCGAAATCTTGTGCAACTTAGAGATCGCCTCGTAAACTGTTGGAGCATTATTAGGAATAAAGACACAGCAGCTCGATTGGATCATTCTGCATACCCCACCTCGATCTGCAAGTATAACATCTAGAACCATACGGTTCTGCAATGTCATGAGCCTATCCGCCTGAAGCTCAGCTGTCAGATTGCTAAGGGCACCAGCAGTTTCGGTAATAGTAGATTCAACTACCCGTGTTAGCTGACGTATGTTTCTACTATTGGCCATAGGCCCCCAGAACGGAAGGAAGCCTTTGAAGAAGTCTCCAGCTTCCTGACCAGCTGTATCTTCCTTACTGAAAACACCTCTAGCTACTCTTATTCTGTGGTAATCCGGTGAAGCAGTGTATGTCGGAGGCAATAATCGAGCAATATAACATGATCCTGAGAAGTCGGCAGGCAACCATGTATAAGCTCTGTCTCGACAAATGAAATAGGTACCCCTAGCAGTAAGAAAGGCAGGGGAAGAGTTAGCCGGAAACACATAAGTCTCTACGCACTCACTCCTCCCTAGCTGAGCTCTCGGATTTCTCCCATTACCTTGCAAACAGACCTGACCTCGGTGAGGTACGACCCAGATTGGAGTTGAGCTTTTACGCTTGCTTTCTCCTAAACTAAGGCGATACTCTGAAGTATTCCAACTTAAATATACTCGCAATTCGTCTCTAGGGTAAGATGGAGTATTATTGACGTCTTTGACCATGTCAATAATTCCCTGGACTAAAGCTTTGTTGGCAGAGTTATATTTAGTGGAACGTGGTGGACGTGGAGGATAGGTCTCAAGAGCATAAGCAAAGATGGTTTGAAGGGCCTGAAATGATCCATTGTAGCTGAAAGGCAAAACCAGATAGGGAATACCTTTATCCATAGTGTGGGGTATCAAGCCACACACCCAACAGTCTGTCGTGTTAACTACCAGTTGGTGTTGGTGCAAGAGCTGTACAAAAGTATTATTAATGAATTCTGAGCGTCGAGCTTGCTCATGTTCCGGAAACGAGTGAAAAGAGTGTATAGAAGAAACAGTAGAAATAGCAGGATCAAGGGGAGGTACTGTAGATACTGGCACAAAAATCAAATTTATGCTAAAGACAATTCCACCCACCAGTGTTGCTAAAACAATCAAAAATGTAATGGCACATTGCATCAAGAAACATTTGCTATGAAGAATTCTATTTAGTCTGTTTCTGCGAACGTAAATCACATTTTCTCGTTGCAGCGCAGGAAGTTCCATCTTCTACAATCCGCTCGCGACCACTGATGATGTGTACGTAGATGAAAATGCCTCTGTCAGCCCTGGGAGTTCCCAGTACTAACAGAAAGATCGACCTTGTGTCAGACCCCTGCAAATTCAAACTAGGCACACAGCCACGACCCTACGGCTACCCAGACGGCAAGGCAATTTTAAAAACAATAAACAATAACAAACTTCCTGGCTGAAGGCAAAAGTTCAAAATATATATATATATATCAAAATCACAGTATGCAGTTGCCTGCTTTATTAGTCCTTTTTATGGCTTCTAAGGTTGTATCTTTTCTTCGCTGGTACTGTTTGATCGGAAAATAGTGTATCACTAGCAGCTGTTGCAGAGTTTACGTTCGCAGATGGCAAAGTTTCTTCTGATGCTGGAGACAAATTTTCAATGTTCAAAGCAGTCTTTTCAAGAGGAGAGTCACGTTTCAAAGTGTCAGAAATCAAATCGGCATCGCTGAAAGGGACAAATTTTGGAGTTATTTCATATTCGGAGGCACCAATTCCCTTCTTCACCCAGTCGTCGTAGGGCAGCGGCAGTGGAACACGCTTTACGTGAGAAGCGTGGATCCAGTGCTTGCGACCAGCAACACGTACAGCTGTCCTCGTTGCCAGCAGGATTTGGAAGGGGCCGATGTAGCGAGGCTGAAGATTCTTTGTCCTCGCAAAATTTCTGACCACCACGTGGTCGCCGGGTTTCAGCTGATGCCCTGGACTCTCCGGAGGTTTTGGCAAAGCATCAAAGACCTGTTGATGAATAAGACTTAATTTAGCAGTCAAGTCGTAAAGATAGTCTATCAACATAGGATATTCAATGGAGCAGAATTGTTTAGGCCTTGGCACACCCCAGACATTTGCCGGGCGGCCAAATACAATCTCATATGGAGAAAGCCCTATTCTAGAATGCACTGTTGCTCTCGTTGATAACAAGGCCAAAGGAAGTGCGTCTGGCCAAGCCAAACCTGTGGATGCTTGAATTTTGGCTATTTTAAGCTTGAGGGTGCCATTGTAACCCTCGACTAAACCAGCAGACTGGGGATGGTTCGCACTATGAAATTTTTGTTTCAATCCTAGACCAGCACACACACTCTGCATAACTTTCCCTATAAACTCACTTCCGTTATCTGACCATACAATCCGTGGCATTCCAAACCTAGGGAAAAATTCTTTGAACCAGATAATCTCGCACTAGTAAGGTGTTGTGTCTTCGTTCGGTTCATGAGTGTGTCCACTGCATGAGGAACCATGACCACTAGCATATTGTTCATCACCAAACCAGCAGATTGTCGAATGGAAGCTGCAGCTGCCGCTGTAGCCCTCAAACAACTAGGCAATGCTCTAGCTACCGGATCTAATGTTGATGAGAAATACGCACAAGGGCGTTGTTTATCACCAAACTTCTGTGTCAAGACACTCAACGCGCAACCTTCTCTTTCGTGAACGTAGAGCGTGAATGGCTTACTGTAATCAGGTGTGCCCAATACAGGAGCTGAACACAAAGCTTTTCGTAATTCAGCAAAACTCTCTTGACATTCATCAGACCATGGCACCGGACTCGGAACATTTTTCCCAGTCAAAGCTACCAACGGTTTTGCTAAAAGTGAAAAATTTGGAATCCACTGCCTACAGTAGGAGGTAATACCTAGAAAGGCACGTACTTCCCTCTGTGTGCGTGGAACACTCATTTGCATAATTGCTTTTATTCTTTCTGGGGTCAACTTCCTTCCCTCCTTTGACAAGAGATGACCTAAGTAGGTTACTTCTTGGCAGCAATATTGCATTTTGGAAGGTGACACCTTATGATTCAAATTAGACAAATGATGCAATAGTGAAATTGTAGCTGTTTTGCAAGTTTCCTTGTCATCGGCAGCCACTAAAAGATCGTCTACGTACTGTACTAGGGCAGAGCCTGGAGGAAGGACAAAAGAATCTAGCTGACTTTTTAAAGCTTGACTGTAAATAGATGGACTTTCACAATAGCCTTGTGGAGCGCGTTTAAATCTGAAACTGCGACCTCCTAAACAGAAGCCAAAAATATCTCTGCTTTCCTCGGCTATCGGAATGCTGAAAAAGGCATTCTTCAAGTCGATGACTGAGAACCAATTGGCTGTAGCGGGAATCAATGTTAGCAAGGCAGTAATGTCTGGCACTACAGGAAACTGCGGAATTACAATCTTATTAACTTCTCTAAGGTCTATGACAAACCTATAAACTGGAGGTTTTGTAGGGTCAGTTCGCTTCAGAATCGGTAATACAGGACTGTTACAGACATTTCCTCTAGTTTCTTCAACTACACCCTTCTTAATCAAGTCTTGCACAATCAGTAAAAGTGCACGTTCT